>NC_082663.1:167614150-168254775 GCF_025265405.1 Mesoplodon densirostris | reverse complement strand
TCATCCTACATGATGTCTATGCAGATTTTAACTGATTTTGTAGTTCTTATTTTTTTTTTAATTCACGTTTTTGGTTTTGTATCTGTCCAATTACATAACTAACTATACTGCCAAAATATCAATGCCTTAATAAAAGTTTATTTTTTTCTCAAATAACCCAATGCTGGCATTTCTGTTTGGGAGGCCCTACTGGGCCACCCTCATCCAATCAGGGACTTGGGAACACAGACTTTTTCCATATTGTGGCTCCATTCTCTTAAATGTGATTCCCAGTGTCACTTTGTAAGTCCCCATTCCAGCCAGCTGAAAAATAAACAGATGAAAAGGTCTTAAAGGATAAGGCATAGGAAGCATGTATACAAGTCTCATATTTCATTGACTAGAATAGAGTCATGTAGTTTTACTCTCATGCAAAGGAGACTGGCATATAGTCCAGCCATATGCCCAGTAGGATGAGAACATAAGTTTAATGATCAAATAATTCCCTCTACCAGAGTAGGATACTGGGAGAGAAGTCACTGGGTGTTCCATGCTACCATTCACGTATTAAAAATTGTTTCTGAGGCTCTTTCTTACTTTGATATTCCAATACCAAACCTAAGAAATAGTGGGTGTTTAATAAATTTTTGATGAATGAGTGACTGGCTGAAAGACTGAGTAGATAGATAGATGGTTGTTTCTCTTATTGCAGGAGCAAAGAATGAAAAGTTTAAGTGAATGGTTCAGAAATGACAGGTAGTAAAGGTAGGCAAGTTGTCAGAAGTATTCTTTTATGCCATAGTGTATTCTTTTCTTAGTTTTTTCTTTCTTGTTGTCTAGTTCTAAAGGATGAATGTGAGACTTCAGGTATAGAGAAATACAAAAAAGAAAAGTTAAACTCCATGGATTCTATTCCAAGTTTAGTTTCACTATTGCTCTTATTTATTTTTATTTTTTTTCCTATTATATTTACATTTGTTTCTTACTCTGATTGAGACAGGTTTCCACATACAATATGATAAAGTTAATAGAAAACAGCTTCCAAATGCAATATTTGGTTGGATTTAGGCATAGAATTGTCAAAGTATCATCATGAAATTGTCCATAAAATTGGTGTTGAAATTGTAAAAGTTGATAAAAAGTTCAAAGTGTTTATTCTGCTTTTATCTGGCTTGTAATGAGGAAATAAATAGGAATGTGAACCAGAAGCAACTTGAGGAAGGTTCCTAAAATGCTCCAAAGTTAAACATCCATCCAGACTTTTGATAGATATGCTTCAAAGTTTATGCAGCTTGTACTAAGGTTTTTGAGTATTCTTCAGTGTGGTAGGCAGAATAATGGCCTTTCATGTCCTAATTGCCAGAATCCTGTGTATGTTACCTGACATGGCAAAGTAAAATTAAGGTTGCAGACAATATTAAGGTTTCTGATCAGCTCAGCTTAATTTAAAATGGAGATTTTATCCTAGCTTATCCAAATGGACCTGATGTAATCAAAAGGGTCCTTAAGTGTGAAGGGGGAGGAAAGAATGTCAGTGCCAGTGATATGATGAGAGAAAGACTCAACAGGTCATCGTTGGCTTTGAATATGGAGAAGAGAAGTTATGAGCCAAGGAAAATGTATAACCTCTAGAAGCTGGAAAGGACAAGAAAATAGACTCTTAAAACCTCTAGGAAGGAATGCAGCCATGCAGACACTTTGACTTTAGCCCAGAAGACCCATTTTGAACTTTTGACCTCCATGACTGTAGGATAATACTTTTGTGTTTTTTTCAGGCTATTGAGTTTGCAGTAATTTGTTGAGGCAGCAATAGGTAACCATGACACTAAGTAAACCAAAATGCTTCTAGGCTATGAACTCCACATTTTTCCCAACTCATACAGAAGAGTATAGTTGATCAACATGAGACTGGTAATTTGGAAGTCTAAAAATATATAGTTGGGTTATGTGATCAGATTTGTTGTTCTATTTGGCTTGTTGCTCCTGACCAAATTATATTACATTTCTGCCATAACTGGCAGCAGGTATTTTATGGAACTCTTTGAAAAAATAAGTTCATGTGAGATGTCAAGATAAATATTGGTTAATAGCAAACCTGAGTGGTCACATTGATAAGGCAAAAGAGAAATTATGTTTTGAGATTCATTTTACCTCCCATCTTTTAAAAATAATTTGGTATTTGTGTAAAATTCAAATTCACATGTATTAGTTTGTTTTCCTCTCAATTTTTAAAAAACTCATTCTCTTCCCCGAACATATACATTGCATTTTTATTAGGATAAGAAAGGCAAATAAGCTTGACTAGTAGAAAATTAAAAAGTAGGTAGGAAAAATTTTATTTGGGAATATTTTCAACAAATGTATGCAAAGAAAATACTCAGAATAAAATTATCTTCTGCACCAGGCATACATTAAAATGACTGTGAGTTTTATGTATCTCTTTAAAGAAGTGAACTATTTTGCTCGGTAACTTAATGATGATCTAGATTTTCATATCTGAGTAGCCAACTAGGGTGTCTGTTGGTTGGAAATATAAAGTGAGCTGAAACATCACAATGATATGAAGTATCATTTTGATAATTTTGCTAATTAAATTGTTACAGAAAAGTTGCATAGCTGTGTATGCCCCTTGGTAAGGTTTACTGCTTTTCTGAAGTATTGCAACAAGATACCAAACTATGAGCACTTAAGAAACAACATAATGTGTAAGGCCCAAATTTAGATTAGCCGAATTGTTTTGAAGAGGCATCAAATAATTGATCAGGAAGTAAAACTGTGATTATAGAATAAAATCACAGTTGAATTGTAGCAAATAATTGCAAAAATAATTAAAGTCACAAATCTTTCCAGTAACAGTGTGAAACAATTCTCTTTAGTGGCCCACAGGGATGGAACTTGCTAGCTTTGATTGGGATTAAACCTGGAGGTAAAAGAAAAGGAAAAGTGTGATCTGGAAGAAGTCATATTGAGAACATATCATCCATAAGAAAAAAAAAGTTCCTGAAAAGTGAATTTGTAAGTTATGTGATTTCCATTTCAAAGGATGCAATTTATTGTAGTTCCTTTAATGATTTTTAAAAGAGTCAATGTAAGCTTGAGCTTTCATATATAGATAGATTTTCAGTTCTCAGTTTATTTCTTTTTCTGCTTTGGTAAAAGAGAGCCAACTTATTTCACATCTCTCACTGAAAGAAGAGGAACTTAATTAAGGGGCAAATTTTGCATCCAGAAGAATTACGGTTATAATTCTTGTAAGCAAATGTTGACTCTGGAGGAGTAAAATAACTGTTCTTTTGCTTTTAGTGTTTATATCTCTCACATATAATGCATTGTAATATTCGCCACTGCTAGCATGACATGCTAGCAGTAGAATGAATGATTTCTGAAACTATGTCTTCTATCCTTTAAGAAAAATCTAGTAATAATGCAACCTGGAACACACCAACACTTTGCTTATATTCCAGTTGGCCTTCATGGTAGCTACTCAGTCTTTCTTTTGATGTATACGTTATGATCCAAGTGTAAATATCTACCCAGTCTGTGATCTTTTAGTTTTCTTTGAGATTTACTAAATAGGATTGCCCAAGCAAAAGATACACCATAAAGAAAGCCTTCAAAGGAAAGATTGTGATATAAAACCCACTCTGAATTTAAAGCACCTAGTTATAAACAACAAGTTCAACCTCAATTTTTAAAAGGTCCAATATTTTAAATCATATTATTTTATTAATTCTGAATTGTTTACTGAGCCTGACTATATCTTTTACACTGTGGGGATATTGAATAACTTAAGGGATTTGTAATTATATAGTAAGAACAAAGCCTCCACACGATAACACACTAGAATAATAAGATGAGTTGGTATATAGTTACAGAAATGAATGCAACAGATAAATTACTGGATTTAGTGGATTTTTAAGCTCCAAATGAATACTACCTTTTCAATTGAGTACACTATTCTAATAAATAGCCATTTCATGTTGTGGCTAGACAATCATGATCTCTCTGTATTTAACAAATAAATATCAATTCAGCATACAGTTTGTTCAGACAGTGTGTCATGAGATCAGACTAAACTGATGAACAAGTGGGGGAAAAAAAGACATAATTTTAGCTCTTTCAGAGCTTATACAGTGGTGGGAGATACACAGGAGAAAATAAGTAATTGTAATACAGTGTGATAAATAATGTGAAGGAGTAAATCAGTGGCCACAAAATGCTGAGAAGGAAGCCAGTAACTCGAGCTTGGATGGTCAGGACTGAAAGATGAATAGGAATTCACCAAATAAAGAGGGGAGGCTAGGAATGTTCTGGTAGAGAAAGTAACATACAACAAATGTCCAACGGTGGAGAAATAGAGAGGAAGGGAAAGAAGGAGGGGAAGAGAGAGGAAAATTATCAGTGGCTTATTTAATAAATGAAAGAAATCAATGATGGTTATGATGGAGTCAGAGAAGAAGTGTAAAAAGAAATGAGAGTGAAAGAAAAGGCAAGAATTATAACAAGCAACACACACACACACACAATGTTTAATCAGGACAAAAGCGTTTCCAAATGGCTGACAACCTATCTGAAATTTGTGTTCACCAAAACCAACAGAGCATCCTATGCTTTTTTTTTTTTTTTTTTTTTTTGAGGCAGTCTAGAAGAATGCTGTAGGGACAATGAAGGGGCATAAAGGCAGTGGGAATTCCTTCTGGTCATATCTACTCAAAAATAAGAGCCCTCTGTGGAGTAGTCTACAGAATGGCTGCATCATACCTTCCCCACACCTTACTTTTGTTTCTACAACATGAGTTACACACCAGACACTATGAACGACTCAGTTCATATGTTGTTAATAGATGCGTTTTCTTTTAACCACACAGTGATTTCTATTTTTCTTTTCCAGTGAGCATTTAAAAGTTTTGAAATTGTCATTTAAAAAAATCCATATTCCCAGTGTCTTTTAAGAAACCTGAAGCTCTGGCAACACTGGGCTTTCATTTCCTGGTGAAAGAAATTGGCTGGAGCCATATAAAAGCATCCCCTGTAGGTAGGACAGGCAAACATTAATTTTTACCCAGCCTCTGTACATCTTTGAAATGTTAACCCAGAGTGTAACTTTCATGGCTATTAACCTTTCTACTGGCTTCCTTTGGGTCTTACTATGTCTCCTGGGATGCTAGCTTAGTATCCTTTTTCACTCTGCTTGGAACCACATTTTACTTTTTGGCTATGTTTCTGTCAGTCTTTTTTGGATTTGAATCTGTAGGCCTTCTTTCCCATATATTGCCCCAGTGGACAGGTCCTCACATAGTCTATTACCATTTGTAGAATGTCAAATAATAAAACTCTTCTCCAAAATCTCTAAGAGCTGGCCATTTCACTGAGAATGAAAGCCAAATCCCCCATTGTCCCACAAGGATCAATGGTAATGTTTCTGAACAAATCACCAAACTGTGGCCTCTCACCTACTGTGCTCCAGCCCATTCAGTGGTTTAACAAATGTCAAAATTACAGTATCTAGATTGAAACAAAGGGAGTGAGGCAACAAATAATAGAAAAAAGGGAAAGACTGTTTTTGGAAATTGAACATGTATCACTTCATCTAGAGCACCTCTTCCAAGCTGACCCCATGGAATGCCAGCCCACTTTACATCAAACATTCTCATTCTGTACTTACATATTTCAGTGGAAAAAAAACTAACGAGAGATTGTCATCTGCCCCAGATTCTTGGCATTTGCATGACTTCCTACAACTAGCAGTGAGCTAGAATTGCTGTCCACTCAGTTGCCTAGTTATGTGCTAAAACAAAAAGAGGAAAGCAAAAAAAATGCAATTTGGGCAGTAGTAGTCCTCAAACCCAACATTTTAGCCTATATTTCCCAAATGATATTCAAGCAATCACAGTAATTTAACATGTTATATTCTTTTTTTTTTTAAAGAAGATGTTGGGGGTAGGAGTTTATTAATTATTTATTTTTGCTGTGTTGGGTCTTCGTTTCTGTGTGAGGGCTTTCTCTAGTTGTGGCAAGCGGGGGCCACTCTTCATCGTGGTGCATGGGCCTCTCACTATCGTGGCCTCTCTTGTTGCAGAGCACAGGCTCCAGACGCACAGGCTCAGTAATTGTGGCTCACAGGCCTAGTTTCTCCACAGCATGTGGGATCCTCCCAGACCAGGGCTCGAACCCATGTCCCCTGCATTAGCAGGCAGATTCTCAACCACTGCGACACCAGGGAAGCCCCAACATGTTATATTCTTGATTCTGGTGGGCAGAAAGTGATTATGAAAGAAAATAAGGTATATTGTGCTGTTTGATATTGCATTTCAGCAAAGAAGCACCACCAACTGACAGTAGTCAGGCAGGAGAGAGCAATTAGGCAGAAATTGCCCAGAATGGGCCTGAGCTTAATGAAGGTAGAAAGGTGAAGATCACTTGTGGTTTGTTTGATCAGTGCAATGCAAATTCAGAGTACAGAATGTACAATTTAGGAAGTAGAAAGTGTTAGTGAGCCCCACATATTAAATGATCACTTTTAAATCTAAAGAGAGATTGCTTGTGACATGGGAGAGCAGGAGACCAGTTCAAGTACTGGGGACTCTCTTCTGTGGCAAACCACACACACTGAGTGGATTGAGTGACATACAGTGAAGAAACAGGTTATGATCTGTAAGATGATGGCCTCCTTCTTAGGAAAACATATAGAACAGGTTTCGAAGAATATGATTACTCTATATAAAGTGAAATAACTCAGGAAGCAAGGCCAGGGAATGGGAACATGTCTTGAGTGAGAAAGTGACTCCATAAGATGGAAGTTTTTTTATAAAAGGTTAAAACTGTACGGGAAAATAAGGGTTAGAAAGATAGGTGACAACAGTAGTACCTCACTTTGTATAGGACTCTGCTGCTTGAGCAGGATTTACGGATAATGAATAAACCATCTCAGTTGTTTAATGAGGTGACATGGTGGATTGGAAGGAGAATTTGAACTCATCCGCATAGATTTTCATTAGATTTGACACTTACTAACAATGACACCTCAGTCCTACTGTTTAAAATCTCTGACTCTTGGTTTTCTTATCTTTACGATGGGGATAATACACCAAACATATGGCTCATTGAAGTGAGAAATAAATGAGATGATATTTGAACCATGTAAACTACCTAAGGCTGTGCCCAGTGCATGCTAAGTTGTCATTAAGTATTGGCTCTCTTCTTTGCTCTCTTGGCTCATAAAATAATAAATGGTCTGCTGCTAACAGATTATTTCTTTTCAAGTCAAGGTAATAAAGGTCAACCTAGAGGAAATAGAGATGTTGTAAAGACATAAAACAAAAAGCTTATAACATTCTGACTGTTTATTATAGAGCATTTAACTTTTTAACATTTTCAAATAACTTCCATTTAATTTTCACTTTTTTTTTTACTTATAAAAAGTATTTTTTTAATATTTATTTTTATTTGGTTGCATGGGGTCTTAGTTGCAGCAGGCAGGCTCCTTAGTTGTGGCAGGCAGCCTCCTTAGCTGCAGTACATGGGCTCCTTAGTTGTGGTTCCTGGGCTCCTTAGTTGCAGCTCGCCAGCTCCTTAGTGCGGCACCTGGCCTCCTTAGTTGCGGCATGCAAACTCTTAGTTGTGGCATGCATGTGGGGTCCAGTTCCCTGACCAGGGATTGAACCCAGGCCCCCTGCATTGGGAGCACGGAGTCTTAACCACTGTGCCACTAGGCACAGTCCCTAAAAAAGTATTTTTAGAGTTACGTATTTTACACACTATACATTTTAAAGACTGTCCAGTAATAAAATAAAATCACATTGCTTCAATTACCATTTAAATTAATTTCTTATAAACCCATTGTATTCAAATCATTTTTTCCTTACCTCTTATTTTTTCTTACCTATTCCATTTTCTTCTTTTCTGTAGTACATTTAATAATTCTGTGATACTGTGATTTTATGATAAGAAATATATATTTGTCTTTGTCACATTGGTTGCATAGAGCTCCTAAAACCCTTGGAATTTCCTAAGTGATAAAGGTGTCTTCATATTCATAACAAACCCCTTTTAACCACACCTGAGTTTTTGTTAATTAGATCACTTTTGGAAAGACCCTAAGGATGAAGGCTGGTTGTCATAGAACCAAACACATGATTGAGGGTTAGAACTTTCAATGCCACCTCTGTGACCTTGGGGAGGGGAGAGGGGCTGGAGGTTGAATCAGTTGCTAATGGCCAATTATTTAAGTAATCATGCCTATGTCATGAAGCTTCCGTAAAATCCCAGAAGGACAGGGTTTGGTAGAGATTCAGGGAGAGAGGCAAGTGGAGAGAATGGGAGATCTAGGGCCCTTCCCCATACCTTGTCCTATGCACTTCTTCCATCTGGCTTTTCCTGAGTTATATCCTTTTATAATAAATCAGCATCTAGTAAGCAAAATATTTCTCTAAGTTCTGTGAGTTGTTTTAACAAATTAATTGAACCCAAGGAGCGGGTCACTGGAACCTCTAATCTGTAACCAGTGGGTCAGCAGCACAGGTGACCACCTGGACTTGTGACTGATGTCTGTAGTGGGGGATGGAAGAGGTCCTGTGGGACTGAGCCCTTAACCAGTAGGTTCTGATGCCATCTCCAGTTAGATAGTGTCAGAATCAAGTCAATTGTATGGTACCCAGCTAGTGTCACAGAATCACTTGGAGTCAGGGAAATACCTTCACATAGGAACTGGTCAGAATCAGACCTTCTCTTCCTCTTTTCCCTTTACTCTTATATCATTATTGGTTTCTAAATTAGTTGTAACATTTTTATTCACATTATCTCAATAATTTTAATGTATTATTTCTATTTTCCTTAGTATGGTGAATGTAACAGTAGAAATTAAGACATATTAACTCCTATTATTGTTATCACCTTTTTGCTTTTATTTTTAAATACCTCTCTGTATTAGTTAGTTATCTACTGCCGCACAACAAATTACCCCAGTTTGGCTTGAAATACCAATCATGTATTAGATTACAGTTTCTGTGGGTAAAGAATCCTGACATGTCATAGCTTGATGCCTCTGGCTCAAGGTTTCTCATCAGGTTGCAATTACTCTGCCATGTCAGCTTGGACTTTGGTCTCATCTGAAGGTTCAACTAGGGGTAGGAGAACCCGAGTCTAATCTCACTCTTGTGACTATTGGCAGATCATGTTCCTTTCTCACATGGGCCTCTCCCCAGGACTGGCTCACAGCATGTCAGTTGCCTTCTTGCAGGGCAAGAGTCCAGGAGAGCCAGAGAGGGCACACAAGACAGAACTTATACTCCTTTCATAATCTAATCTTGAAAGTGTTATCCAGTCACATCTGCCATATTTTATTTATAGAAAGAAGCCAATAAATTCAGCCTACACTTAAGGGGGCAGGATTACACAAGGGCATGAATATCCAAATGCAGTGGTCACTGGGAGCCATCTTAGAGATTGTCTCTTATCTAAAATTTCCTTTTGATATTTACTGCCTTAATTCAGGTCCTCAGTGTCATTGTAAACTCACCACTCATTAGAACTGCACTCTTAATTTTCTTTGAGCCACCTTCTTCACTGCAAAATATATATATTTTAAAAGTTAAGTCTGGGGCTTCCCTGGTGGCGCAGTGGTTGCAAGTTCGCCTGCAGGGGACACGGGTTCGTGCCCCGGTCCGGGAAGATCCCACATGCCGCGGAGCGGCTGGGCCCGTGAGCCATGGCCGCTGAGCTTGCGTGTCCAGAGCCTGTGCTCTGCAACGGGAGAGGCCACAACAGTGAGAGGCCCGCATACCGCAAAAAAAAAAAAAAAAAAAAGTTAAGTCTGTTTGAGTATTTCTAAATTGGGGGAGGGAGAGGTTTCTATTATCTTCAGAATCAGATAATTGTAAAGCCCTAGGGCAGAATTCAAGTTCTTTGAAAATCCATCCTCTGTCTTCCTTTCCAGCTTCATGTCACTGTCAATGTCTCTACTCCCTGCTTCGGAAACTGTCCTGGGGAGCTAGATGAGCTCAGGAAGTGATGTTGGCTCATAAAATTGCTTTATATATTCTTGTGCTCAAATTGGACCATTGGAAATGTATAGTATAAAAATCCTGATATTCTTCAGATGATAGTTTACTAGACGATTCCTTAAATCTTGGCAAGTGAGTCTACTTCAAACATGTAGGGAAGTCAGTTACCCGGGCATAGCTGTTATTTTACATACCAACTTGTCATATCTTCAAAACAATGCATGCTGCTTTCCAATGTCCTCAGTATTTTCCCAAATTTCCTCCATATCTTTTTTTACACGAAATAGTCTCTCTTTAATGTAACACTGGAACATTTATCATACAGTTATTTCCTAGTATCACTGCTTTTGACTGATTATAAAGTGAAACATTGAGAGACTGGCCTCACATCACACAAGTGAGTGAAAGACACAGAACCACAAAGCAAATGATCTCTTCATGTCTCAAATCCTTTCCATCACATAGCACTCTCTTATGTTGCTATAAGCTGCACCTTATATAAAACATGCTAGGATTTGGATAAATGTTTCATTTTCCTCCAACAGTTTTTTGTTGTTTTTTTAATAAATCAGAGTACAAACACCCAAGATCATAAGTATTCCATTCATTTCTATAAAGATAATAAGATGTCCCAGTTGTGAAATATGCTAAAGTAAAGAGGGATGTTTGAAATTATAAGGCTGAAATTAACTATCAATTTAACTTAGAGCATACTGAATTTAACTATTAATTTAGCATATAATACATTTTTTTTTTTTTTTTTTGCAGTATGCGGGCCTCTCACTGTTGTGGCCTCTCCCGTTGCGGAGCACAGGCTCCGGACACGCAGGCTCAGCGGCCATGGCTCACGGGCCCAGCCGCTCCGCGTCATATGGGATCCTCCCAGACCGGGGCACGAACCCGTATCCCCTGCATCGGCAGGCGGACTCTCAACCACTTGCGCCACCAGGGAGGCCCTACATTTTTAATAAGAACAAAAAAAATTTTAAGAGGCAAAATTCTGATTATGTACATACATGGAAAAAAAGTAGCTCAGATAATGAATACATTTATACTATATATTTTAAAATCTCTGGTGATTAATCCCTGTAAGATAATTTATCTCTTGTGAAGTAGTGACACAGTATCACAGATGTTTTCAGTGGATGAAGGTATGCTGGAAGGTTGTCTATTTTTTTTTTCAATTTGTTATTGTTTTCATTCTCCATAGGTATTTTTTGATAATTCTATTGGAAAGAAATGTTATTTGCTTGGGCCAACTTACAGCTACCTTGCCAAATAGAACTAGAAAAATTTTTTTAAATTACCTATACTGGTCCTTCCTGTTGCAAATATTGTCCTTTTGACAGTCTTTAGTAATGTGTAGTTGTGCTTGTGAGCCTGCATCTGAATGAATAGAAGCAAAGCTACAGGTAAGTCAGCATGTACAAATGCTGTTTTAACAAAAGGACACATTTTTTTTTTCTACTGGATAGGCCAGAGAAGAACTGCTATCAACATAAAGATGGTAAAAATGTAATGGCATGCAGAGTTATCTCAGAGGGAGTACATACAGTTTTATCTCTCTGTCTCCAGGGGAGTATATGTAAACTAAGCATAAATATTTTTATGTGTGACAGACTTTTAAAGCTAATTGTTAGTAAACCATGGCTCCACAAAAAACCTCTAAGGGGCAATAAACTGCTCCAGTATTAAGAGCATTGTAAAATAAAATTTGGCTAGTGTATATAATGGATTCAAAGGGACTTGATGGGAAGTGTAGCACCAATAGCATGTAATATTTGGTTTGGCATGAAAATATTTTAAATATTCATTAGAAGACTAAAAGCTTGGAACAGAAGATGTTCAACTAAAAATAAAAGTTGTATGGTGGTCATCTTTATTAGAGGGAAAAATGAAACTTTCCTTCATTTTGCCAGTTGATAAAATATAAATATATGTGCATGTTTTTAGGGATACTGAGGACAAGATCTCAATTAGCTGAACTGGATTAAGGTTAATTTTAAATGTATTGGGAAAAGAGTTTTAAAATACCCAGATAACATAATGGCCCACCTCATAAATCACCAAAAAGAATAAACCTACATTTTCTTGGACTGTGAGTCTTTTTTTTTTTTTTTCTTTTTGCGGTATGTGGGCCTCTCACTGTTGTGGCCTCTCCCGTTGCGGAGCACAGGCTCCGGATGCGCAGGCCCAGCGGCCATGGCTCACGGGCCCAGCCGCTCCGCGGCATATGGGATCCTCCCAGACCGGGGCACGAACCCGTATCCCCTGCATCGGCAGGCGGACTCTTAACCACTGCGCCACCAGGGAGGCCCGACTGTGAGTCTTTTGACTGGCAAATAGCTACTCTGAAAGAGAAAATATAAGTGTAAACCATATTTCAATTATTTTTTATTAAAAATTTTGAAAATACACATTGTTAAATGTCGCATAAAGAAAAATGTATTGTAACCACAGCATTTATTGGATGATACACAGAAGCCTCAATGATGTATTTTCAAAATTATTGGACAATATAGTTCATTACATAGAGCACATCATAGATTCATGGGAAATAAATCATGTCAGTCATTACTATTAAAATTTACTGAATTTAGATAGCAAGGACATTCCCATTTTTGCCTCCCTGTTTTTTATAAATTTGAATTCTATGCAATATTCTGTACTTCTAAATTGTAGACAATTCATGGTCATTTGAAGACTCTAATTGAATTTTTCTCTGAGCATAAAACAAAAAAGCCTCCCGCAGTTGAAGACTAAAGTTCAAGTGACTAATATTTGTAATAGTTACTATTAATATTTTACTTAAATAGAAGTTGTCAAATTTACAGTTAGAAAGAAAGTAAATGGAGTGACTACAACAAAAAAAAATCTAGTTGTTTTATAGAAAGTTCTTTGCTGCAGGGTTCAGGGGTGGAATATGAAATTTAATGAGTGTAAATGTCAAGTCATATGTGTGCAGGGAAAGCACAGAGCTAAGTTCAATTTAAATGGCAGTGAATTAGTTAACGGGGGTGAAGAGATAAGGATAAATAACTAGATCCGACGTTTGAATTCTCAGTGCATTATACAGGAACCAAGAAAGCTAATAAGAGGCTGACTTTTACCAAGACCAATATATTATCCCAAGGATATTGTACTCTCTTGTTTCATGGGAATTAGACCAAATCTGGGATGTATAGTGAAGCTTTACTGCTTCATTTTTTTTAGAAATATATAGTGGAGTTAAAAAGTTTTGTGTAGGCACATTAGCTAATTGAGTTTTACATATAACAAAATAATTATTTCTCAGAAATATGCAAATAATTGATTTGATAAGTATTTAAGTTGTTTTTGAAACTGAGCTAGAATAAAAAAATACTGTAAATACATTTTATTAAAAGAGAGATTTCTAAAAACATGAAGTTATATATCCTGGTGATAACAGTTGAGATGTGCTTAACTTCGGTTCCATACAAGCTGTTTTGGAATGTTGCGTGTGTAACTTTCGGCCAAATAAAAACTGGCCTCTTTGAATGTGCCTGTAATATTGATAATTCATTTGAAATGCATCACCCTTCATATGTACTATGCTAATTAACATAGTACCAAAATTTGAATATTTTCTTTTGGTGATTATCTTCCTTATTTTGTGTCTTCTCTAATATGATATATGCTACCAAATTTCAGAATCTTGTTTTTATCTTATTCACTATTCTTTCTCAGACTTCTAGAACAGTACTTGGCACCAAGCAGCTGTACAGTAACTATTTGTTGAATGAATGAGTGAATGATTGAATAAATGAATAGAGTCCTGCTCCCATATTGCCCAAGTGTTGATCAATGGTCTAGATTTTCTTTCTTTTTTAAAATTTTAACAGGACAGGTTTAATATAAAAATATTAATGATTTATAGGAAATTAACAAAGATGGAGTGTAAGAAAACACTGCACAAAATGCTAGGGCTGAAGGAGAGTAGTCAAGGAAAGTACAAACTTTGGGAGAGTGAATCCCAAAAGTTAGGATTCAGACTCATTGGAGACAACGTGGTTGCAGCCCATTGTTTGGTGAAGAATTTGGCTGGGTTGTCCCACATCAGAGCTGGTCCACAGTCCCTGCATAGAGGTTGGCTGGGGTGCTGGAGAAATGCTCTGGGAAGTGCCTGCTGAGGGAACTGCTGAGCTAACTGATAAGCAGTAAACTAGAGGTCACCAAGGAGCAAGCTGGGGAGCCACGGGATGTAGATTTTCCTTGTGACAGATTTCCATTGGTAGCACTGTGTGCAGTTATACAAAGCATGCGAGGAAGCAGGCTGCAGTCACTGTGTCCATCTAGGAAATTAGAAATTAGAGTTGAGTTGCAATTTAGGTACCAGCATTTAGATAACCTCAGTTATCTAATCTCAGTTTTCTTGTCTGTACATAGAGCTCTTTTGAGGATTAAATGAAATAACATATACAATGCCTAGTATAATATCTGACCATATAGTGGGCCCTCAATTTGATTATTTCTCCCTAGTCCCCTTGCATGACCTATTCACAGTTTCAACCAGTAATCAGGAAATTAATTCATGCCCCCATACCATGCTATACCCAATAGCAAAAAAATCAAAGCAACAATTTTAATTCTAAAATAATCCCATTCCTTCTCCATCATCTATGGGAAACACTAGTTTCTTTGACTAAGCAGACAGCAAGAAGCTGCCTGGGGTTACTATTCGGGTTACATCTACTGCTGTTTGCCACCTCTTAATTTTCCAAAACAATCACCTCTAGCTCTGGTCTAATTTGATCTGCAAATCCATCCTTACAGGAATCAAGTAATAAGCTATATTTCTTGTTCTCATTCAGAACATGAAGAAACTGACCCCCAGAACAGTGAATGTTGGATCAAAAAAAGTAACAGTGTAGAAAAAGTCAAAGTCATCTGAGGGCTGGCTCCATCACTTTGCAAAAAGAATCACCATAAAGTGGAGTGATTTTTCAAGTAGATTTTAAATTTTTCTATTTTTCCAGATATCTGCTTATTTGTTTTATTTTGGTACTACAAATTTTTTTTAATGAAATATTACAAGGAAGTCCAACCTTTGAAACAGTCAGACTGAGTTGTGGTCAAGGTAGGAACGTGGATAGAGAGTCCAATCCCCTGGACTTTCCCTTCTTGTCTCCTAAAATGGGTCCACTAGGTGAGAGAAAGCAGCTTGCACCTTTAAATAATCCAATTTTCTTTTAAATAATAAAGCTTACTAAAATGCTATAAAATAGATGGAACAAAAAGAACACATGGTCCAACTTCTAGGGCTCCTTGCCTTATTGGGGTTTCCTCTCTTTGAAATCTGCCTCTGTGATAAGTCATACTATCCACTGACTTCAGTATATTGTTAAAGATTGCTAATTTTTTATATTACCTGGGTAGGCTAGAGTGAGATCTACTGTCTTTTTACTGGAGATGCCGAATGCACACTATGAGTACAGCCATGTCTCATAATTTAAACCTCTTTTAAGAACAGAATTGCCCTATAACTGCTTTTGGCCTAAGATGGTATTAATTTTAAATTATTATCTTTTTTAACTTCTGTTGCTCTCCCTCTTTCTGACTGTGTCTGCCTTCTAACTCCCCAAATCAAAACTTAATCCTCTGAATGGAATGCATTACTTAAAACGTGTCTTAGTCCTTAAGTGGTTAAGTTGTACCTTTGGGATCTTACAGCACAATATGTCATCTTATGTCAAGAAAAAAATAATGTCTAATCTTTGACAGAAATGAATTACTTCATATAGGACAGCTACATTTGGTCTGATACTTGTTGTCAGCTTTCACTGGGAGATGAGGAACTAAGAAATAGATTTCATCAAATTCTGAGATGGGAGGAAATGAAATCTTAGCAAAGAAAACAAGTTATGCCTCTGAAATGAATTGTACGAGCAGGAAGATATATCAGGTGCAAAGTGAATGTTAAAATCATTTACCAACAGATGACATAAAACATTTTGGACAGATATTTAAGGGCAGAAAACCCTGCTATTACCAATTTATAAAATATTCATGTATTCAAGAAAACATGTATTCGTGTATTTAGATCCTAGAGATCTAAATGATCTCTAGATTTGGGAATTGCTTGTAAACATTCTCTGGTTTTAGCAGTAACTTGTTTTTTTGTTCATGATACTCCTATTTCTTTCCATGAGCTGCCTATTTGATATGGGTTGAGAAAAAAAAAGTTTGCAGTGTTTTTTGCAAAGTTTTCAAGCTAATCCTTTAGCTTGAATGTATCTAAAGGAACTTCTCAACACTTCCTTACCTAGATCACTGCAGATTTAAATAAAGGGACCACATGGACTGTCTTGCATCAATAAAGAATGAAACATCACATTTGTCAAAGAAAAAGGGGAGAGGGCCAGATAGCTTAGGGATTAAGGGCAGGCAATGGAACCTTTCAACTCTAAGTCACTTCTCACCATCTGTTTGTGGTAGGTTGACTGTGACAGAAATCATTACTATCTAAAGGCTGTTCAGTTGTCTCCTAGTTGTCACAGACATGGCAGTCTTCATCTGGCTCTTGTTAGACAGATGTCCATATCACACAAAACCTGTCCTGATTAGCAGTCAGTGAAGTTATCCCCTTAGGGCAATGTGAAACTTTCCTACCTCTGCCAACATGGGAGAGAAAATGCTGTTTCAGGTGCTGTCTACAGGCAAAATGTCTTTGATGCTGTATCTTTGTCTTATGCAGGAAGATCATCCCCAGAAGTATCCTGCAACTATGTTCCATTACTGTTGGTTTGGGGGGGATTCACTAATATAACTTAGCTCTTGATGAATTATTCTATTATAACTAGCAAAATGAAGATATGCGATATGCACATTTGAAGATGAGATTTATAGCCTTGAGATTTGGATTACCTCTAGCCAAAGTTTATTATGATTTATACATTTATTTTTAATGGTTTCATCTCATATTTGTCTGAGGATGAAGGTACCAAAGGGCAGGAGGGATTAAATGCAAGGCCTCAGACCACAAGGAACAAGTTATGCAGAAACTTGCTGAAAGAAAGGTGAAGTAGAATTAACTCCACATCAAAGGTAGTATTTTATTTCTACCACCTAATTGCATTATAACTTTAGGTGGAATTTTTTTTTTTTTTTTTTTTGCCATATGCGGGCCTCTCAGTGCTGTGGCCTCTCCCTCTGCGGAGCACAGGCTCCGGACATGCAGGCTCAGTGGCCATGGCTCACGGTCCCAGACGCTCTACGGCATGTGGGATCCCCCCGGAACCAGGGCACGAACCCGTGTCCCCTGCACCGGCAGGCGGACTCCCAACCACTGCGCCACCAGGGAACCCCATAGGTGGAATATTTAACTCTTTTGGATTTCAATTGCTTCAAATGTAAATGGTAATACTAATAACAACTTTCTAAAGTCACTTAGTACTAAGACCTGTGATTCTAGGAAGATGGTCTGCACACCATTTTTCCCCACTTTATACTCTCTTATCACCAACTCTGCTACATAGTCGGAGGATTGGGCTCTTTAGATCGTTACATAAGTGAAGGTGGTAGATGGAGACTTCTCATGATACCTGTTTCAAGCTGGGGAATAGATGTAGGAAAGAATCCTTCTTTATGCCAAAGACATAGACAAAATGTCTATTTTAACCTACCTCAAGCCATGAGGCTACACTAACTTTTTTCATTCTCGAGAGGTAGGGTACACACCTAATCTTTCAGGTTATACAGATAAGAAGTGAAATCCCTGAGCACTCAAGTGATTTATGAAGCAGCAGGTAAAAGTTAGAAGAGGAAAAAAAAAAATTTGGTCTCTTGTCTCTCCTTTCAGGATTCTTTCCAAGGGTTTATTGTTGCTCCTGGACCACATACATACACACGTTTGATAGACACTAGTATGAATATTGGAGAGACTGTATTCTGCTGAAGGTAGAATGTGAAAAAGACAAAAGGGCCCTTTTCTTATTTAGCCCTTGACCTCTGGTGTTCCATTTTCCCAATATTAAGTGCATGAGCAAACTACTTAATGGCAGAAATGTCACTGCCAGAACTTTAAGGAAGTTAATCAATACTGAGCCTCAATCAAAATTTTACCATTATGTTTCCAAACACTGGAGTCCTCATGGAGACTTTTACATATTCACTGAAATGCTTCTAGAGCATAGAGGTCGGGCTCTTTAAATTGTTCAAGTGTTGCCAACCGTCAGCGGGTCCCTGTAGATTATAAACAAGGAACAGAGCCACTGTCCTCCTGTCTGATACTTGTTTTCCCAGAAGAGGGCTGGAGCTGCTGGCTGAAATGTCAGAATAAAACAAGACTTGGCTATTTTTAGATTCAGCTCATACAGTTTCCCTACTCTTTAATCATACATCAAGATTTTAAACCAGCCACGTTTTGAGAGGCCCCAAGTTAAGGAGAGCTGTAGTCAATAACTATGGAAGACCCTTTAATGGAAATGTTGTAATATATTGTAACATAATGTGTTGTTAGTTTTTGTTTGTTTATTATAGAAACATGCAATTGCGTTGTTCTTTTGGGCTTTGTTTTTGGCTGTCCTAACCAGTGTATGTGATTAGATCCTTGGTCGTAAAAGTGAGCATAATGCCAAGGATTCCACAAGGAATTAAAACAAATAAAAATCTAATAGAAAGAAAACTGTAAGATGTCAGTGTCCTAACCAGAAACTTCATCTCAAGAAATATCCGTGCCTCCTCCATCCTATCACACAATCAGAGAAAATGTAAGGAAAGGAAGTACTACCAATTTCTAGTTCCAAAGACAAGCATGTTGAATAGTAGAGAATAAGAATTGGGATAGCTTCAATGCATTGAGGAAATAATGAAATCATAGTAATATCTCTTATGTTGGGTAGATAATGATTTGGTGAAAATTTAAGCAGAGGTGAGAGTTTGAGCTAGAGGCATAGATAAAGTAGGTTCTCTGTTCATTCATTCAGCAAATATTTATTGATGCCTTCTATGTGCTAAGATCTGCTCTACATCCTGGGCATGAAGTAGTGAGCAAATGGTTATGGAGATTGCATTCTAATGGGGGAAAAATAGATAATAACCCCCAAAATGTATACATCAGACAGTGTTAACTTCTATGAGGGTTAAGGGCTGATGGTAGTAGTTGTAGCTCAGAAAGCATAATTACAGAAGTGCTGTCGGGTATGCAATATCTGGCAGAGACCTAAACGAAGCCAGAGAGAGAACCATGTAGATATATCTGGGAAAGTGTTGAAGGCAGTGGAATAGCACATGCAAAGGCACTGAAGTGGGGATATACTTGTTGTATTTCAGGAAGAATACAGAGAGCGGTAGGCACAGTGAGTCATAAGGAAAATGGCAGGACATGATGTCAGAGGTGGGAGGGGAGGCAGAACCTGCAATACTTTAGAGGTTATAACAAGTATTTTGGGTTTTACTAAGAGTAAGGTGGGAGAGTTTTACACCATTTTAAAGTTTTAAGCAAGGAGATGCGTGATCAGATTTGTCTTTCAAGAGGATCATTCTGTCTATTTTGTGAGACTAGATTGCTGGGCTCCTAGGATAGAAAGCAGGGAGACCAGTACAGAAATACACTAATCTCAGTGAAAGTTGTAGGTGGTTTTGACTAGGTGGTAGCAGTGAGAGTGGGTAGATGAAGCTTGATTCTGGGTATTTTTAAAAGGCGATCTGACTGGCTTGGTGATGGATTGAATGTGAGGTGTGAGAAGAAAGAATCAAGGATGATACCAAGGCTTTTGGCACAAGGAAGTGGTAAGATGGGCTTGCCATTTACCAAGTTAGAGATGACTGCAAAAGAAAGCAGTTTGGAGATAGGTTTAGGTGAACCAAGATTTCAAGTTCAGACAACTTAAATTTGAGATCCTATTAGACATCCCAGTAGAGATATCAAATCAGCGGCCAGTTATATGAATTGAGTTCAAAGATCGAGTTAAGGCTCGTTTTGTAAATTGGTGAGTCATCAACCGATAGGTGAATTTAAAGCTGTGAATCTGAGTGAATCCACCTAAGCAGTAAGCAAGATGGTAGACTGAATGAAGTTATTTAATAAAAAATTCAAAAATAATAGGTTACCTTAAGGTCATTTTATGCCCTTTGATTCTTTTAAATCTAATACAAATTAGTCTTTATCATCAGTTTGAGATCTATTTATAATACATTCTAGGCTTAAGGTCTTGAGAATCATCTCTATGGTTTATCAAACTTCAGACAGTGAGTTATAGCACTGTTATCTGGACTTTACAGAGACCTGGTTAGGACATTTTTCACTTAGTCTTGTGTACACAAATAGAACATTGTCTTCTGTCCATTGTTCTTAACCCCCCTTTCAATTGTGTGACATTCTTTCATCCATTCTCGTAAGATTGCTTATCAGATAGTACACTGCCTTTACAGTGAAATACTGATTAGTTTGTGGGAATATTTTCTAAAGTTGATTAATCAATGTACAAAAAATACAACATCTCATTTCAAAAGAAAGTTAGCTGTCTAAGCCAGTGTTTTTCAAAGCACATTCCAAATAACATTCATTCTCAAGGATTTAATTCTAGAAAATATTATGTTAAACAGGTTTCTATACTGCAGGACTTCTCAGGGCCTTTAATAAATGAATGAGCCTTGAGACTGCAGAACGTCAGAGAAGCTATATGTATTTTTGTTGTCTCTAATTCATTTTTGAATCTTTTTTTAAAATACTGGTCATAGGTCTAGTGTCATGAGGAATAAGCTTGCTTCGTCAGTGGCCAAAATGCATAACATTAACTAGTCAGTATTCTTTGATTTTGGACAGTACAAGTGATAAATATCTCTACAAGCAGTAGCAAAGAATGGACATTATGCTTTACATGAATTATTGCATTTATACATATAAGGTACATACCCAAATTCTCCTCATGTTACAAATGCAGGAACAGAAGTACAAGAACAAGAAGTAGCAGCTTGCCCAAGGCCACAGCGCTAACTGATGTTAAGTGCTGCAGTTCAAACCCAGAGCCTTACTTTTCAGAGCCAGGTCTCCAAATCAGTGGTTCTCAAAGTGTGGCTCCTGGACCAGAAGTATTAGTATCCTCTGGGAGCTTATTAGAAATGAAAATTAAGGTCCATGAGTCAGCAATTCTGGAGGTGGAGTCCCATACTCTGTACTTTAGCAAACCTTCCAGGTAATTCTAATACACACAGCAGTATGAGAACCACTGGCTTAACGCAGTGCAATAAACTGAAATAATACTTGTGTATGGTAGTGAGGTTTAAGAAGGTGACTAGGTTAAAAGGAAATAATCTCCTATCTGTTCTAAACTAGAGGTCTCAGCTTTTATTATAAATCAGAAACACCCATGGTATTCCTAAAACACAAGATGACCCTGAATATCCTTAGGTAAGAGCAGGTATAAAAGTTTATACCAGTTGATCTTGATGCATCTCCAGAACTGGGATGTGTAGAAATCAGTGGGGGGAGGGGTATAGTTATTTGCTATTCTATATCACTGCTCCCCAAATTTGATGTGCTTAAAAAATACCCAGGGGATATTGTTAATATGTAGATCCTGGTCCAGGATCTGAGAGTGGGTCCTGAGATATCCTACACTTTTTTCTGTCAAGCTCCCAGTTGATGGCGATCCTGTTGGTCTGAAGAAACACATATTGAATAGCAAAGACTTAATTTACCCTTTGAATTTCTCATTTTCTCAAACATTACTTTATATTTAATAACTATAAAATTAAAAGCTTGAATTTATTTAGAAAATCTCTCTAGAGGAATTCTAAGTACTCTGGGCACAATGCATTAGTATTTCCTTTATTGCCTTTCTCTGTTACATGATTGCTAACCAACCATCTTAGGCTGCCTGGGACAGGTTTAGAAAGTGGATGTGGGAGTTTCAGTGCTAAACTGAGTAAATCCTAAACAAACTGGATAAGTTTATCCTCCTACAAGGGATGATATAGAGGAACCCTATCCTAATCTAGAAATACATTCTAGTCAAGTGACTACTCCTAGCGTTACCCTTCTATGTAGGGAGACAAGGGAGTGGATTGGGTTTGCAGAAGCACATTGCCCAATGATCTTTGATGATCTCACATCAGTCTAAGATTCTCAGACTGACTGGCAGAACCATGATTTTAACGCAAGCAACCTGTCTCTCAAACCCTCTGTCTTACCCACTGTGGTAGACCAACTACTCTAATGCCCTAAACTTAAGTTTTCCCCTGCGGCTCAGGTGTGTTAATAATTCAACTTTTATTTCTATTAGTTTTTCATCTTTTAAAATTATAGTTTGGATTTTTTACATATTTTTTAAAATAAATAGAGAAAATATTTGGTATATGTGCATACACATAAAATACTATTGGGATATGTGATGTAAAAATGTATGGAGACTATCACCTGTGAAAAATATATCTATATGTATTTGCTGGATAAAATAAAAGTATAAGAACTCCTACTTTCCCATGCAGCCACACTGTCCTATTAAAAATGCTTTTTTTTTAAGAGCAAAGTTTCTACTCATATATCCTTGAGTCCTTTTAAGATCAGTATAGCTTACTACTGAAAGACTATGCCTGGTTAAAATCCATCCTATTCCTTCTAGGGCTCTCTTTTGGAAATGCTTTTATTAGCTTTGCCTAAATTCTACATGTCACTCAAATGCCAAGCTCATACATTAGTGCATCTTAATATCAAACTTAAAGTATTAGAAATAGAATTAGTTCAAGGGAGTTCTAGGCTATTTTATTTTTAAATACTTAGTTAAAATACTTAGTTAAAATGATTTTATATTGATATCACATCTTTATAAGCTCTTAAGACATTCTTAAGAATTTTAGTAACACAGAATGAGTTTCAAGTCCTACTCACAGAATCGAGATTTGAAATGACCCCAATAGGAGATAAAACTCTTAAATATATAAATAAATAAATAAATATATAGAAATACATATTTCAATATGTATTTCCATATATATATCATTATATATATTTTATATATGCTAGAAACATTTTAGAAAAAAATTGTCATGAATTCCTTATTCTTCACAATCCAGATTCTATTTATTGTTCCAGTCCTTTTCTACCAATACATCAAGGCCTTATTTGATCCACTTGAAAACACATATAGTAAATTTAAGCAAGCTAAAATATTGAGAGTATCCTAAAATGGACTTTCAATTAAGTTCTCTATTTTTTTCCATGCAGATGATAAAAATTACATTATTCAGTATGGCTATTTTTTTTTTTTTTTTTTTTTGTGGTACGCGGGCCTCTCACTGTTGTGGCCTCTCCCCGTTGCAGAGCACAGGCTCCAGACACGCAGGCTCAGCGGCCATGGCCCACGGGCCCAACCGTGGCATGTGGGATCTTCCCGGACCGGGGCACGAACCCGTGTCCCCTGCATCAGCAGGCAGACTCCCAACCACTGCGCCACCAGGGAAGCCCAGTATGGCCATTTTTTAAAGTTCCTTTAAACATTCTTCACTTAACCAAATAGTAGGACAGTTCCACTAGAATAATTTTCAATGCTGGGTTAAAATGCTTTTCTAGAAAATTAGGGCCTTTCTACTCAACAACAGCAAAAACAACAATAGTACTTGTGTACTTAAAAGGCGCTATGCTGTGTATTTGGCATGGATTTTCTTAATTACTATTCATAACAAAGCAATGTTCCTCTCAGCCTGACCACATTCTTCTTGACTTTTGCTGGTTTTAGCCTCTGTGACACCCCCATTCCCTGAAAGCAACATCTTAATCTCCTTTGCAGGTTTCTTCCCTCTCCTCTACCCAAACTTGTAATTCTAGGATTCCTAAAGCTTATCCCATGTAGTTGATTGAATAGTGCCCCAGAGTGATAGGTCCAAATCCTAACCTATGAATGTGAATTTATTGTACTTGGAAATAGGGTCTTTGGAGATGTAATTAAGTTAAGAATTTCAGATTGAGATCACCCTGGACATAGAATGGGTGCTAAGTTCAATGATGGTTGCTCTTGTAAGAGAAAGGGGAGAGATTTGAGACACAGAGAGCAAAAGATCATGTGAAGACAGAGGCACAAGTTGAAGCTATATTGCCACAAGCCAGGGAATGCCAAGAACCACCAGAAGCTGGGAGAGGCAAGAAGTGATTCTCCTTTAGAGTCTTCAGAGTGAGGACGGCCATGCCAGTACCTTGCCCTTTGATTTTTGGCCTCTCCAGAAGAGAATTCTGTGAGTGAATAAATGTCTCTTGTTTTAGGCTACCCAGTTTGTCATAATTGGTTATGAGAATCTTAGGAAACTAATATACCCGTGTCTCTTCTTTTCTCGCTCTTTCTTTTTTTCCCTAGCTTCTCTGACCTTATGTGCCAAATATAGGCTGAGGAATCAGAAGTTCTACTTAGAGTATAAGCCCCTTGTATGTGCCCAAGATGTCTATCTGCTTTGTGTTTCTACTCGGCTGTCTTCTTAGCACTCCACAATGATATGTTCCCAAACGCTCTTGATTATTAACCCCCCAAAAAGAAAAGTCAGGTTTTTTTCTGAGTCTTATTTATGTCAGTTTGTGTCAACATCTCCCCAAGCTTCTAGAGAAACCTAGAATCATTCTTTAATTTGTTCTGTTTTCATTGCTACCACCCCACCTCCTGTATCTAATCTATCAGCACTCCTATGATTTATAACTTATCCCTCAAATCAATCAATTTCTCCTAATCTCCATTATCCTACGCATGTGTTCATTTTTTACTGCAACTTCATTCCCTTGTTGATTCCTCTGGTTCCTTGTCTCCCTTAGAAGCTCTTTTCCACACAGGAACCAAAGAAATTATTAAAACCATATAAATCAGATTACATCTGCTTAAGATCATGAAATGGCTTTCTTTTGCACTTCTTAGAAAATGAATAATCCCTACCATGGTCTGTGAGGGCCCAGAGAGCAAGGCCTTGCTCATATTTGTGTTCTCATTTGTATCTCCCTATCCAGGTAGGACTATGCTTTGACCTGCTGGTTTCCACAGAGCACTTATCACAATATGCGTTCACATGCTTCCATTTATTTGTTATCATTTTCTACTCCCTAAACAGTAAGCTCATGAAGGTTAACACTGTGTCTTTTTTCTTCACCAATAAATTCTTGGGATTGAAAACAGTGCCTAGTACTCTATAATAATTTCAAATGGAGGAAAGAATGAAAGAGATACATATATCCTTGATATATCTATTTGTCAGGTTCTCATACAGGCATTTAATTCCAGAATTTAAAAAAAATAGCATAATGTTCTTGGAAGCTGCCTACCTACAATCATTAATCATTATTTTTTATTAGCATTTGATACTTATTGAACACTTACTTTGTTCCAAGTACTATGCCTAGCTCTTTGTCTACATAATCCCATTTAACCCCTACAATAACTCAGTGAGGTAAGTATTCAAATCACATCCTTCTACAAATGAGAACTGTTATTCTCAGAAAGGTTAAGAGACTTGTCCACAATCACACAGCTAGTACTGGGCAAAATCAGGTCTGTGGTAGCAGAGTCCACTTTCATAACAACTGAGTAATCTGCCAAGAAACTACTTCAAAGTTTCAGCAGTCCTTTCAAAGCTCTCTTGTTAATGACTGATTTTCATAACATCCAAGGACAAACCATATTCTAAATTAGATAAGAACACAAAGTCCTAATATTATTAGAACACTTCCCTGGGAGTCTTAGGGTAGGAGCTGATGAGTGTACTTTCTTGGAATTGTTTTGTTAAATGAAGTTAGCCTTTGAAATATATTGTCTTGATTATCATTTAAATACAGATGTAATCATAGATTTTATTAGGTGGACATATATACATACATTTCTGAAAATTGATATGCATGAAATACTTCAAGCCCTGATAACCAAAGTAAAAATATCAAAGTTTGGATTCAGCCAAATTATTTAATTGCTGTAAGTCTCAAATTGATTTTCGTTATATAATTGTGTTGATGTGATATTTACTCAGCTCATGTGTTTTGGTTAATTTTGTTTGTCAATTTGGCTAGGCTATGGTACTCATTTGTCTGGTCAAACACCAGTCTAGATGTTGCTGTGAAGGTAGTTTTTAAGTGTGATTAACATTTAAATCAGTAGACTTTGGTAAAGCAGATTACTCTCCATAACATGGGTGGGCCTCATCTAATCAGCTGAAGACCTTAAGAGAAAAAAAATGAGGTCCCCAAAGGAAGAAAGGATGCTGCCTGCAAACTGCCTTTGGTCTCAAAACTGCAGCATTCATTTTTCCCTAGGTTTCTAACCTGCTTGCCTGACCTGCAGATCTCAGACTCAGGTGATCCAGTTCCTCAAAATAAATTTTTCTTTCTGTATATCCATACATCCTATTGGTTCTGTTTCTCTGGAGAACTCTAGCATGCCATATAACACATATATGAAGGAAAAGCTTCTAACAGTTTTACTTCTCTTTTTATTTCATTTGTTAAAGCAGTCACAACGGTGGAGTGAGTTTCAAGGAGAGGAGAAATAGAATTCACCTCTTGACAGGGAATGTCAAGGTTCTGGGAGAGGATGGAAACTCCCAAACTGGCAATATTGCCAATGTCATTTTTGCAAAATACAACCTGATACGCATCATGTGTCCTGCTTTGCGATTCTTTTTACTATTATTAAACCAAATCCTTCCATCTTTTTCTCGTTTTCAAGGAAAATTCCACCTCCTCTGTGAAGATTTCATTGATTAGTACTTTCCCTTTTTGACATCATTTATTGCTTATCACTAGTCATTTGGCATTTAAATACCATCTAATACATTATACTCTGTAGCCAAAGGTCATAGTAGTAAAAAAGAAAAAACAAAAAACCATGGACTCTGGAATTAAGAATTAGGTTCAAACCCACCTCTGTTATATCTTAGTGGGACAATTGGCAAATGAATTATTCTCTCTGAGCCTTGGTTTTCTTGTCTATAAAATAGGAGAATAATAACATCTTCCCCATGCTATTAAAAATAAATGAGAGAACATTTATAAAGAGTCTTTCATGATTTTACCTAACATTTGTTAATCACTTTCTATATGTGAGGTTTGCTGCTCTATTCATTATATGATTCAAGACACATGACATCATATAACCATTTGAAATCTGTGTTGTTAATATGGCTTGGTCAAGATACATAATCTTTGAACAACATAAAAGCTGAACTTTGAGTTCCTAAGTTATGGTTCATTATTTTTTCACCAGATCATGATGTCTTCCTCTTTTGTTCCTACTATTATGTCTATCCATTGTAGCTGACTGACTTGTTAAATTAATGAATATTCAATTTTTTCAGCTTTACTGAGAATTATTGACAATTAAAATGGTAAGATATTTAAATTATGCATCATGGTGATTTGATATGCATATAAATTGTGAAAGGATTTCCACCATCTAGTTCATTAACATATCTATCACCATATGTATATTTTATTAGAACATTAAATTTTCCTCTCTTAGCAAATGTCAGTTATATAATACAGTATTATCAACTATAGTCACCATGTTTTACATTAGATCCTCAGACCTTATTCATCTTATAGCTAAAAGTTTTTATCCTTTTATCAAAGATAAAGGATATATATATATATATATATATATATATATATATATGTGTGTGTGTGTGTATATATATACACATACACACACACACACACACACACACACACACACATATATATAATTTTTTTAAGATCTACAAATAAGTGGTACCATGCAGCATTTGTCTTTCTCTGTCTGGCTCATTTCACTTAACATAATGCCCTCGAATTTCATACATATTATCACAAATATCAGGATTTTCTTTTTTCTCAGGGCTGAATAATATCCCATTGTGTATATACACCACACATTCTTTATGCATTCATTCATTGATGGACACTTAGGTCATTTCCATATCTTGGCTATTGTGAATCATACTGCAGTGAACATGTGAGTGTAGATATCTCTTTGATATCCTATTTTCATTTTCTTTGGATACATATACCCAGAAGTGAAATTACTGGATCATATGGTAGTTCTGTTTTTTTAAATTTTTTCAGGAACCTCCACGTTATTTTCCATAGTGGCTGCACCAATTTACATTTCCACCAAGAGTGCACAAGTTTTCCCTTTTCTCCACATCCTTGCCAACGCTTGCTATTTTTTGTCTTTTTGATGACAGCCATTCTAATAGCTATTAGGTAATATCTCATTGTGGTTTTGATTTGCATTTCCCTGATGAATAGTGATGTTGAGCACCTTTTCATGTACCTGTTGGCTGTTTGGATGTCTTCTTTGGAAAAATATGTATTAGGTTCTTCTTCCAGTTTTTTAAATTGGATTTTGGGGGGTTTTTGTTGTTGTTATTGAGTTGTGTGAGTTCTTTCAAGTCCAATTAATGAGGAATTACAATTCATATTGATCATACAGTCACACAAAGAGTATGACTTTGTATATATTTCAAATTCCAATAGGGGATTTAGAGGAATCTTAGAAACCTTGCTGATCTAAAGACTTGGTAAAGTTCATGAAATGAAACCAACTGTGTATTGTTGACATGTCTGGTGTCCCCAAGGATCTTTAGTAATGAACATCATTCACTCCAATCTTGTCAGTTACTAATACATGATATCCTAGGATTATATTAGATTTATAGACTTACAGACTAAAACTTTTGTATTTGTTTTAAATAATATCTTTGCAGCAGACATCTATACACACTGTGGTTGTTGTGCATTTAAATTAAACAGCAAAATATGTGGTACAAACAGAAGTTTTTAAGAACATGGTGGCGATGGGAATTTTTAAGCAGTTATCTCTAATTTTGCTTGCTCTGCTGAGCTGGATCCTAGAGCTTTGAAAGAAGACTGAATTAGTCAGTATTCCAAAGTGCTGAAAAGAATTTTGACATCTGAGCAAATGGTGGTATGACTTGCAATTTTTTCAACATAGCTGGACTTTAGGTATGTCATATGTGAAATGTATACATTACACAGATGGCTTCTAAGGATCCTCAAAGTTCTCAAATTTAATATTATAGATAATCTTTGACTACAGTCTAAGTAAAACTCCTCATTTTCTTTGCTCAATGTGATATTTTCAAATACATGAAATGAGCTGTTAATGCATACAAACAGTGGGACTTATTAAAGCAAAATTATAAATCAAGTCTATCTTAAAAAATAATTCAAAAACTGCCAAAATTGGTACCACATTCCCATAACAGAAACTAATTGGAATGGAGTACTGGCTCCCCTGCTATGGAAAGGCTGTGTCTTGGCCAGGTTAATGCTAGACGAGTTGTACTCATTAACTATTTTGTCCCTGCATTAATATGAGTTTGAGTCTCCAATTCAGAGCAAACCATAGTCTTTCCTTTCTCATATCATCCTAAGAAAATATGTCTATCATAACATGGTGTATAATGTCATAATATTGAACTTCAGAAATATACACCTCTTTTTTTTAGCATATCCAAATGTGGGTGTAGGAAATACACTGGTAGAATTACATTGCTAGTTTAGAGCCATAGAATATCAAATAAAATTATTTCCCTAATTGGGACTTCCCTGGTGGTCCAGTGGTTGAGACTTTGCCTTCCAATGCAGGGGGCGTGGGTTCGATCCCTGGTTGGAGAGCTAAGATCCCACATGCCTCACGGCCAAAAAACCAAAACATAAAACAGAAGCAATATTGTAACAAACTCAATAAAGACTTTAAAAATGGTCCACATCAAAAAAAAATCTTATAAAAATTATTTCCCTAATTCAGTTAAGTGAAATAATAGTAGAAAAGTAGTAGTATGGACGTGTTCTAATAATATGGCAGACTAGATAATCAGAGAAGTCCTTTTATAATAAAATATCTAGATCTTACCTGGGAATGGAAATGACAACATATGTGATTAGTATATTGCTGGGCTTGCACAAAGTAATGGAAAACTTTATTGGCCCTCTCTACCATACATCTACAAAAAAAATCATAAATCTTAAAACAGATTCATGAAGATATGATAGGTTTAATCTGAGGAAGCATGCCTAAAGCAGTGCAGATTTCAGAGAACAAACTCTTTATCTTCCAGCAAGGTGAGACAGTTGAAACAGAGACTATTTCTTTAGGCAGGTATCCTCAAGGTATACTCATGGAGTACCAAGAAAATAGCACTCATTGATTTCCAGCTGAAGTAAGCACAAAGCTCATCTAGAAGAAAGCATTACTTTTTAGGTCTTTAGGATACCTGAAAATAAGGTCAAACAAATGTAAGATCACCACTTAAGACCATTAAATACCCAAAGGAGCAATGTCCATGAATGGGAGTGAATAGACATAATTAAACTACAAATTTGTATTCCCAGGGAATTATAATATTGGATTTATAAGACACAAAACCCTAAAATACCTTATATAAAATGCTTTGAAAAGCAATAGTGTCCAAAATGAGAAAACAATAAAGGTTGTCAGAAAATGAGATTCCCTTGAAAATGGAAAACAAAAATAAAATACAAATCTAGATGAAAAATAAAATATTTGAAAATAAAAAGTATATAGGGTAAACGAGAGATTAGACATAAGTGAAGTGGGATTTTAGATAATTGGAAGACAGATCTAAGGGAATTTCCCAAAATCTAGCCAGAGAGAAAAGGAGAGCAAAAATTGAAAAAGAAAAAAAAAAAAAAAATATATATATATATATATATGGAGGAAAAAATGAAAGGTCTCAAAGATATCTAACCAGAATCCTATAAATAGAGAAGAAAAAAAAGTAAAAGCTCTATCTGAATAGATAATGTCTGAGAATTCTCAGGATCTTGTAAGAGATGTAAGACTATTAATAAGAAATCCATAAAACATCAAAATAAGAAGAAGATGTTTTTAAATGTCTATGGTTTACTAAATAGAAACAATTATTAGACATACCACAGATCTTTTAACAATAACTATGGAAGCCAAAGAGATAGCAAAAAAATATATTTAAAGTGCTGAGAGAAAATGACTGTCAACATGCACAGGTTTAAAAAAAACTGTCTTTCAAGAAGAAAGATAAAATAAAGATATTTAAGATAAACTGAGAAAATTTAACACCATAACACAAATACGTAATTACTAAAGTTTGAACTTCAGAAAGAAGAAAAATAATCCTAAAGTATGAGATATAAGAAGAAATACTGACCCAGAGGAATAGATATTTAAAAGCAAATGTAAAAGAAAACACATTATTTTTATCAACTGATATGTAATATTAGCTAATCTGTGACCTTAAAGTATTGAAAATATGTAAATCAGAATGTGGTACTGAGAGAGAAAATATTTTCAGGGTCATTTTATTTTTAATAGTTAAGAGTTAAGATGTTGGTTAAGTTTTTAATTTTTACTTTAAGGTAAGTGTTCCAGGAAATTACTAAAATAATAGAAATAGAATATGTAACTTACAAATCAGCAAAATAAATTGATTAAGAAAAAAGCAGTTAATCCTAAAGAGCAGGAAGTGGGGAAGAGAGATGGTGGGGGGAATAAAAAAGTTAAACAAAAATGAGAAAAAAAGTACAAAGATGGTAGAAATAAGCCAGAACAGATTAATATTCAAAAAAATGTCATGGATTACATGTACTAGCTGGAAAATTAAAATTGACAGAGTGAACAACAAAACAAAAACCAGCTATATGCTACTTATAATACACATACTGAAAGGTTAGAATAATTGTTTTCATCATATGCCATGTCAACCATTATCTTCCTCCTCCTCCTCATCATCATGGCAAATGTTTACATAATGTTTACCTTGTCCCAGGCTTAATCTTAGCACTTTACATGCTAATGCCCATTCCCATTTCCTATTAATCTTTTTTTTACCAGTTGTTATTATCAAAAAGTTTAAATAAGCTTTCCATACAGATATTAAATGGTAGAGCTAGAATATTAAACTAGGAAATATTCCCAGGACTTGAGAAGGAATCAGTATATATAATAAGGACTCATGTAATAAAAGTTTGCTTCATGATGAAGATATAGCACTTGTAAACTTACATGATTCTAATAGAATAGTCTCAAATACAGTAAGCAAATAATGACAGTTTGGGGGCAAAACCCACAAGTCTCACAATCTACTTGCATATTTTAACACATTTCTCCCACATATTAAGTCAAACAGACAAAAACAAAGACAAATCTTCCAAATAATTAATTACTAGGTCAAACAACAAATCATAATCAATTTTACAAATTTTTAGAACTAAATGATAATAAACATACTGCACACCAAAATTTCAGAACAGAACATGCAGTAATTTGAAGGAGATTTATAGACTTCAGATTATCAAATTAGATAAAGAAGAAAGGACAAAAGTTAATGAGCAAAGTAAAAAGTTATTAAAAGAACAACATATACATCTAAATAAAATAGTTGGCAAGAAATAATAAGGATAAGAATAAAATGAATGAAAGAAAAATAAAAACACATTACAGAAGATCAAGCAGCCGAACATTGTTTTCTTGAAAAGGCTAATAAAAGTTATACAAACCTTTGCTAAGATCAATTAAAAAAGAAAAAAACTGATTACTTTTGTACATGACAAAGAGACATAATTACAGATGCAATGCAGATGTAAGAAATAAAAAAGAATAGCCTTACATTAACAAGTTTGAATACTTAAGTAAATTCTTAGAATACATACCTTATCAAAACTGAAACAAGTAAAAGCATAAAGCCTGTAACAAGTAAATGTATAAGACAACAAAATTATCCCACATATAAAGTCATCAGGACCAGATATTTACTGACAGTTCTTCCAGAGTTAAATAGATTATTTATCTTTATAAATTAAATTAAATTATATATAAATTAAATTATAAAAATATAAAATTAAATTATAAAAAAATATAAATTAAATTAAATTATAAACTGTAATACCAGTACAAAAAAGAGAGAGGGGGAGAGAGAATGAAGAAACGAAGGAGTAAAGGAATAACTGGTGATTTAAAACAAGAGAAATTTATCCTCTCACAGTTCTGGAGGCAAGAAGTCTGAAATAAAAGTGTCAGCAGGATTGTGCTTTGTCTGAAGGCTCTAGGAAAGACTGCTTTCCTTGACTCTTCCAGCTTCTGGTGTCTCCAATGTTTCTTGGCTTGTGGCTGCATCACTCCAATCTCTGCCCTGGGGTCACATTGCCTCCTCTCCTTCTGTCAAATCCCCCCTTTGTGTCTCTCATAAAATAAATGTTCTTAGCTTTAGACCTCACCTAGATAATCCAGGATGATCTTGACTCAAGATCCTTACATCTGCAAAGACTCTTTTTCTCAAACAAGGACAAACTCACAATTTCTGGGAATTAGAATGTGGGCATATCGTTTTTGGGACCACCATTCAACCCACTGTAGTCTCCTTATATGCAAATTTATCCCAAAAAACGTGGTGTGAATCAGTTAAGAAAAAGAGATTATGCATGCATTCTTATTCTCATCTTTTCCTTCCTATGTACAAGTTATAAAGTTGAGAGTTTAGGCCAATTCCATGAACAGGCTAGTTGAGATGTGTGAGATATAACGGAAAAGAGAAAGTAGTAGTTTAGTAACTCCTTGGTAGCTGTCAGAGACTGCTACTGCCTATCCAACTGTCATGTTTCCCTTCATTTTTGCTCAGAGTCCCCCAGTCTTGTTCAGTACAGCAACGTACCCAGCACAAAGGACTGATGATAATTAGACAAGCGAGGTATGACCATCCCTTTTTTGATAATCACATTCCAGCCTCTTTCCTAATTCAGGGTGCCCAGTGACGTTATGACCAATAGAATGTAAATGGCAATTTTTTGGATTTCAGCAAAAGGTTTTCCTTTGATAAAAAGTAAATTCTGGGCTTCCCTGGTGATGCAGTGGTTGAGAGTCCGCCTGCTGATGCAGGGGACACCGGTTCGTGACCCGGTCCTGGAAGATCCCACATGCCGCGGAGCGGCTGGGCCCATGAGCCATGGCCGCTGAGCCTGCTCGTCCAGAGCCTGTGCTCTGCAACGGGAGAGGCCACAGCAGTGAGAGGCCCGCGTACCGCCAAAAAAAAAAAATTCCTATTCTTGCCCCTTCCTCTGTGCTTAGATCACTGGTGTGACGATATGATTCTGAGATTGTGACATCTATAGTGTGACTCTGACATAAGCCCACAATGAAAATCCAATAAGAACAAAGCAGGACACTGTCAGACCAATCCCACAATTGTCTTTTTCATATTTCTTCAAAGTGAGATAATTACAGATTACTAGAGCAAATATTAGTTAGCTTTTCTGTTACTTGAAGCCTAAACATCTCTACCTAAAATAGTAGGTGATGACATTTTAGATGCTCATCATTCCCCATATTTTTTGTCTATGTATACACAGCAAGTGGCATCCTGGTCTTCTGTTGACAAACTCACTTTTACAAGGTCAGAGACTAGAGGAAACATCTGTTATTCAAGACTCTTTTCAGTAGCTACCAGTGTCTACGCACTAGCATGAGGGTAGCCCTTTGTTAGGGCCCTTCTTGTACTTCTCACTCTCCTTTGAATAATTGAATAATATTGACTGTGCTTTTATTGTGCAAAAAAACTAATCCAACAGGCATTAAAGTTTTCTCCTTTGTTTTTCTTTTTCTTTTTCTATATTTTCTAAGGATACAATACTGCTATTCGTCCATACCTTTTTTTTTTTTGACGTACAAGACAATGCTTAGAACTGTCACATTATCATATCTACTTGACAGATTTTCATGGCAAATACAATGTTGACAGAAACAATTGATACCCAACATCTAAAATATAAACCTCTCTTCAGATTATTGACTTATGATCCTGAGAAAAACAGCCTTCAGTACCTCTGATAATCACAGCCTTCCTCTATAAAAAGTATCCTTTTAAATACCAGAGCTTGCTCCTGTAGAGATTTAGGAAGGTTTACCTGATGTAGATGTGTAGTATGGACACAGAAGGTTGTGTATCTCATGGTCCACAAAAGACCTTTCCTGTGTGATACCTATACATTTAGACCTTTCAGGGAAATCAGTCAAAAACATCTGATGGTTTCATTGTTTGGTTGCTCTTTACTACCTCACAGTGTTACTGCCATTCAAAAAGATGTTGTGAGTTAGACAATATTGTTTTTAACTCCCAAGCAATTATGTCTCACCTGGAGACAGTGAACAGATTCGCAGAGAGAGGTATCACATTAGTAATCTGTAAATCACAATCAGTACAAGTGCTGATGGACTCAAGACTGATACTTTTTACTTAAATATTGTTTAAATTACACTCAACATTTTAGAACATTTAAATGCCCAACATTGGCCTGGCCTGGTCTCAAGCATTTAGAAAGTAACAACTTTCTAGAACTCTTAAAAGAAGAGGCCCAGGGGGCTTTCCTGGTGGCGCAGTGGTTGAGAGTCCGCCTGCCAATGCAGGGGACACGGGTTCGTGCCCCGCTCCAGGAAGATCCCACATGCCGCGGAGCAGCTGGGCCCATGAGCCATGGCCGCTGAGCCTGCGCGTCCGGAGCCTGTGCTCCGCAACGGGAGAGGCCACAACAGTGAGAGGCCCGCGTACCGCTAAAAAAAAAAAAAAGAGAGGCCCATAATGTTTAACAAGCAACAAATTTCTTATATCTTAAATTCAAATATGATAAGTACAATATATATTCTGAATGTCCCATAAAATGACTATTTGAAGGTATATATATATTTACATATAAATATGAAATTGCAAATGTATTTTTAGCACATACCATCATATCTCAGAGCTTATGTTCTTTAAAGGTCTCATATTAAATTTAGGGTAAATGCCACGTAAATAAACATTGTGTGTGTTTAAATGAAGAGATTCCACTTATTAAAAAGAGAAAAAAAAATCATCCTATTTATTTCTAGGATCCTTCTCCTTAGAGGACATTCCCAAAGTGATAAACAGTGTTTAAATTCTGTCACTGCAACAAAGCTGATCTTCAATATAGAATACACAAGCACCCACACACATACTTACACACAATTTATTTAGGGACCAATAAATTATCCACATGTAGGTAGAGAGCCCAAAATAGGCTCTGGAATTCAAATTCCAGTTCTGTTTCAGTAACTGGATCTTCATACACACATGCATATATGTATGTATGTATATGTATATATATATTATACACACAGAGATGGCATTTGGAAAAATTACTTGACATTTCTGAGCTACAGGTTCTTCGTAAGTGATACAGAATATTGATATCACCTTTACCTTTCTCTATCCATTAGGAATCCTTCTGGTTTAAGTGTCAGATTCAGGTGCACCTCGATTCACAATTCAGAATTCATGCTATATCCCAGGATCAATCCTTCATTGCTACTTCTTCTGGGTAAGTTCTGTTTTTCTCCCTGGGTATGAGAGAGTTCCCAGTTGTTTCTGTGATAACAGTCTTTCAGGTTATCCTGTGGCGGGAAAAAAAAGGAAAGTCTTAGTTCAGTTTTCCATCCAAAATTATGTCCCCCTGGCTGTGATTTAGTCACAAGCTCATTCTGGAGACATTCTGTATAGCCAAGTGATTAAGCTGGTGTAAAGTTAACTTCAGGAGGAGAACTTGGGGAAAGGAGAGCAGCCTCTGGAGGAATACTGAAGGGTTATTAGAAGGAAAGTTGTTAATAGATGCTGGAGAGAAAAAAAAAGATATAATATAATATAATATCACTATAATTATTTAGACTGGTCTTGGGAGGCTTGGATATATTACTTAGTAAACATGATGCCTACATGTTGTCCAAAAATGGTAATCGTAATCAAGTTAATTGTTATTAACAATATTTTAACACTGTTTATGGTTTCTGAAATCATTTTATATCTTTTATCATATTCAGTACTCACACACAAAACTCTTTTTGGGTTATCTTTAGAGGTTGTTTCTAAATGTTTGTGGCTCAGGGAGGCTGTGCTGCCAGCCCAAGGTCATGCAGCTGATTGATAGCAGGACCTAGACAGACACCAGGTCTTGCATCTCCATCAGACCACAGGGGCCTAGTCATATATCCGATTGACGCAATCACCTTTCCTATATCTCAGTGATTGGTAAAGCATTTTCTGTCTGTTGCACATCTGTGAGATCAAAAATGGATCAAAGGGGCAATGTGTACATTTTCTTTCATAAGAGGCAATACTGTTCATCTTCTCAATTTAGCAGTTTTTCCCTCTTATTTAATTTATAAATTACATTTAACTTGTGCTTACTCCCCTTCTGAGTGAGGAACCAGATGTGACATAAACAAAGGCCTCTGTTTGCTAAGCCCTATTTGACAACACTTGGTAGAAATGAAGTCCAGGACAATTTCAAGTGAGAAAATATGAAACAGAAGTTGAGAAGTAGTAAATTAGCATGGGTAAGAATAAGGGTAAATATCAAAGTCTTAAGTATTTATAAAATCTTTTTAATCAGTAATCCAGTAGGAATCACATTAAATATAATGCCAGGGAATCTGGCAAAAGAAATATCTACCTAGGCTTCCCCTCATAAAATCAAAGATGACTAGAAACAGATAAGAAGTCACTTCACACCTTTGCCTTCTGATTCAAAGACTTAATATCAGCCCAACACAGAACACAGACACCCTGCAGCTATCCCGTTACATGTGTCATAGATGTGGTTTGAGAGTGCTGGTATTCATCCCAACCTGGTATTTATACATTACTTTGAAACACAATACACCGGACAGAAAGACTTTCCAGAGCATGTGGGAGGGGGATAAGTACTGAGTGTGGCATGTTGTTTCTGAGGAGCTTGAGGTTCAATAATAAAAGCATCTGGGTAGGGAAAAAGACAAGGACATTCTAGGAACAGTGTATGTTCCTGGCATTCTGCTGATTTTAAGACCAGGGAGGAGTGACTGGAAAAATCCCAACTTCAACATGGTATAGCCATATTAGACACTGGAACCTGGCATATCAAATTGCCCTCCAAATGCAGTTCTGAAAAATGTATTAAACATTGCCCAAGTGGAAGTGTTAGCAACATTTGGGGCAAATTCACACTCTATTTGCTTATGAACATGAAGTTTGGATAATTTCACCCCATTTGTCTCTTCCTTCTTTAACAAGTAATACTCCATGACTGTCATTGGGCTTCTTTTGTATTGATAATGTCTCCACCTGGCTGAGCTCATCTAGTCCCAGGGCTGTGAGTGCTTTCTATATGCTGATAGAGAAACTCTAGTTGGAAGCTAGTTCCTGTACTAGCTTTTGCCATAATTTTTTTTTTTTTTTTTTTTTTGCGGTACGCGGGCCTCTCACTAACGTGGCCTCTCCCATTGCGGAGCACAGGCTCCAGACACGCAGGCTCAGCGGCCATGGTTCATGGGCCCAGCCGCTCCACAGCATGTGGGATCTTCCCAGACCAGGGCACGAACCCGCGCCCCCCGCACCGGCAGGTGGACTCCCAACCACCACGCCACGAGGGAAGCCCTGCCATAAATTTTATACTCTTGTATTTGGCTGGCTCCTCACCATTTCTATTTGAAGGTATAATAAATATTTCAAATGTAACATATACAAAGACAAGTAAGTATGTCTTCTTTCTCTCCAGTTATTCCATTTGCCTCAAAATATGTTTTGTCTAATGGTAAGAAAATTATACTGGTTTGCTTTGCTTTGTATTTACCTTACATATTTTTCAATCTTTTACATTTATATTTAATTATAATACACATGCAGAAAAATGCCAGTAAACATATAGCTCAGTGAGTTATCACACAATGAATACCATGTATCCACCATGTTGGTCAAAAGGTAGGATATTGACAGTACTCTCAAAGCTCTTCTTGATACTTGGCCCCCTTCTTCTTTAAAGGTGGACATTGCCTTGAATTCTAACACTCTAGTTTTATTTGCTTTTGAACTTTATATAACTGGAATCATGCACATGTCACTTTTTGTGTCTGACTTCTTTGCTCAGTATTATGTTTATGTGATTTTTCCATGTTATTGCATATAATAGTATTTCAGTTATTTTCCTTGAAGTCTACTTTGAAATACAAAGGAATAGTGTATGAATATACTATTTATCACTTTTAGTGCAGATGGACATTTGGGTTTTCTCCAACTTTTGTTTAGTGCAAGTAAAACTGAACATCCTTGTATACTCTTGTATGTGTCTTTTGGGCATATGTGAGTATTTCAATTAGGCCTGTATTAGGTATAGGAAATGTATTTGGTCAACCTTAGAAGATAATGCCCAACAGTTTTCAGAAGTGACTCTATCAATGTACAATACCACCAACACTATAAGAGTTCCAGGTATATCACATCCTCTCCAACACTAAGCCTTGTAAGTCTCACATTAGTCACTCTGATGGGTATAGGGTGACATCCTATTATAATTTTAAATTGCAATTCCCTGATTGCTGATGAGGCTAAGCCCATTTGTATATGTTTATCATTTCCTGTGTGTGAAGTATCATTCAAGTCGCTTGATCTTTTATTTTTTATAAATTTGTTTATTTTATTTATTTATTTTTGGCTGCATTGGGTCTTCGTTGCTGTGCACAAGCTTTCTCTAGTTGTGGTGAGCGGGGGCTACTCTTTGTTGTGGTGCGCGGGCTTCTCATTGTGGTGGCTTCTCTTGTTGCAGAGCACGGGCTCTAGGCACGCGGGCTTCAGTAGTTGTGGCACGCGGGCTCTAGAGCACATGCTCAGTAGTTGTGGTGCACGGGCTTAGTTGCTCTGCGGCATGTGGGATCTTCCTGGACCAGGGCTCGAACCCATGTCCCCTGCATTGGCAGAGTGATTCTTAACCACTGCACCACCACGGAAGCCCCAAGTCACTTGATCTTTTTATTTTTCTCTTGGATCGCATGTCATTTTTGTACTGATATATTGTCAGTTTATGTTATGGATATATTCTCCCATTCTGTAGCTTGCCTTTTATTCTTTTGGTGGTATCTTCTGGTAAATAGGTTTTTCATTTAACGTAGGTTAATTTATCAATCTTTTGCTTATAGTTACTGCTTACCATTTAACAGCTAGATCCCTACTCTTCCAGACCATAAAAATAGTCTCCTAATATTGTTTGGGAAGCATACTGTTGCACCTTTCACATTTAGGTCTACAATCCACTTGGAATTGACTATTGTATGTAGAGTTAAGTGGGAGTCAGATTTTATTTGACTGTCATATTTCCACATCGAGTTATAATTGGACAAACACCATTTATCAAAATAACTGTCTTTTCCTCACTATTCTGCATCACCAATACCACCTTTGTCATAAATAGTGCCCATAAAGGTATAGATTTGTTCTGAACTTCTAATAATGATCCATTGGTCTATATGAAAATTAAACAAATACCAAACTCTCTTAGATATATTAGTATTATGATAAGTCTTAACATCCAGTAGAGCAAATCTTCCCTCCTTCTTGTCTCCCTCAAGACTATCTTGTCTATTATTGGCACTTTGTATTTCCATATAAATTTTAGAATTAGTTTGAAAACTCTCTCACACACACACATGCACACACAGAAGACTGTTGGGGTTTTGATTGGGGTTGCATTGAATCTGCAAATCAAACTAGTGTAATTGACATCTTTTCAATATTGAATCTTTTTAGTCCATGAACATAATATTTTTCTCCATTTATTTTATTTTGGTTTAATCTAACTCAAAATATTTTGGGGTCTTCTGTTCCTTGTATATTATTTCTTAGAAACTTTCTTAGGCAATTGATATATTTGATACTATTCTAAATTTTTAGAATTTTTTATTCTACTGCATATTTCTGGTAAGAGAAACATAATCAGTTTGTGTGTGTGTGTGTATATATATATTGACTTTTTAATAAAAATGTAAAAAAACTCTAATAACTTTTTTTTTTTTTTACTTTGCACAGAGGCAAATACTATGAAATATTTTATCAGACTAGTAGTTCATATCTAGGTACTTGGTAAGATATATTTGTGTGTGTATGTCATTAGGGGGAAGGGAAACTTTTTTCACGGAAACATGTACTGGGGCTTTTCCAATTTTAGCATTAAGATGCTTATTGACCTTAGTCAAATAACTTAATTTCCTAGTTTTCATTTGATTACCAGTAGAGTGGGGGTGAAACCAAAACTGTCTGACGTGGTCTGTCTTCACTAATAAACTCTCAAGACCAGCCCAGAGACCTTCTAACACTTGTAACATTCTTCATACAAGCTCGAGATACCTAGTTACTGACAACTTCAGCTGTGATTAGCATATGATTTAATAAGAAGAATACCAGGCAATTTGCAGTTATGTGTCAGAGTATTTGTTTCCTAGGGCTGCCATAATAAATTGCCATAAACTTGATGGCTTTATGCAGCTGAAATTTATTTTTTTATAGTTCTGGGTGGGGTTCCTTTGGGAGGTTCTGAGGGAGAATCTATTTCATGCCCATCTCCTAGCGTCTTGCCACACTTCGGTATTCCTTGGCTTGTATCTGTATAATATAATTCTAATCTCTGCCTCTGTCTTCACATGGATTTTTAATGTAGCCTTCTTTTCTCTTTGTGTCTCAAATCTCACTCTCTTTCTTCTTGTAAAGATACTAGTCATTGGATACATGGAACCCTAAATCCAGGATGATCTCATCTCTAGATCCTTACTGTAATTATATCTACAAGGACTCTATTTCCAAATAAGAACACATTCACAGGTAGTGGGGATCAAAACTTGAACAAATCTTTTGGGGAATACTATGCAAGCCACTACAGTTAGTAAACAAGTAAAACTTATTATACTTGATACTGTGAAAATAAATATAAGTCCTGAATGTAAAACGTTTTATTAAACTCCTTTCATTAAAAAGCGACCTAGCAAAAAAGAATTATTATGAGTATTATTTTACTGATTATATCATTACAGAATTGTCAGAAATAAATATTATGTGTATGTACAAGCAACTATTCCCTTTAATTAAATTTTTGCCAAATCAGTGTTGATTTAAATAACCAATTAAATAAGCATTTAATTTTTGTCATTCAATGTTCTGGCTTTTGCTTCATGTTCTAAAGAAGAATTCCTTTAACAATTTAGATATGAAAGCGTTTTTAGAAAATAAAGTTTTGTTTTCTTCAACTTGGTCCCATTTTATTTTAGACATAACACATGTATGGCTTTTCTGTTATTTAAAGTCAGCTGTTTTTGTTTTTTACTTATTTCTTCTCCATTTTGTGAGACATCCTATTTCACTTTATTGTCAACAGAAGTTTCTGTAGCACTTCCCCAGCCAATATTGGGAAGTTCCTGAAATTTACTCCCTTGCTCCCATTATCAGTGGAGTTTTCCAGAGCTTCGGTCACTCTCAAAACCTCCCCACAACTCTTCTATTACAATATGCTGTTGGATAAAACCATTCATATTTATGATACATGATCAATTCATTTTAATGCTTTAAATTTGGGGACTATTTCCTTTTTCACAGATTATTGGAAAGGTGAGTTTAATACATCAATACTTGTGAAATTTTGTAACTTAACAAGAGGGAAGAGTGCTTTTGAGTGATCAGATAGCTTAAATATATATAGAAAGTTGTGTACATGTCAAATAACTACAAATTCCCTTTAGGTGAAAGGTTCCCAAATGATAAATAAAGATAAAAAGCTGACAAGAGGGCAATTTAAAGATGAATTAAAATCACCAAAGCATATTTGTGGTAGAACTCAGAACTAACTCCTTGTCATTCAATTAGAAAGGGTCCATCCTCTTCCTCCTCCAACCCTTCCCTTTAGCTCTTCCCCTGCAGGCCCTTAAGTAATATAAATTAATAATATGGCAGAGGGAGATAATCTCATTAGTGGAATCTTGGGCTATTTTAGTGTCCTCCTGACATTCACCTTAACTTAGAAGTTATACAATGGCCCAGAGTAAAGATGCATCACACATAGAAACTGTCATAAAATTTTGATAATTTCCAAATTTACAATAATCATCTAAATCCTGTCCCAGCAGTCCTATCCCACCCTAATATAGTATGGTAGTCATGTCCATAAATAAGCATAATGGAATACAGAGAAAGCTTTCCATGGTATTTAGAATCTCCATCTTATTTCCTAGGTACTGGATGTTCCTTTATTGTTCTAAATACACTATGACCAGATAGGGACAAAGAGACATTCTTATCATTCCTGTTAACCTTATCTGTAGAGGGCACTGACCTGGTTCAAGATTTGAAAGCATGTTATGCAATGAAGATATTCAAACTTAGTTGATTAGTAAGAAAGGAACATAAGAAAAATATTTTGTAGATGTCTGAGCATCGAAAACAATCCTGATCAAAAAGCTTCCTATTAGCGGGCTTCCCTGGTGGCACAGTGGTTGAGAGTCCGCCTACTGATGCAGGGGACACAGGTTCGTGCCCCGGTCTGGGAAGATCCCACATGCCGCGGAGTGGCTAGGCCCATGAGCCATGGCCACTGAGCCTGCGTGTCCGGAGCCTGTGCTCTGCAATGGGAGAGGCCACAACAGTGAGAGGCCTGTGTACCGCAAAAAAAAAAAAAAAAAAATTCATATGATTAATCTGTTAAGCATTCATATAAAATTTTGCCATTCAAATTTACTATATAATGGTATAGTTCAAAACTTGACAATGATGACTAAGGATTTAGAATCTAGTTTTGGAGATAAGAAGCAAAACAAAAGATAGACATACAATAATTGCATGAATTTGAATATATCTTATATTTATTCATCATTATCATATTCTTATAAATATTATAATTTTACTAATGTGTTTGAGAGGAATAATTCAAGTGTTCAGGCTATATTAGGGCATTCCTGACTTTAAACATGGAAGGTATATTTAAAGATGTTGCATTGTATTTTATCTATGTTTTTCTCATTTGATAGAATATTCTGAATATGACAATATGGACTATGACAATATTTATATGACTAACCTCTTGAGAAATATAACAACTTTTTGAATGTGAGGGTATGTGGAGTAATTTCATAAGGCCACAAAATGTAGTGAAAAGATGAACAAATTAAAAGGAATTCAAGTAGATTAGAAATATCAATGAGAAACTTAATTACCATAATATTGGTAGCAGTTTACTAATACATAGCAGGGAATTTTTAATTACAGTGAGAAGGTGAACATTAATACATCTGACTATGAAATGGTAGTAGTAAATGTCTGAATATGTGTTGTGAAAAGAAGAGAGTAGAATATACCCTACCTTCAAGCAAATTTCCACATGCAGTCATGTGGGACAGAATAGCAGAAAATTTGGTTTGAGTTCACATGACTTTCAGAAGCAGATTCATTTGAAAGTATGAAAAATGCCATTTTTCTGCACAGTTGTGTTTTGCATGTGGATTGCTGCATGGATCCCATTCACAAGTCTTTTTTTTTTTTTTTTTTTTTGCTGTATGTGGGCCTCTCACTGTCCGTTGCGGAGCACAGGCTCCAGACATGCAGGCTCAGCGGCCATGGCTCATGGGCCCAGACGCTCCACAGCATGTGGGATCCTCCTGGAACGGGGCACGAACCCGTGTCCCCTGCATTGGCAGGTGGACTCTCAACCACTGTACCACCAGGGAAGCCCCACAAGTCTTTTGAACATTAAATACTCTCTCTGAGCGTAGGGACCGAGATAAACCTCATTAGCAAGTTGTCCAGAGGGAGAAAATACTGTTCCTACCAGTTTCCTGGCTTTTTTTGTCTACTGCCAGCAGCAGAAATAACTAAACAACTTGAAAATATTTCACATGTTTATATTGTTTAAAGATTTTTCAAACAATATAATGGTACCTAAGTGAGAGTGTGAGATTGTCTCATCAGGGGTCTTTGTTGGTATGCTACTTCCTACTTGCTCAGGGAGAATATCCGACTCAGATCTCAGAGTCCAGTGATTTTTAATAATGGTGTAATTCAGAATCACATGGGAAACTTTTTCCAAAATGCGTGTACCCAAGCCACACACTTAGATCATCTAGTTCAATTGGTTTAGGTTAGAATTGGTGATTTTTTTTAAGTAAGTTTATAATCAAAAGCTTATATGGGGGCCTCCCTGGTGGCGCAAGTGGTTGAGAGTCCGCCTGCCGATGCAGGGGATACGGGTTCGTGCCCCGGTCTGGGAGGATCCCATATGCCGCGGAGCGGCTGGGCCCGTGAGCCATGGCCGCTGAGCCTGCGCGTCTGGAGCCTGCGCGTCCGGAGCCTGTGCTCCGCAACGGGGGAGGCCACAACAGTGAGAGGCCCGCATACCGCAAAAAAAAAAAAAAAAAAAAAAAAAAAAAAAGCTTATATGGAACACTGCTTAAGAATTACCGTCCTATTTAGGTCTTCCACCCGTTTTTTAATTGGATTCTTTGCTTTTTTCATATTGAGCTCCATGAGCTGTCTGTATATTTTGGAGATTAATCATTTGTCTGTTCTTTCATTTGTAAATATTTTCTCCCATTCTGAGTGTTGTCTTTTCATCTTGTTTATGGTTTCTTTTTCTGTGCAAAAGCTTTTAAGTTTTAATTAGGTCCCATTTGTTTATTTTTGTTTTTATTTTCATTACTCTAGGAGGTGGTCAAAAAAGTTCTTGCTGTGGTTTATGTCAAAGAGTGCTTTTCCTATGTTTTCCTCTATGAGTTTTATAGCGTCCGGCCTTACATTTAGGTCTTTAATCAATTTTGAGGTTTTTTTAGTGTATGGTGTTAGGAAGTGTTCTGATTTCATTCTTTTACATGTAACTTATTGAAGAGGCTGTATTTTCACTTATTGAAGAGGCTGTATTTTCTCCATTGCATGTTCTTGCCTCCTTTGTCATAAATTAGGTGACCATATGTGTGTGGGTTTATCTCTGGGCTTTCTATCCTGTACCATTAATCTATGTTTCTGTTTTTGTGCCAGTACCACATTCTCTTGATTACTGTAGCTTTGTAGCATAGTTTGAAGTCAGGGAGTCTGATTCCTGCAGCTCCGTTTTTCTTTCTCAAGATTGCCTTTGGCTATTTGGGGTCTTTTGTGTTTCCATACATACTGTAAACTTTTTTGTTCTAATTCTGTGAAGAATGTCATTGGTAGTTTGATAGGGATTGCACTGAATCTGTAGATTGCTTTGGGTAGTATAGTCATTTTCACAATATTGATTCTTCCAATCCAAGAACATGGTATATTTCTCCATCTGTTTATATCATCTTTGATATCTTTCATCAGTGTTTTATAGTTTTCTGAGTACAAGTCTTTCACCTCCGTTGGTAGGTTTATTCCTGGGTATTTTATTCTTTTTGTTGCAATGGTAAATACGATTGTTTCCTTAATTTCTCTTTCCAGTTTTTCATTGTTAGTGTATAGGAATGCCAAGAGATTTCTGTGCATTAATTTTGTGTCCTGCAACCTTACCAAATTCATTGATTAGTTCTAGTAGTTTTCTGGTGGCATCTTTTCTATGTATAGTATCATATCATATACAAACAGCAACAGTTTTACTTCTTCTTTTCCAATTTGTATTCCTTTTATTTCTTTTTCTTCTCTGATTGCTGTGGCTAGGACTTCCAAAACTATGTTGAATAAGGGTGGCAAGAGTAGACATCCTTGTCTTGTTCCTGATCTTAGTGGAAATGCTTTCAGTTTTTCACCATTGAGTATGATGTTTGTTGTGAGTTTGTCACATATGGCCTTTATTATGTTAAGGTAGGTTCCCTCTATGCCCATTTTCTGGAGACATTTCACCAAAGAAGACACAGATTTCTAAGAGGCACATGAATAGATACTCAACAACACTAACTATTAGAGAAATGCAAATCAAAACTACAATGAGGTATCACCTCACACCAGTCAGAATGGCCATTATCAAAAAGTCTAGAAACAATAAATGCTTTAAAGTGTGTGGTGAAAAGGGAACCGTCCTGCACTGTTGGTGGGAATGTAAATTGATACAACCGCTATGGAGAACAGTATGGAGGTTCTTTAAAAAACTAAAAATAGAGCTACCATTTGACCCAGCAATCCCACTACAGGGCATATACCCTGAGAAAAGCATACTTCAAAAAGAGACATGTACCACAGTGTTCACTGCAGCCCTATTTACAATAGCCAGGACATGGAAGCAACCTAAATATCCATCAACAAATGAATGGATAAAGATGTGGCACATATATACAGTGGAATATTAGTCATAAAAGAAACGAAATTGAGTTATTTGTAGTGAGGTGGATGGACCTAGAGTCTGTCATACAGAGTGAAGTAAGTCAGAAGGAGAAAAAAGAATACCATATGCTAATGTATATATATGGAATCTAAAAAATATGGTACTGATGAACCTAGTGGCAGGGCAAAAATAAAGATGTAGACCTAGAGAATGGACGTGAGGTCATGGGGTGGGGAGGGGGAAGCTGGGGCGAAGTGAGAGTATCATTGACATATATACACTACCAAATGTAAAACAGTTAGCTAGTGGGAAGCAGCCACATAGCACAGGGAGATCAGCTTGGTGTTTTGTGACAACCTAGAGGGGTGGGATAGGGAGGGTGGGAAGGAGTCTCAAGAGGGAGGGGGGATGGGGATATATGTATGCATATGGCTGATTCGCTTTGTTGTACAACAAAAACTAACACAATATTATGAAACAATTATACGCCAGTAAAGATCTATTTAAAAAATGCCAATAAAGATTTTAAATATCAAAAAAAAGCTAGATATTTTAGATGACTATCTGATAATTTTGTATAGATTTATAAGTATCTTTTCATTTTCAATAGTATCTAAGTGTCCTAGGAGAATTTACCTCAGTAATTTTGAATCTTTGATGGCTGTTGGTAGAGATCCAATAGCCATTCTAAAACTTTGAAACATTTGCTTCCTGGATCTCTAAGGGTAAACTTGGTAATTGTCTTAGGGTCAGGTTCTTCCTTTGTTCTCATAAGGGTCACTTCAGTGAGATACTTCAGACATGCTACCTGAGTCAACAAATTATTTACATCTATTGTTGTCTTTGAGGTAACTTCATATATAGGTGAAGTAGTTCAGAGGCACAAACTTTTGCTTGGGAATGCTTCACTTTGAAAATGCAAAAGATAGTCCTTTTGAGGATATTTCACAGAAAAAATTTTGAGACTGTTGTTTCTGTTGTTATAAGTTACACTTATGTCCCCCAAAAATGACAGTTTCACTTATGGTCTAAAGTACAAGGTTTAACCAAACGTGAGGTAGATAGATAGTGGGAAGCAGCCGCAGAGCACGGGGAGATCAGCTCAGTGCTTTGTGACTGCCTGGAGGGTTGGGATGGGGAGGGTGGGAGGGAGGGAGATGCATGAGGGAAGGGATGTGGGAACGGATGTATATGTATGACTGATTCACTTTGTTATAAAGCAGAAACTAATAAAAAAAAATTTAAATCCCTTTGAGCTGTTCAACACAACAACACAACAAAAGTCAACACAGTCTTACTGTTAGAGATTCATTTAAAAAATAACTGTAATGATCATTTGTACTTACTTGTTAGTACCTTTTTTAAAGTTTTATTAAAGAAAATGCTTAATAAAATAAAATAAAATAAAGTACAAGGTTTGGAGAAGGCTTTGTAGAAGGGAGGTGGGCAGAGGGAAAAAGAAGAAAGAATGAACATTTGGCCAAGGATAGAATTATAAGAGTCTCATTTGTAAATGCAGACCAGTTTTGGAAACTTATTTCCAAAACCTATATACCTCTACATGACTTGTCTATAAGTCAATGCCCTTACTCCATCTCCAGGTTTGTCACATGTATTACAATGTTAATTCAAACCGTGGATCTGAGAATGTAAACCCTACTGTCCAGTTTTTCTGTTGAAACGATAAAAACCAACAAAAACCAATAATGTGTCTTTCCATATAACAATTACATTTATTCATTACTTGCTTTAAATCATTTTATTTGCTGTAGAGGGTAAACGAATATTTCATTTCAACTCTGTTGAAATCATGATTCCGATGGTCTAGCCCTTGAAAAGGGTCTTGATGAAAGGTCTGCAACCACGTGTGAGTGCTCACATTCTTTAATTGCTTTCTTTGCTTATGATCAAGGAGATACATACTACAATGCAGTATTACAAACCTTTCCTCATTTATACCTCAAGACTTTGGTATTCCTTGTACCAAAACTTTCTAAAAATGTGTTTTCATACTTCTAATAATCATAACCCTTCTATATTTCCACATTTCCTCTATATTCTTCATAACAAAAGCCCAAAGAATCCTTTGGTAATGTCAGATCCCTACCTGATGGGTAGGAATGTGTATAAAAAATCTGAACGAATAAATCCTGAATCCTTTTTGCTAGGTTACAAGAAAAGGCTAGCATTGCACATTACTATTTTTGTCCCATCATATAATTAACATCTAATTAAAGATGACAAGAAAAGATATTTTCATATATCCATAGAACTCCAGAAATGTACTAGTTTTTGTTTGTTTGTTTTGTTTTACACAGTATGTAAAGCTCTTCTTGACTTAATCTTCTATGTTTTCTCTTTCTCTCTCTCTCTTTTTTTTTTTAGTTGTGGGTTGGGGAGGTTCAGGGACCTGGATCAGAAGGTCTAGGCCTCTGTATCTCTTGTTTAATGGTACCATATTTACATACTAATTCTAAACTTTGCATTTTTCTCAACCCTTTAGTCACTGGCTGGTCCTATAAGTATTACCAGGTCTATACATTTGACCCTTGAACAAGCCAAGTTTGAACTGTCCAGGACTACTTATACATGGGTATTTTTCAGTAGTAAATACTACAGTATTACAATGTCCATGGTTGGTTGAATCTGTGGATGTAGAGGAACTGCACATATTGAGAGCCTGCTATAACTTACATGTGAATTACCCCTCACATTGTTCAAGGGTCAACTGTAATTTATGACTCTCCTCTACATAATTCCAACTTTATTGTTCAAGTCTTCATAATCTGGGAAATATGAGGAAAGGTGGCTCCAATCATTGGCACTGGAATCAGGTGTACTTAAATGTGAATCCTGAATTTACTAACTACTATGCACATAAAATTGAACAAGTTACTTCATCTCCCTGAACATCAACAGGTAACTGAAAATAATAATATATCATTTACAGAGGTGTTATAAGAATTAAATGAAGTAATGCATAAAGAAATTTAGCATATGGTATGCATAGTATAAACATTCAGTAAATAATAGTTACTACTCCCACAACTAATAATAATAGTAATAACATAATAATAATAAGAAAAGCAGTGTCACCTGGACTATAGAAATGATTTCCCTAACTATTTTTTATTTTTCACATTTTTTTCCTTTAGACTTGTTGGATTGTATTTCTCATTACTACCAAAATGACTTTTCCAAAAATTCAAATCACTTGCTTGTTTAAATACTTTAAATGTATTCTGACTAGTTCAATATCATTGATTCTCAAATTTCCCCCTACACGCAAATATATAAATATTGTTCACATACACACATACTTACACACCCACACACACACACATTTACATGAAATGTAAAAATAAAAATATATTAGCAACCATAACTGGGTTGTTCAAATATAGAATGGGTTTGGGGGTTTTCAAATAATATTGCCTTTGTGTCCTCATTTCTTCTTTATCTCTCTGTCTCTGTCTGTCTCTGTCTTTCTGTCTCTCTCCCTCCCTCCCTCTCTCCTTCTCCCTATCTCTCTATCTGTCTCCCTCCCCCTCTCTTTTTCCCCTTTTATTCTCCTCCTGCAACCATCCCTGGGCCATCTCTCAGATCCATTTCTTCATTCTCTTCCTATGGTAAAGCATCCCTGGCTTCAGGACACATTAGTTTTGTTCTAGTTTTGGTTACAGTCATTCCTGTGCCAATCACTGTGCCCAGAGGAATGGCTTAGCAAAATTGGCTAGACATAGTAGACATACCCTTGTGACTAGCAGGGTGGAGTAGTGTGATGAGAAGCTCCTAGAACTACGGCAGTGAGGAAGAGGCAGATCTCTGAAATGAAGGCATTTACTGCTATCAGAAGAGATCAGAAATGGGGGGAGAACCCCCCAGCAAATTCCACTTTAGCATACAGTAGATGATGTGGTGATGTTTTGCATATTCCCATTTACAATTTTCAATATAGCAACTGAAATATCAGCTCTTTATTACTCAAAAGACAGTTGGATATAAATGATATAAGAAGGAAGACAGTGAGTCAGCTCTGAATTACCAAAAAGAAGAGAGAGAGTGTGTGTGTGTTAATTGTAACACCCATCACAAAGACAGTGTGTCATGAGACTCCAATGTGTAACAGTTTCATGGTTGAAAACATCAGAGTTGGAAGATGGAGTCCAAAGCCTCTCAGGTTATGTTGCAGCCTTCTAAATTTACCACTGTTTTTCATCCTGCTTGTAACCTATCCTCCACCCCAGCAATTTATGACACCATACTCATAGCCTGTACAGTGGTCCATCATGACTCTGATTTGCACATACAGTTTATATTAATTAACATTGTTTTCTAAGAACCTGGCTTAGTACCTGGCTCACGGTAAGTTCTCCATTATTGTTACTTTAATTATTTTGATGACTAGGAAACAATCCTATTTCAGTACATGCAAGATGTTAACAGATTAAATGAACATTTTGCTGTCATAGATATAGGAGACAAAGGAGAAATCCTAGCAGAACAAAAAAAGTAAGGTGAAAATACTGCAGAATGGTTAAGCTACAAACTCATTATGCTACTTTTATATTTGTGCTAACAGAATTGTATGTGGATGGGATCTGAAATGTAAACCTGACTTGAGCCAAATTCCCCTGGGATCTAAGGATTGCTAACGACTACTGATATTTATTGCCTTTTTAAACTGAGCGATGAAGGCCTGAAAATAGAGATAAGATCTGTAGATTCAGGAGTACTTTAGTACAACTCTGTATATTAGCTGTATTTTTGTATATTTCTTCCCATTGATCACATGCACATAACCATGTACAGAAACGCAAATATCATTTCCGTCAACTTTTAACATTTTTATATTGCAATTCACAAAGAGTAAAGTGAAGCTACTCCTTAATACATATTTGGGGCAGTCAATTAAAAACTTTAGCTCTCCTTGCAGTAGTGTGATGTCAAGCTCAGGTATTCCTATTTCAGTCTAGAAGGATAATAGTTTGCTTTCATAAAAGTTCAGTTATTTACTCTTAAAGTTGAAAGGTATGCATTCTCACTACTTTGAGCTTTTGCATTAAAATAAATTAATTACCCTGGAATGAACTGAAACGTTCATTTAAACCCAACTTAAGACTTGGATAATCTTCAAGATTCTTAATTGAAAATTAATGGCTCTCTCTTAAAATCCATGTAGTAGAAGCAGCAGCCATCTCAGGAGTGCCTAATAATTGTGGCATAATCTTGTCAACCCTTTCATAGATGGTAGGATTAGAAATAGCTTTCTATTTTCAAGGATCTGAAAAGTCCAGGTTATATGGTGTCATTTTGAAGATGAATATTGAGTTGGGACTCCTAAGTTTTGGTTTCAAATTCTGGATCTCCCTTTATCAACCTGCACGACAAAAGAGAAATAACTTAGTTCCTCTGCAGTGTTAATTTTTCATTTGTAACATGTAGCAAATAACCCAGGAACTATTATGTATCATATACTTTATGTTTTTTATGTATCAAAGTTATACATTAATGTGGTTAAAGTATTTAACAGTTCCACAATATATCCTACCCCTACCCTCCATTCCATCTCCATAGAAACAACCATTTTCAGCTCTTTTCACTGATTTCTTTTGCTGTTTACTGCCATTTCTCTAAATAAATTATCCTGAGTATTAATTTCTTAATTTCATTGTTTATTATCTTCCTCATAGGAAGAGTATTTTGATTTACTCCTGACCCTGCCTTTCCCATCCCAGCCCACAGTCACCCTTCTCTTCATTCTCCCTTATCTTCTCAGCTATATTAGTTCACTTGCTTTTCCTTCACAATATTTTGTTTACTACCTTTTTGTTGTTGTTGGCTTAGTATGTTAATTTGCTAGGGCTGCCAAAACAAAGTACCACAGACTGGGTGGCCTAAACAACAGAAATATATTTTCTCACAATTCTGGAGGCTTAGAAGTCTGAGATCAAAGTGTCAACAGGGTTGGTTTCTTCTGAGGCCTCTTCTTTCCTCGTAGATTGCTGTCTTCTTCCTGTGTCTACCCATCATCTTCTCTCTCTGTGCATGTCTGTGTCCAAAATTCCTTTCCTTATAAAGATGTTAGTCATATTATATTAGTGCCCACCCTAATGAACTCATTTTAACTTAATTACCTCTCTTGAGACCTTGTCTTCAAATAGGGTGACATTCTGAGATACTGAGCATTAGAACTTTAACATACGAATTTTGGGTGAACACAATTCAACTATGTAATCCATAGAAAACTCCAAACTTATCACAAATTATGTAAGTCTCCTCTCCAGACATTCAAGCACATCAGCTATTCTGTCCATTTTGTCTTCCTCCAAAAGTCTCACACAGAGTACAGAGCTCTGTATATTCACTACACAGATGCCAGGCAAGGATCCCTCCTGAGCACCATTTTGAGGAGTGCCTTCACCTCTTTCCTGGGATGAATAGCTTATTTCCTATATAGACCATAGTTTCTTTCTTTTCTTTTTTTTTCATCTTTATTGGAGTATAATTGCTTTACAATGTTGTGTTAGCTTCTGCTGTACAACAAAGTGAATCAGCTACATGTATACATATATCCCCATATCCCCTCCCTCTTGAGCCTCCCTCCCACCCTCCCTTTCCCACCCCTCTAGGTGGTCACAAAACACCGAGCTATCTCCCTGTGCTATGCGGCTGCTTCCCACTAGCTATCTATTTTACATTTGGTAGTGTATATATGTCCATACTACTCTCTCACTTCGTCCCAGCTTACCCTCCCCCCCCACCCCTCGTGTCCTCAAGTTCGTTCTCTACATCTGTGTCTTTATTCCTGCCCTGACACTAGGTTCATCAATACTATTTTTCTAGATTCCATATATATATATATATATATATATATATATATGCATTAGCATACCATATTTGTTTCTTTCGTGATTTAATTCCTCATTTTAGAGGAGCACAACTTCTGATAACTTCCTTAAAATAGGTATATGAGAATTTAAAATTTTGAGATCACACAAGTCTGAAAATGTTTATCCTACCCAGGGAAGTAATTTAAAGTTTGGCTAGGAATAAAATTGTTGGTTACAAAATATGAAAAAATTACATTTTTCGTTTATATGTTAACATATTTTTATTCTCCCTCTTTCTCTGAAAATTCTCAAAAATTTTTCTTTGAGCCCAGTGCTTTAAAAAGTTATGACTAAGAGCCTCACTGAGGAGCATGCCAACTATTCTCTTCACTGTGATATGATCGTTATCTATCAAAAAGTTAAGGATCTTCAACTGCAGTTTCTTAATTCTTTCCTCTCATGGTAGTCAGATTCCCCAGAGAAATCTCTAAAATCCTTCTTCTTGGCAGGGGAGGGCCTGGTTTCTACAATTCTAGATTTCTGGGAGAAGAAGGCCATTTATATTACCATCTGGTATGCACATGTTCATTAATCCTTCTTTTTTCAGCACCCTCAGTTGTGGCTGATGTTACCAAAGCCAGATACCCTCTATTGTATCTCTATCAGAGACTAAACTCACAGGTTTTGCCAGGAGGAGCAAAATGAAGGAGGAGCTGGGAATTCAAATTCCTTAAAACAACCTTTCACATCATCCTTCAATTTTTAATGTTTTTTATTGTGGCAAAATGTACATAACATAATATTTATTGTTTAGCCATTTTTAAGTGACTAGTTCAATGGCGGTAAGTATATTCACATTGTTGTACAATCATCACTGCTAATCACCCCCAGAGGTTTTTTTTGTTTTGTTTTTTCCATCTTTCCAAACAGGAACTCTATAGCTGTTAAACAATGTAATCCCTATTCCCCACTATCCCAAGTCCCTGTCAACCACCATTCGACTTTTTTCCTCAATAAATTTCACTACTCTAGCTAACTCATGTAAGTGGAATCAGTCAACATTTGTTCTTTTGTAACTTGCATATTCACTTAGCACAATGCCTACAAGATTCATCCATGTTATGTTGTAGCATGTGTCAGAATTTCCTTCCTTTTTAAGGCTGAGTAATATTCCATTATGTGTATATACCACGTTTTGTTTATCCATTCATCCACTGATAGATATGTACATTGCTCTGACCTTTTGGCTGTTATGAATAATGCTTCATTGAACATGGTGTATAAAAATCTGTTCAAGTCCCTGCTTTAAGCTCTTTTGGGTGTATATCCAGAAGCAGCATTGCTAGATCATATGGTAATTCTATTTTCAATTTTTTTTTAATTTAATAAATTTATTTATTTATTTATTTTGGCTGCATTGGGTCTTCGTTGCTGCGTGCGGGCTTTCTCTAGTTGCAGCAAGCGTTGGCTTCTCTTGTTGCGGAACACGGGCTCTAGGTGCATGGGCTTCAGTAGTTGTGGCATGCAGGGTCAGTAGTTGTGGCTCAGGGCCTCTAGAACACAGACTCAGTAGTTGTGGTGCACGGGGTAAGCTCCCTGGCATGTGGGATCTTTCCCAGACCAGAGCTCGAACCCGTGTCCCCTGCATTGACAGGCAGATTCCCAACCACTGTACTGCCAGGGAAGCCATCTATTTTCAGTTTTTTAAGGAACTACCATACTGTTTTCTATAGTGCCTGTTTGATTTTATTGATACATTATCCATGAGCAATGCACATGTGTCTTTGATCTTCCTGCATCCTTGTCAATACTAGCTGTTTTCTTTTTCGTTTCTTCTTCTTTATTTTTAGTGTTACCCATCCTAATGGTTGTTAGGTGATATCTCCTGATAGTTTTAATTAGTATTTCACTAATGTTTAGTGATTTTGAGCATCTTTCATTATGCTTACTGACTACTTGCATATCTTCTTTGGAGAAATATTTACACAAGATGTTTGCCAATGTTTAAATTGTTTCATTGTGTTGTTATTGAGTTTTAGGAGTTCTTTATATATACTGGACATTAAGTCCCTTACCATATATATATAATTTACAAATACATTGTCCCATTCTGTGGGTTATTTTTTCCTCTGATAATAGTATTCTTTGATGCACAAAAGCCTTTAATTTTGATAAGCTCAGTTTATCTATTTTTCTTTCTTTTTGTCCTCTGTGCTTAGGTGTCATATCCAAGAAATTATTGGCAAATCCAGTGTCATGAAGCCTTTGTCCTATTTTTTCTGAGACTTTGATTGTTTTAGCCATTACATATAGGTCTTTGATCCATTTAGGTTAAATTTTGTATATGGTGTAAAATAAATGTCCAACTTTAGTTCTTTAAATGTGCATATCCAGTTTTCCCAACACGGTTTGCTAAAATGACTGTCCTTTTCCCCAGTGAATAGTCTTTGTACCCTTGTCAAAAATCATTTGATCTTGTATGTGAGGGTTTATTTCTGGGCTTTTTCTTCTATTCTATTTGTTGATATACCTGTCTTTGTCTGTACCCTGGCACATTTTTTATTATTGTAGCTTTGTAGTAAATTTTGAAATCAAAATGTGAGACATCCACCTTTGGTCTTTTTTTAGGTGTACGGCTCTTTGAGGTCTCTTGAGATTCTGTATGAATTTTAGGATCAAATATTTTTTCCATTCAAAACATTGTTGAGATTTTGGAATATATCACATTGAATCTATATATTGATTTGAGTAGTGTTGACATCTTAACAGTATTAAATTTTCTAATCCATGAATGCTTGGTGTCTTTATACTTGTGTCTTCTGTAATTTCTTTCAGCTTGTTTTTGTAGTTTTCAGTTTACAAGTCTTTGGATCACTTGGTTAAGTTTATTCCTAAGTGTTTTGTACTTAGATGTTGTCTACAAGTATCCCATTTTATGTTGTGAGTTTCTTACCAAATTGACTTAGCTCTAGTTATTTTTTCTGCTTTTTTTCCCCTTTTAACCTTTATGCTATAATAAAGTGTTTAAAAGCCTTCGCTGATAAAGATTTGAAATTGTCTGATTTTGTTTGTCTATTTATCACCTTACTAAAAGTTTTGTGTTTGTTTGCCTTTTTGGTAGAATCGCTCATTTCACCATTTCTTATAAAGCAGGTCTAGTGTTGATGAACTCCCTCTGCTTTTGTTTTTCTGGGAAGGTTTTTATTTCTCCTTCATATTTGAATGATAACTTTGCTGGATAGAGTATTCTGGGGTGACAGTTTTTATCTTTCAGTATTTTGAGAATGTCATTCCCTCCCTCCTGGCCTGTAGAGTTTTTGTCAAGAAATCTGCTGATAGCCTAATGGGGGTTCCTTTGTAATTTACCATCCTTTTTACCCTGGCTGCCTTTGAAATCCTTTTTTTTTTTTTTTTGTCATGACTTTTGACACTTTCAATATAATGTGTCTTGGAGAAGGTCTTTCTGCATTGAGGTAATTAGGTGTTCCCTTAGCATCATGGACTTGTAATACAGTTTCTTCCCCACGTTTAGGAAGTTCTCAGCTATTATTTCTTTAAATAAACTCTCTGCTCCCTTCTCCCTCTCTTCTACTTCTGGGATATCCATTACCCTAATGTTGCCCTTTCTGAAAGAATCCAATAGCTCTTGTACAATTTTCTCATTTTTAAAATGTCTTATTTCTCTTTCCTATTCTTCTTGTATCATTTCTAGATTTCTATCCTCCAGTTTGCTAATTCTCTCTTCCATATGGTCTGCTCGATTTCCAGTATTTCTAGTGCATTCTTCATCTCACTGATTGAGGTCTACAGCTCCAGGAATTCTGTTTAGTTTTTTATTAGAGTTTCAATCTCTTTGGTAATGTATTCCTTCTGTTCATTAGTTTTATTCTTGAGTTCACTGAACTGCCTTTATGAGTTTCCCTGTAGCTCTTTTGAGTTTCTACATGACAGCTATTTTGAATTCTCTATCAATTAGATTACAATATTTTACAGATTTAAGTTTGATTTCTGGGGAATTGTCATTTGTGTGTGTGTGTGTTTGTGTGTGTGTGTGTGGTGCAATGTTACTGTAGTTCTTCATGGTGCTTGATGTGTTGTTCCTCTGCTGATGCATTTGAAGTAGTGAAAACCTTTCCACTTGATTTTAAAGAGTCAGTGGGTTAGAAATTAGAGGCCTTTCTTTTGTTTCCCAGTTGGTGGTGCTATAGCAAAAGTTGTAGGTTACCTTCACCTGAGCTGCCTCTTGGTCATATTGGAGAGTTGACACTTTCCATCCTCCACCACCTCTGCCAAGGGTATCACCCTGTATTCTCTTTGTTGCTTCTTGTGCCTCTGGGGTCATGGATGTTTTGTTGGTACCAAAGTCTCTGGTGTTGCCACCTGGGGCACTTCATTGGTTCTCTGGTCCTCTGAGTCGCACACTCTGCTGCCTCAAAGATTGGGACAAGGTTTGCCGGGGAGCTAGGGTCATATGAGCACCTTTGCCATGTCCAGTGTTACAAGGTTTACAGGCCCTGCCACTGTCGGTAAGGGGAGTTTGGGGTCAGAGTTATGGGCACCTCAGCATCTGTTGCCCTGTTACCTGTGCCCATGGGTGTCAATGCTGCCAGGAGTCTGGAGTCATATGTTACTGCCGCCCCTGCTACTACTGGCTTCTCTGGGGTTATGAGCTAAGCTGTCACAGCCTGAGGGCTAGGATTGCAGGCACCATCTTTTTTGTTCCCCTGGTTCTGCCTCCTCTTTGTGTTCTAATTCATCCACCTTTAGTGTGGAATTCTCTGGCATCCAGGTGTGTTGGGCAGAGATACTTCTGTTGCCTTGTGAATGCTTTCCTGCTTGTAGATTGAGGCGGAGAAAGAGATAAGGGAAGCATTTCACTCTACCATGTTGCTGACCTCACTCTCCTCTAAAATTTTTTGACTTAAAGTCTATTTTGTCCGATATTAGTTTGGATACTCCTGCTTTCTTTTGGTTACTATCTGCATGGAATGTATCTTTGCATCTTTCCACTTTCAACCTATGCATGTTTTCAGGTCTAAACTGAGTCTCTTGTAGACAGCACATAGTTGGATACAGTTTATTCACTCTGTCAATCTATATATTTTGATTAGGGAGTTTAATCCATTTACATTTAAAGTAATTACTAATAGGGAAGAGTTTATTATTTCCATTTTGTTATTTGTTTTCTGTATGTCTTATAGAATTTCAGTCCCCATTTCCTCCATTTTTGTCTCCCTTTTGTGTTTAGTTGATTTTGTGTTTTCATTCCTTTCTCATTTCCTTTTGTGAGTATGCTATAAATTACTATGGGGTTACAAATAAGAGCTTAAAGTTACAAAAATCTGTTTCAAACTTACGCCAAACTAGTTTCAATTGCATATAAAAGTTCTAGTCCTTAAAACCTCCATCCTCCTTTATGTTATTGATGTTACAAATTATATATCTGTTATATATTATATATCCATTAACATAAAGTTATAAATACCTTATGGTTTTGTCTTTTAAATACTGTAGAAGTATAAAAAGTGAAGCCACAAACAAAACTTGTAATAGTACTGGTTTTACATTTGTCTATGTATTTATCTATAACAGATAACTTTTTCCCCCTATGGCTTCAAGTTACTGTGTAGTGTTGTTTCATTTTAACTCTAAGGGCTTCCTTTAGTATTTCTTGTAGAACAGCTTAACAGGTAATAAACTCCCTCAACTTTTCTCTGTTTTAAAATGTCTTAATTCCTCCCTGATTTTTGAGTGAAAGTTTTTCTGGATGCAGAATTCTTGAGATTGTTTTTCAGCACTTAAAATACAGGCAGACTTTGGAGTTATTGTGGGTTCTGTTGCAGACCCCTACAATAAAGCAAATATAAAAATAAGGCAAGGGCTTCCCCGGTGGCGCAGTGGTTGAGAGTCTGCCTGCCGATGCAGGGGATACGGGTTCGTGCCCTGGTCCAGGAACATCCCACATGCTGCAGAGTGGCTGGGCCCGTGAGCCATGGCCACTGAGCCTGCGCGTCCAGAGCCTGTGCTCCGCAACGGGAGAGGCTACAACAGGGAGAGGCCCACATACTGCAAAAAAAATAAATAAATAAAAATAAGGCAAATATCACAATAAAGTGAGTCACACAATTTTTAAAAATTTCTTAGTGCATTTAAAAGTTATGTTTACACTATACTGTAGTCCATTAAGTGTATAAAGCTTTATGTCTAAAAAACCAATGTACATACCTTAATTTTAAAATACTTTATCATTAAAAAATGCTAACCATCATCTGAGTCAACACTGAGTCATAATTATTTTTTGCTGGTAGAGGGTCTTACCTTGATGTCAATGACTGCTGACTCATCAGGGTTGTGGTTGGTGAAGGTTGGGTGACTGTGGCAATTTCTGAAAATAAGACAACAATGAAGTTTGCCACTTGGATTGGCTCTTTCTTTCACAAACAAATTCTCTGTAGCATGCAATGCTGCTTGACAGCATTTTACCCACAGAACTTCTTTCAAAATTGAAATCAGTTCTCTCAAACCCTGCTACTGCTTTGTCAACTAAGTTGATGTAATATTCTAAATACTTTGTTGTCATTTTAACAATCTTCAGAGCCTTTTCACCAGGAGTAGATTCAATCTCAAGAAACTACTTTCTACTTTCTTTAAGAAGCCACTCCTCATCTGTTAAAGTTTTACCACAAGATTATAACAAACCAGTCACATCTTCAGGCTCCACTTCTAATTCTAGTTCTCTTCCTGTTTCCACCACATCTCCAGTTGCTTCCTCCACTGAAGTCTTGAACCGTCCTAAGTTTTACATGAGAGATAGAATCTAATGCTTCTAAGCTCCTATTAATGTTCAGATTTTGACTTTTCCCATGAATTAAAATTGTTTTTAATGCAATCTAGAATGGTGAATCCTCTCCAGAAGGATTACATTTACTATGCCCAGATCCATCAGAGGAATCACTATCTATGGCAACTAGCTTTACGAAATATATCTCTTAAAGAATGAGTTGAAAGTCAGAATTACTCCTTGATCCCTGGGTTGCAGAATGGATGTTGTGTTAGCAAGCATGAAAAGAATCTTGTTGAATATCTCCATCAGACCTCTTAGGTGACCAGGTGCATTGTCAAGAAACAGTAATATTTTGAAAGAAATCTTTTTTTCTGAGCAGTACATCTCAACACTGGCCTTAAAATATTCAGCAAAACATCTTGTAAACAGATGTGCTATCATCCAGGCTTTGTTGCTTAATTTATAGAGCACAGACAGAGTAGATTTAGCATAATTCTTAGCAACCCTAAAATTTTCAAAATAGTCGGTAAGCATTGACTTCAACTTCAAGTGACCAGCTGCCTTAGCCCCTAACTAGAGAGTCAGCCTCTCCTTTAAGCTTTGAAGTCAAAGTCATTGACTTCTTCTCTCCAGCTATGAAAGTCCTAGATGGCATCTTCCAACTTTAGGCTGTTTCATCTACACTGAAAATCTTTTGTTTAGTGTAGCCACCTTCATGAATTATCTTAGCTAGATCTTCTGGGCAACTTGCCACAGCTTCAACATCATTACTTGCTGCTTCACCTTCACTTTCATATTATGGAGATGACTTCGTTCCTTAAACTGCATGGCCCAACCACTGCCAGATTCATACTTCTGGAGTTTCCTCAACTCTCTCAACCTTCATTGAATTGAAGAATAGTTGGGGCCTTGCTCTGGATTAGGTTTTGGCTTAAGGGAATATTGTGGCTGGTTTGATCTTCTAGATCAAACTAAAAGTTTCTCCATATCAGCAGTAAGGCTGTTTCACTTTCTTATTCATGTTTTCCCTGGAGTAGCACTTTTAATTTCCTTCAAGAGTTTTCCTTTGCATTCACAGCTTAGCTAACTGTGCAAGAGGCATAGCTTTTGCCCTATCTTGGCTTCAGGTATGCCTCTGTCACTAAACTTAACGTCTAGTTTTTGATTTAAAGTGAGAGACATGCGGCTTTTCCTTTCACTTGAACACTTAGAGGTCATTATAGGGCTATTAAGTGGCCTAATTTCAATATTATTGTGTCTCAGGGAATAGGGAGGCCAAGGAGTGAGAGCAGTGGGGGGAATGGCTGGTTGGTGGAGCTGTCAGAACACACACAACATTTATTAAGTTTGCCATCTTATATGGTTTGTAGTGCTCCAAAACAATTACAATAGTAACATCAAAGATCACTGATCACAAAACACTATAACAAATATAAGAATAAAGAAAAAGTTTGAAATAGTGTGAGAATTACCAATATGTGACAGAGAAATGAAGGAAAAACTGCTGTTGGAAAAATGGCTCCAACAGACTTGCTCGATGCATGTTTGCTGCCAAACTTCAGTTTGTAAAAAACAGGGTATCTGTGAAGCACAAAAAAATGAGATATACCTATATATCATATTCTTTTGGCTTGCTAAATTTCTGCAGAGTAATCTGCTTAGAACCTATTGAGGATGCCTATATGTGATGGTCACTTTTCTCTAGATACCTTCAAGATTCTCTTTTTGTCTTTCAAAATTTTGATTATAATATCTATCAGTGTGCATTTCTTTGGCTTTCTCCTCTGTAGAGTTTATTGACCTTCTTGGACTTGTGTATCCATGTATTTTCTCAAATTTGGAAATTTTAGGCCATTATTTCTTTAAATAATCTCATTGTTCCTTTTCTTTCTTCTCCTTCTGGGACTCCCTTAATATATATTGGTCCCCTGATGGTGTCTTATAAGATCCTGAGGCTTACTTTTCTTCATTCTTTTTTCTTTTTTTCCTCTTAATTGAGAATTTCAAATGACCTGTCTTCAGGTTCACTGATTCTGTATTCTGCCTGTTTGAAACTCATGTTGCACGCTTGTAGTGAGCGTTTCAGTTCAATTATTGCATTTTTTTAAGCTCCAGAAATTCTGCTTTTTTATAGTATCTATCTTTGTTGATACTTTTATTTCCTTCATATATAATTTCCTCATTTCCTTTAGTTCTTTGTTTTCCTCTAAGACATATTTAAGACAATTGTTTTAAATTTTTTTTCTAATAAATCCAATGCCTGTGTTTCTTCAGTGACTGTTTCTGGTGATTTATTTTGTTCCTTTGAATAGGCCATGTTTTCCTATTTATTTGTACACATTGCAGTATTTTGTTGAAAATTGCAACAGATTTTGCAGAAAGCAAATTTTGAAAATTTTGAAAAGTCAGCCTCTTATTTCAGTTTTCAGACTTACTCCTACCATAGAACATCTTCACTAATCAGCCTATTGTGAAGGCTTAAGGGCTTCTTGGGTAATTTGGAGGCATATTTTTTCCCCTGGTCTTTTGATTATGATCTTTTCCCCCTACTCCCCTGTATACACGGCTGCTTTTAAATGTCTTGGATTCCCTACGAGTCTTATCCTGACTTCTCTTGAGGCCTTAGCTATTCTATTGTATTCCTTAATCAGTAGTCACAGGCATTTGAGGTCTTGTAGTATGCTTGTGGTTTTCACAAACCATGACCACTGCTTCCCACAGTTTCCCCCTGCCTGAGATTTGAGCTTTGCTGTTTCGATATCTGATCTCTGAGTTGGCTGACATAGAGACCAATTAGGCAACCCTTAGACAAGTTATAATATTGCTCATTAGATTTGCTCTGCACCTGCTGGCTCACAGAATAGAACTGGGATGAGACCACTGCTTTTCCCAAAGCACGCTGAGCCATGGATAGAAGGTAGGAAAATTACAAATAAAAATGCCACAAAGTTTCCTACTATTTTGAATGTGACTTTTTCTTCTCTGGATATTCATTTGTTTGCTGTAGATCCTTGACTGAATACCAGAGCTCCTATAAAGCTATTTTCACCAGTCTCTAGTTGTGTACTTAATATTTCCATAGGGAAAAATGGCCTGGAAATTTTTAGGCCACCATTTTGCTGATGTTCTCATTTCTTTAATTTTTGGTCTTTTCACTCCTACTTCTCAAAAGTACCAGATTTTGTGATATTAATCTGGTGAATTATCAGCCTTCCCAGTATGGCTTAGCATTAGGGTCTTTTGTAGATCTTCTAAACGTTTACCATTAAGCCACTTGTTTTCTATCCTTACTTTTATTGCTGTTATTGCAATATCTGATCTACCCATTGTTATGTGTTTATGTATTTTTAAATTACATTTCTATTGTATTCATGACATTTCAAGTGGGAAGATATATAGAAGTTTGTGTGTAAAATTCTTTTCTACCTGGATATAATAAATAACATCATTTAAAAAAATCGTCAAGACTGTTGCTGTACAGAAATGGTTTTGGTCTTATTTAAAAGCTAGAAGCACACTGTATAATATTATAAATTGTAGGGTTTTCTGTATCACATGACATTTGATTCTGTCAATAAATTCAGAAAAAGACAGCATCATTTAAGCACTTAGAACTCAACACTTAAGTGCCAACATCTGAGTAAGAGAGTGGGAATGGTTGAACCAAGAGAAATGAATGCTGGAAAGTGGGAATAGGAAAAAATAACAATTAGAGAAGGTAGAAAAATATCAAATACCAAAGTGGTTGAAAACACAAGAAAGGTGGAGAACTGAAAACATGAGAAGAGGTACATGTAAGGAGAGTGACTTGGATTATGAGCACTAATTATCTTAGTCTCTTTCTAAGTCTCTGTAAGCAGGAGAATATATTAAAAGTGAGAATTAGCCAAGTATAACTGAAATTGCAGAAATAATATTTCATAAGAAATGCATCATCCTTCAATTCCCTTACACAAATAGAGATGACAACTGACTCAATGGAGATTTTAAAATGCCTTTTCAAAAGTAAAACCTTGTTTTTTAACTTAAATTTCTATGCCATAAGAAATGGTAGCCTTATACATAGTAAAGGTAGGAGATACAATGTTTACATTAAAGCATCTTTAAAAATGAGACAATCTATATCCTTTAATCATATGGTGGTTCATAACTGGAGAATACTTTTGAAGAAGTCAAAATAAAATGCTAGCTACAGTATGCTTCTTGAATAATAATTATTTTTATTTATTAGCACAGTAGTAATTACCCAGGTATGTTCAATTCTATTAAATATACTGCATATTGTAAAAATCTGAAAGTGATAGTAATTAGTATTCAGACAGTGTTAAAGTAAGTTAACACACATTGGTATTACTGTAGTAACTTGATTAGATGGCATGCTACCTATTACCTTAATTATTCTGCTTATTGATGTAATGCCAAAATTTCTGCTCTTTTATCAATTGGAGTACCTAAACCACAATTATTCTATACAATACCTAAAACTGGTATCTTTCCTTATTGGTACAATGCCTCTTGACAGTGTGATAACATGCCTCTGTGGGTTTTGGCAATCTGCCATAAAGCAGTGCTATTTGCAAAAGGAGAAATCTTGTCTCTCTGTGTGTCTTTGTATACTTTATACTCGAAAGCAGAAAATCATTTACATATTCCTATGCCAGGCTGATACACTTGCAGGGTGTTTTGAGGTTTGAAACTGAAAACAATGCTATTTAACATAGAAGGGACAAATATTTCAAAACATCATGTTTTGAAGTATTTCTGGAAGTGGAACTGTTTTTTCTTGAATGTTACACACACCAACCAGGCTTGAAGAATCTTCCATCTGACACATGAGCAGGTAATGCCTTCCTCATCATAAACTTGTACCTTTGGGATTCCTGTCTTTGGTTGTATCACATTTCAATTAATGTGGAAATGTTTGCTCAAGCAAATGTTTCTAATATTTTAAAACTTTTAAAATATAATCTGTTAAACTCAGACCCTTTTCTTTTCCTTCATCAGGGAAGTATGAGATATTTGCCCTCTAAAATTGTTTTTCACATATGAATCACAATGAGCAGAGCATCAGTAACAATACTTTTCCAAATATGTTCTGGAATGAGACAGGGAAAAGGAGGGGGAGTGGAAGGAGGAGAGAGGAGAGGGAGAGAGAGAGGGAGGGAGGGGGAGAGAGGGAGACAGAGAAGGTGATAATTTAAAATAATCTATTGTAACTAGGACTTGAAAACTTTTCTTCATATCTGGATCACACTGTTATTGATGCCCTGTAGGGAACCAGTTCTGGCAAAGTATGTATTTTTTAAATTTCTTATTTTTTTATTACATTTCATTATGAAAATTTTCAAACATGTATAAAATTAGAGAGAATAGCATAATCAACTTTACACACATATCACCTGAATTCAGTTGCTCTTAACATTTTGCCATATTTGCATCAATGTTTTTTGTCCCAGTGTAATCTAAAGCAAATCCCAGATCATCATGACACATTACTCCTAAAAACTTCAATACACCTATTTAAAATGTGAGAAAATTTGGACATACCAGTGACTTGTTTATATATCCAAAATATATTTTTGGCCCTTATTTTTAACAACCTCTTCATAGCATTTGACCTCATGACTATATTCTCCTTCTTAAAAATCTGCCCATGTCTCTTTTCTGGTTTTTCTCCTTCCTTCCTCCTGGGTACATTTCTTTCAGTCTTATTCTTACATTCTTTTCACCCTACCCTTACCTGTGGACGGACCTTTTAATTCTGTGATAAATCTGGGTTTCAACCTCCAACATCTATTCATTTTATGTCAGGGATTTGTAACTACCAGTTGGAGCAGGGAGGGAGAAAGGGAGTGAAGGACAATAAACAGTTTTAAAAATATAACAAATGATATTATGGAATTATCCCTCCTAAAAACCCTGCATGTAAAGAATGCTTCCACATACACCCATGTGCCATCATTTTCCTCATGTACGTGTACTACCCCAAATATATTCTAATATCCCCATAGTTCTAACTTTCAGTCTCTGTGGAACTTTTGTGAAATATTGTTGCCAAGCTTAAACTGCCATCATCCAAGAAAAGAAATAGGACAGGATCCATGGTCATTCATAAAAGTTGCCATACAATAAGAAGGTCATTTTGTTTATGTCTAAAATATCATCTGATCACCATGATTAAATCAAAATTTGGAAGCCAGCAGCCAGTGTCTAATTGAAGCCTGAGGTTGTACACCTGGAATCTCAGAATGTGACATTATTTGGAACAAGGGTCTTTGCAGATGTAATTAAGATGAGATCAAGATAAGATCATCCTGGATTTAAGGTGTACCCTAAATCCAGTAACTGTTGTCCTTATGAGAGAAAATCAAAGACGGATTTGAGATCCAGAAACAGCAAAGAAAGAAGGAAATGTAAAGACAGAGACAGGGACTGGATTACCTCACAAGCCAAAGAAGATCTGGAGCCACCAAAACCTGAATGAGATGAAGAAGGATTCTCCCTAGAGCCTTCAGCTGGGGCGTGGCCCTGCCACCACCTTGAATTCTGACTTCCGGCCTCCAGAACCATGAGAGAATAAATTTATGTAGTTTTAAGCCACGCAGTTTATAGTAACTTGTTACAGAAACCACAGGAAACTAATACACAGCTGAAAATACTAAAAAGATTGCTGCAACACAAATACTGTCAATGTGTACAGTACACCTGACTCATAAAAAGATGACAGCAACAGGAAACAGGAAAAGAATAGAAAATTGCAGCACTGCTTGAAAGAATATTTTAAACAACTGGTTAGAAATTAAGAACAATTTACTAAAATCGATATGCATTTAGGGAACAAATGAAATTGGTTTGAAATTGTTTTGTGATATTTTTTTTTTCCTAACACAAAGAAGTAGTCATAAGGCTTGATGGGATTCCCAGGGGAGGAGGGGCCTTTCCCTATGTACAGTCTTTTTTTTTTCTGGATAAAACTATTGCACACCCAAATCAGACGTGATAATTTAAATGGTAAACACCAGGGAGGGAGATATGCCAGGCAGGAAAAGAAGCTATTGATGAAAATTGCTTGTGCTACTGAAGAGAGGGAAAGCTGCTTAGAATATGTTGTGCACCAGAGATGAGACTTAAAAATGAAATACACCTTTAAGCATAATTTAAAATAGTTTGTGTTCTTGCTGAAGGACTCTGGAAGAATATTACTGTAACAAATTGCTATATTTAATTCTTGGCTAGCAGCCAGGTGTAGGTCAGACATGAAATTTTTCTATTAAAATAACCACTAGTGAGGGAAAAACAGAACCTCATGCTTAGAGACACACACATACACATATCATACTGTATGTAACTCGATGGTCATTATTTCATGGTGACCAGACAAGGCAACATGTGACAAAAAGCGTCCAGGGTCTCTTGACTAGTGAGTGATAACAATGGGATACCTACAATTACTGACACTTCTCTAACAGATATTTCACCATGAATTATTCACTGCTGTCTTGGGCTATAGTATTTCTGAGCATTCAGGAGAATTCAGCAGCCCAGTGCAGCTCAGGGAGTACAACCAGACACAGCATGCTGACGCCCAGGGAAACCAAAGGAATCCAATCCTGGGCAGTCAACCCTGCCTCCCAGCAACCCTCTGATGACATGTATGTGGGAAGTCTCTCTGCTGAGAGTTAATGTGTAATAGACATTATTGTTTGAAAATGGAAATCAGAGTGATTCAACAGCCACCTTTCTTTTCATATCTTTTTTTCCCTTTTAAACTAAAATGTTTTTTTGTTTGTTTGTTTGTTTGTTTGGTACACGGGCCTCTCACTGATGTGGCCTCTCCTGTTGCGGAGCACAGGCTTCGGACGCGCAGGCTCAGCGGCCACGGCTCATGGGCCCAGCCGCTCTGCAGCATGTGGGATCTTCCCGGACCGGGGCATGAGCCTGTGTCCCCTGCATCGGCAGGCGGACTCTCAACCACTGCACCACCAGGGAAGCCAGAACTGAGATGTTTTTGATTTCGTTGAATTCAATAGTATAGGAAGCAATCTGCTGCTGTCACCTGCAGTGCTTTTGTTAGATTAATGATCATCAATAGGTTGTATAGACTGGTGTTCATTAGAGTAATGTTAGGCATTACAAATAAAATAGTATTAAACATTAAAATATATCCTACTGGCATCAGTCTCTGTCTAGAAAAGTATCATTTAGCTGACTAACTGATGTTGGTTTTTATATAAAACTTACTAACGTGTTAGGAAGCATTTGCAATTCACAGAGCTTTTATAGTGTCAGTGATGGGGCACATTATTAGATGCAGAACTTTTATGGAATATTGTTACCAACCTTAAACTGCCATCATGCAAGAAACAAAATAGGTCAGGCGACCCGGTTATTCATCAAAGTTGCTATACAATAAGATGGTCCTTTTGTTTATGTCTGAAATATCAGCTGAGCCCCTTGATTAAATCAAGTTTGGAAACCAACAGCCAGTGGGTTAATGGAGGTCTGAAGTTGTGTTTTGTTTGATCTGAGTGGTTTTTAGAAACTTACCAACATTTATTGATAAAATGATCATATGAGTTCATCTCCAAATCCCAAATTCCAGCTTCTTAAGAATGAATTAGAATATCTGGGCACACTTGGGCCACATGCCCACTTGAATATTATTGGCTGGAACTCCATGGTGGCTTACACTTTTAGAAAGGGCACTTTATTCTTCCACTTTGCCACCATCCCCTTACTGCTTGTCACATCACATGTGTTGTTTGCTCTTCATCATCTGACTAGCAAGATAACCTGACCATTTGACTTGTTTATGTTATCTGTATGGCCTCTAAAACAATGACGTTCTAAGGGCCTGGGCTAAGTTCTTATTTGGGGGTATGTCACCTCCACAAGGCCGTGCCACAGGATTGTGTTTCAGGCCACAGGATTGTGTTCAGTGGATTAGGTATCCCAAGTCCTAAAGAAAGATTCTAAAGGGGTAACTTAACGCTCTCAGACAAGTCAGACACCTTTAATCCCAACTCCTAATGTTCTCCCTCTAGACATGCTAGTAGCTTGTTGGTCTCAATAATTCTGTCAATTAGAATTCAGAGTGTTAAGCAATTTGAGAAGAAATTTGCCTGCTGAAGTGATGATGCCAATTTGATGACTAGTGGATTACAGAAGAAGGTGTTTGGGTGGCCTTTCCTAGTGCAGACCCTGGACCCTCTTTTTGTCCCCTATACTCCCGTCCTGCCAAGCCCTTTCCTATTCATCCGACATGTCAAGCTCATCCCACCTTAGGGTGGGAAAGCACTAACTGTTTTTGTTTTTCTGCTGAAAACAGCTCTCTCTCTACCTTTCCTCTGGATGATTTCTCTTAATTCTCCACTTCTCAGCTCAGAGGCTCATTCTGTATCAGCACACGTATGCCCCTTTTTCCTCCCAGGTTTAATTGCATCATCCTGTTTTGTTTTCTTCAAAGCATTTAAGATCTTCTTAATATACTTAGTTTATATATTTGTTTATTATTCGGTATTGTCTCTCTGAAGAATGTAAACTCCCTGAGAACAAGTATTAAACACAGGACGAATGTATGAAAGAGTGAGTGAATGACATGGTGAACTGTGACATTGAACGGGAGAGGAGGACTATTCTAATACTCTAGAGCTATAGATTTATCAAGTCCACAGATGTTTGAACCAGATTGGGCATAAGACCCATTAGACGTATGTGGTTTTGTCACTCAAAGTGCTGGTCCTTGAACTGCTTATTAATGGCCCATGAGACATGGAATATACAACAGACAGTATATCCACACACTACTTCCTTTGTTGAGAAAGTTCTTTCTGAAAAAAAAAAAAAAAGCTCAGTTGAACACAACAGTGTGCCTAGTGATGTAATTAATTTACACCCTAACACAATCTTATCACATTGCAGACTAGTAACTGTAGACTAACATCTACCCAAAGACAACTCTTTATGTAGCACTGGTTTACACATATTTTTTTTAAATCCAATTTTAAAAGAACACTTGAATCATGAAGTAGGTCTTAAGAGAGAAAATATCTTCACTATAAGGGAAAGGATATTTGCATGACAGTAAGTTTCTTTGTGAATCTATTATACTTTCTGTGGAGATAAGCCCTTCATTGAAAGGGATGGTAAATTAAAGAGGTTGGGGCAGAAAAGGGGTGTGAGTAGGAGGGTCAGGAAAGAGAATACACATAGGAAACACTAAAGAGCATACTCACTTAAAACAAGTAATACAATGAAAGGAATTGATTTGAGCTGTAATAATTTTCAGAAGCCACATAATCAGTAATCTTGTAGCTTAAAAAAATAAGTTGAGAGCTGAATCTGAAATATATTTTCCATACAAGCTTTTGACAGAGTAATCAGTTGAATTATTTTATCTATTTTTAAGAGTGTCAGAGAAGACAATTTTAACTTCAATAAAAACCCAAAATTTATTAGTAGAATCATAACAAAGCTGAATATGTTATTCTTCTTTGGCCAGCTCTGATCTCTTAAAGTCACTTGACAATTTCTATGGCAGATTAAATACGTTTATAGGTAAGGCTTGCATAACTCAATCATATTGTTTTTCTAACCTAGCCATTTTTTCATTTGAAAATTCTTCAGGATAGCCTACGAAAGTGGCACTGGCCTAAAAATAAAGTTTTCTCTCCTTTCTATTTGGTATTTTCTCTGGTTTTCTGGATAATTGTGAGAATGTTTCCAACTGGTAAATGTTCTCAGAAGTCAGAGAACCAGTAGAGAGGAATTAGGGGCTTGAGAAACTAGCTATATAGGACATTTCCAAATACAAGTAATAAATGAATGAGGGTACAATCAAATAGACTTTTTAAAGTCAATTCCTATTTGAGAAATAGATTATCTGTCTAAGTGAATTCCCCTTTTAACATTAAAGGCCAGCTTCCAGATAGGTCTGATCCATTCATTCACTGGCCACTAAATGGCATTGACGAATTACACTTTCTAATCACCAGCATTGGCAATGATAAATCTCTTCGACTTCTGGCTTTGCATAGAGATTGGATTTGGTAAAGTAGCTGCTGCCCCAACCATATCTTTAGCGATGCAAGCAATCTAACTCTCTACCTTTGAAATACTAGTTTCTCTTTATTCAAAGTCCTGATGAAACCAAACTCACTGTTTTGATTTATGAGAAAGTATATTTAATTATGGCCCCTGAGTGTACCAGACCTCAGTTGGTCACCTTAAAAAATGCAATCCACTAGTTGCAGAGTATTGGAAGTGTGGATTCTCCAGGATAAATCCTATTGATTTGTCAGAAAAAAAAAAATAATGAAAGCCTCCCTGTGCTACTTTTCTATTAGTATTATACAAATGTCATCAACCCCTTGAGTCAAGAATAGAATACAAACACAGTAAATTTGCACGTGTCTTTTCCTTGCTTTCTTTGAAGTACCTTTATTGCATGTTTTCTGATTCATTCCATTTCTGACTTATGAAAGAGAGACAATCTATAGTGGCCTAAATGAGGCAGAGTAACTATCCCTTGATTTACATGAAGAGATGAGTTCTCAGACAAAACAATTAAAGCAACGTAATTTTCTTCTTGCTGTGACCAGCAATAATAACTGATGCAAGGTATTTGATTGGTTTTCAAGTTCTGCTGGTTTTCTTTTTCTCCTTTGTGGATTGATTTCATGTGTAGTGGCTGAATATAGAATTCAGACCTAGCAGTAGTATGATAAATTGCTATACCAGGGAGTCATTATCTTTCTCCACTGGAACTAATGGGCAATAGCCACAGGGACTCAAAACAACACTCGACCAACCTTTACCATGGTCACAGTATGCATAGGAAATACGAATTGCTTTCCCTTTATAAAATTAAGATAGTATAGAGCACCTCTGACATAAGCAGGAATTCCAGAATAACTTTAGGATTATGGCAAGGTTCAGGTTCAGAAATTTGTATTTCAGGGGGTAGAATTAAAATAGATGTTTCTTAACTACATAAATGGTCTGTTAATATTTTTTCTACTTGACACAGTCATATTTTTTAGAAAAAATGACAGATACGTGAATCCCCATTATTTATGTAAGTTTTTTCATATTTAACAGATTGAGATTGTAAAAGCAAAAATAACTTTTGCATTCCTTTCCTATTCTTGAATAAATGTGTAGTGTCTTTATTTTCTTTAGAAAAAGAAAAAAAATAATGTTTATGTTGTTTTAGAGAATTAGATGGAGATGTATGTTTTGAGTAATCTTAAGAAAAGGTTACGACTCATTAAATGGTAAATATAATAGGTTCCAGACTTAGGTGATGCCATCAGAAGTCTGGACTGCTTTCCCATTACACTTTTTTAAGAAGGACACTATAGGTAAAGGTGAGAGACAGTATTTTGCTTTGGCTGACTATGGGACTGCCTCTGTTTCTGAAGAAGACATTTATTACGTTTGCCTTTTCTTACCTCTGAGTGTGTGGATGTGTGAGGGCGAGAGTGTGTTAGCTCTGTAGTTTTGATTTAAAGCACGGTGGACAGCAGCAGGCTTGGTTTCATATCTGAGTGGCCCCAGCAGGTGATGAATTGTTTTTGACTTTCATCATTTGTCAGTAAATAAGAAAAGTGAGAGATTTATCATGTATGTAAAAAACTCTGGCAACATTCTCTATCATGTAAAATAAAATTTAATAAAACAGCATTTTAAAAAATGCATGCAATCGCTTGCCTCACTTTCACAGGCATTGAATTCCAGAATTCTATAGTCTTTCCAAAGTGGGTAGTGGGAGTCGGGGGGGATGGATCTACTTGTCCAGCATAGTGTAGTGACCATTTTGCACAGCTGATGAAGGGCTCCTGCTATTTGCAGAGCTGAGTGGCCATCCTTATGTGTGCCTCCCCTTGACCCTTTTATTAAGCACCTAGCTGTGCTCAGTAGCGAAGTAGATTCTAATTGCGTCACAGCAGGTTAAGTGATTTAACCCGAAGCAAAACAATAGTTTTTATCTGAAATTGCTAGCACCTTTGCATTGACTTCCTTCTACCTCAGAAAACAAACAAAAAACCCACATAAAAACGTAAAATAGAAAAACAATGCCAAAACTAATATACTGATGTTTTTCTCTCCAGACATAAAAAAGAGGAACATGTAAAGATATGTCCAGAGATAGGAAAATGTTAATATTGGAAAGGGTCTTGGCAGCTACCCAGCTCACTGTTGTAATTCTGCAAGTGTAACAATGATTTGTATTTATTTATATTTATTCATTGGTGATCTAGAGTCTTCCGGAGCTGTGTGGCAGCAAGTGACTAATTTTGAATGGAAGCAAAGCTTTGTTTAGGATAAACACAGGGCTAATTATTTTGGATTTCTCTCTTCAAATATGTTTTGAGCCCCTTCTAAGCACTAGTCCCTGGGATAAATCCCGTGGGGTGCAGAGAAATAAACCAGACATGGTGTCTGTCTCAAGGAGCTTATAGTCTTATTAATGTCATGCTAGGGACCAAATGTCTGACTGGCACAGGGGCAGGAGGAAACCATATTAAATATTAATACGTGTCTTATTTTAGATCAATTTGATATTCTCCTAACCTTGAGCTTCCGAAGGAATTATCATGTTTAGAAATAATGTTCTTTGGCTCTCTGCTTGAGTTCCCGTGATTTTTCCATTTTTCCCCCCTCTCCTTTCTCTTTTCCTAATATTTGTTTAAAGGAACCAAGATAAATTGGCAAAGACCTGATTGTAAGAAATGGGATTAGTTCCCTACTCAGACACAGGATCATGTGATGAACTGAGACTATTCTGTCTCCACTATGTGTATATCTGTAGAAAATCCTGTCCTTAGTTAGGTGATGAGAACCTGTCCTCATTTCTTATCCTTTTCCACTATCTGCCACCGAATGAATTTTTTGAATATTCTGAGCACAGTTTTGGAAGTATCAGATTAGCAAACCTAGATTCATTTTTCATCAGGATGAATCCTTGTCTATATCATTCATAATAAGAAAACATAATATAATTTAATTAGAAGTACAGAAGTACTGTAGAAGTATTAGAGAACTTTTATTTTAAAAACACAGATATTTGAGAATACCATCCCTCACCCACAAGCACAGTCCTACTACTGAGTTCTGGCTAGAATCCTCCAGAAACACACACCTTGACAGAGCCCACACATGAATTAACTGCTGTATACAATTGTAATGTTTTTGCTTTTCTCCCAGGCCATTTTCCACTCCTGGCTGATACGAATCTCTAATGTGCTGCTGTAAATGCTCCACTTCTATACTTAGTCTAAATAAGAAATAACATTTATGTCTATTAGCATCCACAGAAACGTTTGTCAACAACAAATTGGAGAATGGCATAACTTTTTTAAGTGCACCCATCTGGGAAACTTTCCAAGTTGGGAGCTACCCAAATGACAACAATTTCTGGACTTCTTTTATATTTCCAGCTATTAGATTTGGAAGTGCAGGAGAGGAAACAAAAATAAATAAATAAATAAAACGAAACAAAACACAACCATAAAATAAAATAAAAGCAGATCTATAAAAGTTCTAATAGTATAGCTATGGTATGCTCAGAGCAAGGGAGAGGTCAAGTTCACCCTTTCTTGTTAGTCAGCTCATCTCTGAGCCTGGCCCATTTTATTCAAGGATGGAAAGAAACTATTACAAAACCATTTGGATTCTACCTCAAAAATGGATCCTTTTCTATCAAGGACTCCCCAGAAATGCCAACTTGTTCTCTCCATTTCTACAGTATCAGAAAATATACATAACGTTTTCTTTTTCTTTTTAAAATTTGAAATCCTTCTGAGTTTTGGGTTTTGTCCTCTGATACTTTACTATTTTAAGTGCAACTTGCTACTGATGAACTGTTTTGTAATTTTTTCCTAGTTCACACAACTAATGTCATCTTTGTGTATGTAAGAAAGTCCCAAGATTTTTTCTACATTTTCAACTTTGCTTTTAGTAAATACATGTTAGAATGTAGAAAGTATTCCTTTAATTAGTAAATGCTGACCTCTTTTGTCTCATTGGTTCTGAGAGGTCTATAGCTTAGACCTGCATTTATTTAATGTATTTGATAAATCCTTTAGATAATGTTATTGAAAAATTCCAGGTAAGAATAGAATTTTATTTACAAACAGAATTAAATGAAATAAAATTCATTCAGTAAAATTGTTAATAGTTACCAAGTGAACTGAAATTGGCATTTTGTCAAGCCAATCATTCAGAATGAATATGTGCAAAGAGAAATATTTATCCTGAATATTCATTGCTTCAAAATTTAAATTGGCAGGGTCAATGCCAATGACTCATTTTTTTCTTAGAATTTTAACGAATTACATTGTTCTCAGTCTAGGCGCCAGGAAATTATATAATCTTTAGTTACCCTAATATCCATTTCTAATTCCAAGCACCTATTCTGTAATAACCAAATTGTAAGGTAATCTTTAAGGCAAACTAAACTTTTTTTTTTTGTAATTGATCACTGGTTAATATATTTTAGTATTTTTCATCATGGATATATATATATATATGTATATTAAATATATATATATATAACATATTAATATTGTCATCATTAGTCTACTGATTAAGAGCATGGCATTTGGAACTGAATGCATTGGATCAAATTCCAGCTCTGCACTTACTAGCTGTATGATTAAGGCAAGTTCCTTAGCCTTAGTTTGCTCATCTGCAAAATGGGAATAACAACAGCCTCATAGAGTTGATATTAGAATTAAATGAGTTAAGATGTGTAAAGCATTTTAAATAGGGTCCAGTAAGGTTAGATAAGTATTTGTTATCAACATCATTATCATTATTGCCATACCAATGGACATGTCTAGCAAAGAGTTTTTATAAAATTGGGAATTAATTTAAAAATAAGTTTTTCTCAACTTGAAATAGAATTACTGTATTATATTTGCAACAGTATGCATTTAAAATATATACAAAATATTTTACAGCTTATGATTCCACCAAATAAAATATAGCAGTAGCTCCACTAGTAATTTGGAAATAAATTTTAGTACCTTAGAAAGAGAAGAAAATGAAGACAACTTTTCATTCTCAAGTTTTTTCTATATTGCTCCAAAATTGTCCATAAATGCAAATGTTAAAATATAAGTAACCTTTTCAAATGTAGTGAGTACCGTATATGTGTGTGTGTGTTCATTCTTAATCTGAACTACCCAAGTTAAGAAAGATATATTCTTCATCTGAGATGTTTAAATATTAGGCATTTTTTTAAAATTTAATTTTATTTATTATTTTTTATAGAGCAGGTTCTTATTAGTTATCTATCTTATACATATTAGTGTATATATGTCAGTCCCAATCTCCCAATTCATCCCACCACCACTGCCGCCACTTTCCCCTCTTGGTGTCCATACGTTTGTTCTCTACGTCTGTGTCTCTATTTCTGCCTTTCAAACAAGTTCATCTGTACCATTTTTCTAGATTCCACATACATGTGTTAATATACAATATTTGTTTTTCTCTTTCTGACTTACTTCACTCTGTGTGACTATCTCTGTGTTCATCCACGTCTCTACAAATGACCCAATATGTACCACATCTTCTTTATAAAACTAGATTTCGTCTGTCGATGGGCATCTAGGTTGCTTCCATGACCTGGCTGTTCTAAACAGGGCTGCATTGAATATTGGGGTGCATGTGTCTTTTTGAATTATGGCTTTCTCTGGGTATATGCCCAGTAGTGGGATTGCTGGGTCATATGGTAATTCTATTTTTAGTTTTTTAAGGAACCTCCATACTGTTCTCCATAGTGGCTGTATCCATTTACATTCACACCAACAGTGCAAGAGGGTTCCATTTTCTCCACACCCTGTCCAGCATTTGTTGTTTGTAGATTTTCTGATGATGCCCATTCTAACTGGTGTGAGGTGATACCTCATTGTAGTTTTGATTTGCATTTCTCTAATAATTAGTGATGTTGAGCAGCTTTTCATGTGCCTCTTGGCCATCTGTATGTCTTCTTTGAAGAAATGTCTATTTAGGTCTTCTGATATTTGGCATGTTATTGCCACCAAATAACTAGACATATAATTTCAGAGTTGGTGGTCAAACTACCATAGATGTGATCAATTCAGAGTTATTTTGATAGTAGAAATTATACTGAAGCTGAACTGTCCTTATTTTAGTGTCCATTTGACTAATTTCAGTGTGACAAATGTGTAGCTCATACTGAATCATGTACCAGCATTGTGCTGGGTGATAAAGAATGAAAGATGAATCTGATCCTTCTTGAAAATCCTTCTTGAAAATTACTGTTGCTTCCCCAGCCTCCCAGGTTCTGATTTGGAAAACTAGATTAAGGTTAGTATTCCCATCTAGAAATTAGGATTCACAGTTCATTACCAAATATGTGATGTTACTTTGAAGAAAATGAAAGCATCTTGACTCTTGGCTACTCTGTATAAGTCTAGCAAAGTGAGTATGGAATTTCCTGATGTGAAAGTTTCTCTTAGATGATTTTGGTTCTTAGTCACATATTTTCATATCCCTGTCCCATTTTACTGTTTTCATACTGAAAGACAGGATATATGTTTAAATTCAAAGCAGAGTTACCAAATCAAATCTATTGGTAGTCACCAGAGAAAATGTGAAAGATATATAAATAGAAAAGAAATGAATTAATTAAAAAAATATCAGTATATTATCATTTCTGCATAAAAATGTTTCATATTTCTTCCTGTATTTTCACTAGCCAATGTATTGTATATGCTACTTTTCAATATCAAGAAGAAAATTCAGACTTTTAGCATAAATTATATAATGTGTTCTACTATATTTTAAATTTATTAATAAACATTTTGTCTTCTGTTAGAAAATCTTGTTAAATCTTATTAATTATTAATAACAAGATTAAATTTTGCTATTTATCCAAAATCAGAATATTCCAAGTAACCCTCTCGTTCATACAGTTTCATATTTTCATGATAATCCACAGTTTACAAAATTATATAGGACATATCTCACCTAAGAGAACCAAAATTAAAATTCATGGTGTGGTATAATTTTTTATTCTAAGATAACATTTTCATATTTTTATAAGATAAATACCCAGAAGATAAAGAAATATATCTGGATTAATAACAGATTAATTGCAAGGTAGACACTGACAATTATCCAAAGGTTTTAATTTAAAACAAATTTAGTTAAATAGTCATTTATCATCCCTCCCACCTCCCACAATTTTTAACATTTTTCTGAATAATTTAGATATTTTCATCACTTTTATTTTTTATAGTAAATGTTCCCATCATGTTTTACAAATACCAAAATCTGGAGAATGTCATAATATTAATTATAACGATGATGATGATAATGGGCTTAAGTAAAAATTATGGATTTCAGAGGGAGAAAGCTTCCAGACTATTTGCAGTGCTGTGCCCAAAATATTCTAGGTAGACCATGTTATCTTCCTCTGAGAAATATGAATGTGGGTTAGAGGAAGAGACCTTAGAAGTCATGAAATAGAATCATATGATTTTTTTTTGAACAAAATGAAATTAGAGATTAATATATTAGCCCATCTCATTTATTTTACAAAACACAGAAATTTTTTCCAGAGAAAGAAAATGACTTGGCCAAAGGCAAAGGACAAATAAAATACAGGTAGAGTCAGAAAGAGATCTGAACTATACTGACACCCTAGTCAAGAGTTATCTTTTCGTCTGAGTGCTTCCATCTGTCTTTACCAGTAGACTCTTCCCAGGATAGTTAAGATTGGTCTTACTTTCCCCACTGCATCCTAAGACTTGACTGCAGTTTTTGGAATGTTATAGATGCTTAATAAATAGTTGTTGAATTAAGGTAGGAAATTTTAAAAAATGAATAACTATTCAATACATAATAGGAGAAAGTTCAGTTCATTAAGCAGCCACTATTATTCCACCATATTTGCATGCAAACTTGAGTTTGAATTTCTGATTGCTACCTACAAGGCTTATTAGTAGCCCATAGGTTAGAATTCATTTTTATTTAGTATTACAGTATTTGATACACTTTGCCTAGCATCATCAAACTCAAATATTCAGTTGCTTCTTTCCTGTTTCCAACTCTATTCTGTCCATTTGAAATGACACCCTGTGTGGCAGCCTTTCTTTCTAGGGCTACTACTACTTGGCTTTTATAAATTGAGCTGTAGATTTATCGGAATTTTAATTGATCCTACAGGTATTTTTCCCCCTACATGTAAGGCAGAAATGTTAATAGAAGATGTTATGTTCCCTGGAAAATTATTTGTTGATGTTTCACAACTAATCAGAAATACTTGCCAAGCTTTAAATTAAAAAAAAAAAAAAGTTGGGAAGGCTTTGCGGATGATGTGGCAGCATATTGGGAGGAAGGGAACCACACTTTAGCTTTCAGAGGCACTTGTTATATTTTTCAGTGGCTCTGTTTTATCTACATAACTTGGGTCTTCTGATTCTCTTTCTTTTTTGTGTGGATAATTGCTTTGTTGTTAGTGCTTTGACACTGAGTGACAGTGCTTTTGGGTGGTTGACAGCCAAATCTATTGGCAGATGATAGTCCTTACACAGAGAGGTGCTTTCTCTCTGCTTAGTGACAGTAAGAGCTTCTGAGTTGACAGAGGAGGTCTCATCCCTCTCAGAAAAGAGACAAAAGCAAAAGCGGGGGGAGTGAGATTTCTGCCAGAATAAAAACATCTATTTAATTCTGCTATAGAGAGAAATACAACAGGCATTGCCTATAATGACTTGGAGTTAAAACAAATCATTTTATTTTTGTGTGTTGCCTATAGAAAATTGTATCACTTAGTAAGCTATCAAGGTCTGCATATCTTGCCTTTGGAAACACCGCAAACCAAAAACAAATGCATTTTCCCTCAGCGGAGTTCGTTAAAAGGAGACAATCAGGAACAGAGTATAGAGAGGATGTAAATGCAATTTTGTTATATTTCATATCACTGATTTAAAGTCATGTGGGTAAAAATATCCCTAACAATGATTAGCAGAATTCTGTTTCTGAATTGTGAAAAATATTTTTTGCCAAATGATTTGAAAGTATAAACCAGTCGATATGATTTACTACTGATAATTCACAGTTGAAAATAGTGCAGTTTGAGATAAAAAAGCATTTTCCTGTCCTCCTTGAGAAAGATGTTCATCATTTAGGTTCTAAACTACCATGTGGGCAACAGAATGCAGTTGTGAAGCAAAGAGAAAAGAAAACATAGGGAAGGCTATTGCCCATCTGTAGAGAGAGGGCACCTTGAGGACTGGGATTATATCTTGAAACATCTTATTTATCATTTAGGGTCTACATAGATTTGGGGGTATTTGTGATTCTCCTGAAATTGTATTTAAACTTTTGCTTGTGTGTATAATTTTCTGATGAGCAGATTTGTGTCTTCATGGAATTCACAGCACTTGAGTCCATAGACTCAAGGAAGATGAGAATCACTGCTCTGGTGACATGATAAATATTGTGTCTCAACCACAATTTCAACTATTAAACTTTTGTATTGTTGTTAAAAATACAAATGTCTTGGTGTCTAGGAGGGAGTGATAAAGGATTCCAGCTCAGCAACTTGTTGATTGACTCAGGTTGAGTCTTCAAATATTGGAATAATCAAATTTAAGATAGAGTAGCCTTTTTAGGGGAGGCTGACAAGTCATAGGATGAAGAGTCTAGCTCCAAAACTAAAAAGGCTTTCAAACAGAGGCCTCTAGGAATAGAGTGGACTGCCTTGGAAAATAATAACTGTGGTTTTTAAATAATGCTTAGTTTAATTCAGTAACATGCAGTACATATCAGTAGAATTTCTGCCATATGCCTGAAACCGTTCTAGATAACAAAGATACATCAGTGAACAATCTAAACAAGGTCCTCATTATTTTGGCTATCACATCCTATTGGTTAGAGAGCAACAATAAACAAAGAAACTAATAAATAAATGATACATTGTACAACACTAAGCATGATGAAGAAAATAAAAGAGAACAATGTTATATTAGATTACTCCAAAGGAGCTCTGATTTAGAATGCCTAATCAGGGAAGTCCTTAGGTGATATCTGAGAAGAAATATGAATGACAAAATGGACCAGTCATTTGACTCCCTGGAGGTTAGCAAGGACCTGCCGAGGACTTTGCAAAAGAGACTCTTTCTGTAGGAAGGAAACAGGAACAAATGGCCCTCTAAGGTCCCTTACAACTCTATAGTATAATATCGAATATGATCTCAACATCTAGATTTAATCATCCCATTGGCTCTCATATGTCTCCTTAGTGAGACAGAATTTATGAATAATTGAGTTGAAATGCATACATAAATTGGTTCCTTCAACTGAACACTACCACCTACTGTTAAAATTCAACTGGGAATGATGAATAATGACAATGTTGGCTATCTTAATTGTCAATATAGGATCCAGATTCACTTATCCGGTACTTCTAAAATGTCTTTCTTTGTTCTTGTTGTTGCTCCAGCTGGCTGTATCACAGCTAGTTATCAATTTTTCATCCATATTTGCCTCATCAGTGAATTGCTGGAGGTTTATAAGCCTCATTTTTGAAATGTTGCCCAAAATCAGAACACAGATCATACTAATGTGTTTTTTAAATTAAATTAGCATTGGGTCCATGGTTAGGGTCCTGCCATCTGTTGGTGTCCCAGAGTGCTTCTGACATGGACCCATGCCCACCAAAACACTGAAAAGAAGAGTAAAAAAGAAGACATTGCAATATTTTTAAAAAGTAAAACTTCCAAAATGAAAAACACTTCCTCACTTATGATTTCAGTCTAAGGTTTTGCTAGTAAGACATTTTCAGTGTTCTAAGCTTTTTCTAGGAGGTGTCCTATAAATATATTGTGTAATTCTCATTCTTTCATTTGTTTATCCACTTGTTTCTGTCACAGCTATCTATTCTTACAAGGAGTAGGATACCATGCTACCTGTGTAGGTCGTAAAAATGAGTGAGAGTCATCCCCTGCTCACAAGTACCCAACTATCTAGTGTGTGAAGGTGAGGGATGGACAGTGGGTGAAGGGTGATCTAAGTCTGGGAATATAGCAAAAGGCAAAATATTGGAAACAGGGAAACATCATGAGAGAAGTAAAGCCAAAACACAGCAGTGTAGGATCTGACAGCCTGGTGGACGGAATGAGACAAGCTTTCTTTAAAGCAATAGCGTTTAAACAGAGCCTTCAAGGAAGCACTGCAGTTTCAACAGATGGAGATGAAAAAGTAATACACAAGCAAAGATCTGGGGTATTGAGGAGTCCAGAGCAAATCATATAGTTTCCATTTAAAGTAGACTGCATGTGGAGGAGTGAAGCCAGAAATATGCTAGTTATGGCTATTTTGGTTGTAGGGATCAGAAACACCTTGAAACTGGTAGGAGTAATGCTCTTTTTGTAACGACAGAATTAGCAATCTCGTTGACATCAAGGACAGGAAATGAAATAGCTGAGCTCATGGGTCCAGAACGGCAAAGTCTGGAGCAACAGAGGCTGCCCCATGCCTTTTCATAACTGATAGGCATGGAACACAAAGGAGAGGTGGGAGTCAAAGATAACACAGAGCTTTTGAGGTGGGTAAGGGAATTCAATATCCTGGCAGAGAGAGCACTCAATAAAATTACCTACTCTTAACTGACTCACAGACTGGGAGATTTCTTTCAGAAGGAAGAACATCATGCAGACTTTTGACATCAGATTTTGATATTTGATCCCAGGTTGTAGGAGTCAACTTTTCAGCTTCTTTGTAAGGATTTTAATGAAAAGGACTGCATTGCTTTTCCTGATGAATTTTAAGTTTGGGCATTATAACAGTGTTTACAATTGTGTTTACTAAGAACTTTGATGTACTTTTAAAAAAATTTATTCATTTATTTATTTTTGGCTGCGTTGGGTCTTCGTTGCTGCAGGCAAGTTTTTCTCTAGTTGCAGCGAGCGGGGGCTGTTCTTCGTTGCGGTGCGTGGGCTTCTCATTGCAGCGGCTTCTCTTGTTGCAAGCATCAGCTCTAGGTGCACGGGCTTCAGTAGTTGTGGCATGTGGGCTCACGGACTCAGTAGTTGTGGCACGTGAGCTCAGTAGTTGTGGCACGTGAGCTCTAGAGCGCAGGCTCAGTAGTTGTGATGCACGGGCTTAGTTGCTCCGCGGCATGTGGGATCTTCCCGGACCAGGGCTCGAACCCGTGTCCCCTGCATTGGCAGGTGTATTCTCAACCACTGTGCCACCAGGGAAGCCCCCAGAACTTTGATGTACTTTTATATAGGTACACATACATTCGATTCTCTTGACACCAAGATTGAACAGGTAGGCAGTTTACAGATGAGGATACCGAGGCTGAATTATTTATCCAAAGTGAAATTGTTTGCTTTAAGCAGAGAAAAGAATTAACCAAAGAGTCTTAGACTGTATATTTCCTGATTGTTCTGAATTTAATAGCACATCACATAGCACTGGTATAAAGCACAAATCTCTTTCAATTTAGTATTACTTTTTTTCATAATGCTTCTTTGCTTCAAGTTTTCTCCAATTTAGTAATTCACAGTCCAGCTAATTCTGTGTGAATTATGAAACACACAGTTGAACCAGCCCACAAGATGGGACTGTATTCTGATGATTGGAAACATCTCCCATTCATGACGAATATAGATCATCTTAATTCCCTGTACTGGCAATTTATGAGCCTTAAATGGAGTAGGTCTTATAAAAACCCAAACAAAACAAAACTAAAACCAAGCAAAACCTAGAAACTTTTAATGCGTATTAGACATTCAATTTAGCTCCAAGCCTTGTAAAGTAATATTGGATCAGATCTTAGGTTCACAAGTTGACTATAGGAGCATATGCCCAAATTTAAATTACTTAATAACCAGAACTGAAGTTCAGCCAGTGTAGATAATAGACAGCTTCCTTTTTTATTTCAGTTGTCATCCCTTCTGGCTTGGTGATGCCCCAGCTTTTTTATTTAATATTTTAAATATATCCTTTAGTTATTAATGATAACTAATAGGTATGTTAAGGCATAATATCACAAGTTTTCCCCAAAGTAACTACGTTACCTAACTATCATCTATGTATATTTACTTTAAATGTATGCTTTTGGAAAACTGCCTACTTTGGTTCCCACATAATTGAAACCCAGGTAAACTGAAATCTTTAGTTTCTTTATGAATACATTCCACTTCTGCCTTCATTTATTCATAGATGCTTTTAGGCAATCAACTTGACTAGAATCTTAGAGGCAAACTATACATGTAATGTAAGGTGGCAGGAAAATAACCAGAAAATTGTACGAAGTTAGATAAATATGCTTATTAAAGCATTGTTCATAAAAACAAAAGAAAGTCCTAGAAGGAATGGATTACAAAAAGTAGTAATGCAATTTACAGTGAGAGACAAACATTCACTAATAATATGAGGCAAATCTAAATTTTTTAATATGGAAAGATTGTGTGTGTGCACGTGTGTGTACATTTTTAAAAATACAATTATGAAAGATACTATTTAGAAAATCCCATGCTAAACATCATATGTACTCACACATATGCTCACCAAAAGAGTCAGAAGAATATATGCTATTGTACTAGTGTTCCATCTCAGTGGTATGAATTTGGGGACTTTTTCCCCTTTTTTCCAAATTTGTGTTCTTAAATATCTTATACAGATTTTGTGAGAATAATAAAAGTTACATTTAAAAAGGGGAAAATGTAGGGTTTTTTTATACTTATACATATCTGAAAACAATTTCAGGTGGTTTATTTCAGGATTTTAAAATATGTACTGTTATTAATATTATTAATGTTACTATTATTATTATTATTTTACAAAGTAACAATTATTGAACCAATGAATTAGGGGTGACTTTAGAATGCATAAATAACCCACTTAATAAATATTTATTGAATTGATATTCATGATAACAAGTTGTTCAAATTCTGTTTCAACTCTCTAGTGCTGATTCTGATTCAGTATTTTCCATTCCCTCCCCAAAATGTAAGGCATAGTTACTACCTCTACTTCCAATTTTCTTCTCACTTCATTTTTATTATTCTCACAGTATTACAACCTATGTAGTTACTAGGTGCCCAAACTTAATCTTTGCATGTTTAGAAAGCAGCCTCAATAGAGATTTTGTCAGTGCTTAAAAAATACAGTAGTCAGAGGTTGGAAAATATTATCATTAGGTGGATAAATGTAAAAGTTACAATTTTGCTCCAATTTCATCAATTTTACAGTACCTAGAGTATTGTTGGGGTTATATAAATACTAAATACTTACCATGTTGACAGTACTTACCTAAAAGAATTCTTTCCAGATAGGTTATATCAATAATGATTCATTTGGGCAAATGAAATAAATGTGGATGTAAATACTATAGACTCATTGAACTCTTTGCTGGGAATTAGTGCTCTACTGAACAAGTCTTCAGAGCTATATACACATGCTTATACATATACAAGTATATGTATACACATGTATGCATACACACATGTATATGTATACAAATATACATGCATGTGTGTGTATATAGATATTATGTATATGTTTTACCATCCAATTGCTTATTTTACTTCTTATCTGCCATATTTTACCTTGTCATTATATCCCTTAACAGTTTCAAGTTCCTTCTTTCTCCCAACCTGCTCTGGATACTCTCCTTGTGTTGCCCTCAGATGTCCTTATAATTACATCTTCATAGCAATCATGAGAATACCGCATGGAGATTTGTTAAAGATTTATTGGTAGAGATCAGATTGCAGGAACCCGCTGTACAAGGTTTAGTCCCTACAAAGGAATGATGTTGTTTAAGAACACTGAATCTCTTCATACCTATCACTTTGACATATGCCACATTTCACTTAGTCAAAGCCTCCTAAAAGGGACTGCTGGAAGCAATGTCAGTACTGGTATGGACATATTTGTAGGTGGCAGGACAATTCCTCTGCAAAGCCCCTAGGTTCTAAATGAAATTATTTTGAGGATTTTAGCAAATACCAAACTACTTACAGCATGAATCCCTGTTTCTGTAAAATCTTCCAAGTTCTCAAGCACTCAAATAGGATCTGGGCAGAATGGCAGGCAGATGAGATTAAATGAAAATGTATAAATTTACTTATGCTTTGTATTGGTTTTCATTCATCAAAGATAATTTTCTTTTTAAGATGCTCTGGAAAGGCCAATCATTCTATGAAATGCAAATTAGAAAAAAAACAAAAGAACAGAAGAAAATGGACAAAGGATTATGATCATGCAAGCCATAAAAGAGAAAGCTAAATAGCATATTAATTTTGGAAGCAACTCAGAGCATTACTAATGGTCAGAGACATATGAAACATCCACAGAAATAAATGAATAAAATAAGATACTGTTTTCCACCCATCAAATAGGTGACCATTTTAAAGTCTGACAGTATCAAGTACTGGCAATGACTTTGAACTTTCATCTCTGCTTGTAGGAGGGTGAATTGGAATAACCACTTTGGAGAACAATTTGGCATTATCAGTAAAACTGAAAATGACATAACCAGAAATTCCACTTCTATGTTTACACTCTAAAAAACATTTACACAAGTTCACAAAAGGGAGATGTACTTGTATGTGTATTTTTACATGGTTTGAAATAACAAAGAAAAGCACATAATGTCCATAATTTGCACAACAGATAAGTTAAAAGTGTATGTGTTTATGTATAAATGGGAAAGTGTGTTAGTTAATAGGAAGAGAATATACATGGAAACACACATATTGATAGATTACAGAACCATAATTTTGATTAAAACACAAGCTGTACACATACTGATGGATTCTAGAACTATAATGTTGTTACAAACTAGAATAATGTATACAGTAGAATATTATTTATGTAAAATGTTACAAAATATACTTACAGAATAGATCTGTCATGTATAAATGTATGTATGATAATTTATAAAAATAGACTCAGCTAAATTCATGATAATAATTGCCTCTGAGGGAAGGGCACAGGAGGATATGACTTTATCTCAATAATATTTTATTTTTTAATGAAAAATTTGTGACCACCTAGAGAGGTGGGATAGGGAGGGTGGGAGGGAGACACAAGAGGGAGGGGATGTGGAGATATATGTATACATATAGCTGATTCACTTTGTTATACAGCAGAAACCAACAACATTGTGAAGCAATTATACTCCAGTAAAGATGTTAAAAAATAAAAAAAGATGAAGCTAATATAAAGACATTCTAGGCATCAAGTATATGTATTTTTATACTAACTTTTGATCTGTTATTCTAAAATTTTCTCAGTACCACAAAAAATAATTTTCTGAATACCTCAAACAATAATTTATCTTACTATTGACATTTTCAATGTTCTACACTAGTTGATAACCTGGACAAATATTTTCCTTTCAGCAGCAAGGTGTTATGTCTGTATATTTAGTACCATTTCAGAAAACAAAAAAGGTTTTTTCCTATAAGGTTATGTTTATTCAGTGTGATTTTAAATAAGACATTTAATTCTTCTACTGTTATTGTGAGACACTAATTTGAAGGTTCTTTGATTTGAAATGTCTTACATAATTTACCTACACAAAATTATGGTTTAATTTTAATTGCATTTAAGATATGTTTTCCTAAAGCAACACTGAGTATGCACCATCAATTATCTTAGAAAAAGAAACACACAAAATATATTAATTATAGGTCAAGACCCAGCAAATTATGAATTTCCAACCAGAAGTAAATTATTGCTACTAATTAGCTTTCTTGTTTGCCAGACTGGGTTAAAGTCTTCATTGCATTAGTCATTTCATAAATCACTTTCTCAACATGCAAATCTGGAAGGAAGGAGAATTTGAAAATATGGTAAGAGTTTACTCATATTCAGGCGCAGGGTTTTGTTGGAGAGTTCCTACTGATTTCAAGAATATTTGATCAGTGCAGTGTGGAATATTTGGGAGAAAAGACACTTTATTTTCTTTACTGATATAGATTGTTTAAGATGTCATTTATTATCTGTCTCTCCAGTCCATTAAGTCTGGACAAGTTGAGTCTCTATTAAGTGAAAAGAGTGTAGTGTTTTGAATGTGTTCCAGCTTCAGAAACTTTTAGCAAAAGTGTGCTATTAGTAGGATTGGATTTGCCTCCAACCCTTAAAACTTAAACTGGTGATTCCAAATGTTCAGCGTTTTTAACTGCCATAAATGATAGAAAATGATCTGATCTCTTTGTTCGGTCATTTTTCCAATCTTTTCCAAAATTCTGCCCGCCCCTGCCTCCAAAACTCATCTGTCCCTCTTCCCATTTCCATTGGCTCCCAGGTTCTGATGTTTCAACTAGATAATCTGACAACAAAATAGTATTAATGAGTTAATAAACATTAATGAATTATGGGCAACTGCTAAACATTAATGAATTATGGGCAACTGCATGTACTCATTTACACTCACAGAGTAACATTTTGGGGATATGCATGATTCTTTTTTTTCTGAAATAATATTTTAACCTTGTTCTCCCTAGAATATAAGCAACATGAGAGTAGGCTATTTTGTCTCTTTGGTTGATGTCCCTAGAACTTGACCAGTGCATGACAGATAAGAGATAGTTCTTCAGAAATAAAGAATAACAGTAACAGTGAAATATTTCAAAAGGAGGAAAAAAGGTAGGAGAGATATTTGAACAGTTTTATCTGGTTTTTTGTCTGTTTTTTCCCTGCTTTTCACTTTTGGGCACAAGGACTGCCCCTATGGCAGGGCATGTGGACTTGATTTCATCAGCATTTTGACAGTACCCATAGCATGTAGAAATCAAATCAGCATACTTTGCACTCCAGAAAAAAGGAAAACGCTATTTTGCTGATTAGCTATTTTCCCTGAGGAATCAAACTTCTAAAGAAGCTTTGTCTGTCTTGTTTGATTCCTACAATAAAGGTTATTTCAACACTAGCATGAAATGAGATGTATTTTAGCCATTATGAAAACTTCAGGAAACTAAAACCAGGTCAGTCCCTTGGCAAAAATATAGCAAGATTTTGTCTTTAGACCCACCAGTCCATTTTAGCCCTTCCTTCTACCTCTGACCCCAGTTCCACCTTCCTCCAGCTAGATATCTAAAAACTCTCTTTTGAGGCCTTAGTGCTCTTATGGTCCTTTAGATTATCATAGTTTTCTATTATTTTTTTAACCAAAATTAAACATAGATATCAAAAAGCAGTTTAAAGGGTATAGTGTCAGAAAGATGGAGTTTCCCATATCAGTAACAAGGTGGCTGAACAATGGTTTTCATGTTCCTCTTCCCCATTTCATCAATATTTTTCTCTCTAAGGTCACCAGAAGCTTCCACCACCTTATCCAAAGACCCCTTTTCAGTCCACTCTTTACCTGACCCTTCTGAAGCTTTCACTTCAGTAGAAATGAGCTCAGTGGCATTGCACTCTACTGATTTTTCTCCTGCCTCTTTGCCTTTATGTTCTGTCACTTTTTCTGGCTCCTCCTCCTTTCCTAATCTTGAAATGTTGGAATTTCTCAGAGTTCTGGTCTACATGTTCTGTATCTCTAACTCTCTCCCCAGATGTTCTCATCCTGTCCTGTGGACTTTGAATAAAATATAAAGGCATAAGTTTCCCATATTTCCCTCTCTAGCCCACCTTCTCTTCTGAACCATGGAACTTTATATCAATTTGCCTTTTTGGATAGTCCTCTTAGATGTCAATTGATGCATCACACGTATTAACAAATCCAAAACTGCCCTCAGTCTCACCTCCCCCATAAACATGCTCCTCCTCTTCCTCCTATAATTTTATGACATAAACCTGGAAGTCGACCTTCATGTTTGCCTCTCCCATAAATGCAGTATCTGACACATAAGAGTGCACTCATTAAATGTGTATGTTGAATGACTAAGTGAGGAAGGAGCTGAAGTGGTCTTTTGAGCATCCTTGGAGTCACATTACATAGGCGATCTCTGGTTCCAACAACACACATTTAATTGCATATTCTTCTTAGACATTTAGTAGGGGATGCAAAGTTCTACTTTGTTTTAAGCTAATAATTTCAGCCTGCATTAGGAGAGTTCTATACTTAAATCATTTCATTTTATCCTATATAACCTTGAGAGATAGGTATTGTTTTTCTCATTTCTAGATGATGAAGATGAGGCTTAGAGAGTTTATGTGAATCTTTAAAAGGTACCCAGCTAGTAATTGACAGAGCTGTGATAGAAATTGAGATTTTTTCCCCTTCTTTTTAAACATATGATTCCAGGCCATTGTAGGATTATGTATTTTTTTCATTATGTAAAACGAGGTCAATGGGAGATTAGCCTCAGTTTCTTCATCCATAGAATAAGGGTAATAATATCTACCTCAATGTGATAATTAAATGAGATAATGCACGTAAAGCACTTAGTTACAGTGACTGGGCCATGGTAAGCCCTTGTGATGGGCTAGAATTTATTAATATGAGATTTTAAATCTCTTCCTCTATGAAATGCAAAGCAATTAAAGGCTTTCGAGCAAGATAGTGATACAATGAAAGCTACTCTAGGGGAAGATTAACCTGTTACTTGTGGGAAGCTTATATTAAAGTAGAGAGAAACTGAAGACAAAGTGAATGGTTTGAGGACTAGCAGACTAGCTCAAGCACAAAGCACTGCCTACCTAACTAAAATGGTAGCGGTAGGAGGGTTCTATCACCAGGCTGACGTGAGCCTGCAGGAGTGCAGCCCAAAAGGAGGAGAACCAAGGTGGGGGATCTCTGGGTCCACGCGGAGCCAGCAAGGGAGCCAGAAAAAACCTTCGAGCAAAGTGCAAGAGGGGTGTCCCAACTGCAATGGAGGCGGAGGGGCTGCATGTCAGGAAGGGGAAAGCCATGCTTCCCATCTCAGACCAAATCTGGTCCAAAGAAGTGTTTCTAAATGTATTAGTTATTAATTTTTCAAGACACTGGAGTTCCAGCCTTCTTCATACATTAGAAGTTGTAGCAGCTCGAAATCTACATTCACACGACAATAATTTCCATTAGCCACCATTGCCATTAAATAGCCAAAATCTCTACCAGTGCCAGCTGTGTTGTGCTAGGCCTGCTTTACTCATCCACAGGATCTGCCTACCCTTGGAACTACTTTACCAACAGAGGAGCAAAAGCCAGGGTGAATCTCAGGAAGGTCAGGCTGCAACAGCCCTGATGGTTCAAGAGAAATATTTCATGTGCGAGCCCTCCACAGTGACAGGGTTCTTACCTCTGTTAAAATACAATAGAACTGAATGTCTTGATCCATGGTGGAAGTATGAGATGGTTGAGAAGTCCTTACTGGGTTAAACTCTAGCATTGATCAATATAAAAATAAAGGACGAAGTGGAGAGATTTTTTAAAGAATTAATTATGTGGTTTTCTGGCTATTAGGATTGAAGGGCAAGAAAATTAATAGGACTTCTGAAAATTAAAAAAAAATACCTTCAATATAGGCAACCTTATGTTTATTTGATATATTCTCATGCCTGGAAAAACTAATAGAAGCTAAAATACTAAGTGCTATGGTTTAAAAATTAAGCTTTCTGGAATGAGAAATAAACATCAGGAATCAACAGCATGTACTTGGTATGTTGCCAGGAAAGAATTGTTAATAAACTCATCACTCAGTAAAAATGTAAGAATTTGATATTTTAAAAAAATTAGTAATGTACTATTTTAAATTCCTTTATTGAAATACCTCACCAAACAATAACAAAACTCATGGAGCATTATGACTGCTCAGTGAAGTAATAACCACTTGGATTAGATTCTCTGCTTCAGCAGAATCTAGGTACATGTACAAGAGTGATATATAGCCAGGCCAGGTATACTGTAGAATGTCTTCACAGCAGACTGAGCATTGGAATTGACACTAAACCTTGTGTCAAGATACACACAAAGACTTCCAGACACACAGCGCACCTGAGGTTATAATCTGTCAAGATTAACAAAGAGTGAATATCTGCTAAGGCAAATAGACTGTGATATAATTGTCATCTCCAAACTGGTGAAAGATTTTTCTTCCCAATTAACATTCAAGTACATGAGAATGAAAGCCATTTACTCATTTTCTGATAATTTATGCAGCAATGTACAGAAGTAATAGTCATGGTTACATGGCACATTTATACAATACTTTTCATCCCTAAGGATCCTAAAGCTCTTTATAATTATAGCTAATGTTTGTTAAAGTACTTTTAAGGGGGAGAGCACCAGAGATGTTCCAAATATTATGATTCTCAAAAGCATAATACAGTATGTACAGGAACACTTCACTCTCACAAAATCGTTGCCAGTTCTAGTGTAGGAAATGGAATTCCTTTTGAGACTGATGAGCCAATGTTTATACAACCTTTTCCTCAAGAAGCTTAAAGTCAACCTCTTCTCTACTATAACTACCTTGGAAATCACATGTAATTTGGTCTAAAATTACTTATTTTCAGAATTTTAAGGAAGGAATATCCTTAATAGGAAAAAAATCTATCTTTCAGTCAATAAATAGGGTCATTATTTCCAAATGACAGAATGATAGCATAGGAAGAATAATAAGGTTATAAGACCCTTCAGCTCAGGAACAGTAGAGAAAATGTTTCATTATTTTGCAAGCCCCAGCTTTGGAAGCACCTTTCCGAATATAAATGAGTGAGTCAAAGAGTCAAGAGATGCCGGGGGGAAAAATCAGATTTCTAAATTAATAGATGATGCTGTATATTATGGGGTTTTAAATACATATGTGTAGTTAAATTTTTATTAATAGATGCTTTGAAACATTTTATTTAGAGTTTTTATTTTTAAAGGCAGGAATCATTTATGCCATGAACTGAATGGGAGTACTGATGAGTGTTTTCCAGCCTGATACACAGCCACACAGTCCTCCTGCACAGGCCCCTAGAGCTCTGCCATCACTGCGGCTGGTCCCTGCCTGAGGAATGATGTGGTCTGATTTGCAAAGGTGACAGCAAAGCCTAGGCCAGGATCCCAGGTGGGAGAAGGCTCCTTCACTGCCCTGGGCTGTCATGTGTCCACCAGGGAGGCCATGGAGCAGACTGGCAACCACCACAAGTTATATTAATACACTAAATATTTGAGTAAACCAAAATTGAATTAGTATGCCTTCAAAGTTTAAACAGACATGGCTTTTTGCTCAATAATCCTCCTAAAATTTTTAAGGACAGTCTTGTGTGGTACCTAATAATCTAGGCTTTGGCCCAGACAAACCTGGGTTCAAAGCATGCTTCTCTTGAGGACTAATTGTGGGGCATGGAAAAATTATATTTCCCAGCCTCCAATTTGCCATCTGAAACAAACAGATATAGCACTTGCCTCAAAGAATTGCTAAGAAGACGGGAACCTAAAACATTTAGCATAGTGCCTAGTGCATAGTAAGCATGTAAAAATATCAACAGTCACTATTATTATTATTGTTGTTGCTGTTATTATCTTGCCATACAAATATTTATGCAAGTGTTTGACATTACATAAATGTCCATCAATAGACAAAGCATTAACTAATTGATTTCACCAAGCGACATCACCACGATGGTGACATAAGTTATTCCCAACTTTGCTACCCCTCATAAGAAGAACAAGTAACAACTAATCAAGAATAAGACACTACTGAGAAAATCCTAGAACACAGGGGTGAGGATGGAGCATCCCCCTGCACCACAGAGACCAAGACAGGCTTCACTGAAAGAGTAAGAGAAGTGGCTACACATTCTCCACATTGCCCCTCCCCCAGGCCAGTGCAACACCATGCAGAGAAGTCTTCTCTGAGCCTCCAGTTCCTCCAATGGAAAAAGAGAACCCAGGGATGAAAACCAGCAACCCCAGAACTGTGGATAGCTTTATGGGAGACCCTACTTTGATCTTGCATCACTGCATCATGGGGACTCTAGGGGAATCTATGGGGCTCAACCACTAGGAATCTAATTGTGACAGAGAAGGGGGGAGGGGCTTGCAACAGCCAGCACACAGATCTTGGCAGACTGAGTACATACCTGAAGAGCCCAAGTGGTGATCCCAACCAGAGGCTTTGCTCATTTGCAGAACCAAGTCAGGGAAGCACTGCTCAGGGAACTTGGCAGGATGAAGGTCTGCCTAATGTGGATCCTCAAACCAAGGGTTTTGCTGGTCCCACATACTGGTTTACCCACACCCAGGCAAAGAGCTGAATCACAGCCCCACCCACTGTAGAGAACATCTTCCAGACCATCTGACCAGAAGGGCTGGCAATAACTCTTGGAAGTAATGTGACCCAGCAGTGCTTCAGCGGAGAAATGATCAATCAGAGTTCATCTCCCTCAGAGCAAAGGCAGTACCGAACACAGAGAATTCCCATACTCACACAGGCAAGGGGATTAATTCATACAAAACAATCAAAAAAACAATTAACAAAATGTCAAAAGTAAGTTCTTACCAATAATTACTTTAAACATAAATGGATTAAATTCTCTGATTAAAAGACATAGAATTGCTGAATGGATAAAACATACAAACAACAATAACAAAAAAACCCAATATTCACCAGTATGCTACCTATAAGAGGTTATCTTTAGCCTTAAAGGCATACATAGACTGAGAGTAAAAGGGTGGAAAAAGACATGTCAAGCAAATGGAAACCAAAGAAAGCAGGGGTAGCTAAACTTATATCAGAAAAAATAAATTGTAAACTAAAAGTGGTAAAAAAAAAAAAGAGAGAGACAAAGAAGGTCATCATATAATGATAAAGGGATCAATATATCAAGAAGATATAACAATTGTAAATATGTATGCACCCAAGATTGGAGCATCTAAATATATAAAGTAAAAACTAATAGAGCTAAAAAGAGAAATAAAGAGTAATACAGTAATAGTTGGGAGTTTAATATTCCACTCTTGACAGTGGATGGATTATCTAGACAGAGAATCAATAAGGAAACAGCAGATTTGAACAGCACTTTAGGCCAAATAGACATATAGAACATATTTCTATATATGTTCAGACATATATAGAACATTACAGACATATATAGAACATTCTATCTAAAAAGAGCAGAATACACAAAATGGCATGAAACTAGAAATTGATAACAAGAGGGAAACTGGAAAATTCATGAACCCATGGAAATTAAACAACACTCTCCTGAACACTAATAGGTTAAAGAAGACATTAAAGGGTAAACAGCTTCTTAAGATAAAAAATGGAAACACAATATTTCAGAACTTGTGCAATGCAGCCAAAGGAGCTCATAGCAATAACTGCCTGCATTAAGAACAAAGAAAGGGTCCAAATAAATAACCTAACTCTATACCTTAAGGAACTAGAAAAAGAAGAGCACACTGAGCCCAAAGTTAGCAGAAGAAAGGAAATAATAAAGATTAGAGCAGAAATAAATGAAATAGAAAACAGGAGAACATTTGAGCTTCCCTGGTGGTGCAGTGGTTGAGAGTACACCTGCCGATGCAGGGGACACGGGTTCGTGCCCCGGTCTGGGAAGATCCCACATGCCGTGGAGCTGCTGGACCCGTGAGCCATGGCCACTGAGCCTGTGCATCCAGAGCCTGTGCTCTGCAATGGGAGAGGCCACAACAGTGAGAGGCTTGCATACCACAAAAAAAAAAAGAAAAAAGAAAAAGAAAAAGAAAACAGGAAAATGGTAGAAAAGATTATCCAAATTAAGAGGTGACTCTTTGAAAAGATAAACAAAACTGGCATGCCCTTAGCTGGTTAAACCAAGGAAAGAAAGAGAAAAGACCCAAATCAATAAAATTATAAGTAAAAAAACCCCAAGAGACATTACCAATGATACCACAGAAACTCAAAGGATCATAAGCAGCTACTATGAACAACTATATGCAAAAAAACTGGACAATCTAGAGGAAATGCAAAAATTCCTAGAAACATACAACTTCCTATTACTGAACTGGAAAGAAATAGAAAATTTGAATAGATGTATTACTAGTAAGGAGATTAAATTGGTAATAAAAATTCTCCCAGTGAAGTGAAGCCCAGATGATCACACTGGTGAAGTTTATGAAACTTTTTAAAGGAGACTTAACACCAATACTTCCCAAACTACTCAAAAAAATTGAAGAGGAGGGTACAGTCCTAAAGTCATTGTATGAGGTCAGCAATATCCTGATACCAAAAGACAAAAGGACATTACTAAAGAGGAAAACTACAGGTCAATATCCCTGATGAATAGAAATGCAAAATTCTTAGTAAAATACGGGCAAACCAAATTCAGCAGCACATTAAAAGGATCCTTCACTAGGATCAAGTGGGATTTATCCCTGGTATGCAAGGATAGTTCAACATAAGAATATAAATCAATATGATACATCACATTAATAGAATGAAAGAAAATAATCATATGATCATCTCAATAGATGCAAAGAAAGCATTTGACAAAATTTAACATCCATTCGTGATAAAAACTCTTAACAAATTAGACATAGAAAGAACACATTTCAACATAATAAAAGCTATATATGACAAGCCCACAGCTAGCATCATACTTAATGGTGAAAGGTTGAAAGCTTTTCCTCTAAAATCAAGAACAAGGTTGTCCACTCTCACCAATCCAGTTCAACATAGTACTAAGCCCTAGCTGGATCAATCAGGCAAGAAAAAAAAATAAAATTATCATAATTGAAAAGGAAGAAGTAAAATTGTCTCTATATGCAGATGACATGATTTTATATATAGAAAATTCACCCCAAAACTGTTAGATCTAATCAGTGAATTCAGTAAAGTTGCAGGATACAAAATGAACATGCAAAAATCAGTAGCATTTTTATACACTAACAACAAAATTTCTGAAAAAGAAATGAAAGAATTCCATTTACAACAGCTTCAAAACAATAAGCTACTTAGGAATAAATTTAGGGAAGTGAAAGATCTCTACTCTGAAAATTACAAAACATTGATGAAATAAATCAAAGAAGATACAAGTAAATGGAAAGGTACCTTGTGTTCATGGATTGGAAGAATTAATATTATTAAAATGCCCGTACTAGCAAAAGTCATCTGTAGATTCAGTGTAATCCTCATCAACATTCCAATGACAGTTTTTATAGAAGTAGCAAAAAAACTCCTAATATTTACATGGAACTATAAAAGACCCCAAATAGCCAAACAAATCCTGAGAAAGAAGAAAAAAGTGGGAGACATCATACTTCCTGATTTCAAGTTATACAATAAAGCTACAGTCATGAAAACAGCATGGTACTGGCATCTGGCATAAGAACAGACTAATAGACTAATGGAACAGAATCAAGAGCCTAGAAATAAACCCAAGCATATACAGTCAGCTAATATTTGATAAGGGAACCAAAAATACTCAATGGAGAAAAGGCAGTTTCTTCAATAAGTAGTGACAGATAATTGGATATTCACACGTAAAAGAATGAAACTGGACCTATATCTTACACCAGTCACACAAATTAACTCAAGATGGATTAAATACTTAAATGGAATACCTGAAACCATGAAACTCCTACAAGGAAACATAGGAATAAAACTCCTTTATGTGAATCATGGTAATGAGTTTTTGGATATGACTCCTAATGCACAAGCCACAAAATAAAAAATAAACAAGGGGCACTACAACAAATTAACAAGCTCCTACACAGAAAAGTAAATCATCAACAAAGTGAAAAGACGGGCTATTGAATGGGAAAAATATTTGCAAACCATATATCTGATAAGTAGTTAATATTCAAAAAATATAAAGAACTCATATAACTCAATAGCAAAAAAAAAGAAAAGAAAAAGAAAAAAATCCAAAAAGAAACACACACAAAAACCCCCCAAATAACCCAATTAAAAATGGGCAGGGGACCTGAATAGAAATTTCTTTACAGAAGGTATATGAAAGGCCAACAGGTAAATGAAAAGAGATTCAACATCACTAGTCATTAGGGAAATACAAATCAAAACCACAATGAAATATCACCTCGTGTCAGAATGGTCATCATCAAAAAGACAAGAGATAACAAATGCTGGTGAGAATGTGGAGAAAAAGAAACCCTTGTGCACTGTTGGGAGGATTGTAAATTGATACAGCCACTATACAAAACATTATGGATGTTCCTCAAAAAATTAAAAGTAAAACTTTCTTATGAACCAGCAATTCCACTTCTGGGAATGCATCCAAAGGAAGAAAAAACACTAATTTGAAAAGATATCTGCACCCCCATGTTCATAGCAGCACTATTTATAATAGCCAAGACATGGAAATAACCTAAGTGCCCATCTATGGATGAATCAATAAAGAAGTTGTGGTATATAAACACAATGGAGTATTATCCAGCAATAAAAAATGAGGAAAATTTACCATGGATGGACCTTGAAGGCCTTATGCTAAATGAAATGTCAGAGAAAGACAGATACTGTATGATGTCACTTATGTGTAGAATCTAAAAAACAAAACAAAAACCAAACTCATAGAAAAAGAGCACAGACTTAAGGTTATCAGAGGGGGAGAGAGGGAGGAGAAATTGGAGGAAAGTGATCAAATGTCCAAACTTCCAGTTTTAAGATAAATAAGTATTAGTGATGTAATGTACCACATGATGACTATAGCCAACACTGCTGTATGATACATAGGAAAGTTGTTAAGAGAGTATATCATAAAAGTTCTCAGCACAGGAGAATTTTTTCTACTTTTTAAAAATTGTTTCTACAAGAGATCTATGTTAATTGAACCTATTGTGGTAAACATTTCACAATAGATGTAAATCCAACCATCATGTGGTACGCCTTAAACTTATACAGTGATGCATGTTAATTATTGCTCAATAAAACTGGAAAAAAATGAAGAAATAAATAAACCAAGAAGCATAAAAAATAAAAATAATTGAGTTCACCTATTCTTTGGAATATAAACAAACCAATTAAGAAATGAGTTATCTCTGTATGCCCTGACAGTGAAGAAAGTCCAATTAATGTCACTATTGATGAGTATAAAAAGCAAGTTGAAGAACCATATGCATCTTATAACACCACTTTTTAAAACCCGTCTATATAGATATTTGCGTACATGTGTTTATAAATGTGTGTCTGAAAAATTATATACCTGCTAACATTAATTATCTCTGGGGAGAGAGAATGTGAGTGGGAGCAGATAGGAGAAGCATTTCACTGTTATTTTACAGATTTTTCTTCTATCTGTGTGATTATATATGCCTTTGTTTACAACAAGTATATGTTACTTCTATGCTGAATAATTAAAATTAGTAATCCTTTATATCCTTTTTATTCAATAGTGCCCTCCCAAGTTTCACAGCAGTATTAGTGCCAATTTCTACCCATAAGTTATGCCTAGGTACAAGCATATTCCTTCTTTATATGCCCAGAATACTGTAATATTAACAGGTGTTGGTCATGTATAAGGAAGTGTCTCTCATACCTCCCTTTTCTTGGCATTTCTCCAACTGACAATTTATTCTGGAAAGTTTATGACTTTACTGCACACTATTCCTCCTGAAGCTGTGTTTTAGACAATCGGATGCCTTTTCATTTGAAACAATACATTACATTCTGGCCTTGCTCAAGTTGGTTTCCTTTTTCTTCTTTCACCTGGGATGAATAATCAACCCTTCATTTTCTCTCAAAATCGATAGGCAATGGATTGATGGAGTTCATGTGTTTGTACTACAGCTATTTATTGCATGTCAACTCTGTGGAAGAAATTACCTCACCTGCAGCACAACAACTCACTTGTAGCTCATGGATGGTTGGCAACAGATTGAACGGAAGCCTTCTGTCCATATATAGTTCATTTATTTGGGATAGAGAAATCAGAGCTCAATATAGTAATGTCCTCTGCCCACCAGTTATAGTTTGAAGTCACCAAACCAGGTAGCCTTTAAGCAATGGGTTAATAACACATGCTGCTCTGTGCAGATTTAGATCATGGATGACTGGAATTTGAAGTAACTGGACAGCTGTCTGAACAGACTATTTCATTATATGTGAAGGGATGCCATTTCTAACTATGATGATAATTAGAGTAGATGAAATGCATAAATCAGTGGAGTTTTTTATAGCTTTGGTTTTGGGGAACAATTCTTTACTCTCCGTATGGGCTCAATGCATTGGATTAGAATCCAATGCATGTTTCTATATTGGAAGGATATGACATTCTTGTTTCAAGTGCTATATGATGTGTTTGCTCATATCTGAATTCATACAGTCACACACAATGCAATAAGAATGCCCTGTTGTAATCAAGGGATTAAATAACATATGCCTGATAATATCATTATCGGTATTATTTTGTTTCTTGTAATTATTATTACTTTGGTCAGGTTATTTCTGTGGTTCAGAGTAATCCCTTCTTTTCTAAGATCTCACAGACCTATAATAGCCCCTCTTTTAATAATCTATTATCTATCACAATTTTCCAAAACTTAAAAAAATTAAAGCAACTACCAGTAATTCTCTCTCATTATTCTATGTTGTCTGCGATCAGTTAGGCCGTTCTTTGGCTAATCTTGGTTGAGATCTCTCATGTTTAAGGAGGATGGTAGATGGGGCAGAATTCATCTAGAGGCTTGCCTGGGATTCTGGGAAGGCTGGGCCTCTTTTTTTCTTCTTGTAGTCTGAAGGGTTCTCCTTTCCAGATTATCTTCCCATGTGCCCTCTCCATGTGTAATCTTCACCTTGTAGTGAGAGTTCTTACATGACATCTTGAGAGAAGAGATAGAAGCCACCTATCTTCTTAAAGGCTAGGCACACGCAAGCATAGGTTGAATTTGCCATATTCTGTTGGTTAACCCTAGTTCCAGGCCAGCCCAAATTCAATGGAACAAAGGAACCACAAAAAAAGAAAAACATAAATCCTAGAAGGATTAATTCATTGGGGACCATCTTTAAAAACCAGTTACCAAAAAATAAAAGAGAATGACTTTAAGTACTCAAAATCTTCAAATTATTTTGAATAAATCTATGATTATGCTTTCTTCTAATAGTGGTATCACAACCATATTCATTTCTGTCCAGTTATTCCCATTTTTTTCTTTTAAAAATATTTGATTCATTTATGAATTTTGGCAAACTGATTCAGCCAGTGTATCTCAAACCATCCATGTGTGTATTCTCATGTCTTTTTCCCTTCTTTTCTTTTTCCCTCTGCCTGGAATTCCTCAGTCCTGCCCCACTGCCCCAGCTAAATGAAACTGAAATGATTTGGTTTCTGAAAGTTTTCAAGAACATTATATTAAAAAATCTGCTTATGTGGTATTGTGAGCACACACTGAGATACCTGCATGACTCATGTATTAGAGTAGCTAACTATTTGTTGTAAAAAATCTCAGAATTGCAGAGGCTAGACACATCTTACATTTATTTTTTTTTTAACCTTATAACGGATCAGAGTACATGTTCAGAACATCCAGGCATGGAAGACTGTGGAGAGTGGACCAGGTCTGGAAGTGGCTCACTTTACCTCCACTCACACTGCACTGGAGGAGACTCAGTCACATGCCCCAGGTGCAAAGAAAGCTGAGAAATAAAAGCTAGCATTCAGCCCTAAGGGGACAATACATTTGGATGGAGAGTTAGTTTCTAACAGGACATTCACAGTAAATAAGTGACACAATCCAGATGTTAGAAAATAGGGAGTTGTGAGGTCTGTGACAAAGTAGGAAACTCTTGATCCAGATACATAGGGAAATGTTAGTCAGTCTAGTTAACTTTTCCGATGGAGGAATGATTATCTACTTCTACCAGATCTTTTAATTTTTAAAGGAAATGAAAAAACAAATTTGCACATGAAATCTTCATTTAAAAAATATCAGCAAAGGATGTTCCACATCACTAATCATTAGAGAAATGAAAATCAAAACTACAATGAGGTATCACCTCACACCAGTCAGAATGGCCATCATCAAAAAATCTACAAACAAAAAATGCTGGAGAGGGTGTGGAGAAAAGGGAACCCTCTTGCACTGTTGGTGGGAATGTAAATTGATACAGCTACTATGGAGAATAGTATGGAGGTTCCTTAAAAAACTAAAAAACTAAAAATAGAGCCAGCAACCATATGACCAAGCAATCCCACTACTGGGCATTTACCCTGAAAAAACATAATTCAAAAAGAGTCATGTACCACAATGTTCACTGCACCTCTATTTACAATAGCCAGGACATGGAAGCAACCTAAATGTCCATCAACAGATGAATGATAAAGAAGATGTGACACATATATACAATGGAATATTACTCAGCCATTATTCAGTAACTGAGTTATTTGTAGTGAGGTGGATGGACCTAGAGTCTGTCATACAGAGTGAAGTAAGTCAGAAAGAGAAAGACAAATACCCTATGCTAACACATACATATGGAATCTAAAAAAAAGGTTTGGAAGAACCTAGGGTCAGAAGAGGAATAAAGACGCAGACATAGAGAATGGACTTGAGGACATGGGGAGGGAGAAGGGTAAGCTGGGACAAAGTGAGAGAGTGGCATGGACATATATACACTACCAAATGTGAAATAGATAGTGGGAAGCAGCTGCATAGCAGAGGGAAATGAGCTCCGTGCTTTGTGTCCACCTAGAGGAGTGGGGTAGGGAGGGTGGGAGGGAGACGCAAGAGGGAGGAGATATGGGGATATATGTATATGTATAGCTGATTCACCTTGTTATAAAGCAGAAACTAACACACCATTGTAAAGCAATTATACTCCAATAAAGATGTTAAAAAAATTTTCAGCAACTAATTGATTTTTTTTTTAAGTACTATGCTTCCATGTGGGCCAAATAACCCATCTACTGACTGAGTCTAGCCAGCAGGCTACTGCTATGCGAAATCTGCTTTAGATGCTGACTGATAAATTTTGACATGTATACCTTTTTTGTCGCTGAAGCTTTGGCGTATGTCAGAGTCTGAGACAAATTATAAGAGAATTGGACTTTATAAATCTGACTCTGAAGAACATTCCCTAAATTCTCTGCCTATTTTAGGGAATAAACTTAAATTTTCCATGTTCTTCACTTGCTAAACATGCTATGGTATTCATTATTTATATTCATTTAAATATGCCACATTCTCTGGGCATATGGTAGGATTTAACTTTCCCATCTCCTGTGGAGTTAGATGTGGCCACGTGACTTGCTTAGCCAATGAGATGGGACAAAAGTGACTTGTCAATTGCAGGAGGTAGTTTAAGACCCACACTGTGCTTTGCTCCTTTCTCTCCCTCTCCCTCATGCTGACTGGCAAAGATGCAGATACTGGCTGTTTCGTCAGTCTGGAACCTACTGACAATAATACAGAGCAGAGCTACCAGCAATCCACAGCAGACATGAAGCAGGAATGAAGAAAAAATAATGTTAAACCATCAAGATTTGGAAGTTGTTGGCACAGCAGTACCTGATCTCTCTTGATTAATTTGTTTGTTAATGGCCATGTTCCAGCAAATGTTAATTTTTTGGAGGAGGAATTATAAGGATTTGGATTAGGAATTACAAGACTTAAAGTCCCTTGAAGGGGGAACTAATAAGCTGTGTGAACCTTGGTCACATTACTTAATCTCTCTGACCCTCAGTTTTGTGAGGGTTTGGTACTGGGTAATATTAAAGGTGTTTTTCATTTAAAATTCACCTAAAGTGTACTCTCACCTTTTTAAAATGATGAATGAGTCCTTATTTATCTACTAACTGACTTAAACCCTACACTAAGCTATAGTAATTTTTTCCATTATATTTCTTATCACAATTTTTGGATATGCTTAAAATTTGTGTGTACAAGATGGGTTCGACTAGACATAATTCATGAGCAAAGACACCAAAATTCAAAAAGAATAAGTGACTTGCTCCAAATCACAAAAATACTTGGTGCAAAAATCTAGAACCTAAACCTAGTGCTTTCTGAACATATGTTCTTTCTCTGTTACCATATTTGCAATCTAAATTAGATTTTCTGTGGAAAGCTTTATTTATTTTATCTATGTTTGATTTTTGCCCTGCCAACATATATAGTGCAATTAAGATGTGCCTCAAAGACCATAGGTCACTTAACACCACCCACTGAAAGAAATATGGAAGAACACTTGGAGAAAGTGCTTTCCTTTGAAAAAGAAATAACATTTCAATATGCCTTTTCATGGAGAAAAAAATGAGAGAAGCAAGTTCAAGATGAGAAATTACTAGCCTGCAAGCATATTGTGATAAATCAGCCATAACATGATTATAGCAACTTCCTTGGGAAAGAAATCAATGCTGAATCAGACTTTGATAGACCAGGGGGATCAAATAGAGGTCAAAGGTACTTTTCCATCTTGAAATTGGATAATTATTACTGTTATTATTGTCAATTGCTATAATATAATACCGGGAGAAATACATGGAGTCCCAAGGCTGCTTTTATTGGCTGGCTAGACAAGTCAATCCATTACAAGGAAATAAATTCAAGTATATTAATTCATCTAAATACCAAGTGAATTAGGGTAATTAGAAGGCTACCTGTGAGTCTCCATGAGATTTTTTTTTTTTTGGAAAAATAAGCAGAAAACAAAAATCAAAAAAGCAATTTTGAAAGAACAAATTGCATGCATTCCTCTTGTTTTGAAAATTGGACAATAAGGCTTTAATAGAAAGTGTGCCGGGTTGGAAACCTGAAAAGAAGGATTTGTTGCCTGCTTTGCCACTTTACTACCTTGCCACACAAGCAGAAACCAGGAAGCAACAGAGAGGCCCCTTTTTCTCTTATTTACAACATTTGCTCCGTCACCACGTGTCTTATTATGCTGCTTTAAATCTTTCCCCTCTCCTCCATTCTACTGCCACTGCCTGCATCTGTTCTTTAGCCCTCCTGCCTGTTTTTCTGCATGAGACTCCTCTCTCGTCTCCCTGCCTTCAGCTTCACATGGTCCTAGAATATTCTCCTTCAGTTCACCCAAGCGATCTTCCTAAAATGCAAACCTAATCATAACCCTTGAGTCCTGTAAATCGTTACTAAATCATTCGGTAGCGCCCTCTCATAGGTAATTATTGTACAAAGATTAGGGCTGTCTGTCTTCTTCTTGCCAGACATCTGTCAAGCTTATTACCAAACAAATCCACTAGTCATTTTCTACTTAATATTTAGTAAAAATTCTTGACTGCCCTTATTGGACTCTTAGCCCTCTGCTGGTGGAGTATCTTTTTTTTTTTCAATTTCAAAATTTCATCTTGGGTTATGGGTGGAGGATGGCAAGAAAAGTTCTGAGCACAACCTGATCATTGCTGCCCCAGGGAGATACGTGAACCCTCTTTTATAGGATCAACTAAAGTATTTCTGTTTCATTTTGAAGTGTTGAGAGGAGCTTCTTGTATGCTTCAATATAAATGTGAGAAAATAGATGCATAGATTCACAGGAATATATATATATACTGTATATATACATGTGTGTGTATGGGGTGGGGGTGTTTCTAGAGTTTGGTAATCATTCCATTCTTGAAAAATAATTTATATGAGTTATAATGATGAAAGGAAATAAACCATGTTTACAAGTGGAAGGGCCCAGTTCTGTGACCCTATGCTCCAGTAACCCTATTAACAGGTTACAAATCCCATTCTTTTAAATAACCAAAAGTCTTGATCTACATGAATTTTCTTTAGTCTCTTGATCAACCCAAGTGTAGATACAACACAAACTTAAGGGAGTTAATGCCCTAAGGGCACCCTTCAACCAATGGAATAAGTAAGTCAGTGGAGGAATGATGGTGCCTTCCATCCTTTGGTAGGGCATCCATGCAATCTACAAGTAACTCAAAGGGTTTAGAGTGGGATTGAGTGCAGTTTTTCCATAATAGTGCCTAGCTCAATAATATTCACTCTAGTGGTTTTCCCTCCATCCCTTTCTTATTCTGGCTGTGTGATCACCTTCCTGATATGCTAGCAGAATACAAAGTCTTGCCTCAGAGTCTCCTTTCAGGAGAACCTAGTCTAAGGCAAACTTAGACTTATCAATCAGTCAAACTTATCAATGATCTTTTCTATGAAACAACACATGATTGATTCTATAGCCAGATATGTAAGATGTTTTCATTTGGTGAAATCTTAGTTATTCCACAGTAAAAAAAAAAAAAAAAAAGAAAGAAAGCTGGAACAGTTGATATGAAAAGGAATTCCAGGCAATTTCCTTAAGTGGTGCTTAATTAATGGTTGATATCATCCTAATTTGCTCTTTGGAATAATTTTAGCATAGGACTATATTTATATATTAATTATTCATATGTATTATTTTATTTTTACTATGACTTTTCCCTAGATTCAAAACTTGTTTGGAATAAAAGAACCCTCTATTGTGAAGAGGGTATAGAGGTCGAAGGTTAAGGCTACATATCTCTATTTATTTACATGCAGATGAGGAACAATAAACACGTAAGGATTTTCTGTTTCCTAGATACCAGGGGCTTTTGATTTTATCACCATGCAAAAGTTTCTACTCTACTTCTGAAAACAGCCACACTTTTTTGTAGCAATGTTTCATCCTCAAGGATTAACAAGAAGGACATTTTGCTATCTCTATAGAAAGAAAGGTAGGTAGATTTATATAATTCATAACTTCAAGCGGTATGTTCCCTTTCACACATAAAACATCGATTCTAGTGCAATGGTAACTATTTCTTATATAAAACACATTTTATGTAACAAAGGTTAAATATCAACATATGTAAATTAAGTGTTAATTAAGGGTTAACTAGGTTTAGTTAGGTTTGCCTGAAATAACCATTCTTTGTTCTTATTATATATGCACAGATACAAACTTTTTTTTTTTTTAACTGAGGGGTTTTTTGCTTCAGTGTCTGTGATTCAGTTACAAATCCCTGAAAGTCATATCTTATTCATTAGGATAATGAAGCAAAACAAATAAGCACTGGCTTCTGCTCCTAGCTTGTGAGTTTCTGCTGGGGAAAAGGAAAGAATGCAGATTTCATTTACTAAAGCTACCAACGTTCTTCCTAGGGGTATGGCAGCAAAGGGGAGAAGAGAAATACTAATGTTTTGACTTATTTGCTAGTCTGTGATAATTAAGATTTAGTTGTCTTCCATCTCTTGTTTTTCACATATTACTCATCTTGATATATGTGTTTGTGTGTGTTTATTCAATTCAGCAAATATATTGAGCATCCCCTACTTGAAAGTTCAGTGATGGTTGCTCGAGCACCTACAAAGGTAAATAAATTACAAGTCTCATTCTCAAGAAGCTTATGGATGAGTTGATAACTATAAAATAGCCTCGTGTCAGATCAAGCCAGGCTTGCCACCAAATGTGAGTTCAGCTTAGCTTAGGTTAAGTTTTTCCTGAACATAAATTATGAGAAAATTTTCAGTTTTTAGCCTAACTTGATCTCACCTTTGGAGGCAAACCTACCCTGATCTGACATAAGGCTCTTTATAGTTTTTATTTATCTTTGATTATGTGACTATTCACACCTTTCTGAAGAAATATTAATGTGTTTCATTATGGGATTTTACCCCTAACCCTACCACATATATGAAAATATGCCCCTAATTACCTTTCTAGCATGTAAATTCTGAAACACATCTGGCCCCAAAGGGGGCTGATAAAGAATCTGGCCTGCTGGGCTTGGTTTAGGAGGAAGTGGGAGTCACAGTCCAGCCCACTCTGCTTCCTCTTCTGAGCTTTGTTGGCCTGGAGAAAACAGCCTTTTACAAATTTGCACAAATATGCTCTTTTCTGACCAAGCCCTGCCTGGGAAGGCCAGCATGGGCCCAGTGGGAGATACCTTTTTGTAATATGTTTCATGAAGACTGTTGAGGCTTTGTAGGAGATGAGGTTTTGTGTAGGTATGGTCACAAATTGGATAGGGTTCAGGGTGTGTGCAAAAAAAATCTTAAAGATTTATGAAGAATGCCCCTGTAGTATAATGTTCTCTGAAAGCATCTCTTTAATGGCAATGGCAAAAAATAGAAAGAAAAGTGAGAGCCATAATTATCATGGCAGAACATTTCGATTGGAGTTCTCAGAAACCTTCTGTATCAGTAAGTGTCACCAGTATGAACTCTTTCCTGGGAGCAAAAAATGCAAAAAGGGCTGAAAGAGGAGAGTGGAGTCAGGCTGAGAAAGGACTTAACACACTAAAAATGTGGTGCTATTGAAGGCTGTGAGCAGGAGAATGATGTGATTGTAGTCTTTCCTCCCAGCCCCCATTACGTATACAACTATAATAAAAGGAAAACATAGCCTCCCAATAAGCATCATTGTTATTATTAATTTTATGTTCACAATGTAACTATTGACTTCTTTATTAGTTGAATATCAACATGATGCATATTTGTCACTAGGACTTGAGAATATAACCACTAAATGCCTCACAATATTCTTTTTTTTTTTTACCCTGTTGTCAACCTCTCTCTATTCCCCCCCTCCCACCCCTGCACCCCCAGCTTCTGGCAACTGCTTGTCTACTCTTTCTGTTTCTGAGTTTGACCTTTTTGGTTTTTAGATCCTACATCTAAGTGACACTGTGCAGTATTTGTCTTTCTCTGTCTGGCTTACCTCACTTAGTATAATACCCTTCAGATTCATTTGTGTTGTCGCATATGACAGACAGGATTTCTTTCTTTTTAAAGGTGAATAATATTTCATTGTATATATATACCACCTTTTCTTGTCCCATTCATCTGTTGACAGATACTTTGTTTGTTTCCATATCTCAGCTATTGTGAATAATACTGCAATGAACATGGGAGTTCCTGTTTGAGATAATGATTTTATTTCCCTCGGATATATAACCTAAAGTGGGATTGATGAATCATGCGTAGGCCTACTTTCAGAATGTTGTAGACAGCACTGTTGGGATGTCCATGCCAATAAATCCTATGCAGAGAGGCTACAAGGCATGGTGTGGTATCCTTAGAGCCATTTTTTGATGAGCTGTATCATCACCTCCCCTGCCAGGCCATGGGCTATTCACTTTCTCTACACTATTTCATTTACTCCTCACAACAAGAGTATGAATTAGGTACTCTTATTATTCCCATGTTACAGATAGAAGATTAATATTTAGAGAATAAATAGTTCCATTGCCACACAACTGTAGCTTGCACAGCAGGAATCTAAAAGGTCGATATCACGTCACAGCGAATACTCTCATTACTATACTACGTTGGAATACTAGACTGGGAATATAGTAAATCTGAGTTGTGTTGCTAACTCTGCCACATCCCCAGGGAAGTCATTGTACCTGAGGGTTGCAGAGCAGCTGGGGCCAAACAAAAACAAATACATAAAAACCCCCAACAACTACAAAAATAAAGTGGTAGGGAATAACTTTAAAATGTGTGTGTGTGTGTGTGTACGTGCACGCTTTGTGATGGAGAACCCAGTTCTGGTTTTCCCAGTTCTAAGTGCAATTCCCTGCTTGGTTTCTCTACATCTCAATATTATGAGTAAGTCAGTTAAATTCCCTGACCTCTGACTCCTCATCATTCTAGGAAGGAATTGAAATGATGGCATTGTGGTGCTTCCAGTTCTTTAAGTGTATAAGTCTCTCACTTAGGAGGGCTTAGGGTAGGTTGGTTTGAGGTTCTTATAAACAGTTTACTCTCATCTTTTCTCACATCTTAACACTTTTGGCAATTTCCCCTGTACATTTTATTTGAAACTGTTAGCTCTATTCCCTGTTGCAGAAATTTTCTTCTTCTGAACTACCCTAGTTTTGCCATTAGTGTTGACATACAAACTAGTCATGTGATAAAAAAAATTATTTTTTAAAAATTTCCACCATTGAACTAAATTTAACTTGTCATTGCATTCCAATGTCAGTTTGATTTCCTGGATTTTCACTATTGCTTTCAAAATATTGATTCCATTCATTCACTCAATTTGATCAAAATATATTGAGCTGCTACAGTGTTGCAGGAGCTCTGTGAAATACTCAAGATGTAGAGATAAATTAATCATGATCTTTAGAAGCTAATAGTTCAGTAGGGTGTAGAAGTTAACAGTTGCTAAAACAAGTAGGTTTTCGTATGATATGTATAAAATATCAAAGACACAAGAAAGAGCATTTTTTAGCTCTCTTTCAGTGGATCTTAAAAACTCATCTCAGAGCTAATAATAGCTAAAGTACATCTAGAAAGGTGACTGAGATAGTCTTGGTAAATAAGGACAGAAAGGGTATTCCACATAGAAAGAACATTGTGTCTTTTTGCCATTTTATGTCCTAAAATTACAGGCATCCTCATTTTTCTTATTACAAATATAGAAAGACAGTTCAAAGTAGTGAATTGATCTTTGGTTTTCTTTTTTTCCATAAAAATTAATTGCAGAGATTATGCTGAAATGGCTACCATTTGTAAGCCATTCAGTTAATTCATGTTCTCTTGAATTTTATATGTTGTGGAAACTAAGTAAGAAATGGATGGTATGTGTTGGTTATATAAATGCTATGAATTAGTGTCAATAAAATAAATTTCCACTTTTAAAACAACTATACCACCAATACAAATCCTACTAATATACCTTATTTAAGCCTGTTAATTGAAAGCAACAGAAGTTCACTGACTGACTACTGTGTTATTAAAATAAGTCTATCTCAAAGGATTTCCAGAAAAAAATGTAGAATTAAAGTAAGTTCAAGACTGAACTTTTAGAAGCAATGCCACAAATCCCACCACAGAATTTTTCAGATGAGAAAAAACTCTTTGCTGTTGACATAGAGTTCTAGCCATTATAATTATAACTTGAACTGTTGCCATTTTGGTTCCTGAAATTTAACTTTACAACTGATATTACCAGAATTAATATCACTGTGGCTTTTGCTTAACCATCCCCTCTATCTGTAATAATCATCTGCATGTTCCTCAATCCCTGAATTCATTCTGCAGAGGCAAGAGTATTTGCTTATTTTTAATTTTTTTCCCTTTCAGAATCTCCTAGGCAGAGATAAGTATTTCCTTGTTTATTCAATATATGCTTATTAAACACTTACTATCACCATGTCAGTGTTAATTTTCTTGACCAAACTATGCATTTCATATACCATACCTGTTCTCATCTAAATTTATATCAAAAGTGATCTGTACAAGGTACAATGGTTGGTCAAAGAGCTGAGTAATCTTCCTATGGATAGTCAAGGTATTCGTCATTGAGAAGATTCTTGAAGAAGGAGATTCTTTTTTTTTTAATTTTTGAATTTTATTTTATATTTTTATACAGCAGGTTCTTATTAGTCATCAATTTTATACACATCAGTTTATGCACGTCAATCCCAATCTCCCAATTCATCACACCACCATCCCCACCCACCTGCTGCTTTCCCCCCTTGGTGTCCATACTTTTTTTTCTCTACTTCTGTGTCTCAATTTCTTCCCTGCAAACCGGTTCGTCTGTACCATTTTTCTAGGTTCCACATATATGCGTTAATATACAATATTTGTTTCACTCTTTCTGACTTACTTCACTCTGTATGACAGTCTCTAGATCCATCCACGTCTCTACAAATGACCCAATTTCGTTCCTTTTTATGGCTGAGTAATATTCCATTATATATATGTACCACATCTTCTTTATCCATCCATCTGTCGATGGGCATTTAGGTTGCTTCCATGACCTGGCTATTGTAAATAGTGCTGCAATGAACATTGGGGTGCATGTGTCTTTTTGATTTATGGTTTTCTCTGGGTATATGCCCAGTAGTGGGATTGTTGGATCATAATGTAATTCTATTTTTAGTTTTTTAAGGAACCTCCATAGTGGCTGTATCCATTTACCTTCCCACCAACACTGCAAGAGAGTTCTCTTTTCTCTATATCCTCTCCAGCATTTGTTGTTTATAGATTTTCTGATGATGCCCATTCTAACTGGTGTGAGGTGATACCTCATTGTAGTTTTGATTTGCATTTCTCTAATAATTAGTGATGATGAGCAGCTTTACATGTGCTTCTTGGCCATCTCTGTGTCTTCTTTGAAGAAATGTCTATTTAGGCCTTCTGCCCATTTTTGGATTGGGTTGTTTGTTTTTTAATATTGAGCTGCATGAGCTGTTTATATATTTTGGAGATTAACCCTTTGTCCATTGATTCATTTGCAAATATTTTCTCCCATTCTGAGGGTTGTCTTTTCATCTTGTTTATGGTTTCCTTTGCTGTGCAAAAGCTTTTAGGATTCATTAGGTCCCATTTATTTATTTTTCTTTTAATTTCCATTTCTCTAGGAGGTGGATCAAAAAGGATTTTGCTGTGATTTATGTCAAAGAGTGTTCTTCCTATGTTTTCCTCTAAGAGTTTTATAGTGTGTGGTCTTACATTTAGGTCTCTAATCCATTTTGAGATTATTTTTCTGTGTAGTGTTAGGGAGTATTCTAATTTCATTCTTTTACATGTAGCTGTCCAGGTTTCCCAGCATCACTTATTGAAGAGACTGTCTTTTCTCCATTGTATATCCTTGCCTCCTTTATCAGAGCTTAGTTGACCATAGGTGAATGGGTTTATCTCTGGGCTTTCTATCTTGTTCCATTGATCTATATTTCTGTTTTTCTGCCTGTACCATACTGTCTTGATTACTGTAGCTTTGTAGTATACTCTGAAGTCAGGGAGTCTGATTCTTCCAGCTCGGCTTTTTTCTCTCAAGACTACTTTGGCTATTTGGTGTCGTTTGTGTCTCCATACAAATTTTAAGATTTTTTGTTCTAGTTCTGTAAAAAATGCCATTGATAATTTGATAGGGATTGCATTGAATCTGTAGATTGCTTTGGATACTATAGTCATTTTCACAATATGGATTCTTCCAATACAAGAACAAGGTATATCTCTCAATCTGTTTGTATCATCTTTAATTACTTTCATCAGTGTCTTATACTTTTTGCATACAGGTCTTTTGTCTCCCTAGGTAGGTTTATTCTAGGTATTTTATTCTTTTTGTTGCAATGGTAAATGGGAGTGTTTCCTTAATTTCTCTTTCAGATTTTTCATCATTAGTATATAGGAATGCCAGAGATTTCTGTGCATTAATTTTGTATCCTCCAACTTTACCAAATTCATTGATTAGCTCTAGTAGTTTTCTGGTGGCATCTTTAGGATTCTCTATGTATCGTATCATGTCATCTGCAAACAGTGAGAGTTTTACTTCTTCTTTTCCAATTCCTATTCGTTTTATTTCTTTTTCTTCTCTGATTGCCATGGCTAGGACTTCCAAAACTATGTTGAATAATAGTGGTGAGAGTGGACATCCTTGTCTTGTTCCTGATGTTAGAGGAAATGCTTTCAGTTTTTCACCATTGAGAAGGATGTTTGCTGTGGGTTTGTAGTAAATGGCCTTTATTATGTTGAGGTAGGTTCCCTCTGTGCCCACTTTCTGGAGAGTTTTTATCGTAAATGGGTGTTGAATTTTGTCAAAAGTTTTTCTGCATCTATTGAGATAATCATATGGTTTTTATTCTTCAGTTTGTTAATATGGTGTATCACATTGATTGATTTGCATATACTGAAGGATCCTTGCATCCCTGGGATAAATCCCACCTGATCATGGTGTATGATCCTTTTAATGTGTTGTTGGATTTTGTTTGCTAGTATTTTGTTGAAGATGTTTGCATCTATATTCATGAGTGATATTGGTCTGTAATTTTCTTTTTTTGTTGTATCTTTGTCTGGTTTTGGTATCAGGGTGATGGTGGCCTCATAGAATGCGTTTGGGAGTGTTCCTTCCTCTGCAGTTTTTTTTGGAGGAGTTTGAGAAGCATGGGGCTTAGCTTTTCTCTAAGTGTTTGATAGAATTCTCCTGTGAAGCCATCTGGTCCTGGGCTTTTGTTTGTTGGAAGATTTTTAATCACAGTTTCAATTTCATTACTTGTGATTGTTCTGTTGATATCTTCTCTTTCTTCCTGGTTCAGTCTTGGAAGGTTATACCTTTCTAAAAACTTGTCCATTTCTTCCAGGTTGTCCATTTTATTGTCATAGAGTTGCTGTAGTAGTCTCCTAGGATGCTTTGTATTTCTGTGGTGTCTGTTATAACTTCCCCTTTTTCATTTCTAATTTTATTGATTTGAGTCCTCTCCCTCTTTTTCTTGATGAGTCTGGTTAATGGTTTATCAATTTTGTTTATTTTCTCAAAGAAGCAGCTTTTAGTTTGATTGATCTTTGCTATGCTATTGTTTTCTTTGTTTCTATTTCATTTATTTCTGCTCTGATCTTTATGATTTCTTTCCTTCTGCTAACTTTGGGTTTTGTTTGTTCTTCTTTCTCTAGTTCCTTTAGGTGTCAGGTTAGATTGTTTATTTGAGATTTTTCTTGTTTCTTGAGGTAGGCTTGTACAGCTATAAACTTCCCTCTTAGAACTGCTTTTGCTGTATCCTGTAGGTTTTGGATAGTTGTGTTTTCATTGTCATTAGTCTCTAGGTATTTTTTGATTTCCTCTTTGATTTCTTCAGTGATCTCTAGGTTATTTAGTAAAGTATTGTTTAACTTCCATGTGTTTGTGTTTTTTACGTTTTTTTCCCTGTAATTTATTTCTCATCTCATAACATTGTGGTCAGAAAAGATGCTTGATATGATTTCAATTTTCTTAAATTTACTAAGGCGTGATTTGTGACCCAAGATGTGATCTATCTTGGAGAATGTTCCATGTGCACTTGAGAAGAAAGTGTAATCTGCTTTTTTTGGATGGAATGTCCTGTAAGTATCAATTAAATCTATCTGGTCTATTGTGTCATTTAAAGCTTCTGTTTCCCTATTTATTTTCATTTTAGATGATCTGTCCATGGGTGTAAGTGAGGTGTTAAAGTCCCCCACTATTATTGTGTAACTGTCGATTTCCTCTTTTATAGCTAGCTGTTAGCAGTTGCCTTATGTATTGAGGTGCTCCTATGTTGGGTGCATATATATTTATAATTGTTATATCTTCTTCTTGGATTGATCCCTTGATCATTATGTAATGTCCCTCCTTGTCTCTTGTAACATTCTTTATTTTAAAGTCTATTTTATCTGATACGATTATTGCTACTCTAGCTTTCTTTTGATTTCCATTTGCATGGAATATCTTTTTCCATCCCTTCACTTTCAGTCTGTATGTGTCCCTAGGTCTGAAGTGGGTCTCTTGTAGACAGCATATATATGGGTCTTGTTTTTGTATCCATTCAGCAAGCCTGTGTCTTTTGGTTGGAGCATTTAATCCATTCACATTTAAGGTAATTATCAATATGTATGTTCCTATGACCATTTTCTTAATTGTTTTGGGTTTGTTTTTGTAGGTCCTGTTCTTCTCTTATGTTTTCCACTTAGAGAATTTCCTGTAGCATTTGTTGTAGAGCTGGTTTGGTGGTGCTGAATTCTCTTAGCTTTTGCTTGTCTGTAGAGCTTTTGATTTCTCCATCGAATCTGAATGAGATCCTTGCTGGGTAAAGTAATCTTGGTTGTAGATTCTTCCCTTTCATCACTTTAAGTATATCATGCCACTCCCTTCTGGCTTGTAGAGTTTCTGCTGAGAAATCAGCTGTTAACCTTATGGGAGTTCCCTTGTATGTTATTTGTCATTTTTCCCTTGCTGCTTTCAATAATTTTTCTTTGTCTTTAATTTTTGCCAATTTGATTATTATATTGTCTCAGCATGTTTCTCCTTGGGTTTATCCTGTATGGGACTCTCTGTGCTTCCTGGACTTGGGTGGCTATTTCCTTTCCCATGTTAGGGAAGTTTTCAACTATAATCTCTTCAAATATTTTCTCAGGTCCTTTCTCTCTCTCTTCTCCTTCTGGGACCCATATAATGCAAATGTTGTTGCATTTAATGTTGTCCCAGAGGTTTCTTAGGCTGTGTTCATTTCTTTTCATTCTTTTTTCTTTACTCTGTTCTACAGCAGTGAATTCCACCATTCTGTCTTCCAGGTCACTTATCCGTTCTTCTGCTTCAGTTATTCTGCTATTGATTCCTTCTAGTGTAGTTTTCATTTCAGTTATTGTATTGTTCATCTCTGTTTGTTTCTTCTTTAATCCTTCTAGGTCTTTGTTAAACATTTCTTGCATCTTCTCGATCTTTGCCTCCGTTCTTTTTCCGAGTTCCTGGATCATCTTCACTATCATTATTCTGCCTATCTCCACTTCATTTGTTTTTCTGGGGTTTTATCTGGTGCCTTCATCCGGTACATAGCCCTCTTCCTTTTCATCTTGTCTTTCTGTGAATGTGGTTTTTGTTCCACAGGCTGCAGGATTGTAGTTCTTCTTGCTTCTGCTGTCTGCCCTCTGGTGGATGAGGCTATCTAAGAGGCTTCTGCAAGTTTCCTGATGGGAGGGACTGGTGGTGGGTAGAGCTCTGAGGAAGGAAATTCTTGTAAGATGAATAAGAAATTGGACCCTGGCCAAGGAGGAGGAGGGCATTAAAAGCTAAGGTACTGAAGGCAGAAAGATAATAGTAATAGTATGTTCAGGATTCTAAAATTTCCATTTTGTTTGTCTCAGTATTAATATTTACTATATTGTGTCATAAGTACTTATTTTAGTATATTTCTCCTTCAATAGATTGTAAAGACTATTAAAACAATTTTGTGAATATTAATATCCTAGTGTTCATTAAAAAAGCAAAATATCCCTTTGAAAATCCAAAGGTAGTAAATGATATAATTTTTTTTAAACAATTGAATTTTCTTCTGCTACAACATGTTTCTGTAATGTAAATTAGTTTATAAATTTTTGGTAAATAGACAAATTATGTCCTCTTTTCTTTTCAGCTTTATTGACCTATAATTTACAAATAAAATTATAATATATTTAAAGTGTACAACATGATGATTTGATATATGTATAGATTGTGAAAGGATTCCCACCATCAAGTTGATCCCTTCTATTACCTTGAATATCTTTTTTTGTGTGTGTGACAATACTTAAATTGTACTCTCTCAGCAAATTTCAATTCTATAATACATTATTATCAACTATGGCCATCATGTTATCCATTCAGTCCTCAAAAGTTATTCATTTTATAACTGAAAGTTTGTACCCATTTAGCAAATGCCTCTTGTTTTCCCCAACCCCTGGCAATCACCATTCTACTCTCTGATCTATGAGTTTGACTTTTTTTTTTGATTACACATATAAGTGATACCATTCAGTATTTCTTTCTCTGGCTTATTTCACTTAAGGAATACCATCATCTTCATATGGAAGTCACAGCGGTCCATTAACAATTTTTCAGGCAAATTATGGCATTTTTACCACAATGTAACAGCAGCGCAATGCAACGCATACTAACAAAGCTGCATGAAGCAAGGAGCAGAGGAATTGAACACTGTTCACATGCCCATAGCTCCTTTTGTTTCAGTTTGGCTACAGGCAGTTTTTTCAGAAGTGTTGCCATGATTTCCCCTTTCTTTGTACATTTCTACCTAATCTTCACTGTTACCAGCTTGAACCCTTCATTATGATCCCCTTTCATCAAATTACCTACATCTTTTTATTTTTTAAATAATTTCCTTTATTTACAATAGTATTTCTTTACATTTTAGGAATTCAACATTTTCTTTTTAAAAGTGCAATATTTTAAATACATCTTATTATTCTCTAATATTCTGGTTATGTTTTGAAAGGTCTGTTCAACTTTGTTTTGCTTACAGTATGTGCTTTGTAATTTTAATGTGTGACTTTTAAGATAAAAGGACTTTTCCCAAATTTCTATGCTTTGCATTTTTTTGGTAAACTATTTTTAGTAAGGAAAGTCAATGAAATCATTCATGAAATACTGTAGCATCATGTTAAAAAATACCTTCTTTCCCCTATTTAAACAAAAGTCTATGAAAAAAATTAGAAAATCTACTTGCCTTCATTCCCCAGACAGTTCAGTTAATCTACTATTCATACAAATATCCCCTTTTCTCCACCAGTAAGACTATAACCAGTACCAAAGAATAGAGTACAAAAACAAATAAATGTTAGAATATTGAATAGTAGTGTAGCCCATTAATTTGTTTTGGTAATTGATATATCCATGCTGTAAATTCCTGGCACCATTCAAATTCAGCTGTTATTCTTATGTCTCATTTTCTCCTGTGCTATCTGTTGCCTTTTGTCTTTCCAACTGGATTGAAAACTACTTAAGGGAAGAAACATTTTATGTCTACCTTTCTTAATACCCAGCAAAGTATCAGGCAGAGTGTAGGTACCTGATAATTGTTTTCTCATAATTGACTCATAATAATTTGGGTTATTGCTGAGTTCCATTAAACTTTGAGAAAAAAATCCTCAAAGAATTGACTTTTAACATTTGAATTAAAAATGACAAGGTAAAGAGAAGGAACATGATCCATCCTTTCCTCCTATATAAGATATTTTGTAATTCTCTCTTTGGAAAAGTAGAGAAAATTAATATGTATTAAGTACCTACTCTATGAAATGCCCTGTAACACTATTTCAGCAAGTATTGTTTTCTTTTAAAATTGTAGTAAATTATTCTGTATAATATGGAAATTAATAATATTGCAAAATAATTTTAATGGTCTGATATAATCTGAAATATCTGCTCTCTCAACTGCTCTAGTTAAGCAGTTTTAACAAACAGTGAGTTTTGTAACCTCAAGAGATGGTTTCAGTTAGGAAAGATTAGTTTCCTATTTTGTTTCTATTTTGGGGTGCCTATCCTTGCTAAATTTCTCCTTGGTTAGAAAGGCTTGGACTTTCAGTCCCCTTAGTAGAAGAAAAGAATGCTTTTCCTTGATGTCTGTATATTTTTATCAAGCCAAGAATGTCAGCTTTAGAAAATAATTTTTGCAGCAATTATGGCTTCTGTAGGTGATTAAATTGCTGAAAACTCAGATATTGACATTTTGTGTCAGTCTTTTCAGAGCTCAGATGTGAACTACTGTCATTCTCCACATCCTTCCTCTACGTGGTTACATTTATTATTTTTGCCTAAGCAAAAATAAGAAAATTTCATATAATACACACAGTATACACTTATACTATGTATATATACACATAATATATATAGATTCAAAGTAAGGGTGTGTGTGTGTGTGTTTCAGACACAAAGTTGATGTCTCTCCATTTTTACCTCTAAGAATACCTGGAAAGCCCAGTCACATTTTTTTTGGATTGCATCCATATAAATGGAGAAATCTTAGTGAGAATATACCTGGATGTGGTAATGTGAGATTTCACCAGTTATCTCAAGACACATTTCAAACCATTGATACCTTTTGTTAAAAGGCTTGAAAAGAGATTATTGATGGATTTAAGTCTTGTTTAGCATGTCCTCGAGAAAGCCAGATGTGCTCCACTGGACAACTATGAGACACCATATGATTAGTTTCATCAGCATGTGTACTGGAAGAAGGACCCTTACAATCTAGTGATGCATACATAGTTACAAAGAAGGAGTGAAATAAACATGCTTCTTCATAGTTGAATTTCATTCCTTGACACTGTAAAGTAAAATTCCCAGCTAGGTAATAAATGTAGAATTATGTATCTTTATAGTAGCATTTATTAGCTGTGAAATGTGCTAAGCACCACCTTTTCTTGGCATATTGCATACCTCAGAATTTTCTAAGAACCCCCTAAATTAGAAGAACTTAGAATAGATGAGTTACTAATATTTCTTTTTTGGTTGTTAAGGCTATAACACTATGATGCTTTGGAATTGACACACAAATGATTCATTGTGTAAAATTATCTACCATCATCTCTATATTCTTCTCTTTTAGTTTTAAAAGTTATAAGGAAGGAAAAAGCAAGGTAGCTTTAAGAGAATTCTTTATATCTTTTTATCTCAAATTACACAGGTATCACTCAGTCACAGATTAGAATGCAATACATCACAGTCACCAAAGAAGTACAGCCTCCATAGTGCTGGGTGGGTCTCTGAACCTTCCTGTCAACTCCAGGTTCCCACCTGGCATGTGATAGATGCCCCAAATGTAAATATTATATAACTTGATTTAGTTAAGAATTTGCCATTCCTCGCCATTTCATGTTAAAGTGAAAGTTATGCCCAATAATCATAAATGTCTTACTTCTTAGAACTTTATTCACCATTTTTATTTCCAAATCATAGAGTCTGGGGCAGGATGAATAAGTGGAAGAAATAGTAACACTAAGTGACCAGAGACAGATAGAGCCCAAAAGCAAAAAGTAGGAAAGGGGAGCCAACTTTACCTAAAGCTACCTTTGCTCTCTAACCTGAATTTGCTTTTTATCAGTCATGATGTTTGGAAGATTGGCTGCCTAGTTCAAAGGTTTATGTATTTGTATAAAGTGTTTGTGTATTTGTATAAAGTGAGCACAAAGGTGTGCAAGTAACTGTAATTTTATTTTTCTGCAGCTGAACTTAAATTTCTTTCAAAGCCCATTTCATATCATGACAGAATATTTTTTTTTTACTGAGGTAAAACTTAACATGCAGTAACTTCAGAGATCTTAAGTATGTGATTAGATAAATTTTGATAAATTCATGCATCTGTGTAATGGCCACCCTGATCTAGACATAGAATATTTCCACTGTCCCAGAATGTTCCCTAGTGCTTCCTTAAAGTCACTTTTTGTCTCTGTAGACAACTATTGATTTGATTTCTGTCATTCTATCAAATCTTCTCTTGAAATTCATATAAATAAAATATAGTATGTAGTATTTCTATTTGGTCTGTCACTTACTGTAATGTTTTGGAAATTCATCCATGTAGTTAACTGTGCAACTCAGAAAGTTTTTTCCCTGAGTACTGTTGTATGAATGTATCACAATTTAATTTAGCCATTCTTCTGATAATGGCATTTGTACTGCTTTTAGGTTTTGCCTCTTGTGGACCAGGCTATGAAATTCTTATCAAATTCTCCCCATGTGCATATTTGTCCATTTCATTTTTTAGGTGAAATCCTAAGAGTAAAATAGCTGGATCATAGAGTAAATACATTTTTAACTTTAGAAGAAACTGCCAAACAGTTTTCAGAAGTGGTTCTATCATTTTACACTCCCACCAGCAATATATGAGAGTAATAATCCATATCCTTACCAAGACTTGGTGACATCAGTCTTTTTAATTTTAGCTGTTCAAGTGTTTTAATTTGTATTTCCCCAATAGCTAATAATTCTGAGTCCCTTTTCATATGTTTATTGTCTTGGATATATATATTATATATCTTCTTTTGTGAAAGACCTGTTCAGCAATTTTGCCTTTTAATTGGGGCTTTTGCTGTTATTGCTGTTCTTGTTATTGTTTTATGTAAAAGTTCTTTTTACATTCTGTCTGCAAGTCCTTTGTCAGGTACATGTATTACAGATATATATTCTGTGTCTATAGAATGCCTTTTCGTTTCTCAGTTGTGGTGCCTTTGATGAATAGCACCTTACCATTTTAATGAAATCCAATTTATCACTTTTAAAAAAAATACTTTGTATTTTCTGTGTCCTAAGAAATTGTTGCTTATCCCAGAGGCACAAAAAAAGGTGACAGTTTTCTAAGTCACTTAGTTTTCTAAAAGTCTTAGTTTACTTCTAGAAGCTTTATCATTTGAGATTTTACAGTTTGGTTTGTGAGGCAACTCCAGTTAATTTTTGTCTGTGATGTAACATAAAGATTGAGGCTCATTTCTCCCCATCTGTTTATGTTTTTTCCAGTATGATTTGTATGAAGTGTCCTTTCCCCATTGAATTGAAATGGTGTTTTTGTCAAAAATTAATGAATTATATAAAAATGAGTCTTTTCTCTGAACACTTTCATTTGTTTCTTTGATTTATAAGTCTATATTTATATTATGCTTACTGTTTTGATTGCTGTGGCTCTATGGTAATTTCTACAGCAGTGTGTTTTGTTTGGCTTTAGATTGTTTTGGCTCTTTTACATTATTTGAAGTTTTGTATGAATTTTAGAATAAACTTGTCAATTTTTCCAGAAAAATAACTATTAGGGATTCAAATGGAGTTATATTGAATTTATAGATAAATATGTTGAAAATCAATAACAATATTGATTTTTCTAATTTGTGAAAATGTTATATCTTTTCATCTATTTAGGTCTTTTAACATTTCTCATTGTAATGTTTTGTATTTTTCAGGGTCAAATCCTTGAATTCTTTCTTAAATATATTATTAACCAGTTAAGTTATTTGATGATATTGTAAATAGTATTGATTCATTTTTTAATCTTATTTTTTAGTTCTTTATTGGTGGTATATAGCACTACAGTTAATTGTATACTGATATTTTACCTGTGACAATGTTAAATTGGTTATTTATTAGGTCTATTGTTTGCTTTGTAGAATTCCTTAGGATTTTTTACCAAAATAATCATGTTATCTGTGAATAACCCTCGTTTTGTTTTTTATTTCCAGTATTTATGCCTTTAATTATTTTTTCTTGCCTTATTGCACTGGCTAGGGCCAGAATATTGAATAGAAATCATGGAAGTGGACATCCTTTTTGATTTAGGTGGCACTTTCCTCCTTTTTCTTGTTAATGTGGTAAATTTTATGGATTGATTTTTCAGTGTTAAACAGAGTTTGCTTTTCTGGGATAAACTCCATTTGGTGATGTGTATTATTTTTTTATATATTGCTAGATTCCACATGCTAATATTTTGTTAAGGATTTTTGTATCTATGTTCATGAGTGATTTTGGTCTCTAATTTCCTTTACACATAATATCTCTGTCAGGTTTTGGAATCAGGCTATGATAGCCACATAAAGTGAGTTTGTCTAGGACTTCTATTTTTTTCTTATTTAACTATTTGGCAAATTCACAGTCAAACCATACTGACAGGCCCATTTCTTTGTGAGAAGATTTTTTTCTTCATTACAAATTTAATTTATTTAATAGTTATAGGGTCCTTTGGGCTTTCTGTGTTTTTCTTATGTCAATTTTTATAAGTTGTAATTTCCAAGGAGTCTGTTCATTTCATCTAGATTGTCTAATTTATGGTACAAAGTTGTTTATAATATATTCCTTTTTATGATTTTCATATCTATAGAATCTCTTATAACAAAATTATTTTATTCCTGATACTGATATATTGTATTTTATCTCTTTTCTTTTGAGCAGTCTTGGAAGGAGATTATTATTTTATATAATTTCCAAGGAGCCATTGTTTGGTTTTATTTTCTCTTTTTTTCTTTTTCTACTTCATTGATTTCTCTCTTACATTTATTGTTTCTCTCTTTCTACATATTTGGATTTAATTATTAAGGAGGAAACTTAGATAACAGATTTTAAACTATTTTTTCTTTTATATTATAAGAATTTAAAGCTGTAAATATTCCCTTAAGCAACAATGTAGGCGTTTCCCAAAATTTAAAAAAAAATTATTTGCATACACTTCATAATTTTTTCTTCTGATATTCTTGTAATTTTTTGGAACCATGATTATTTATGTGTGTTGATTAATTTTTGTATTTTAGGAAAATTTTCTAGGTATCTTACCACTATTGATTTCTAAATTAATTCTGTTGTGGTAATTGGTTTCAGCTTTTGAAATTTGTTGATAGTTGATAATATGTCTTTATGAACTTTCCATGTGCACTTGAAAATAATATGATTTCTGCAGTTGTTGGGTGTGAGGTTCTATAAATTGTAGTTAGCTTAAGCTTCTTTATAGGGCTGTTCATGTTTTATCTCACTGATTTTTGTTTCTTGTGATTTTTGCTTTATCATTTATTGAGATTAAGAGGAGTGTTAAAATATCCAAATAGGTTGTGTATTTATCTATTTCTACCTTTAATTCTGTCTGGCTTTGTTTCATATATTTAGAAAATCTGCTGTTAGCACATACATATTTATGGTTTTTATATTTTCCTGATGAATTGATATTTTATCATTGTGAAATGACATTCATTATCTCTTGTAATACTCCTGCCTTCGAATATCTAATACAGTGTAGCCACACCAGCTTTCTCATGTTTACTGTGAATAGTAGACGTATTCTTTTCTTTAACGTGCAAACAATCTGTGCTTTATTTTTAAATGTCTGACCCTTCTGTACTTTTAATGTTAAGTTTAGTGTTTTTATCCAGCTTTCCTAATGAAATGTATTCCAATCTCAGTATCACCTGTGGTCAGTAGCAGCTGAAATATTGGCTTAGATTGCTTAGCCTTCAAACTTTTTGCTTTCCACTGGGCTTTCTGGAGTATTTCCTATTCATATGTAGTTCATGAATCTGTCAAGTATTTGATAATAGTTTAAACTCAGACGAGGTATTCCCTCTTTTGAGGGTTTGTCCTTCTGAGATTTTTTTCCCAATTTATCTCCAGCCTTTCTGGGAGAAACTCCTTCCTCTGATACTCAAACCACTGAAGACAACAGCTTCCTGTTTGAGTTGTAGTAGCCTTGAACCTCATGCAGTGAGGTTGCCCTCAGGATGTGTAAATTTATATAGGTGAATCTTACATGGTTCCTTTCTTTCAAGAGTTATTAAGTAAGTTGGGAGGTGCTGCTCTAAGATATTTCTGTCAACAGTTCATTTCATCTATATGAATTCTTCACAGCATCAGCAGGTCAGATTGGCTTCTCTTTCAGACTGAAGAATGTTTCAGTCAAGAAATGAACATATGATTCCTTATAAATAGATATACAAATTTCCTAATCTAAGGTTCTTTCTTCTCCATTAAGTAGATTATGTTCATTTACCAAAATCTCTGGACATACATGATTGTTAACAGTCTGTTTCTATTTCTCTTTTCAAGAAGAATTTGAACTCAGATATAGGCATATGTAAAAGCTTTGTATTAAAAGTTAACTGTTTTTTAAATACTAAATTCTCACATTAATGTCTATTTTGTATTCAATATTTTTTGCATTTGACTATTGCACAGAATTTATTTTCCCCTTCCACATAAATCAAACAATCTTTATATTCTTCCTGATGGTGGCGGAAGCTCCAGAAGGCCCAGACAATTTGAAAGCAGTTTAAATGTAGTTGCTCTTTCAGAAGAAATATTCTTTGTGTGTGTGTTGCAAAGTTTATTAGGTGAGGTTTATTTTTACTGTAATGAGAAAAATTACTTCTTCCTTAAAACTGAACAGTACATCTTTCCTGCAACTTGAGGGAACTTTAATCCATAGCATATGTTAAATATAAAAACTGGTTATGAAATTCCCACTTATATGTTGTATTCATCTTCTCCCAGTAGACATAAACTAAGAGCTTCCCCTTGATTCAAGTTACCTATGACTGTCCCAATTCTCTTGCTGACAATGAACTAAGAAATACCCTTTAAGTTTAGAAGGAATTGACATAATTTGACTTGTACTCGCTATCTGCAGGCAAACACACCTGTAATCACCTGCCCTGAGGCGGGTCTGGGTTTTAGTAGAGCAATGGTAGATTTCTCTCTTCCATATATGGAAATATTTATTGTAATCCACAGCTTCAAGGTCTAGGCTTTGACATGTTTTTCCAGTATTTCCAGTTTTTCAATGTCAATTTTCTGATCTTCTACTATGGACAAGACATCATGTTAGGTTTTGAAGATTTTTTTTAAAAAAGTTCATTCTTTTTCTGAATATATTAGAAGGAGGATAAATGGATTCAGTCACAATATATAACAATAAGAATCTTTAAAAGATTTGTATAGCTAAACAATATAAAAGAATATTATAACAGTTCAGAGGTTCTATCTGAAAAGAAAATGGTACTGGGAAAGCATCCAGAGATGTGGACACGTGAGTTGTTTCTTGAGAGCTGAGTGTGTTTTGTCAGGTGAAGGAGTAGTTTGGATTCACTGTACATTTAGAAAATAGGGTAAGAAACCACGGATACCCAGTGCTTCCAAAGGACATTGGTATGCTTAGAAAAGAGATGGGAAGGAAAGGTTTAAGCTATACTTTCAAAGTCATCAAATGCCATGCTAAAGAGTTTAGAACTTCTGCAATCATGGAAAGCAGATGAAGATTTTTGAATTAGTGGGAAATAATATCAAGGGCTATAGTTTTAGCGGTAACTCTGACAGCACACCTGAAATATCTACTAATGGGGTGAGAGACTCAACTTGGTGTATCCAATTGGATGGCTACAGATAAAAGGTGTGACACTTTCAAAGTTTGTTCTGTGGCATATAAGTCTCACTTGATTAGAAAGGGATTTCAAATAAAATTGTAAAGCCTTACATATTTGTTTCCTTCCTCAAAGTTTATGATACATCCCTGGAAACTGAAATATCTCAGAAGACTTACAGTTAAGATATAGGTCCTATGTTCTTTAACTTATTATTTCCTAAGCTTATTTCACCATGGCTCTTAGTGAGGACTTTCATAAATGTTGAGGCTGTAGTGAAAATACCGCTCTATCCAACACAATGATAGAACTCACTGATTAATGCAGCATGTGCCAGACACATGTCAGACTTGATCAACATGCACTGTGTCCTTTATTCCTCACAATAACCCTAGTCATTTATAAAGCACACACTACTGTGTTTCAACATGTAATCCGTGAGAAAACCGAGGCTTCTAGAGAGGAGATAGTTTTCAAGGGTTATAGAATTAACAAGCAGTGGGGCCAGAATGTGAACCCAACCTTAACCACAGTTCTCTTAATAGATACATGATTCTGTCTCCTTCTCCTTTTACCCCAACTTGTGCTCTTGGGGGGAAAAATGTGGAAAGAATTTCTTTTAGAAAGAAAGGATCTGAAACCTGTTCATTTACAGTGAAAACACCACTAGAAAATAACAGGATCCTAAACATTTTTGCCAATTACTTTGCCATTTTTTTTATCACCTAAAGAACACTTTGGAACATTTCTTTGACTAGGTAAAAGAATTTGTCTTCTTTCTTACCTACTACTATATTGAAGTGTCATATTGAAAACATCTTAATGACCAATATCACTCTATTTGCTTTCAATGTTGGGAATGTCCCAAATTTGATATTTATTCTTTTATGCTATGCTTATACTTCCAGGCAAATTTTAGTAGCTGTTGGCTCAGTGAAGTAACTATGTGACTATTTGTTTATTTTCAAAGTTTTTGACATCCCTATAGTCTTTTCCATAGAATAAGTCTAAAACAATATAAGAGTATTTATCAGTAACTTATTGGATAAATTATCTTCATGATTGGGAAGTTATCATGGAGAAACAGGGAACTAAGGATTCAGAACTCACTGTTATCAGTCCAGGAAAACAGAATAGTTGTTAAATATGATTACATTTGAACTCTACTGTTTTCCCATTTATGGTTACCAGGAACTGTTAGAAAAACACCACAACACTAATTGTTAAAATGTATCCTGTGATTTTAACAACAACATTAAGCAAAATGTTAAATCATTTTTATTTCACATCTCATAGAGAGCTCATCGGGAATCAAAGCGAGAGATGTGCATTAAGTATAGATATATTAAAACATGAGGCAGCCAAACCTGAGAGTTCTGTTGGGTGATGTTTCCAATGTCAGGATATCTCAAGGATCCTTCTTTTGTCAGTAAATATATCAGAAACATTGATGTCTGTGCTGAAAGATGATCAAGTTTGGTGGGGGTCTGGGTACAGGCTTAAGACATCTTGGTGCATCTTGGCAGTTTCCACGTTTAACGAGGGCTTGTGCATTTGTCCAGAAATGTGTTCTGCCTGCATCTTGCACTGTTCATCACTTGCCTCGCCCTAGGGGATTTCTGTCAGTAATAGTTAAACCACTGGCAGTTAAGTATTCCCCATCAACCTGAAGCTATTTTGGGGCAGGTCCTTGACACAGTATTGCAGAATTCCCACTAATAATCCTTTCTTTTTCCATTAATTATGACATTTTCTCTCAGTGTTCCCTGTACTCTTCTCTAGCATACACACATGCGCACACATACACACCGTATTCAAAGGAAAGATGGTAACGGCAGTAGACATGGCTTTATTCTTTAGGTTGAAAATAAGAATGCAAGTTTTTTCTTAACTGAAATTGAAGATGTTACTTAAAAATGACACAACTAAATTAATAATCTAAATCTTCTCTAAATAGTCAATTCTCTAAAAGCTTGAGTTCCTGCTTTGGCCCTCACCCCAGGTTCTGAGTAAATATGCTTGAAAACATTTCAACTTTTCTCCATTCTCTCATAGATATTCCCAAATTCATATTATAAGTAAGGTAGTTTATAAGTTCTTTTTTTTTCCTTTTTATTTCAAAGAAGAGAATTTTAGCTATGCCAATAATTTTCAAAAATTTGTTAGGCTCAGTGCGTTCCTATGTGATCAAAATCACAATTAAGGGGGCTTCCCTGGTGGTGCAGTGGTTGAGAGTCCACCTGCCAATGCAGGGGACACGGGTTCGTGCCCCAGTCCGGGAAGATCCCACATGCCGCAGAGCGGCTGGGCCCATGAGCCATGGCTGCTGAGCCTATGTGTCCAGAGCCTGTGCTCCTCAACGTGAGAGGCCACAACAGTGAGAGGCACGTGTACCGCACACACACACAAAAAAATCACAATTAAGTTAGTGACTAAAAAGGAGTAGATGCTTTATCCTTTTCTACTGAGCATAGTAAAAATGTGCCCTTAGTCATTTGCATTTGTCCAGCCCTAGAAATATGAGGGATTTTATCTGAGTAAAATGTGAAAAAAGTCTAATTTTTGTGTCTTCAGATGTTCATTAGGCCAATCTCGTACCTCTGAGCTATTAAGCATTAAATGAAGAGATGTCTCTTCTATAGTCATACTTATCCAGGGATTTCAAGGAGAAAACAATTTTAGTTTATAGAATAGAATCGTATTACTTCTTCAAATCTAAATCCAATGCTTAAAATATCGTTCCTTTTGTTACCCTGTGACACAAAACACTCTATCTTGTGGAAAGACTAGCACTAGCTGAATGGATTGAATAAAAAGACAAAAATAGTTTAAAATACCTCAGACTCAAATAAATGTGGTAATATTATAAATGGACTCCAATCAGAATATTTCTAAGATGACCATTAACAAAACATATCATTGGGATATCACCTGCTATGGGCATATACTTCAATTAAATTGGTGAAAAATATTGTTGTCTCACTGCTGGTGAAATTGCATGTGATATCTTGCAAGGAAAACTTCTTTCAGTAGCACTCCCCTTTCTGCTTTGGAATCCATTTACCTTCTGCCCATGCTTAGAGAAAGAAAAATCAGTAGCTGTGTTTTAAAGCATTTGGTTAAGGTAGTAGAAGCCAAGTCCAGAATCAGATTGCGTCAGTAGATAAGGGTTTGGTTCATGAGGTCTCCTCTTTTATTTAGAAGGTAATTGGCAGGGTTTTACAATGAAAAATAACTCATTAGCAAAGTGATGTGGAACTTCAAATTCAAGTGCTAATTGTTTGAGAATTTAAGTCAGATGAGATGATACGACTTTTTTTGCATCCTCTTTTGGTCAGTAGACATTTAACCGTTGTTTGTATTATTATTTTTAACAATCTTTACTTCTCAGTGGAAATTAACATATCGTCTGGTTAAGAGAGAAGCATCTCAATTTTGCTGATTTTGTATTCATTCAACCACCATTCGGTACCATAGATCCTTTCAGTTTCACACTCACGTACTACATCAGTGACTGATATGAACATCTCTGTAACTCCAAAGCAGAGAGTTTCTTTTCTTTTTCTCTTTTTTGGCCAGGTCTTACAGACTGGCCATTGCTAAGTGTCTTTTTGTTTCTGTATTATAGTAGCCCAGGTGTGCTGCTTAAGGGCAGGCACTGTGTGTTTATATCTGTATCCTCAGTGATTGTCCAGTGCCTGGCCATGGCATGAAGAAAAGAAGGGAAGGAGAGGGGGGGGAAAGGGAAGGAGGAAAGGAAGGAAGGGAGAGAGGGAAGGGGCAGGAGGGAGGGAGGAAGGAAGGAGGGAGGAAGAGAGAGAAGGAAAAAGTAACTTTTTTCTTTTCTTTTCTCCAGTTTTACTGAGATATAATTGAGATATAACATTATGTATCACCTGAAACAGTTATACAACATAATGGTTTAATAAACATATGTATTGCAAAAAGCTCACCCCAATGCCTTTTGTTAGCAGTCACCTCACATAGTTATAACACTCTTGTTAGCTATTGTCACCATGTAGGAGCCTTTTTTTTTTTTTTTTTTTTTTTTTTGCGGTACGCAGGCCTCTCACTGCTGTGGCTTCTCCCGTTGCGGAGCACAGGCTCCGGACACGCAGGCTCAGCGGCCATGGCTCACGGGCCCAGCCTCTCCATGGCATGTGGGATCTTCCCGGACTGGGGCACGAACCCGCGCCCTCTGCATCGGCAGGGGGACTCTCAACCACTGCACCAGCAGGGAAGCCCAGGAGCCATTTTTATTGATTGTTATTGATCTCAAATATTTATGGAAGTCCAAAATCGAAAATACAAGTAGCAAGTTTTAAGGATAATCTTGCTAAATCTTCAGAAGAGTAGAAATATAATGAAGATATAACTTTAAGCCAAGCACTTCTGATTTTGGCAAAACTCTCCCCGATTTTTCAGAGTACAAGGGCTAGTCATAAGGATCCCCTTTTTACTCCATCATTCTTATCCCCTTACCCTTTCACCGCTTTCATATTCTCGACCACTTCATTTGCAGAAGAGTCCGATGGGAGTAATAGCTTCTGTCACAAGAAGTGGGAGGAATATGATGTAATGCTCTGTGTAATTTTGTTAAACCCACTTAGCACCTAATCCACTCAAGTCAAAGCTGGTATTGGAGTTATCACTCACTAGACTGGCTTTGTGCACGGAGCAATTCAATACCCACACATCTTCACAAATTACTGGTACGCATCCTCAGACATTGGGCTGTGACAGCTGAAAAAGATACCTCTTCAACTCCTAATTTTCTATATTTTTATTTCATTCTTAACACCTCTTTGCAGACAATTAGTTTTTTTCTCTCTTTTTCTTTCTCGGACTATTTTAAATTAGCCCATTTCAGGCTGATGAATGAGCCAAGTTACAACCCATAAAGAAATCACTAGCTGAATGCTAAAATGGTGCTCATTGCTAGAATGCAATGGAACACATTTTATTCTCAGAAGCAAGCATTTGGAATACTCACTTTTATACATTTTCAAACCAATTTATTTGAGTAAATGTGGGCTATATATTGCACATTACTTAAGAACTGTCTAAAGACCTAGAAGGTGACTGGAAAACCTTCTGGGTAAGTTTCTCACTTTTAAAAATATGTTTAACCTTTTTTATTTTTTTATTATTATTATTTTTTTTTTTTTGCGGTACGCGGGCCTCTCACTGTTGTGTCCTCTCCCGTTGTGGAGCACAGTCTCCGGACGCGCAGGCTCAGCGGCCATGGCTCACGGGCCCAGCCGCTCCGTGGCATGTGGGATCTTCCCAGACCGGGACACAAACTCATGTCACCTGCATCGGCAGGCGGACTCTCAACCACTGCGCCACAAGAGAAGCCCTGTTTAACCTTTTTTTAATGGGTCTTATCACTTTGTAGTTTTGCTTTCTCTAGTGCAGAATGTGATTCTTACAAAGATTCACAGTGAAAAATAATTAATAAAACTTTGAATGCAAAGGGAAAAAAATTATATTGGTAAAACATTTGTTTACCTGCCTCACTAGATACTTTTGCTCTCTCCAATGAAATAACCTCTCTTCCTTGACTGCTGACCCTGCTGGTTAAAACAAGTACAGGCATGCTATTTCTAGGCATTGTTTTAGAATAGTGAGATCTCCTATACCCAGCATAGTCTGCAAAGTTGTTCACATATTCAAATATTCCAGACACCTAAAGCACCTCTCCTTAGCAGCAGAGCTAAGCATTTTAATGGGGATCCTTCTGAACTGTGTCAAACATTACATTGGTTTATTATTATTATTATTATTTTAAACAGAGAGTGCTAAGATAAATGCCTCTTTTCTTGACTCAGAGCCATCATTATGACCAGCCATCATTATATTCTGTGACATTAGAGTAATGCCTTCATAAGTTTTTTTTTTTTTTTTTTAATTTTATTTATTTATGGCTGTGTTGGGTCTTCGGTTCTGTGCGAGGGCTTTCTCTAGTTGTGGCAAGCGGGGTCCACTCTTCATCGCGGTGAGAGGGCCTCTCACCATCGCGGCCTCTCTTGTTGCGGAGCACAGGCTCCAGACGCGCAGGCTCAGTAATTGTGGCTCACGGGCTTAGTTGCTCCACGGCATGTGGGATCTTCCCAGACCAGGGCTCGAACCCGTGTCCCCTGCATTGGCAGGCAGATTCTCAACCACTGCGCCACCAGGGAAGCCCCTTCATAAGTTTTTGAGGCCCTTTCTCCTTTTCCTAAGCCATAATCATGGCAATACTTCTTCATGTTCCCCATTTTTCCTGTCAATGGCTGTCTTGTAATCTGCTAACAGTATTTTAAATACACCAGCCTAAACAGCTGCTTTTCCTTCTTGCCTTTGTCGTAAAACTCATGGACTTTGTGATAGATATTTTCTCTTCACCAAGAATTTTTGTCTATTTTAGTTCTGTGACCGTGTCCTGGAAGGGATTTATTACCACTAGTAATATATCTGTTGAAGTGGGCAATTTGGGCATGTCCACTCTGAAAAAAAGAGAAATATCAAAGAGTCCACTCCAAACCAGAAACTTTGAGGTTCCAAAGAGTATCTAACAGGAGACATTTTTTCCTAATTTGAGCAGAGGCAAACATGAAGTCAATTTTGCTTCTACAAGGTTTCACAGCATGTCATTCCCATAAATTTAAACATCATTCTAAAGTCCTTGTATAATAATCTAAGAATTTACCCATGTGAAATGTTATGGATGTTTATTTATGGTATGAGATTTTTGTTTCATGATCTCAAAATGTAATAAAAATAATAATTTCTGATTCATATACTTATTTCTCTATTCATCTGTCTTGAGTATACAGAGTTCTAAAGAACACTGAGTGATTTTATTTAACAAAGTGACTTCATGTTGAACAGTATTATCACATTTTACACACATACAAAACCTATGCTGTACAGCAGGGGTCCACAATTTTTTTTTCACTAAAGGGCCAAAAAGCAAGTATTTTTGTCTTTGTGGGACATACACTCTCTGTTGCAACTACTCAAATCTTTAGTTGTAGACATAGATAATTAGTAAATTATCTAAAACTTTGTAGACCTTGAAATTTGAATTTTGTGTAATTTTTATGTGTCATGAAATATTCTTCTTCTTTTTACTGTTTTCAACCACTAAGAATGCTAATCTTTTTTAGCTCACAGGCCATATAAAAATTAATCTACAAGCCTGATTTGGCCCTAGGGTGAGTTTCTCTATCCCTACTAGAGAGGGCTTTCACAGTAGTGGAAATGGCAATATGAACATTTCAAGGATTTGAGAAGTTTTCATGTAACATCAAGCTTCTAGTGAAAGGCTGAAATGTTTGGTAATTGGTTATGTCTACATATATTGATAATTTTTAAATTGAAAATCCTAGGATATTTTACAGAGTTTTTTGCTTATTTGTTTTTGTTCTGAGGATAGCTTAGACTAGAACTTCTCAGAATTTAATGTTGCGTGGGACATTAAACATTGGCATCCTGTTAAGAGGCAAAAGGCAATTCTGATGTGGGGCCTGAGCCATTCCCAAAAGGCTCATACACGCTGCCAATGTTGCTGGTTCTCCAGCCACACTTTGAGTAGCTAGGGCATAGGCAGCAGTCAAGAAAGCCCATTTTGGGGGCTTCCCTGGTGGCGCAGTGGTTGAGAATGTGCCTGCTAATGCAGGGGACACGGGTTCGAGCCCTGGTCTGGGAGGATCCCACATGCCGCGGAGCAACTGGGCCCATGAGCCACAACCACTGAGCCTGCGCGTCTGGAGCCTGTGCTCCGCAACAAGAGAGGCCGTGATAGTGAGAGGCCCACGCACCGCGATGAAGAGTGGCCCCTGCTTGCTACAACTAGAGAAAGCCCTCGCACAGAAACGAAGACCCAACACAGCAAAAATAAATAAATTAATTAATAAACTCCTTAAAAAAAAAAGAAAAAGAAAAAGAAAAAAAAGCCCATTTTGACCTGATAAGTGATAATGAGTCTGCATGGAGGACTTGAAATGAAATGCATAGCTCTTGAAAAATAAAAGCCAAAAGGTATGAAAAAAATTTAATAACATGTTAAAATTATATGAATGGCTTTAAGAATTGCCCTAAAAGCTCAGGCTATTTAACTTGCTAAGTACCAAATATTCTGGACACTACCAAAAATATCACTTTCAGGCAGACCACATTCATCTTAACTCTTCAAATATTTTTCTCCACTTGGTAGATTATTTAACACTTACCAAAGTAATGAGCAATTCAGTAACAACTATAAATAAAGTAGAAGGACTATTAAAAATTGATATGTACTCTGTAGACTTACATGTTGCACTTACTGTGTTCACACATAAATGTGCAAGTATGCATCATGTTTAAAATGCATTTGGTTAGAGGATTTCTAATGCCAAGTTTCAATCCCATGCAAATGAAAGGGGCTGAATATATAAACCTGTCAAAATCATGATTTTAATGGAAATGTCAAGATACTTCTGAAAGCCAATATAATAATCCCTTTTATGCAATGCTAGGAAGGAGGCTATGATCCTAAAAGAACTAACCTGTCACCCTGCACTATACATTTCATCCTATTACCATCCTTAGCTCCATTATCTAAATGACCAAGCACTCCTTCAATTCTAGGGCAAGTGATGTCATGACATGACTATCATCATATTTATACCTCATAAAATTAGAAAGGTTATTAAACATAATTTGACCTTTGGCATACTCTAACAGAATCCTGATCTTTGCTGTTTTCTTTCTTTTCCTCCTTTCCCCTCCTTCATTCACTCCCATCTCTCATTTCAGTTCTTTATACTCTCTTTTTTTTCCCTTCTGAAATAAGCTGTTTCCCCACTGACACTGACATCAAGTTGCATGACTAAATCTAGGATTTTGTAAAATGCAGTTTTTATTGCAGTGCTTCCTAATTATTCTTCAGAGCTACCACTCAAGAGAGGGAAGTTACCTCCATTCAAACCTACATTCAATGTTAAGTACATTTGCCCTTGAAAATTTTCTAAAGCAATGGGTGATGTGAGGTCTGAGGTGTCTCACTGTTTCACAGTTATTATTGTCTTTAACTAGCTGGTACTGCAGAACAGAAGGTTATTAGCTATGTTTATATTTGTTAGTTGGCTCTGATCGAAACATATTCAAGGAACAGATGCTTTGAGATGGACAAAGGTCATGCATTTGGTATGTTGGACAATTGAGAAGGAAAGATTATTTGTCAGAACCTTTATAGACTTCTACACTGTAAAATGACCTACTCTCTAGCATTTTAAGATTCTTTTAAATAGATTAAGCAGAAGCGATTGTATTTTGCAAATGCTTTAATATAAGGGCAATGAGCTTCTTTGTTATATATACATGTTTTATATATATATATATTCCTATCTTTGGAGTTCAGTGTTCATTTATCTTGTCCTGCATGCATATGGTTCTATAAAACCTTTTCTGTTCCAAAGCTTTTTCAATACAGAATCTTAACTTTCAGTCCCCTCTAGCATGTTTGTTAGTTTTTAGCATTCTCTGAGCTTCCTTTTTAAGGTCCCCGATGACAGTGGTTCCCAACTGCGGAGACATTTTCACAATTAATTTTCCATTCAAGAAAGTAGTCTCTTAACCCAACTCACAGCTTCCTGTTTTCAGTTTGATATATTATGTCATTTATTTACACTCAGTATCTGTGTATTGAATACCTACTGCATGGTGAAAAAGCATAGTTCCCTCTTCAAGAAATTTGTAGTTTGGAAGGTATATGGGCCAGAGAATAGATAATAAAAATATGATGTGATATGCTAGTTTTTAAATCCATGAATCAATCAATACATAATTTTGAAATGAAAACTAGGGACAATCATCAAGCCTTTATTAGACATAGATACAGATGTGGATATAAATACAGACACAAGTAGAGTTATTGGCCCCAAAGAGATTGGAAACTAGTAGGAGAAAAATAATAATGTAAAGGGAAAAACTTGTTCTAAGATATTATATGATAACTGTCATCTATTCTTAATAGAGGCAGAAAGTCCATCGGAAATTAATCCTTTTCTAGTAAGAATTCTTTTCATATCTTGTGTTCAATATTGGTAATACTGTTTTATTCTTTGGCCCATATTTGCTTGATCGCAGAATAAATGATTTATCTCCTTATGTGTTTTAAGAGTTGACCACAAAAATCACTATTTCTTTGGTCTTTCTTTATGTACTTTCTTTAATTTGCCTCTATTTTTGTGAAGAATGATTGTGTTGGTCTGTTCAGACTACCAATACAAAATACCGTAGACTTCATGTTTTAAAAAAATAGAAACTTATTTTCTCTCTGTTCTGGAGGCTACAAGCCTCAGATCAAGGTGCCAGCTGATTCACTTCCTGGTGAGGACACCCCTCCTGGTTTGTAGGTAGCTGACTTCTCACTATGTCCTCACATGGCCCTTCCTCCTTGGTGTGTGAATGCAGAGAGAGAGAGAGAGAGAGCTCTGTGTTTGTTCTTATACAGACACTAATCCATGAAATCAGGACCCTACCCTATGGCCTCATTTAAACTTAATTACTTCCTTAGAGGCCCGTCTCCAAATACAGCCACCAGCCATACTGGGGATTACAGCTTCAACGTATGGATTTTTGAGGGATACAAATATCCAGTCCATCATAGTGATCAAAATATTTAAACTCTGCTTAATATTTATAGTCTCAATAATTAAACTTCCCAGAATCAAAACAAAATGTCATATTCCAGTTTTGTGTTTCCATTACATATAGGCCTGTTGCTAACAATCCACATTCTGGTAGATAAAAATACTAATTATTAATAACAAAGCATACACCATGCAGCAACGTCCAAAGAATATGAATCTCTGAGTCAATAGAGATCACAGATGTGTGTTATGTCATTTTACCAATTAGACAAACTAAGCAAGAAATTTATCATCTGTATTGACAGAAACTAAAATACATAATTTTCATACATACATGTTCATTAAATATATTGTGTTTTGCCTCATTCTACATATTTTGCGCTAAGTATATTCTTATTAAAGTTCATACTTGGATTAGTGTCTGATGGATGAAGTTACCAAATTCATATTCAGTCATTTCACAGCTTTGTAGTTCTAATCAAATAACAGTGGTCTTATGTAGGCTAAGATAATCATTATTACTCACAAGAGAACTAGAAACACACTTCATATCAAGATGGTACTATTTATTTTTCTGTGTTTGGTCATAATCTCTTATTTTAACTTTAGCCATAACAGACAGACAGACAGACAGACAGACACACACACACACACACACACACACACACTCCTTGCCAAATGGCTGATTTAATATTGAACTTCTAAAATTTATCTAATCTTAATATCCTGGGAAGACAACAACAAAAAAAAAAACAAAAAATGAGAGTGTAAGTACACTGTTTCTTCTATAAAAAAAGCATGAGTGTTTTGGGCTACCCAATTAGTCTCTCTGCCTCCTGTCTCTCTGCTTAGTAATTTACTCACTCTCTTTCTTTCAAAGTAGTCATCCTGTATCACTGCTCCTTTTTTTTCCTATTTTTTTTATTGTGTTAAAATACACATAACAAAATTTATCCTCTTAACCATTTTTAAGTTTCCAGTCAGTGATATTAAACACATTCACATTGTTGTACCTCCATCACTACAATCCAGTCCCAAAACTCTTTTCATCTTGTAAAACTGAAAAATATACTATTAAACAATAACTCCATATTCTCGCATACTCCCAGAAAACACCATTCTACTTTCTATCTCCATGATTCTATGTACTCTAAGTACCTCATATAATTGGAATTATATAGTAGTTGACTTTTTGTGTGTAGCTCATTTCACTTAGCATAATGTTCTCAAGCTTCATCCACATTGTAGCATATTACATAATTTCCTTCCTTTGTAAGGCAGATTAATATTCCATTGTATGTATGTACCACATTTTGCTTATCCATTCATCCATTGATGGACACTCAGGTTGCTTCCATGCTTTAGCTTCATTGTGAATAATTCTGCTATGAACATGGGTGTACAAATATCTCTTCAAGACCCTGCTTTCAATTCTTTTGGATATACAGTTTTTCTTTGATATCCACTAGGAATTGGCTCCAGGAGCCCCTTGGATACCCAAATCCTCGAACAGTTAAGTATAGTCAGCCCTCAGTATCCACAGAGTCAGAAACCATGGCTATGGAGGGCTGACTAGATACCTAGAAGAGGAATTGCTGGGTCATATGGAAATTGTATTTTTAATTTTTTCAAGGAAACTCCATACTGTTTCCCACAATGACTATACCATTTTACACCCTCATCAACAGGGTACAAGTGTACTGGTTTCTCCATAACCTTGCCAACACTTTTTTTCTCTTTCTGTTTTTGTTTTTTGCATTTTGTTTCTTTTTTTTTAAATAGTAGCCATTATAATGGGTGTGAGGTGGTTATAACGCAGCTTTGTATCATGTTATTCTATTGCTCAAAATGCTTCTGTGGTTCTGCATTACTTTGAGATACAAATGCATAATTTTATATACTGTCAACAACAAAGCTTTTAGAGTTGCATTCCCCACTGCTATATGTAAAGCCCCTTGCAATTTTATTGGTATCTGCATTATCTCCTAAACTTTTTACATATATCTCCTCTTATATGCATGCTATTTATTGCAAGATTTCTTCCAAGTGACACATCTCTTTCCACCTAACACAGTGTTTCTCTAGGGAGCAATACTGGCATTTGGGGCAGAAGAATTTTTTTCCTCTGCAGAATTTTCCTGAGGCTTTACAGAACATTAAGTATCCCTGGTCCTTGCCCATCAAATGCCAATAGAACGGTTCTATTATAGTGACAACCAAAAATGTCTCCACAGATTTCCAAGCACCACTGTTCAGGACTGTTTTGGTCATAAGTAGCAGAGAATTTCAATTTGACTTAAGCAAATAAGTGAGTGTATTAGCCAGTGGAATTGAAAAAATCATGGGAAGGTTTATGACTTCAGGTGCATATGGACTTAACTAATGTCTAAAATATTTGTTCTCACTCTGTATAACTGTTCTACTGTCCAGTTTATTTGGAGATGGGCCTTCCCCTTAGGTCAGCTTAAAGTAATATCACATTTATATCTTCATAGCTCTACTTCAAGCAGAGGAGAACTTGTCCCATTCCCAATCATTCAAGCAAATATTCTATTCAGGTTCTGAGTTATATTGGTTAAGGTTATGATCTTTTATAAGTGTATCACCTTGACCAGAGAAGGATAGCATTTTTTTTTGCACATTCCTAGGGCCTAGGGTAGAATATGAACTACCATTTGGAGACAGGTAGTCCACCAAAAAAATGTAAGGTACTATTACCAGAAGAAAGACTAATGGATTTTGGGGTGGCAAAATAACAAGAAAAGACCTATCAAAAATATTAGTTACTTAATCTTAGTCAAAGAATTTCAATTCTGAGCCTCTTCTCCAAATCACTAAAATGTAAATAATGACAACTACCTTGTAGGTAGATAGTGTGAGATTGAACATGGAAAGTATCTCATAAGATCTGGAACATCAGTGCTTAAGACATGTCTCGTTCCCTTGGAATTCCCCTCTAATGTGCTAGTCAGGCATGGTTTTTAATACAATTAATAATTAATAGGCATAAGAATCACCCATTCAGGTCAGGGAACATGACCTGTCAAAATGGATCTAAGCCAGTACACCACACCATTGTATACAGCTGCTTATCAGATTTGGTACCAGTAAAATCCTTCAGGATTAATTCTATCTCACTCATCTCTCTCTGTCCTTCTAATCTGTGGTGGAACTTCTAGTGATTTCTGTCCAAAATCTTTTAGCACCAAAGACTCCTTTTTTTTTTTTTTTTTTTTTTTTTTGGTACACGGGCCTCTCACTGTTGTGGCCTCTCCCGTTGCGGAGCACAGGCTCCGGACGCGCAGGCTCAGTGGCCATGGCTCACTGGGCCCAGCCGCTCTGCGGCATGTGGGATCTTCCCGGACCCGGGCACGAACCCGTGTCCCCTGCATCGGCAGGCGGACTCTCAACCACTGCGCCACCAGGGAAGCCCCCAGACTACTTTTATTATCCCTACCCCTCTGCATTCATCATTTTAACTATTTTGTCTACATGATACTTGCATTTGTTGTGTAAAACCTGTTTTTAATCATTCAGTTTCTTGTTTAAATAATGAAAGACATATGCTTGTTAGAGCTGTATGAACACCTATTTCATATAATTTCTGCCTAAAACAGTGGCATGCACAGAAGATAGCCTGCACTCATTATACATCATAAACCAGAGAGACACTGGGGACTCTGGTTGAAAATGGTTGGGTGTGTAGAGCTGCACACACTAAACCCATCTACTCCTCAAAATTCCAATGGGCTCTGTGCACATGGATGAAAAAACACTGACACTGGATAAAGATTATGTTTTTTACAGTTAGATACCTAGCTTTGAACTAAATGAGATGGGTCACCTTGAATAAGTTTTTTCACCTCACTGATCATTAGTTTCTTCATCTATAAAATAGAAATGATAATCCTGAGTTTTCAGGGAGAATATGAAAATTGGAAATCTATCTACCAAAATTCCTGACAAGTAGCCATTCAGAAAATGAATCTTCTCATTTTATGAAGGTGATGGTTTCTGTGACATCTCTGCTACCTTTGTCGATCAGTTAGCCCTTACCTTTGTGTCTTTCTTGCCACTCAGTTTATTCTTTTTGTGTCCATGAGCTCTTGTTTTTCTGCTTTTTCTCCCACAGTTCTGTACAGGCATTAAAGTATGGATGAATGAATGCATGAACAAAGGAGGTTTGTTAAGTAGACCTTTGAAAATGAGAATGGAAATGCTTAGGGGAATCTTACATGAGACAGATACAGCTTTAGGAAATTTTGTATACCTAAGCTTAAGGTTTCTTCTCTACACAACAAAGAAAAACTTCAGATTTTTTCCAGAAATTCAAAAATAAGTTACATCTAATTTTCAAAATTTTGATAATTTTAGACAAAGTTGATATTTTTACTAAAGCCTGTTTAATGCTAAATCTTCATAACAGATTCTGGTATGTTGGAGAAAGGTTTGAAATAAGAGCCAGAAATGCGTGTCTGAGTCTGCCACTTCAATTCAGCATTTTCAGCTTTAAAACAAAGTGGTTGGACTAGGTAATCTTTCAGATGCCATTATTCATAGATTCTATGATTCTTTGCCAAGATATTGAAAGTACTTTTCAATGCATTTCCAAGTGGACATGCTCAGTGGAAAACAGAACATTCTCAAAATATATCAGGATCAGAGCAACTTTTTTTGTTTTTTTTTTATGATCCAAACAAAGGCATGAAAGGGCTACTATTCTTTGGAGCTCAAATTCTATTGAAATAAAAGTAAGCAAAATATATAATATGATATAAAGAACATAAATCAGAGCAATGTGATAGAGTGAGTGACAATGGCCAAACTAGTTGAGTGGCCCAGGAAAGTCTTTCTGAGGATGAGAAATCTGAGCTATGCTTGGAAGGAAGAAAAGGGTCCAACCATGCAAGGATTGATGGTGGGGAGGAACGTTGCAGGAGAAGGACCTACAAACAGAAAGTCCTGGAGGCTCCCTGGGCCTGGCATGTTAGAGCCAGAGAACAAGAAGGCTATTTAGAGTATAGTAAGACAAGGAGAGTGGTGGGAAAATAAGTTAGATGAGTTAGATAGTATCTAGCTCCTAGAGAGTTTTATAGATCACAGAGCTGCAAGAGTTTAGATTTTTGGATTTTATTCTAAGTGCTCTGGGGAGTGATCATATCAGATTTATGTTATAAAGCCCTGCTGTGTGAAAAATTCAAATTCCTAAAAGCTAGAATATTTTTTTAAGACGGTGAAGTCCTGATTCAAATAAAAAGAAACTGTTGTCAAAGAATGATTTGGTATTAAACATCTCTTCCAAGTATCTGCAGCTATTTTATTTGCACACCCTAATCAGTACTCAAGGAACAGGTTATAACGTCATTTAAGGAGTCGGTTCCTGGCTGGCATAGCAATTGTCAACATGTTTGTGCATTCCCGTTGTTTTTCAAATTACGTTTTATACCAGGGGAGATTGCACACAGTAAATGTCAAGGATTCACTAGGGACATTACAGTTGCTGAGGCATGAAGCTAATAGGTATTTGTCTCATTACTGTCAGCCGGTCAACTTTATTCCATGGATGGCAAGGGCTCATAGCTCTTAGGAGATGTAGTTACAAATGACCTTTGAGAAGTCATGGGGACCACAACCTCCAAAATTCATAGTAGTGTCATGTCATTAACAAGTAACTAGAGAAATGATACTCAAAGACTTTTTGATACTTGACTTCCTCATAGAAGCATGTGCGTTTGTTGGGGGGGGGGGTCACCTTTTTTCAACTCTGCTTCTTTAAACCTCAGGTTGAAGACAACATAGAGCATTTGAGTGGGCAGTTTAATCCACTCCTGTGGTTTCCATATTGCCCAGGAGTTTTCCTGAGGTAAACATGTTTTGCAGGATCATCAGGCTGTTAATGGTCTTTTGCTTCAATAGTTCCAAGAAACAGAACTCAAAGTCTTTTCTCAGTTTTGCATCAATTCTGAAAGAATTTTCTACAAGGGATTTAGCATTTAGAAGCATGTATAGGTGACTTTTCTTAATTTTGCTAGGACATATTCATAATCATAGGGCTTAGTATATCATAAGCCTTCAAAGAATAATCATTGGTGATGAGTATTAGACTTATAAATAGTGTGAGGGATATCTTCAGATGCTTCTGCTTACTTCCATCCTGTTTAAATGCATTGCTAAGGGACTTCTCCTCTATTCCATGCCCTCCTCTTTGGCCGTGACTTCACCACCTATATAGGGGAGATTATAGGCCGAGGTATTTGTAGCATTTGCCAGTGTTCTTGGTATAAATATTCTACCATGACTGATAACACATAGCTGGCAAGATTCCTAAAAATTTTACAATCATACGGTAGGCAGAAGAGATAAGAAAAAAATCTGGCAGGATTACTCCTCAGGAAATTTCCAGGACAAAGTATAGGAAGCTGTGGAGGAGAATGCTCCCAAAGAATGCATAAAGGGAAGGACAACTAATATGACCCGAGCAGGCAGAATGAGGGTGGTCCCTTGAACGGTAAAGGATTCACGCAGGGCATTGGCTAGGTTTCTTTGTAGCTTCCTGTTGGTAACTCTGGTGACTGCCCACTCAGGCAGGGACTGGGCATTCTCTCAAAGCCAGCTCCACTGTGGTCTCTCCAAAGCTGGGTGGCTGCATTGGCCTCCCTTCTCATGCCCCCTCTGTCTTCTGGTATCATAACCATTTAGTCTTTTGCCAGTTAATGTTTATAGTTAAGTTTTTGCCTTAGTCTTTCATAATGAGACTCCAACTACTCTCCCAAGTGCTTGCAAATTAAAATACGTATTTTTTCACAATTTTCACAAGTATTTTCCCTGATAAAGATTGAAAGAGCCTACTTTCAGAAGCCAAAACCTCATTATTGACTCATCTTTCTCTTTACTTTCCTTCTATGTCAATTCTTTTCTTCCCTGAGGTAAAAGGTGATTGTGATCAAATAGGAGAAATGTGTGGGAGACCACATCATTTGATACTCCCAGATAGTATCTTGCTACCAGTAAAAAGTTGGTCACCCAAATCTTTTCTATATTTTACATGTGGTGTTTTGGCACACTGTCAGAGAAAAAGTGGCTTAAATCTTGCATAACTAGATATCAGAATAACCATGCCACTCAATGAATAGCTACCTTACCTCAACCAAAATTTAGGTTACTATTTACAGGAAACATGGCTCCTTGACACGCTATCAGTCATGGTTCCAGAGCTCACAATCATCATCACTAATCAATGCCAACATTACTTTTTACTGAGCTAAGACTCAGCCTCAGACTTTTTGTCAACACATTAGTTACAGTAAACCTCATGAATCTGGCACTGGATATGAAAGTATTTGGCAAGTCTAAATTAACATATGTACATGTACTTTTCTTATAGTAGAAACTTAGTCCTCTCTTAATGTCCATAAGAATGCATTTCACTTTGTGTGACATTTGGTGATCCACATCAGAAATCTACAGTATGTAGATATATATATGTCATGTGTATATATATATATATATATTTTTTCTTTTTGCTGTATGCGGGCCTCTCACTGTTGTGGCCTCTCCCGTTGCGGAGCACAGGCTCCGGATGCGCAGGCCCAGCGGCCATGGCTCACGGGCCCAGCCGCTCCGCGGCATATGGGATCCTCCCAGACCGGGGCACGAACCCGTATCCCCTGCATCGGCAGGCGGACTCTTAACCACTGCGCCACCAGGGAGGCCCTGTCATGTGTATATTAAGATACCTAAGTCTAGATTTCCAAACAGAAGAAATAAATACCCAGTAATTTCAGTAGATATTCACAGTGAGATAAATAATGGAATTTTTATGTGTGTGTAACTTTATTTTTCCTTAGAACTCTAATACTCAGAGTTATTACCGTATGTTCTTTTGGGCAGTTCAAAATCTTATCAAAGAATGCCTGTCTGTGAATCAATAAATTTAATGCTTGCTAATGAACAGGTTTAGCCCAAGAACAAGTGATTGGTGTTGGGATTATAGTATTTAATGGTTTTCAGATAAATGCTGGTTAAATTCATTGTTTTTTTAAAAAAGTTGTAGCTAATCGAGAAGCCAATCTTATATCTACCCCTTTAGCAATAACTATAAGAGGTTAAACATATGAAAGTCAATACAAATATTGAAAGGTATTACATATTATAATTCAGTGGGCTTTCACCACTCTGATATATAGGTCCCACTTTGATTTTTATCTCAACTCAGTTTCTTTGAAGTTTATTCTTGTGATTAGTAATCAAGTTATACACAACCCAAGGAAAGTTGTGTCCATGAAATCCCTCTAGTAATTAATGTGAAAGTGGCAAAAACAATGATGATTGGATGTGGACATTTCCCAGAAGTTCAATGCATATGATGTCTAACCAATAACAAACTATATAGTATGCATAAGTTAAAAAATCCAGATATGTACCGGCATAATACTAAGAATGTGCCTATTTCTTAAAGTTTTAATTAAGTAACATTATTTAGATTCTTTTTTAAATTGTGTGTATAATAGAGGGGAAACAGCCAAGAGTATGGGCAGGAAATTCAGGATGGTGGTTTTAATTTAGCAGAGAAAGTTTGCTCTCTGCTCCTTGGACTCATTGTAGGACCCAAGATGGCAGCAGTTCTGCCATTTCCAAAAGATGGCTTCTCAGATAACTCTAGTCTATTGTCAGGTAGTCAGCAGGAAGTGTGAGAGCTTAGGGAGGAGTGCTCAGGGGAAGGTTTATGGGCCAGGACATTAGCTAATACACATCATATTAATGCATATTCCACTGGAGAAAACCTTAGTCACATGGCCACACCTAACTGCAAGGAAGGCTGGGAAATGTGGTATAACTTGAGCCTTATACCCAACTCCTAAGAAATAAAGAGATGAAGATCGTGGTTAATAGTAACTCTGGGGCTTCCCTGGTGGCGCAGTGGTTGAGAGTCCGCCTGCCGATGCAGGGGACATGGGTTCGTGCCCCAGTCTGGGAAGATCCCACATGCCGCGGAGCGGCTAGGCCCGTGAGCCATGGCCGCTGAGCCTGCGCGTCCGGAGCCTGTGCTCCTCAACAGGAGAGGCCACAACAGTGAGAGGCCCGCGTACCGCAAAAAAAAAAAAAAAAAATAGTAACTCTGCCATTGGGTAGTAGAGTAACTAGATGCAACATTAGGTAAAATTTGCTTAACTTTGCTAACCTAGTGTTTTCCAAACTTAGTTCATCATGAAATCTGCTTTAGAAGATACCTATTAAAACATTTTTTGAGAAATGCTGACCTAGGGCAAAAATTTTACTCTATATCTTGCTCTTAATGTAGTTGCAATTTCTCATAAAATTTATGTGATAAAGCAGAACACCTGCCATTATGGTGTTAAGATCGATGCATCTTTGTATTGCTATGCCTGAGTGTCAGTTTCACTCCTCTGGTTTGGACAAGCCTGGCATTAAGTTGTTGGAGGGCTTCACCTATGTTAGAAATCACTCCCTTATTTTCATCCAAAGATTTTATACAACATAGATAGACATTTTTTCTTAGTATCCACCAAAAATAACAGCACTGAAAAAATGACAGAACACATTTTATGAAGGCATAATATGACCCACTGCTGGGAACATGTCACTCGAGGCAAAAGCAGTTAGATCTGCCGGCTGGATGCTCTTCTGATGTTTCTCCTTAAATAACTTCATTATTCAATGAGAAGTGCTTTAATTATTTAAGTGACATGAAAGATGAGGTTGTAGTATTTATATCTAGGTTGTGTTTACTGATTTTAAGTCTTTCTTTCTATTTATATTGGAGTTGTAAGCACTTACCAAACCCCATCTGCCAGGGAATTTCTCTTCACATTTAGAGAAACAAAAGATTTCTATGCCCTCAAAGTCTCTGTGTTTTCCCAACAGGGTCCCTGTGATAGCTGTTTGGCTGTCACATGTGACCCTGGCTTTATTAAAAGAACTTTGCCCCTTACTTTTGCAAAACGGTCTACATTTCTAATATTTCTAATGCTCATACTTGGTGCAATATTTACTGATAATGGATTTTTCCTCCACCAATGCAAAGCACTATCATTAGGGATTGCTCTCACCACAATAAATAAGTACCAGTATTAATCAACATCATTCTCATTACCTCTACTAACTAATTGTACCTTATGTATTAGGTCCTAGAGAGTTTCATTTACATAATTTCACAGCAACCCTGAAGTAGGAATTATAATCTCAAAATCATAGATGACGAAACTGAGGAAATATGCCCAGTATTAAAATAACAGCAGCAACAATAGAAATGAAAGTAGAATTTTTTTTAATGTTTTGAGTCAGGATTCTAACAGAGGTCTGGTTAACTTCGAGTCATCTGCTTTGTTTTGGCATTACCCGTGCTCCTCCTAATGCACAGATGATAGATGTGAAAACACATCCATACCCTTCCTTCCTCACACCTACAATCTATATGTAAAGGTTTTGATTCTTGCAGTTGTATCTTGCTCTGAGACTATGAAGTAGTAAAGTCTTGAACTCAAATTACCACTTCGTATATAACTTGGAAAACAGCATAGAGGAGAAGCCAGGAGTAAGAATGTTCACCATAACCTGAGTGATAGATCTGAAAGACATCAGTGTTATCTTTAGCATACACAGTCACTGAAGGGCTCTCAGCAAGAACCTTACCCTCAGGGACAGCAAGTGGGTTATGCAGGCTACACTCAAGGGGCTCCAGGTACCTTATATGCCCTAGAGTTGTGGGTAGCAGAACCCACACAATTGGATGCAGATATTCTGTTTACAATTGACTGATGGGCCAAGGGTATAGCTTAGAATTGTGTCAGGAAAAATAGAAAAAAAAAAAAGGTAAAAGAAGAAAAAAGAAAAAAACAAAATTAAGAAAGCTCTATTAAAAATATAATTAAAATCTGTGTGTACTGACCAATAAATATGTAGATAATTAGTTGAGAGATATGGGAAGAATAAAAGGAAGGAGGAAAAAGAGGGAAGGAAATTATAGAATAGGATAGGATAAGATAGGATGGGATGGAATATACTTCTATGGTTTCCCTGTCCTTTATTATACATATAAAAATGAATTGAGTTCCCATCTTACATGTACCCATTATGGTTCTTTTATTGCAAGCAGCAAAGTGTAAGTCATGGTTAATGTAAGAAAAAATAATAAAGTAGGTGACAAAGGAAGGCGATGGGGTAGCTTGGTAACTCAGCAAACAGAATGAACTCAAGAACTACATTTCATAAGACATCTGGAGCTAAAAGAGCTCCTGGACTCTGCCAAGTGAAGACTAATGAATAGTCTCTTCAAACTGCTGACATGCGAATGAATTTGCTTCAACCGTTTTCTGTCCTGAGGCATTCAATTAAAGACTCAAATACCCTTGAGTGTTTCATAATTCCAGCTCCCCCATCCCAGTCACAGGTCCATCACTTGGCAAGGAATAGGGAGAGGAGGCAATGCATGTTGATTGACAGTTCACACAAAGCTCTATGCAGGAGAGCTTTTTAAAGTGAAATCCTGGTGGTGGTATAAGAAAAAAAGTGAGTAGATGCTGGGCAGGAAGTGCCAACTAAGGTCTACCATACCATGCGCTGTATCAAGTCCAAAGACCTCCTCAGTTTCAAATAATTCCTGGGGTATTTGATTGATATTCACCAATATCAAAGAGAAGCTACACTGGACACTTATTAAAAATAACAAGGAAGATTTTATTTTTGCTGTACATGGGCCTCTCATTGTTGTGGCCTCTCCCGTTGCGGAGCACAGGCTCCAGACGTGCAGGCTCACCGGCCCAGCCGCTCCGAGGCATGTGGGATCTTCCCGGACTGGGGCACAAACCTGTGTCCCCTGCATCAGCAGGCAAACTCTCAACCACTGCACCACCAGGGAAGCCCAACAAGGAAGATTTTATTCAAGACTACTGTGGTAGGGAGGAGAGACTGAATTCAACTCCTCTGAAATGAAAGTGGAGGACTTCTCAAGCACTGGGGTAAACTTATAGGAGAGTACTGGAGGGCATTAGGTTTGAGGTTATTCAGTGTGATTAGGCCATCTGTGTTTGCTGATTGGCATTCATCGGAGTTAGTTAGGCTTCTTCCCTCCCACAGAGACTGGGAGGTAGGGGCACCCTGTTTCTTGGTGGTTACATTGCAAAGGGATAAATCCCAAGCCTTAAGAAATAATTCCTGTGTTGTAAAGCTGACAAGGGGCTGGGAAGAGATTTACACCTCAAAGGGGCAGAGGAGAATTTACACTTAAAATTTTCTCAAGTAAATGCTCTAAGAAAAGTGAGGTCTGAGACCTGGAGTCAGAAGGATACCTGTCTAAAGTTTAATCAAGCTGAGGGAAATGTTAAGGTCTTCTTGGTCAGTAAATGTACATTCTCATAATGAAAATGTGTCACTGTTGCTTCAAACGCCTGCTCCTGCTCTTCTCCGGTTATCTTACTGCCTCTGCAGGCTGCTGCAACTCACTCCGGTCATCTTCTCTCAAGACAGGACAGGAGCCTCCTGTTTCTCCTTCTCCAAAGCACCAATAACACACATGCTGGTGCATGTAACTCTCAAGGAAGACCTGCAGATAAAGGCAGGGAATTATAGCACACCAGAGGGGACAACTTAAAATTGGATATCAGACAGCCGTGCTTTTGAGGTTACACCCTCATTACCCTTTCAAGGAACTTCTCATAGGCTCTCTTACTTTAGATCCCACTCTGCTATGTCATTTTTCAGTGCACACCCATCTCCTCAAAACTTCCCTTTCCCTTCCTTCTTTGAATCCCAAGCCTCCTCTTTCTCACAGCATCCTTCTTCTCAAGCCTTCAGGGAAAGTAGAAAATTCCCATTACATGTTTATGCAAAGCAAATTGCCTTTTCTTTGTTTCAACCTCTCCAAGCCTGGCTAAGCCTTAGGACTTATTCATATGCATATTCAAATAAGAAGTTTCAAATAAAAAATTTCCTAAACAAAAGAGCTTTCCAGACTGGTCTTCACATTTAAAAGACTAGGAGAAGTTTCTGAGCCATACTTCTTTTACATGCCAAATCAAATCAAATTGCTATGCTGGGTTCGAAATCAGAGTACTGGTGCTTTCATCTGAGGGTATAAAAGAGGAAAGGGGAAGAAAAAAGGCAATAAAAGATTTAATTTCTCCTTCTGCCTAGGAAAAGATGGAGGGTTGATTGATTGATTGATTGATAATCTGAAAGAAGGAGGGAGAAAGTGAGACAGAGAGAGAGAAAAACTCTTCAGACCAAAATGACTACAATGGACATAACTACTGCGATTGTGAGATATTTTTTAATATTTGATTTTTCTACTTATCTGTATATTTTAAAGTTTTATATTTAATTTTATAATTGAAAATAACATAAATCAAATCAAGATAGACTGCAAGGTAAAGATAGAAATAAGGTGCTCAAATAATACTATCATTGGTTAATAGACAGACAGGCAGGTAGACATAAATATAGAATTGCCAATTGATCACATGTGGCATCAAGATCATAGAATGTCTGGGCATTAAATAGTCTGGGAAGATTATTGACTGAACAAGTGACTGAATAATGACTTGAAAAGATCTATTTAAAAAGTATATTTTAGAGGGTACTAAAAAGCATGTTTCTACATTTACAAAGTGGAAAAAATTTTAGACCAAAAAAAAAAAAAATTACACCACAGCAAACGTTCCTAACAAAGAACATAGCTGAGATATGGGTATAAAAGACCTTACTGGTTGTGGTATTGCTGATACCAAAGGGCAGAGAGTGTTGTTCCATGAGGTGTATCTGGCCTTTAAGCATATTTAATTTGCTATACAATTAATAAAAACTGTTAAATTATATTCTTTATTTAAGAGTAAAGACATATATAAAATAAAGATTCAGATTTTTTAAATTTGGAAAATATGGCAATAGGCTTTTATTTCTATTACATAGTAATGTTACCGGAGAGTAGGTTCTTATCTCATCACAGAAAGAATTCAGAGAAGAGACACAGAGGTAAGGAAAGCAAAGTGAGGATTTATTAAGTGAAGTACACTCTCAAGGGGAGAGTGGGGATACTCAGGTGAGTGGCTGCCCTGAGTTTCTTTGACAAGCTGGTTATATGGGGTGTGAAAATGAATGCGAGGAATATGCATTGAGGAGGGAGATGTTTGGGGTCATATTTCCTAATTTTCATCCCAACTCACCTTCCACAAGGGAGGAGGGATTTTTGTCCTTATTTAGCCTTGATCAGAAGTGTTATGGCATTGATGCGTGATGGGAACATCTTATCTGCAAGGCCAATTTTATTGTAATGAGAGCATAATGAGCAAAAGTTACATTCAGAAACTGGAGATTCCCACCTTTTCCCATATTTCTTTGTCTGCCTCCAGAACGCTTGTCACTCAAAATGTGTGGTTTCCTATCAGTCCAGAGGTTTCTGCTTTTCTTTGTCTGCCCAAGAACCTCCATTCTTTACAAGATGTATGGTTTCCTGCCACATAGGCCATGACCCACCCCCCCTTTCCTTTGATCATATCTAGCTGTCTACCTGTCCTAAGAGTAACAACAGGCTAAATAACATTCCTCCCAACATAGACAAAGCAGGGATGTTCCAATTAAGTAGATCAAGTTGGCAGGTGGCAGAGCTGGAGTGTGGCATTGATGACTCTGGGTAGGGCAGATGTTCAAAGGACAATTCTTTTTTTTTTTTTTTCTTTGTTTTCCCTTTACCCTGGGCAGGTGTGTTCCTAGCTGTTCTGGAGTCTCCTCTATTGGAGAACTCTGCGCACCTTGGCTCAGGCTTTCTCCTCCATTTGCCCTCTTATAATTCTCCCTAAGTCATACAAAGTGGTCCACCTCTGTTGGGGTCACTTGTCAGGTGTTTTTTGATGGGCAACATCCCTTTCAAGACACTAAAATTGTCTCCCTTTCTCAGAGTCCACATTTGACCTTTCCTCTACCAATGGTAGAAGGACAGACAAGTTGCTTCCACTATAGCCCCTTCTCCTGGTACCTATTGTTTCTGGTCTTTGGGCTTCTGTAGATACTCTTAACCAATAGAAAAGGCCACATTTAGCTCCCTTTTCATTGGCAGAGATTGGATATCTTTTACAGTACATATAGTCATCTGCTTCCCTGTCAGTATTTATCATAGCGCTCATATAGTGACTTGATCAAAGTACTTATATTTGGTTCCTCCTTTGCTCTCTAGCTCTTGACCCATGGATCAGCTGATCTCTTAATATTCTGGTAATTGCTTCAGAGTCCACTGGATCCAGGAGGCACAGAGAGTCAGAGGAATTAAGTCTATTTCCCCTGTGTATTTGAGCCACAAGGGTCTAGCACAAACTTCCTAATGGATGAACAAAGACCCTAGTGCAATTCATTTAAGAATACAGAGAGCATGGAGAGGACTTGTTTGCAGAAATGATGAGCTGTGCCTGGTTGACCACCTAAGCCACTTGTGTTGCTACATAATGATGCTCTGCTTCTCTGTTGAGTAAAAAGTTGAGTTGAGCTTGTAGGGAAAAATGTGCCATAGCAAATTGACCATGAATAAAACAAATTTACAAGTTTCTCCTGGGTGTCTGATTATCTAAAAATCTGCCAGGAAATTGAATTGCCTGTCAGCCACCCAAATTATTTTCCTAGCTGCTATTGAAATTCTTGGTGGGGTAGGATTTTTAAAAGGAAAAACAGTAAATGAGTTGGAAATGATTGATCAAACTTGAAAATAACAGTATATAGAGTTGCTTCTTTCATGCAACAAGGACCCCTTCCATTGCCTTCATCTCTCATCTATCCAAAGAGGGGAGAATCAGTCAGAAGACCCATTTTAAATGGTACAACTGTTTTTACCTGAGGTTTTTTTTTTTAATTTTTCTTTTAATTGAGAATTAAGAATTGCAATCATTTTAAAATCTGGCTATATTTTTCTCCTATTTAAATTAATTGAGTGAAATTAATCCATCAGTGAAATAAGAATTAATGTAAAAAGGAGTAACACAGGGACTTCCCTGGTGGTCCAGTGGGTAAGACTCCATGCTTCCAGTGCAGGGGGCGTGGGTTCAATCCCTGGTCGGGGAATTAAGATCCGACAAGCCTTGTGGCACGGCCAAAAAATGAAAAAAAAAAAAAAAAAAAAGAAAGAAAGAAAGAAAAAGAAAAAGAAAAAGGAGTAACACAGAGGGCACAACTGTTCTAATGTATACTAAATTTGTGTTATGATGTTCAAATTCTACCGACAAGCTTTCTTTTTCCTTTAGATGATTCCATTACCTACTTGTGTTACCTGGCTCTGCCCTAAGGACACTATTGCCCCTCATGGTTGCATTTTCTCCTCATTTGCCTGGTCACACAGACCAGACAGATGTCTTCTTGTTCCTTAATACTGCTTTCAGACTAGTCTCCCTCACATTTCCCTAAAACCACCAATGTTGAAACTCAAGGTATCAGATTATATCACCAGTATCCCTTATTGTTGCTATCAAATACAGAACCCCATGTAATTTCTTCTCACCTCTAGATGACCTTATCCCATGGTGCACTGTCACTCTCTCCAACACTACTCCTGTTTTAATTTATAGTGAGAGATGTTTCTTCTAACACCTTAGATCCACATTTTTGAAACTAATCTTCTTCAAAGATTTTTATCCCCACCCTACTTTAGTTACTCACTCCCAAAGTCAGACCTTGAGAGTATGTCCTAATCATACTTCATCAACACCGATAACTACAACCCTTTAATAATATTATGTCCACTCAACTCTCTGAATTCCACCTTCAATCTCCCTCTAGGATGCAGCTTCTTTAAGACAGTAGCACCTCTAATCAATGGATTCTGTCAACTTCTCACTGTTCCTCATCATTTAATGTCCTTACCCCCCTTCCTACACATAGTAATTTTATGGTCAATTGTTGTAAACATTTGCTAATATTTTGACTTCCACTCCTCTCTCACTTCATATACTCAATTGGTAAAACCAAGGTCCTTTAAAAACGAACCTTCCACCTATTCCATGCTTGCAGCTTAAATGCAATAGAGGACACACAACCACTCTGACTGGTCTCTTTTAAGTTTCACAAACAAAAATCTCACTTGGAATTGTAATGGTGCCAGGCATTCATACTTTAACTTTTTAATCAGTTTCCCATTTTCTTAGTTAGCAATTTCACAGCTTCTCTCTTGAATCCTCCAATAAAGCTTTTCCATCCTCATTCCCAGCTGTTGATATTGCTTCTTACCTTTCAGAGAAAATTGAACCCACCAGAAGAGTATCTCCAAACCACTCTCTCCAACTTACCTATCCACCTACTAGCATTTGTACCCTTTTGTTCTGTCTTGCTGCCCTTTACCATAGCTTTATCTAAAACCAGTCCTTGTCTAGTGTGTTAGAGCTTACTGCTGCCTTCTGCATTCTCTGTCTCCTCTTATACCCATATACTCACCTCCTTTGGGAAAATCTCCTGTCTCTACTCCAAAATATATATAGTATTCCATGATTTCTAATCACCTCCAGCACCAACCATCAATGTCTCTAATCTGAGTTATTAGCCTCCCAGCTGGATGCCTTGCTTCTAACATTGCCTGTTCCCCACCCCCTACCCCCCACTATTCTCAGAGAAAATCCATTACAATTCAAGTCTGATCACATCACGTGACTCCTCTGCTTAACTCTGCAGTGGCTTCCTATTTTGCTTACGTGCCTCCATTCCAGAATGGCCTCAATGACTGCTTCACTTTCTGACCTTATCTTCCACACACCCCAGTCCAGCACTGGAGATGCTCCCCAACCTTCTTTTAGAGCTTATATCTGGAAGCCCCTCACCTGAATAGCTACACAGCAAATTCCCTCACCTATTTCAAAACTTTCTTCAGATTTTGACCTTCTCAATGACCACCTATCATGGTCACTCTATTTTGTCTCAGCTGACCACCTATCTCTGTCCCTCTGCTTCTATTGTTCCTTATTTTACTCTATTTAAATTTTTTTCATAATATGCAGCACCTTCTAAAGTATCAAATATGTTACTTTTTTGTTTAGTTTGTCATTTATTTACTAGTTTCCACTCCAGAATATAAATTTCTCAAGGTCAGGGATTTTTATCTGGCTTTCTCACTGATGTGTCCCAAAGGGTCTAAGACATAGATCCATAAAGGCCTCCTGGCATAAAGCAGATCAATAAATATTTGTGGAATCTGTAAACACTTTCTTATAACTGGTGCTCTGTGCTGCTGCATGTGCAACTTTGGTTGGTTTGATTGTTTTGCATTATAGACATGAAGGTATTCATATTCTTCATCATTTAGTAAATTTAAATAGTATTTCTTTTTCTTAGTATGTTTATGTTTTACTTTATATTCCAGTTTATATTTTCTTCAATTATGACAATTAGTTTTTGTTTCAATTATTTTTCAATTATTCTTTTTGTTTTCACTCTTTTGCTTAAAATTTTTACCTCCCATTTAACTTATTTTGTTTTCAAATCCCACATTGGTCAGGGCTTCTTTGGCCCACCTTACAGACTATCCAGATAGAAGGGCTCTTTGAGATAATATACTCTTAATTTCTTTATTCATAGGTAAGAACATTATGGCACAGAAAGGTAACAATTTTCTGTTTAACAATATAGCAGCTTCAATTCTCCTGGTTCTGTTGCTCGTCCAAGATGGTGTATACATAGCTTATTCCATCTTCCCTCTTCCATGAGACTGGCACTGCTTATCCGGCACAGCAATCTTTCACAGGCAGACTGGAGGAAATGGGTCATAGAAATAGAGACCAAAGCATAAATTCAGCCTTTTTTTTTATAACACAGCAGGAGTTCAGACAATAAACTGAAGACTACTTTCCCTGATATCAGCTCAGAAGAATGGTGAGGGAGTGAGCTGAGACTGAGGGGACAGTGGTGAACTCCAATTACCTCTTTAATACAAAAACATTGCTTTCCAGGCAATATTTAAAGAACTTAAGTTATAGGACACAAGATGTATTGTACTTACTGAACAGCACAGTCTTATAGGTTACTCTAGACTGATATTTATTTCCCTTAAACTACCATTTACTCAGCCCTTACTCTGTGTCAGGGATTGTTTGCTTCACACTCTTCAGTGCCTTTGCATTAGGTACTACTATTATCCTCATTTTACAGATGAGAAAATGGAGCTCTAAATAATTTAGTGAGTTGTCAATTGTTAGAGATGTAGTAAGGGTGAGCTGAGCCTGAATTTGAAAACAAGCCACTCTGCCACAGTGCGCTTCTTACATTTAAGAAGCAGGCGAGATTAAGGCTGCTTTAATATTTCTAGCTTCAGGTTTTGGTTGGATTGAGGATTGGGACAGGATCACTTAGAGATAGAAGTACACGAACATATTGATGAGGAAAAACTAAAGTAAGCTGGGTTAGACGTAATGTAAGATGCTAATAAAAATCGTTTATTTTAAAATTTTGTGCAAGCTGTACAAATTTGAATTTTTAATATTATTCGATTGGAAGACTATTCATGAGATGAGGCCTCAGTGATATTAAAAATAACATTTTTCACAAACACCATTTTTCACAAATACCATTAGTAGCAGGCAATTCTTAAGACTGCTAATATATAAATACATACATTTTGGAATATTAGAGAACTTTGGGAAATAACATGTGTCTCCTAAAATCATTGTCCTTTGTCCCATCTAATGAGAGGTACTGTGTTCCCACCAGAAAAAGCAGTTGGTTGTGCATCAAACCGAATGCGGAATGATCAGGATCGCTGAAAATTTGCCGGCCTGGCAGTGAATTAGTTTTTCCGTGTCCTCAGGGATAGACTGCCCTGTGAGAATTTGAACCTATCAGTTAGCTGTCAAATTTCATTTGACACCTCATCCAGAATTTAAAAAGGGCTGCCATCTGAAGCGGAGATGTCCTTGGAGGAAAGGAAAAGACTATTTCTTTATAGGCCAGCAGGGTCGAAGCTGCCAAGTGCTTCTACTGAGGACAGCAAGCTGGCACCCCTGCTCCGAGCAAACTTCACAGATATTACAGCTTCCTAATGTAAGCAATTCTTTCTCAGCCCCTAAACTCATTTCTTTTTCCGTCTTTCTTTTATAGACAGAGGGCCCTCAGAGGCATGAAATCCCTAAGGGGACATTTAGCACACCTTGCGGAAGTGCTGCTGGAGTGTCAGTCAACAGAGGTTACAACTTGTAACTCTGCTGTTTCTGATCCACAATTGAGTTTTCTATTCTCTCCTTGTCTTCTTCTGGACATTTATTTTATTATTATTATTTTTACCCAGAATGTCTTGCAGGCTTGCCCCATCTTGCCAAATGGGAGGTTTCCCATTTATTTATTTATTTACGGATGACGTTCATGGTCAGGTCCTTTCTGCACACCCTGCGGAAGTGTTCCTCCCTGGACGTGTTCTCACACTTGGTTGACAGGCCACCCCTGAAGCTGATGTTTTCTAGTGCCCCCCCCCCCACCATATAGCCCTACTCTGGCTAACTGCTTTAAACAGCTTGTTTGAGAGAGGGCTTCAACAGTTTGGAAACTTCCCTGAGACAAGGACCCCTTGATGGATTCGTGATTGACCTCTTGATTATCCGTGGCCATTCGAGGAATATTAAAAGGGCAAGGCAGGAGAGGTACATTAGCCGCAATCAATCTGCTGCCCCCCTCTCCCCTCCCTCTCTCCTTCACACAGACTGATTCATCAAAGGACATTTGCAATGCCTCATTTCAGAGATCCTGGCTTCAAAGCCAGTCTTTATTTTACAAAGAGAAAAATACTAAAGTCTCTCCCTAGATCCCTTCAGGGCCAAAGGGGGGGGAAAATCATCCTCTAATTGTCACTTCTATGCTAGCTCTGGGAAGGAAAAAAAAAAAAAAAAAAAAAGGTAAGTGCCTCTGTAAGAGCAATCATTTGAAAAGAGTAAAAGTAAAATTACTCACTTTTGTTTTATCCCACTATAATTTCTGTGTTAGTTTCTCTGGGCTAGTCATTGGTACAAAATTTGGACTCTTAGGAAAACACAGAGGGCACATAAAGGTTTTAATTTAAACATTGGCTTCTTAAGTAAATGAAGCTAGGTTCCTGCCTTTACAATCTAATTCACACAGGGCCAATTTTATTCTTGTTCTATTATTTCATTGAACTTCTGTGATCCTAAGTCTCCCTTTGAAGTTGGTTGGAACTCTGAGCACAGATAGATTCCCTGGGTCTTGGAGTAAAATAAGTAATAGATCTGTAACCTCACAGTTCGTAAGGCTTGCTCACTTTCTCTTTCCCTGAGGTCCTTGTTTCATGCTCTGGAAATGGCTGGAATTTGTATAACTTGTGAAGTTTGATATGCCATGCTAACTAGTTAAATGATAGGAATTTCAGTGAACAAAACAATGTACATGCAAAACAAAAACTAAACTGAAGTTTTATTATTTATGTTCAGGTTATCTTTTTAGACAGATTAAAACTATTTAACTATAACTCTCTCAAAGAGAGAGAGGGAGAGAAACATTACACCAAATAAGCATATGTAATCTCTCAATATGTGATGCTCTTGAGGAAGCAATTGGTTAAGGGGTCACAGAAGCTAAATTTCCACACCAAAGCTAATCATTCAGTCTACCTGACTGCTGGTTCCCATTTCCCATTTCATTCTAGCTCTGCCTTGGTGAGAAATGCCATAGCTGATGTGTTCAGTAGCCACCATTGGGACCTTGGCTTCCCCATCCCTATGTAGAGTTACTAGGGCCACAAGCTCATTATGTGTTCTTATGATAGGGATCAAGAACACATCAGGGTGTGGTGAAAAAAAAATCACTGAGACAAGAGTCTAGATTAGGATAACACACTGTTCCAGTTTGCCGTGATCTGAATGGTTTCCTGGGATGTGAAACTTCAGTGCTAAAACTAGGAGAATCTTTGGAAAACAAGGACAGTTTGTCATCGTGGTCTTGAAGCTTGAATTCCAGCACCAGTTCTAATGCTTCTTCTTTATTGGCCTCCCATTCCTTTTTTCTATATTGAGTGGGGAAGACTAGATCAGAGACTTTAAAATTTATGGTCAGAAGCCAAATCCAATTCACGCATCAATTTTGTTTGGGCTACACCATGATGCAAAAACAGCATGAGACTTTTCATATTTATCTTGATTTTTGTTTTATTTTTTGAAGCTTGTCTTGAAAAGTAAGAAGGTATGGTAACAAGAGGTCTACATGTGTACCAGGCAACAGTAATCATCTGGAGTTGAATAGCATCTACTCATATGATATGGATAGAATGTGCTTCCTCACTCTTTTACATTAACCACTCAGCTCCTGTAGGCACTGGAATATATAGCTTCTGGACTAGATCAGTGATTTGCGATCAATCTGCATGAGACCCACCTAGCTTGGAATAATGGCCCTTGAGCAGATTTTAGGAAAAAAGATTGCTTCTGTCTGATTCTCGGTGGCACCTAGGTATTAATGTCATAATAGCCTGCAAAACAAAAACGCCTGTCTTATTGGGATCCCCAAGGAGACTTAATAAAGCCTAGGGGATCTCGAAGATCTCCTGTAAGCTGTAAGACCCTGTAACTAAAAGGTGGAAATTGCCTAGTTTTCACCTCTCATTGAAAATACTTGTTGTTTTATCCTTTTAATCACTGAAATACTTCCTACTTAAAATATGTCAGAAGTGTAAGCCTAACCAGTTTACGCTGATTGCAAATCAAGTGTTTCCTCCAATATGCTTTTCTGAATTGGGAAAAATGGGGCTCTTAGAGATCAATATGTGGCATTCTGCATGTTGTGATCAATTGGTGATTAAGTGAAAATGGTTTAGCTTAATTTGCTTTGAAAAGCTGTGCTTGCGCTGATAAAGTGTAGAAGTGTTTCTGAGATGAGATACAAGGAACAGATGTTTAGTATAAAATATTGATAGCACAGAACAGAGATAAGCTTGGTATTTAATTTGTCTTAATATTTCCATTACTACAAATTCAACAGCTTTTATCTTACTGGGTAATTACAACCCCCACCCTGGCATAAGATAAGATAGAATTTTTACAGTTTTCTGTCACATTTAAACTCTCCATGCCCCGCTTCTCTCTACGTTTTTTTTCTTCCCTTAGGTACTGGTTTCTTTCATTTCAATTGCAATCTTCAGTTAAAAGATTAGAGAACTTGTTTTTGCAGAAATTGACATCGTCCTTCCCTTAAAGTATTTAGGGTATCTGGTCATGCTATCCCTAAAAAGGATATACATATGTTAGGATGTAGGTTGGCTGCTTTAGGAGACCACAGAATGTAGAGATGCAAACAGTAGAGGAGTTTGTTTGGGTCTTTCTTTTCATGTGATATTCAGACCATCTAGGGAGTCTCTACTCCACATGGTCATGTAGGGATCCAGGCTGGCCAGTAGGTTCTGACCTCCTCAGCACCTGGCTTCCTTCACTGGATAACAGCTGGTGCTCCATTTGTTATTGTTTTTCAGACAGGAGGAAGGAGGTCGGGGACTGAGTGGGTAAGAAGTCCAAAGCAAGCAACTTGTCTTTAAGAAAGTACCCACAAGGTGTACATATAAATTCTGCTCATTTACTATTGGCTTTTTGTAAAAATGTTCACGTCCAACTGGAAGGGAGAACAGAGAACCATTTTACCAGTGAAAAAAATTGATCTTTCTTGTCTAGCAATATGGCAAAACAGATACCCTGAGAGGCCCTCCTGAAAAAAACCAAGATGAGCATCATAAAATAATATCATGATGGTGTTGCTGGGATCAAGGTCATGAAGGGAATCACCAAAGGACAAAGGAAAGAGGAACAGAAATTAAACAATGAGTGGAAACAAAGTCTGTGAACAGTGAGCACACATCTTGGTCCTCTTGGGTGGATATGAGCCTTTGGCCCACCTGTCATAAATTTTCAAGAGGAAGCCAGAATAGGACTGGAGTAGATCCACGTCAGTAGTGACCCTTGGTTCATGAAAAAAAAAACTACATCTAAAGAAAAACACCATGAATTTAAGCATTCAGATATTTCACAGATAAGACAAATATGAGCTTCCATGCAAGTATACCAAATGTGCCAGAAAATGAGTGGCATGCGAGTTAGCAGAAAAAATAAAGATTTAGATCCTCAAGTACTTTAGATCTCACCGTTATGATGTAAAGAATAAAAATGCTCACATGCATTCACAAGATATATAAATATATAAAATATAAGATGGAATCACAAAATGAGAAACAAAAAAGAGACCGTAAAAAGGAGCAGACAGATCTGAAAAAGAACAAAAATGATTTAGAAATGAAGACTACAACTCTTAAAGTTACAAAAATAACTCCAAAAATACAATGACAAATCAACTCCAAAAATACAATGACAAATCATAACAGTAGCATACATACAGGAATGGGGCTAGCTTCTGGAAGGAGATAGGAAGTAACAACTCTGGGTGACACTTCATTTCCTGGGACCTAAGGGAGTGCTCATTTGGGCCCCGAATATCACATATTGTCTTCTGAAAAGAGTTTTCACCCTTCGACCACAGTCACTGGGGTTCAGTCAAGGAGGCTAGGCAAATTTCTTCTTAGTAAGGTGTTTTCTCCTAAGACAACCTGAGTAGACAACTTTTACATCCTTACCCAAGAAACCGTTTTTGATCTTTAGAAGTCCGTCTCCATTTCAGAGGAGAGTATTTGCTTTACATTTTCATAACTAGAAGGCTCAGTTAGAGATGGTTTTCGCAGAACAAAGGCGCATCCTGCCTAAAGACATATGGTATTGAAGTTTCTGACATTTGAGAGTTAGAAACCGTTTGGCTGCTGCTGAGTGTCACTTTCCCTCTCCCCACCCTTCAAAACTACCTGCTCATAATTTTAAAAGTAGTTCTGCTGCAGGAAAGAAAGTGGGGTGCAAGAGAATGATCATGTCCCAGATCTCAGGTGAGTCCCTGAGACGGCTGCCAAGTATGGGTTCTTGGCTTCTCGCAGGAAAGAATTCAAGAGTGAGCCACAGTAAAGTGAAAGAAGGTTTAATCAGGGAGATACACACTCCACAGACAGAGTGTGAGCCATCTCAGAAGGTGGGAGGCCCCAAAATATGGGTTGGTTATTTTGATAGGCTGGTTAATTTCATAGGCTAATGAGTGGGAGGATTATTCCAACTACTTTGGGGAAGGGGCGAGGATTTCCAGGAGTTGGGCCACCACCCACTTTTTGACCTTTTATGGTCGGCCTGGGAACTGTCATGGCACCTGTGGGTATGTCATTTACATGCTAATGTATTATGAGTGTATAATGAGGCTCAAGGTCTACTGGAAGCCGAATCTTCCACCGTCTTGGACCTAGTTGGTTCTGACCAGTTTATGCTGTTCATTTCCATGGAGTTTAATGACATTTTTTAAAATTGGAAAGTTGTTTCTTGGTCGTAAAGAGATTAACAGGACCCGCTGTATTAAGAAATTAAAAATAGAACTACCATACCATCCAGAAATTTTACTGCTGGGTATTTTTCTGAAGAGAATAAAAACACTAATGTGAAAAGATTAAAAAAAAAAAAAAATCCTAGGGTCAGAAGCCAGCAGGACACTCCACAAGCCTTGTTTTGAAGCACTGGACACATCAATTTAGTATTTCCTTGCTCTCAGCTGCATGAAAGTCAACCAAAAAACTTAAATTTAACAGGAAGCTTTTTTCTCTATATTCTACACTTTATAATTATGAAACAGACAAAAAGGGGCAAATCAGGGATTCATTTGTTTTAAAGGAGTAGTCAGAATAGTACTCCTTATGTAGTGTTTAGTAAATGCACTTGGAGCTGATCACTCAGTCAGTTAGTTTATAACCGTAAAATTCCCACCTGAGTGGTCCAATGGAGATCACTGCTCTTCCTATAGCTCTTTGTATTTACAGAATACTAAAATTACATTATGTCAGGTTTTCTTATTTAATCCTCATGAACCTCGCTGCTACAGAGTTTATTATCACCCTAATTTATGGAAGAGGAAACTGAGACTCAAGCATAAGCTAATACATTTGAGAGCCATGACTTGGGTCTCCTCATTCCTCCTTCTATAAAATCTGTATAATTTACATTACACTGTGCTTTCTTCTTAACTTATAGCTGTAGTGTTTAAGTAGAATGTATTTTTTGAAAAATTGTAATTCACAGTTTATATAGTGACTCTCAGTTTTCCAGAATCAGTTAAAGTTTATGGATAGTGGATAGTTATGTATAGGAAGTCAGGAAATCTGGTGGTTTGTAAATCTCTGCAATTTACCAGCTGTATGATATTGAGCAATCCTATAATATCACTGGGGCCCAGGTTACTTATATGCATTTGAAGGCTTTTTCTGTTTGTTTTTGAAGAGATGATTACTAATGGTTCTTCTGGTTAAAATAATTCTATGATGTTTGTATACTTTATTTCTAAAATACATTACTTTTTCAGTTCAAAACAAGTTGTCTCAAGATTGCCTTTAAAAAATAATTTCAGTGTGTACTGATTTCTGTCTTAGTCCTTCCAAGTTGCTATAACAAAAAATCCATAGACTGAGTAGCTTAAACAACAAGCATTATTTCTCACAGTTCAGGAGGCTGGGAAATACAAGATCAAGGGGCTAAAGATTCAGTCTCTGGTAAGAGTGCTCTTCCTGGTTAATAGATTGCCATCTTCTCACTGTGTCCTCACATGGTAGAAGGGGTAAGGGAGCCCTGTGTGATCTCTTTTATTAGGGCACTTATCCAATTCATGAGGAGCATACCCTCATGACCTAATCACCACCAAAACCCCACTTCCTATTACCATCTCATTGTGAGTTAGGATTTCAACATATGAATTTCAGGGTAGGGGGACATATACATTCAATCCATAAAACGGATTTTTTCCATTTGTTTTTCAGTAGATGATTACGAATAGTTCTTCCTGTTAAACAAATTCTATGACATTTATATATTTTATCTCTCAAGAAAAAGAAAAGAAAGCCCAGACTTTATCTGAAGCATAGGTTGCTCCCAAGTCAAAGTTTTGTGATAAAATGGCTGCAGACCTCATTTTGTAAATTTCTTCATCTCCTCAGCAATGTCAGTGCCTCCATGTGACATCATTATTTTCCCTATCTTTCCCAAAGAATCATATTAATATTAACACCTGATTATCCCCCATTGAAGACCTGTGAAGAAAACCGGGTGAAAAGTTTGACAGTAACATTTATTTAATATATTAGAATAAAATATTTTAATGAGTTCCCAGAAGTCAGAGATGAGGGGATTTTTCTTTCATTTATTTGCATGTATGTTCCAAATAATTTCTCCTTGTTTCTGATTTGGTGAGAAGGTTCACATGTGAAATTTCAACTGAGCACAGCATGGTACTGTGGCAAACATCTTTGACGTTGACATTGAAAAACTGAGATTAGTTTTCAGTGCTCTAAAAGAGCCCCCCTGTGACTCTGGAAATGTGCCATACAACTTTCTTCAGCAGAATGGATAGGTATCCATTAATTAGACATTATTATTAATGTCGTGTTCAGCTGCACGCAAAAGGGCAGAGTACAAAAGGGAGGGCAGGCATGATGATTTTGATGATACATGGAAGCTTTCATGAATTACTTAAAGAAAATCCCTGCTTCTTACCCTGTTGCATACAATAATTAAACGGTAATGAATAATTGTGAGAAAAGAAAAAAACATATATGGATTGGGTTTATTTCTTGCTTCTTTTTTTTTAAATTATTTTTGTTATTTTACAACAGTGGTGAGAAATCACTGAAAGGTTGCAGAAGTTTAGGGAATTACATGATTTGAAATGTGTTATGACCTTTCTTTACACCTATTTGAAGACCTCCTTCCTAGATTTCTCAGGGACCATATTGTTATATTTCCTAACTCTAAACTCTGACACGTGATCATGATGAAAAAAGGAGAAATTATCTTTGAGTATGATAATCTCAACATCTAAGTGTCTGTAACATACAAGGGTATATTATAAGTCTACAATGGGGATATTTCACAAAGTTAGGTGAATCACGTTGTGCTATTTGTAGTGGATTATCAAGTGAGCCTCTTTGGAACACATGTGGGGCGCCGTATATTAAGTGATCCATACAACAGACTTATGCTGCAGTCCTTAATTTGAAAAGAGCTTTCAGAGAATGGATACATTTAAATGAAGTCTGCAGGTATGATCATACTGGCATATTACATACTGTTGTGCATTATTTCTGCACTAAAGATCAAATATAAATATAAAACCTTTGGTGAAAAACAACAGATAAAGTCTTAATGTAGATGGAAGTAGTAGACATTCCTTCCAATACTAACACCTATCTGATAAACTGAGCTTTCTAATGATACACATGCTAGCAGAGATGGTTCAATGAAATCTACTACAAGTGACTTTTGCAATTTCACATGCATAAAGAAGTATGTGACCAATCCAGTAAAATCATGAAGGGAGTTGGTTTGCTTGTGATCAAATAATTAGGTTAAAATTTGAAAAATAAGTAATACACCAAATAAATAATTGATTACCGTTAATATTTTTATAAGAAATAAGTGGTCAAATTTGCATATTTAGAACATTGCTTTAGTGAAAACAATAATGGTTTGCGATTAACAGTCCCAATATTATGCTTGTCTGTTAATAGGTTGAGAACACTTGAAAATATGTACCTTTTTTGCACCTTTTCTGTGTATTCTTGTAAAAATCCTAATCTGAAAAAATATATGTATATATAATATATAAATCAACATAAATATCCATAAATATAGGTGTATATTTATGTTAGAAACTTGAGAGCAATGTGTTCCCTTGAAAGAATATAAGGAAGGCTGAGTATCCTTCGAGAGAGGATATATGCCAGATATATAATTTTTATTTACTTAAAGATATTCAGAAATACACACTTTGTTTCTATGCAACCTAGCATGTGCATTCTCAGGTCATCTATTTTTTTACTTGCATTATCCCCGGGTTACACTTCAGTACTTTCATTTTTAAACTTCTATGTGAAATTCAGTGAAAAAAAAAATCTGAATCCCTACTTTTTAAAGTAATTCACAATTTATATACAATTATCTACATTATTTTAAGGCAGATTACGATTTACTGAAAACATTTTTGTCTCTGAACTAGAGTTTACATGTTAGGTCTGTTTTGCTGGGGCATGCTTTCTGAATAATTTCTGCCTGAATCAAGGAAGCAAGAATCAGTGAGAGAAGGAATATAAAGTTCTTCCTAGCACATGGTGCATCCTTCATCAACATAGCTCTTACTGTGATCATCCACTGACATGCCCTTAGGCCCAGTTTTCTTTTGCCCATATGTGAAGTAGAAGGGGAAAGAAGTAGTAAAAAATGTGGTGGTGGCCATTTCCTATCTCCATCCCTCAGCTTTAAAGTTTGAAGGCTTTTATTGTTATTTCAAAGACGAATTTCTATCTTACTTAAGTAAACTTTTTTTGCAAAGCAAGGCTTAGTTCAATGACTGTTGGAGTATTTCTTTAAAATTGCATTAATGAACTGCAAATGCCTGAGGTTTTGGCTTCTTTCTTTTTACATTGTTTGTGTATGTAACTAACTCAGGGTGACTGTTACGAGCAGCAACATTGCAGGGAAGGAAGGAGACTCCAGACCTCGAGAATGTGGCTCTACTTCTAATGTGCTGTGCAACATGTACAACTTACATAGCTTCTCTGATATTCACATCTGTCAAATGAGGGCATTTCTTCAAGGTCCAATTTCTTTAAATTTCAATTTTCGAATTTGATGGTATAATCCCAGTTAGCCCTATACAGAGAAAATTTATACATTCCACAGCCTCAGTCTTCCCGAGGAATGTGACTAAAATCAGTAGATGATTCAAATTAAACATTAACACTATTATAAAATAATTAATACCATTTACCTAATGATAGTGTAATCAGTACGGGATGTCTATTCAATAATAGTCATGTCATGGGTAATATGATGAAAAATTGGTAAAACAAAAATACCTAAGTTTTAAATACATGTCAGCAAATTGTGGTTTTCTTTATTGGTTAAACATCACTGAGCATCATTGCTGCAATGTAGTAAGTTAATCTCAAAGGGTACACACCTCTCATTTTTACTTTCCTTGCATAGAAAAGACTTAAGGTCGTGATTGTCAATTGAAATTTACAAAAACAAACTGCTGTTTCTCTGCAAAGTTACTTTTATGCGTTCTTTGCCAGAAAACTACAGTGTAGGGATAACAAAGGCACAGAGATCTGTTAAATTATGCTGCTTTTTGTTTGTTTGTTTGTTTCATGGAATGAGTTACATATATTCTGAGAATAGAAACCTCACAGCATGTAACCTTTTCAACTTTCCACAGATTAAAAAACATACTGCTTTGCTTTATTGCATTCTCCCGCAACAAGGGACATATTTCAGCAGAAAAGGGCAAACCAGGAAATTTACTCATGAAAACCAATTTATATAAGCATATGAATAGTATAACGATCCCCATAGTATGTCTGGTATTCACCTTGAGAACTCTTGGGAACACATAAGTAATCCTCAGTGCAACTTCAGTTGGGCCTGTGTTTTAGTATAGAAAGTGAATGAGGTCAGTCCTGGATTTATTATTATTATTATTATTTTCTCTCTGGCATCAAGTCAACCAGTGTGATAGCCTGTGAACTCTTTCAGCTTTCTCTCTGAAAAATCAGACTGTGACAGGGTGTCAGCATTACAGATCAGTGTTGGAGATTGAGCAGACCTGAATTAATAAAGGTCAAAATTGTCAACAGGAAGAGTGTCTGGTGACATGTGAGGACTTGCTCCTAAACAGCATTTGAAAGGCAAAAAGTAGCTCCAGAACAGAACCCAAGGCACCTGGACAAGCCAGGGATTTCCTGAGAATCATCTCAAATAAATACCTACTCTTAAGTAATTTTAGAACATTCCCATTTCTTTTCCTCTCTATCTTTAAATGCTCAAAACCATCTCAGATCCCAGAGTGACCTAAGGTGTCACAGTGAGGGAAGTGGCAGTTCTGACCCAGTCCCCATGTCTGCCTGTAAGAGGCGATGTCCGTGCTTGCCCCCCTTCCCCATTCAACTCAGCTTTTTTTTTTTTCTTTTTTCACAACCGATGATGTTTTCACAGAACTTTGTAGAAGCAAAGTGCTCTTCCTCTGAACTGTGTAATATGACCACAGATTCCTTTCTACCTATACCATTATCTTATCATTTTGTGTCAGTTCCATCTCTTAAGCAAACTAAGAAACTCAGAGGGGATATCTTGTATTTATCTTACATGCTCTAGAGTGTTAACTGAGTACACATAGGTACTCAGAACATAGGGGAAAATTTTACTCTGGTTGATGAGGAAAGAAGTTTAGTTATATTTCCAGGGAAAATTTAACATTTTTTAGCCCTTCCATCGATTGTATCCTTCAAAATCACAAGAGTGTCAATGTTGTTTCAAAATAAATAAAACCATTTGGTCCTTTTTTTTGGCAGTACGCGGGCCTCTCACTGTTGTGGCCTCTCCCGTTGCGGAGCACAGGCTCCGGACACGCAGGCTCAGCAACCATGGCTCACGGGCCCAGCCGCTCCGCGGCATATGGGATCTTCCCGTACCGGGGCACGAACCAGTGACCCCTGCATGGGCAGGCGGACTCCCAACCACTGTGACACCAGGGAAGCCCAACCATTTGGTACTTATACAGGAGTAATAAACATGTGGGATGTAAGATTTTCGGAAAGATTTGGATTTCTCTATAAAGTTTTCTTTCCCTCATTAGGGCTGCTTGCCAGCTTTCTTGTCCCTTGATCTTTTATTTAAAGAGCAGATCTAGATCCCCTTATAGTGGGAAATTTACCTCTGTGTTTTCAAATTCTATCACTCTCTGGGTTCTTAGTGTTTTGAGAGTGTGTTTGTGTGTGTGTTGCCCTACTGGCACCTACTTTGTGATGCCCAAGCAACTTCCAGATTATTTGAACTGAAAATAAAAATGACTATACAGCTACTTAAGTTTTGTTTGAGAAGCATGTTGGTACATTTTATCTCTCTCCTCCACCCTCCAACTGTCTTTGAAATATTCAGCCTAGAAGTACCCAAATTCCTTCAGCCCTCCAAAATTTCATGTTTTGTCTTATAAATGACGATTTACTAGTTTTCTTCAGTAAGAAATAGTTTATTTGGGAAGCCTAATATAGCCTAATATAGCAAATACCTTGTTGTCTGTTAGAGAAAATTGTACTAATTAGCAAAAAGCATAAACTGAAATATGGTCTGTATATACTTACCAGATTGGTTTAATACTAGGGTCCTTTGCAACTTTCTTTTGTCTCAAGACTTTTATTCCTATGCGACAACATCCTGGTAAAAGTTATACAATCTCCTTTAACTTCCATTTGGAGGGGATAATTATTTTGTAAGACGGAATAGTCTGAAGATGCCATCTCAGTGACTTTAAATAAAATTGCAATCCAAAAGCTTCTTTATCATTTTCTTCTTTCTTTCTTAGCATATTAAGGTCTCAGGGGATGAAAATGTTAAAGCATGCTATCTCCCCTAACTTCTCTTTTAAGCTTTTATCTTATAGGTAATCATTATCTGAAGTTAAATGGGTTAAGTGGTGTTTTTAAATGGCATAAATTGTACTTTCTCTCATAAAGCACTTTTTCAAAGTTAGTTTCTTACAGTAAAGTCAGATAGTGTTGTTAGTAGCCAATTACTATGTGATTTGGTTTTAAAAAATGAGTAAATAATTCAACTTTGTTCTTTATAAAATCCTACCCTTATATCCTCAAATAGTTATATATTAAAAAATATGAAATTTTTTAATAACATAAAAAACAAACACTTTCTACCATAATACAGTGAAAAGTGAAGTATTAAAGAAGGAAATGAGAAATTCTCTACAGCAATCTCCTCTACTTTAAATAACATTTTTTCTTGATAAAAGATAAGACATCAGTGAGAAAATACTGAAAAACTTATGAAGAAACACCATTCACAATCCTATCAATGTCAACATTTATAAAATACTTCTAGTTTTTTTATTTGCACACACAAATATGTGTGTTTATACTCCTGTATGTGTGTTCACACTTGTGTGTGTAAAATATTGGATTGCATTTTTGAAGATGGCAGATTACAGATTACATATTCTGAAGCCTATTTTTATATTTAAAAAATAAGCTATGCAATTCTATTTGCATAGAATTGCAAAATTCTATGCAAGTAGAATTTTTCCTAGAAATATTTTTTTAAATAAATTTATTTATTTATTTATTTTTGCTGTGTTGGGTCTTCGTTTCTGTGCGAGGGCTTTCTCTAGTTGTGGCAAGCGGGGGCCACTCTTCATCACGGTGCGCGGGCCTCTCACTATCGCGGCCTCTCTTGTTGCGGAGCACAGGCTCCAGACCTGCAGGCTCAGTAGTTGTGGCTCACGGGCCTAGTTGCTCCGCGGCATGTGGGATCTTCCCAGACCAGGGCTCGAACCCGTGTCCCCTGCATTGGCAGGCAGATTCTCAACCACTGCGCCACCAGGGAAGCCCTAGAAATATTTTTTATACAAACAAAATTTCATATAAAATTTTTAAAATTTTTTACAAATTTCATCAATTTTATAAAAACAAAATTTTTTATGATTGTGCAATATTTAATATTTAATTTTTTTAATAACATATTTGAGAGTACTTTCAGGTTATGTCTATTTTGCTATTATGTATAGCTCTTCTTTTTTTTTTTTACCCTATAGGTTCATTTTTTTGTAGATGAAATGTCAAGGTCTAAGTCAGGTACATTTTTACAATTTTTAATAAATACTGACATATTATACACCAGAAAGATTGATTCAAATCGCACTGCCCCAGTGGTTTATGATTCTGTTTCACTGTTTATGTTCATACCTTTTTCTTAAGATTTACTTATTTTTATATCATACATGCCATTTATATTTTGTTTATTAATTACTGCACCCATGTTTCTGTTGAGGTATTTATTGTTTTCCCATTGAGGCATAATGTTACTATTTTCTTTAAGTGTTTTATGAGTATTTTTCTCCACTTTTGCAATTTTGTTTTAGTTAACTTGCTAAATTAAAAATAAAAGTTAAGCTTTCTAATAATACCAATGAGTTATTAGTATAAGTCTGTTTTTTAAGTTTTTTCAAATTCAGTTCTACCTATTTTGGTTACCTATAATGTGTGCATATAGTGTATGTGTTTGTGCAGTCCGTGTATACATAAAAAGATAGCTTTATAGACACAGAGTGCCTTTAAATCCTCTTTTCTTTCCTTCTTTCACTACTTTTTCCTTGTCTAGCCCCCTCTCTCTTTTTCTGCCCTCATTATCATAGTTTCATGATAAAGCAAAATATAGAGGAAACTGAGAAAAAATATATTTCACATATTTTTAATTGGCCTCATGTTATAATGGGTGTGCTCACTATAAAATTGAATTGTATTTACTTTAAGTATTGAAAACAAACAATCTTTAACACACCCTAGTTAAGATTGTTACATAAAGAAAAGGTAAAAAGAAAGAAATTTTAGTATTAAAAAATATACCTCTCAATTTACTTAATCTAAAATACAATTATGAAATTAGATATAAAAAGTATATAATAATCTTTTAAAACTTGGTAGCTTATTCTGTAAAGAGGTATTAGCAAGGATATACAAATGTTAGGAAAGATTGACCCATAGGGGTTAAAAATGAAATAATAGAGAGATATACACAATGAAAAGTAGAAATGAAATTGACACCAATAATATAAAATTTAAAATAGTGATATAGAATGAACATATAATTAGACATTTTGTTTCTCACTTTTTGGTTTGCAAGAAAGATGGAATATTCAGTCAGTGTATCAGTTCTAAACCAACCCTCAGAACAAGCTGTCTTCCAGCAGATAAAATATCCAAAAGAAATAATAAAATTAGGATTGATTATTTTAATAAATTTATTTTCACTGTTCTTTCTTTCTCCCCTTTCTAATATTATGATCACTGAGTGTTATACTGACATAGATTCTAATTACTGAGTTGCAGGACACTGAAAAATCTTCAACTTTCTCTTTTTTTAACTAAGGAAATTGAGACACTGCATGTATAACTTGCTTAAAACCACATTGCAAGTTGTGGAAAACTTCTTTTTTAACCATATATTAGGGGGAAAAAGAGACTTTTCAAGACAGAGCTCAATTAGTTGTCCAATTTTGGGCAGATATATCGCTTTTACAACAACTTGAACACAGTTTCCTTACATGTAAATAATACAATTAATATTATATATACTTCATTATATACATAATTAACATAACTAACACAACATACTAACAATGTACAACATTAACATAATATGTTATTTATTTATTTAGAAAATATTTATGAGGCACTAATTATGTGCCAGACTTTGTGACTTATTAAAAAATTAGTCAACATGTTTGTGCACAGGCATTTAGACAATCAAGTCAATGCAAACATTTTCATCAAATTCACTATTTTTGGAAGTTACCATGTGTATTAGTTTAGGTTCTCCAGAGAAACAGAACTAATAGAAGATATATACAGTGACCCCTCAGTATCCTCAGGGAATCGGTTTCAGTACCCCTATGGATACCAAAATCTGAGAAGGCTCAAGTCCCTTATATAAAATGGTATTTGCCTATAACTTAAGCACATCCTCCTACATACTTTAAATCATCTCTAGATTACTTATAATGCCTAATACAATGTAAATGATATTTAAATAGTTGTAAATACAATGTAAATGGTTGTCAGCACAAAGCAAATTCAAAGTTTTCTCTTTGGAACTTTCTGGAAGTTTTTTTTTTTTAACATTTTTGATCTGTGGTTAGTTGAATCCACTGATGCAGAACCTGTGGATACAGAGGGCTGACTATGATATTTACTATAAGGAATTGGCTCACACAATTATTGAGGTTGACAAGTCCAAAGATCTGCAGTCAGCAAGTTGGTGGCCCAGGAGAGCCTATGGTGTAGTTTCAGTCTGCAGGCTGGTAGGCTCGAGACCCAGGAAGAGCTAAAGTTTCAGTTCAACTACGTAGGCAGGAGAAAACCATTGTCCCAGCTTGAAGGTAGTCAGGGATGAGGAATTTCTTTTTGCTCATAGCAGTGTCAACCTTTTTGTTCTATTCAGGCCTTCAACTGATTGGATAGAACCCACTCACATTATGGAGGACAAATTGCTGTACTCATTCTATTGATTTAAATGCTAAACTCATCTAAAAACACCCACATAGACACACCCAAAATAATGTTTGAACAAATGTCTGGGCACCCTATGACCTGATCAAGTTGATACATAAAATTAATCATTACACCATGTTTTCCATTATGTCTACACAATCTTATACCAAGGATGCTATGAAAAGATATAAGCAGGAGTTAGATGGTGAAGCCTTGTGAAAAGGCATATTACCATTAACATCTTTTGAAACACAAAACTTGGTTATGTGATTACTGTATTACTCTAATAATTGGTTAATAAATTACTATAAAAAGTAGGAGAGTGATTGGCAATAGAATGATCCCCTAATGACTGATATGGGTAGTAACAATCAAACTGATTGATTACTTGGGTCCTTAGGAAGCAAGTATGAATATGAATAAGAAACAGTTTTAAGGACACTGTACTCTATTGAAGAAATCAAAATAAGAGAGCACAGCAGATGTAATTTGCTATAGTATGCTGATAATCTTCAAGTCTTTAAAAGCTTCTAATCTCTGTACTTTAAGTGAAAAATTTAAAAGGACATAAACCAAAAGCTCAGTTGTGGAATGGGGCTATGAAATCTGCAGTGAGACAATATCTTTAACTGGATATTCTAGAGGGTTCCTTGAAAGGTTTCATTTTTTGCCAGGAAGCACACTCCTCTCCATCTTTATCTGAATATCTACAGAAAATTCCTCTTTCTGTACCAGGTGACCCAAGGCAACTGTGTGATAGAAAGTGTGCCTTCTTAGCCTTTAAACCAGCTTTCATTGTATTTCTCCATACACCTTCAGGTGATCCATCCCTTCTGCATTCTCCTTTATCTTTTCCTGCTGCCAGGACAGGTTGTCATGGAATTCATTTATGCTTTTCTTATTCCAGATAAATGCTACCAGCAGTTGCCAGGAACTACCTGCCATTAGAAATATCTCATTAGACTTGACAGTGAAAATCTCTCCTACGTGGCAAATGCTAGCTGGTAGACTGTATACTGATGAATCTATTTGAATCCATTTTCAGCCAGTGGGTGAACATGAATTAAGGAACTGGATAGTCCCTAAGAGCTGCCCATTGTATAACTCTCATTACTTTTTTATGGGCTAACCCAGCATGAAAATCATTCATTAGCAATGAACATATTTAATTGTTCTTTCCAGTTCATCCCTTTGTACATTTTAAATAGATTATCCTGGCTGGCTACACACCTGAAATCAAAAAGCAGATGCTGCCTCTAATTGCGTGACTCAGGTAGGGTACTTAAAAAACAAAGAAACACACTTCTTTTTATGATTTTATGTCAACTTTTGATTGTGTCTGGAACATGATGAAATGAATTAATGAATTAATAAATAAATTGCACATAAGCATTGATAAATTAATGGATGAATGAGTAAAAAATTACACTTCAATGCCCATATTTATTACTAAAAGAAAGAGAACAAAGAAAGGTGATGATATATTTAAAAGGAGTGACTTGTGACTGCAAACAAACGATTGCGGAAAGAAAACTGGAATCTCAGATTTCTACACTTATTTGAGGCATAGTGTCCCGTCAGTGAAAAATTACAACTCATTTGTTGCCCCTATCAGGAAAGAAGGAAGGAAGGAAGGAAGGAAAGAAGGAAGAGAGGAAAAGAAGGAGGGAAAGAGGAAGGGGAGGAAAGAATAAAGAATTCATGAAGATTGAAAAAGGCTGTAAAATTCTGAAAGTTCTACAAACAGAAATATAAATAGAGAGAAGGTTCTTGTAAACTCATGCAGTATTCAGTATATTGGAATGCTTTACATATTTTGCTGACAAACATGTGAACTATTGTCAGATTATTGTAGGGATATTTGAACTTCAAGTTTACAACCTTGACATGGCTATAATGGAAAGAATTTAAACTTCTTTTGGGTTACTCATTAGTGCTTATGCATTAATTTAAAAAGATCATCAGTTTCTGTTCTAATGTCAGATATGCTTCTTGAACAAGTTATCTTTAAAGGTACTATTATTTTTCTATTATCCTAATTAACAATAAACAAACCATTGTTCACAAACAACAACAAAAACTACTTTTAAAAAATATTCCACTTTATGAATGGAGGAAATTAATGTAATCAAAATTTATGCTCAGATACTTTTGCAGTAAAATTTTAACTTGACAGAAAGTGTTCAAAGTACTTGAAAACCATGTAGTGATAAGTATAGCAAAAATCTGTGTGATGAGTACAGTTGGGTAATCAGTAGTTAAATGAAATTTCATCAGCTCTTATCACCAAGTTTTCTTCTCTACTGGGGAAAAAAGCTTCCTTTTTAACATTGGGGAAAAGACCCTGTAATAGATGAAAAATTGAATCAACTGAACCCCAAATTTATTATTTGAAGCGTATAACAGAAGTTCTAATACTTAGACACAGAAGGCTGCTGGTAAAGCATCTTCTGTTAGCCTCAGGCTTACATAAATGGCAGCTGATCAGCACATAGTACTCTTGAGGGAGGGAACTAATATGAGCAAGATCAACAAATTTGAGGAAGTAGAGTTCCTCAAGCTGACAAACAAAAGATACACAATATTTCAATAGGTTTTCAAGTACATATGAGGTTATTTAGCAAAAAGTAATAATCATTTTTTCATCGACTCGGGTAAAAAAAGAAAGAGCAGAAATGATAAAAAGTAGAATTTCAATTAGATAAGGAACAAATGTCTGTAGTAACTGTTACATGCACCTTTCACTTAGCATTTATTTGAGACTCGAAGCTGTTAATGTTATTCTTGTGACAGTGTTCATTACCTCAGTTAGGTTGTAAGCTCTTTGAGGCTTGAGATGTTGTTTGTGTGTGTGTTTTGGGGGCAGGGGAGAATAGTGGGTAAATGTATCTTGATTATAAAATATGTTAAGTAGAAATAACTTTTTATTTTGGCATTGAGCAATTTCAAGATTCAAAAAATTTCTGGTTTTGGATATATTTTGGATTTACTTTTTGCTTGGGGTAATTTTAAACTTAATATCACCAAAATAGTACAAAGAATATCTGTAAACCTTTAATCTAAATCTGCCTATTCTTAATATTTTATTTCATTTGCTTTATCATTTATGTTCTCTCTTTCTCTGTCACATACCCTCTTTATATATGTGTATAGAGATAATTATTTTTTTCTATATCATTTGAATGTAAATTTTATACATCATAAATTCTTCAGCATAGTATTTCCAGAGATTAGGGATATTCTCTTATATAACCACATTACTGTTGTCAACTTCATAGATCTACATGTATACAATACCTTTGTCTAAACTACTATCCACCTTCAATTTGGTCAGTGATCCAATAATATCTTTATAGCAATTTTTTTCTCTACCAGTACAGGATCTAGTTTAGGTTCTGGTATTACATTTACTAGTCATGTGTATTTAGTCCCTCAATCTGGGACTAATGCATTTCTCATTGCATGTTGGTTTGATATTTGCTTGTCGACTAGACTGTGCTTATGCATTGTCACTCATATGCTGCATAGTCGATAGATCTTGTCCTTCATTTGGAGCCACACAATGTCCATCTGTCCTCATCAATGGTGTTAATTTTAACATCTGGTCAAGGTGTTGCCCATTTCTCCTTTCTCTGTTGTATAATTATTGTTTTTTCTTTTCTCCTACTTTTCTTCTCTTCTTTGTACATTCAGTTATTATAAACAAAACTACTAAAAAGAATTTAGGATCTGTTTGTGTTCTGCCATTCCACCCTACAGCCCACTCTGCCCAAGGGTAAGGGTATATAGCTAAATGCTCTCTTCACAAGTATTTAGATTAGTTTTTCTCAGCTATAGGGTTCACTTGACATATGATTTTAGGGTTCACTTGACGTATGATTAGACTCATTTGTTTCAGTTTGTTTGCAGTTTTTTTCCCTTCCCATTCTTATTAATGTAATTAATATTTTACAATATGTAGGATATTAACATGCTTAAAAAGTCATAACTATACATAATGGTATACTCAGAGGAGTATCACTCTCTCTTTTCCCTTCCTCCACCTCACCCAGTGTAGTTAAACAACTTCATTTTTTCCGGTTTGTACTTCTTGTGATTGCTTGTAATGATAAGCAAGTGAATGTATATTTTCTTATTTTCTGTTCTTTTTTATACAATATATAGCATTACATGTATCTTGTTTTACACTCTGCTGTTTCACTTAAGAGTCTGTCTTGTTAATAGTGTCCTTCCTCATTCTTTTTCACAGCAGCATAGCACTCCACTAAATTCACCCACTCTCCTATGCTTGGACACTGAGGTAGTGTCCAATATTTTGCAATTACAAATAATGCTTCAGTGAATCACCTTATTCATATGCATATTATTACTGCATTTTTGTATTTTGGAGGTATATCTTCAGGGTAAGTTCCTGGAAGTAGGACTACTAGATTGAGAGCTAAGTGCAGTGTAGTTTGATAGAATATTTTTTTCTTTTAATTTTTTTATTGGAGTAAAATTGCTTTACAATGTTGTGTTACTTTCTGCTGCACAACGAAGTGAATCAGCTATATGTATACCTATATCCCCTCCCTCTTGGACCTCTCTCCCCTCCTTCCCCCCGCATCTAGGTCATCACAGAGCACTGAGCTGAGCTCCCAGTGCTATACAGCAGGTTCCCACTAGCTATCTATTTCACACATGGTAGCGTATTTATGTCAAACCTAATCTCCCAATTCGTCCCATCCTCGCCTTACCCCGCTGTGTCCACATGTCCGTTCTCTACGTCTATGTCTCTATTCCTGCCCTAGGGTTGTGCGTTTTACATTCCCACCAGGAATGTCTGAGATTGCTTCTCCACAGGCTCTCCAACACAGTGGGGATTGTCAAGCTTTTGAATTTTTGCCAATCTGATAGTTTAGAAATGGTATCTCAGAGCAGTTTTAATTACACTTCTGATCGAGAATGAAGATATCTTTTCATATGTTTAGAGAACACTTTTAGATCTCTTTTTTGTGGATTGTCTGTGCAGGACATGTCTTTAAAAATATCAGATTATTGATTTAGGAATGCTTCATCCCTAACTCAAGGACAGATATAGAAAATAGGCAAACATTTAATAAACAAGAAGCCAGAAATCAGGATGTCAACAGGACCTCATTCCCTTAGAGACTCTAAGGAGACTCCACTTCTGCTCACTTCCAGCTTCTGGTGGTTGCTAATGTTCCCTGGCTTGGGACCACATCACTCCAATCTCTGACTCCATCTCGAATTGTCTATTCCACTTCTGTGTGTGTGATCTCCCTCTGCCTCTCTCTTATAAGGACTTGTGAGAGCATTTAGGTCCCACCCGTAAAATCCAGGATAATCCTCTCCTCTCAACATCCTTAATTTAACTGCATCTTTTGTTATGCAAGATAATACTTACTGTTTTGCCATATATGGTAATATTCACAGATTCCAAGGATTAGAACATGAACATGTGTTTTGGGAGACACCAATAAGCCCAACATGTATGGGTAATCTTAAATAATATAAAGAAGAAGGAGGAGATGGGATTTTTGGTATCAAATATGCTCTGGGTATTTGGAGGGAAGGAATTGTGGGAAACAGGACACAGTTACTCTCTTGTATGTCACTCTCACCATTGTCTGGAAGAGAAGAGTACCTAGACTATCAGAGCATCCAGCTGAATGAGATTTAGTAATTGTTTCTGTGCTTTAACTGGCTTAATCTTTTTGTTGTAATGTGCCCTAATAACAGAAACTGCATTATAAATTTATAAATAAAATATAAGACTCCATCTGAGGATCTCTGGATTATACAGTAAACACTTTCGAAAAGGAGGAACAACGCACTTTAAAAACTTGAAGCTTCTAATGAGCTTAATTTGTGACCTTGGCAACAATAGCAAACATGTGATTGTAAAGCTTTCTAGAAGGGTGAGATCACAGTACTTCAGGCTTGATGATTCAGCTGAAGACACAATTCAGAAATGATGTCATTAAGACTGAACATGTGTTTGAACCACCTTGTACTTATTGCTGTTGTTCTACACAGTTGATCTTAAAAGTCCACCTTTAAATGTCATTGTAAAGGAGAAATGTCATTTCTCCTTTGTTTAGGGATCAGGTCATACGATTGGTAAATATGATTGCCTTGAATATTTTCGTAATGCCTGTCCATCAGAAAGTTTTGCCTAGTACTACATATTGTGATTTCAACAAGATGTTATTAGCCATACAGAGATTAATACCACATTTTACAGTATATGCTACAGGCATTTGGGATAAATTGATGAATCATAGAATCTTAGAGTTGGCAGGGAATTTAGAGATAAACAAATACAACCACTCATTTGATTTGATGCTTGAATAGTTTTTCCTACACTCTACTAAGAGGGCAGCTACATATTGTTAGAATACGTCTAGTTTCAGGGAACTTACTACCTTTCAGAGGAACCCATTTTATTTTAATGGTCCCGTATTAAGAAAAAGTCATCCTACATAAAACATTAAGTTAAATATTTCCTTACATACCTTGCAGACAGATCATTTACCTTTTCTAGTCACCTGTTTTCCAAACTGGCAATCCTGAGGGGCTTCTACAGTTCCTAATGGGTCCCTGTTTCAGGTTATCATTTCAGACCTTGTCTAAACCTATGGATATTGCCAATGCCTCTAAGTCTTTAGTAACATTGACTGCAAACAATTTGTGTTTCCATGTTAGATGAAAATGTGAAGAAACTGTAAAATAAAAGAGTGGGAGGGATTTATGGGTTGGGGGCTTTGGCTGGTGCTTTGGGCTTGAAAGGTCTGTGGAATTCCTTAAGATCTTGGACTATCGGTATGTGTTTTGCTTAAGTCAGACAAGGAGTCTGTATTATAGAAACTATAAAACTTCAGAAGCGTCTCACGGAAATGAAGCTTAGGAATGTAGACAACCTTCAGAAAGGAATTAGAACAAGGATCTGTAGAGCTTTAACACATCCATAAAGTTTGTCCACTCGTTCTTTTTTTCTTTTTCTTTCTTGCTCTTTATCAGTATCCATCTTATATCTTATTTCCTCTATAGACCTTCTGGTTTGCTTTATCCTTTTTCTCTCTCTGCAGACTGGCTTATGCAACGTTCCTGGCTATCAGTTTTACATGTTTTCTTTAAGATTTTCTCACATCAACCAACTGTCCTTAGTTAGAATTCTGAATCTAAGAAGAGATAAGCCACCTGTCCCAACACAGTTTAGAGCAAGTATTTCCGCCCCCCCAACCAGTTGGAGCTGAGATCCTAGGGACATGGGGTGATGTTATTCAACAACACTCCTGGAAGCTCACGCCTAGATCAGAATCAGACAATTTCAGGAGAAAGCAGATGGCTCTAGACCAGGGCAGACAATCCTCCAAATGTCTACCACAGGGAAGGGCAACTTTAAGTTTCCTGGAGTTTGAGAAAACAAATTTCTGTAGGAGGTAACTATGTTAGAGACTGAGGATACAAAAGCAACCCCTGTGTTGTTTAAGGCTTATTTTAAGCTATTGAAAAAGTGAGAAAGGACATTTAACTTTCTTTTCTTGTCTGCATCAGTTTGGAAAGGAATTCAGAGCAGAGCAAGTTTCCAAAAATAAGTTATGTTTTAACTTTTATTGATCTAGTTTGGTGAACTTAGGAAAGGACGGAACCTCAACACATGAATGTCTTAATACATCCCAAGAGTAGATTTGTTTTGTTGGTAATTAGGTTGCATTTTTGTCCCTATATTTATCATATTTCACTAACTTTTAGGTCTTTTACTGTTAAGTTATATCACAACCTACCTATACTTACCCAGTATTCCTTTGCACAGGGCTTGACATTTATCCTGATTGAATTCATGACTTGGCATAGCATTCCAGGTTAACATGACTTTTCTGGATTCTGATTCAGTATTCCAATATGGTAGTTATCCCTTCAGCTTCATGTCAACTGAATATATGATTACATGTCATCAGGTAGTGATGAGGCATTGAAAGTAAGGTAGCAACTGTAGTAAAATGATCCTTTGACAGGGTCTTAGAAATCTGTATTCTGATTTCAACTATGCCATCTATTGCATGAATTTGGGTAAGCCATTTAATTGCATGATGTCTTGTTCTATCATACATAAACGGGGTAATAAACAGTTTAGTAATTATACATGGAAATAGCAGCTAAGAAGTGGGCAACTGATTGAAGTTCTTTATAAATTGGTAACATCATTGAACATCTCTAGTCTTATGTATCAGGAAGTACCAGATGGGATGAATTGCTACAGTTCTTGCCGCAGGGCAGCCTCATCTGAAGGGCCAGTTGAATTTTTCTTTGCAGCTTAAAGAGGATATGAAGTTGCAGCTGTGAAGCACACCTTCACTGGAAAGGCAATTTCCTCTGTACCTAGCATCAAATGTATTTCAGGTGTCAGATGGTGCCTTTAAGGCACTAGTCAGTACATGCATCAAGCCTGTTAAAAGTGATGCCAGTTAAAGGAATTACATTACTTTGATTCTGAGACAGCTCTACTGATTGCAAGGTGGCTTCTATAGTGAATACATGCTGTTTTAACTTGTGCAGCAACCCCATATCTTTCCTTCTGTTTTTTTTTTAAACAGTACCCTTATTTCCCTTCAGGTAACCACTGCTTTTCCATCTCATTTCATGTAGGACCAAACTATTGTCCCAACGGACATGACACCCTTGACCAAATAGGGACACGCCCTCACTGACCACAGCAAGAAAGTGAGAGACAAGCGTACAATTCAAGTTAGTTCAACCAGACTTCTTCTCCAGATAATTTAAATATTGAGTAGAATGACAAAGACAAAACCAATTGATACCTAGTCATTAGTTCTTGCATTGGCTCCTGCAGACTGCCCCTTGTTTCTCTCCTTCTCAAGGCCTAGATATTCAACTTTTCTCTTAAAATCTCCAAGCCTCTTCACCCATTTCCAGTAACGTCTTGCTTAAGTAGGTTCATGTTGGTTTTTGTTACTTGCGACTAAATAACTAAAACTGATATATTCCATGATTTTAGGAAATGAAGAAATAAGCGTTATAAGAATCAAGAAGATGCAACACCTAGATGGCCTAAGGGACTCTTGCTGAGTTGGAGTCCCCTTGAGTTCTGTGCTTTTCTCATTTATGCCAGGAACACCCAGTATCAGCCCACTGCTCCCATGGTTCCTCACTGGGGCTCGTCACATAAGCCTCACTTTGTATCCATCCACACCACACCCCTGCACATCCAGTATCAGCCCAGATCAGGCTTTCTCCTGAGCACTGGTTTAGACTTGAAATGATTTCCCTGATCCTAGCTTAGCCCCTCCTTCCTTTTGAGGGCAGTCTCATGTCCAAAGGCCAACTCTCCCGTTGACGGTCAGTGAGCAAGAGCTTTTATAGGCGGAGGGAGGGGGCTACATGCAGAAACAGCATAGTCAGCTCTGACAGTCATCTTGAAATTGGTCATGCAGTGGTCTGATCAGCATCATCTTGATTGTTTTAAGTACAGTTAATCTTCAGTTCCAGGATTGGTTTGTTCCCATTTCTTTGAGGCCAGTTCTCAGAATTGTGGCAGCTTATGTCATGATTACAGTCTGTTCATCATGTAGATAACTTCTTCTACCCAGTGGGGGCTTCAGTATCAACAAGACAGTTCAAATGATATGGCTCAGAATATTATCTATAGCCCTAGCGGAGGAACTAAAGGTCCTTGACTTTGTTTAGTGGCTAAACTATTATTATTTTTGTCTGTGGACTGCTTTCCTTTGCTTCTGCATTTTCTCACTTCTCTGATTAAACTTGTTCTCTGGCTAAAGTTTTTCCACACACCGAAGGCAGGCAGAAGACATGGGGTGGGGGGAGGACCATAGGGTCCTGCTCCATTTCACTTTGGCCAAATTCTTTCCAAATCTCAAACTCATTATTAAAATAAAATTTGGCATGTTCTCTTTGCATCTATGAGGATTCCTAATATTATAAAGATATTTAGTATTTGTTAAGAGAAACTTGATCACAGAAAAAATTTTCTTAATGTAACTATAGCAAAAGTCTCCTTAGCATTGCCTAGCCCTGTATGACATTGAGAAGTACATTAGTTATCCATCACTGCATAACATGTTACTCCAAAGCTCATTGGGTTGAAACAACAGCACATCATCTCACAGTTTCTGTAGGTGTGGAATATGGCCAGAACTTAGCTGGGTCCTGTGCTTCAGAATCTCTCAAAAGCTGTAGTCAAAATGTCTGCAATATCTGTGGTCTCATTTCAAGGCTCAACTGGGGAAGGCTCTACTTCCAAAGTCACTTATATGGGTGTCTGCACGATTCAATTTCCCAAAGGACTTTGAACTGAGGGCAAGTTCCTCATTGGCTATTGGCTTCTTGGCTTGTTGGCCTCTCCATATGGCATCTGGCTTCATCAGAGTAGGCAAGTCAGAGGGAGGGAGAGAGGGAGGAAGAGAGAGACAGAGGATGAGCAAGATGGAAGTTATAGTCTTTTATAAGTTAATCTTGGAAGGGATATCCCATCACATTTTGCATGCTCTACTGGTTAGAAGCAAGTCAAGTAGCCTGGACCACTTTCAAGAAGAGATGATTTCACAAGGTTATGAATACCAGGAGTGAGGTCAGGTCAGAATCTGCTTCCATAGGCTTGAGCATTTTTTGTTCATTTATCAATATCATACAGTAGCTTAATCACCAAATCACCTTACACTGACAGTGGTAAGGCAGGAAACAACATAGCATTCACTTTACAGTGCCCTCATAATTCTGTTTTCTACAATAGCACCTGTGTGCTTGTTGAAAAAAACTTGACATACATTGTATATTGAAATCATCTCATTGCCACTTTTAGTTTCCCTGTAGTGTGTTCCTTTAAAACTCTTAGTGCTACATACTGAAGTAATCAGGATACAGTGTGCTTTAGACATGTTAAGAGAAGAGATTTCCATTTGGTTATGGTGAAATATTGCACAAGGTTCACACTGACAATCAGCTGATCGGTCATTGTCTTCTGTCAGGGAAGATGTAAATGCAGTTAACTTGATTCTATTGGGATGTCAGTGACTCTAGGGCTCACAGTTTTGCTAAGCAGTTGAACATACAGAAGAATTTCCACATTTTTTCCCCATGCACTATATAGCCAGTCTTTTTCTTTTCTATCATCATTTTTTTAGGATATTATCTTAGTACAACAGTTCTCAGTTCCTCTTAATTCCAATTTTTATATGTCTGATTGCAGAAAGTTAATTGATTGGGTGGCGTGACTGTGTTTCCTGAATCTTAGTCTGCTTCATCATGCATAAATCTAAGAATTTCATATTTTGGCAGTTTTTATTTCTAATTATGCTTGTCATTGTTATCGTCAGTGGTCCAGTATTTCACATGTACTATGCTTTTATAATGATAGAAATGGAAGAGAAAACTTAAAATTTGAATCAATATCCAACTGAGTCATATATAGAATATAAGCATGAAAGTAACTCTGTAATGGAAAAGAGAATGGGCATTCTGATTAATTAAACTTTCTAGTTAAAAGAAACCAATATTAGAAGTTATCTAGAGGATATAGTAAATGTTTTCCATTATATCTAGAATTTTCACACTATAGCAATATAAGTTATGAAGCCAGGATATTTCAGAGAAGCTGCTGACATACGTATTGTAATTAGCGTTTGTATTAATTCATACTTGTATTATTCACTCATTTAATACACAGTTGTGAACTCTACTCTCTGCAAAAGATACCACACTCAGTGCTGATGAGCGTGAATAACACATACTCCTTGTACTTTAGAAATTCACAGTTTATTTAGATAAAACAAATGTAAATAAACATTTATATTATCTTATACAAAATAGTGATAACAGAAGAATGTAAATGTTATGGAAATTGTTTGGCGCCCAAGTTCTTAAACTTGTGTATTTCATTAATCACAAAACTTGTTAAAAATTTTCTGTGGGGTTCAAATAGGCTTATTTTGGTAACTATATGCTTGGAAAAACAATATATTATCACAATCAAATCATAAAATGTAGGTCATTTTTAACACCAAAAACGTAAGAAGCGGGCTTCCCTGGTGGCGCAGTGGTTGAGAGTCCTCCTGCCGATGCAGGGGACACGGGTTCGTGCCCCGGTCCGGGAAGATCCCACATGCCATGGAGCGGCTAGGCCTGTGAGCCATGGCTACTGAGCCTGCGCGTCCGGAGCCTGTGCTCCGCAACAGGAGAGGCCACAACAGTGAGAGCCCTGCGTACCGCAAAAAAAAAAAAAAAAACGGAAGAAGGACATGATGTTAGTAGGTTGAAATATATTCCGTGCAAAGAGAAGCAACTATATTAATTTTCTATTTCTCTTAGCAACGGAATTAGTTACCTATTAATATTTCTGCTTGACAAATTACTTCAAAACCTAGAGGCTTAAACAACTAAGATGTTTCAGCTAAACAGCTAAGATGTTTCAACAACTAAACTCTCTCCCACAGTTTCTGAAGGTCAGGAACTTTGATGCAGCTAAGTTGGGAACCTCAGGCTCTGGGTCTGCACAAGGCTGTAATGGCGGTGCCACTGAGGTTGCAGTCAGTTCAAGGCTCAACTAGAGGAAGATTTGCTTCCAAGCCACTCATGTGACTGCTAGCAGGTCTTGGGTCCTAATCAGCTGGTTGGCTGGAGGCTTCCCTTCTTTTCTCCCCCTTGGTGCCTCCATTTAGTGTAAAATGCAGCATGGCAGCTGGTTTCCCTCAGAGTGAGTGAGCAAGAAGACAGGTGTCAAATGGAAGCTGGAGTCTCTCATAGCCTAATCTCAAAAGTGGCAGCCCAGTACTTTTTTTAAGTACTTCCTACTTGTTAGAAGTGAGATGCTGGGTGTTCCAGCCCACACTCAAGGGAATGAGTATCAGTAAGTGGGGATCTATGGGCCATCTTAGAGGCTGCCTATCACAGAAACCACACATCAGTCTTTTTCATGTTGTATTGCACCTCGTGTGGATGAATCTCCATGATAACTAAAAGGAGAAAAAAGAAAGGAAAGGGATCCCAAACGTAATGGTTAACAGTGTATTCTTACTTTTTTAAAAGGGGTTGTTAGAGTGTCTGTTAGATAGAAAAAAAAATATGAGCAAAAGCTACTAGGTAATACAATGGCAAGAGGTACCAATTGGGATGGAGGTGAAGAGGTAGATACAGAGTCAGAGCAAATAGCCCTGCACAGGTGCTGCAGACCCTTATGCACCATGCTGAGGAGTTGGCGCTTATTTTGCAAGAAGTGTTTCAAAAGATCCTAGGGTATTTAAAGTCTTCTTGTCATCTTTATGAATATAATGTTTGTAAAATTATGAGATAATAGAAAGTTGCTTTCATAAAACAACATCAGTAGAATTGTTTAGAAGTTGCATATGTATGTCACTCAATGGCTAGATTCCCGTAAAGACTGAATCATTTAAAATTAAGTTTCTGATTAAAACTAAGAACAAGGGCTTCCCTGGTGGCGCAGTGGTTGAGAGTCCGCCTGCCGATGCAGGGGACACGGGTTCGTGTCCCAGTCCGGAAGGATCCCACATGCCGCGGAGCGGCTGGGCCCGTGAGCCATGGCCGCTGAGCCTGTGCGTCCGGAGCCTGTGCTCCGCAACAGGAGAGGCCACAACAGTGAGAGGCCCGCGTACCGCAAAAAAAAAAACAAAAAAAAAAACTAAGAACAAATCAGGGCTTCCCTGGTGGCGCAGTGGTTGAGAGTCTGCCTGCCGATGCAGGGGACACGGGTTCACGCCCCGGTCCGGGAAGATCCCACATGCCGCAGAGCGGCTGGGTCCATGAGCCATGGCCGCTGAGCCTGTGCGTCCGGAACCTGTGCTCCACAACGGGAGAGGCCACAACAGTGAGAGGCCCGCGTACCACAAAAAAAAAAAAGAACAAATCAGAGGCCTTTTCTAATAATATTTTTGGAGAAAAGCAAGGCAAGCATGTCTTTTGAAAAATGTTTTGCCATACCACCTCACTACGAAGTGTTTAAGGGGCAAAAGATGAAACATATTAAAATAAGCTTAGCCTCCTATCATTAGCAAAATTGATCTCCACCCCCTCCATTATGAGAATTTTTTATAAGAAATCTTGGTGGCCATGAGTAAAAGTTCATTCTCAGCAAAGGCATTGTCACATATTGTTTTAATGGAGTTCTTATTAAAGGGCATCCGATATCAACAGATATCAGTGAAGTGTCACTCTTTAAAATGCCTGAGAAACTCCATTTGGTTCCACTGGTGATCTTTTTTATGGCTTCTTCAGTGATTCCATAAAATGCACATGTGAGTAACCTCTTATGCATGTGTGTGCATACACACACACACGCATGTGAATGTACGTGTCCACACATATACATTGAGCGAAACACAACTCCATAAAGTATAACTTTAGAATACTTCAATACATCATCAGTGGGAAGGTAGATTCTAGCCTGCAAATTGCTATATTGCATTTTGCTATCAATATTGTCATATCATCTTCAAATGGATGCCCAGGGGCACTTTTGAATATGCTTCTTGTTTGTGATATAAAAACATGTGTCAAGCAGTTTAAATATTAATCCAAACATATAACTGTTTCCATTTAAATTTTTAATGTTTTCATCATATAACTAGTTTACTTTGTTTCATATTTTGAAGGCAAAAAACTAAGATACCATTTCTTTGTAAACTCTGGATTATCAGGTATCATTCTCTCTGCTCTGGAACCCCTCAGTCCTAAAAAGATCAAGAACTTCTGGGAGTATACTCAATCCAAATGGTCAGCCTTCCTGGTTACACTTGCCTTTTAATATGAAAACTAGAAAATCCAATGCCTCCCCTGGTTGATTCTCTTCTCCACTATTGTTACTCCTGTCCCTAACAATGAGGCATCCTTGTAGAAAACCCATAGTTCCTCATTGTTTACAGCCAACATGAAGGGCTGTGGGAGTGCCTGAGTTATGTTGCCCCTACTAACTCTCATAGTTTCTCCAGGACAGAAGAAGATGAGGACATCTCCCTCTCCCTCCCTCCCTCCCTCCCTCTCTCTCTCTCTCTCTCTCTCTCTCTCTCTCTCTCTTTCTCTCTCTCTCTCTCCATGGACATTAGTCAGTCCAAATCTGGGCTCTCTTTATAACAGCTCAAACATATATTCTTACATTTCTTCCAACAGCATATGCATAGTGCAGAGGTGCTGTTGCCACTCAGAGAAATGGATAAAGAAAATGTGGTACATATATACAATGGAATATTACTCACCATAAAAAAGAATGAAATAATGTCACTTGCAGCAACGTGGATGAGCCTAGAGATTGTCATATTAAGTGAAGTCAGATAGAGAAAGACAAGTGTCATATGATATCACTTATACATGGAACCTAAAAAAAGGTACAAATGAACTTATTTACAAAGCAGAAGTATAGTCACAGATGTAGAAAACAAGCTTATGGTTACCAGGAGGGAAATTGGGAGATTCAGACTGACATATACACACTTCTATATATAAAATAGATAATTAATAAGGACCTGCTGTATAGCACAGGGAAGTCTTCTCAGTACTCTGTAATGACTTATATGGGAAAAGAATCTAAAAAAGAGTGGATATATATATATGCATAACTGATTCACTTTGCTGTACAGCAGAAACTAACACAACACTGCAAGCCAGGAGGGGTCTGTGATGAATTGAAGAGCAGTTGACCCAACCTAGATCATTGTTATTGTGTAAGAATAAGGGCTCAAGTATGCCATTAGATTTTTTAAAGAGGAACCAGAAACCCTGATTTTTGTGTGAAAGATTATGCCTTAAATGTTGACAACTAACTTATATATTAAGTAACTATATGGGAGTAAACTGAAACGTATCTCTCATACAAACATGACCAACAAATTTTAAAAACCTACAGCAGACTTCAGATAGGACCTACCCATTTTGAGTGTGAACCTTAAGAAGAAAGGCAGTTTTTCTATTTTTTTTCTCTTAAAGTTCTCCTTGAATTTTACACAAATTGATTATAACTTTTACCAACAACATCAGTGGTTATAGATAGGGGAAGCCATTGTCAAACATTGTTACATCCTCTCCTTAGAAAAATGGATTTCTATCCAATTGGCCTTTTACAGAACAGTTTTTCTACCTTTACTTATAGAAGTAGCTGACAATTTGTATCTCGCAGAATACCCTGTTACAATAACTTCATTAGAAAATGCATTAAATAATCAAACATAAAACCAGAGATAGTCATACTTCAGGCAAAGAGAAATGTTTTTGTCTTCAAAACAGATGTCTGAGACATTTATGCTAATAAAGACCAACAGACATACATCCTTACAAAAACATAGTATGTCCTAATGTGCAAACTAGAAATAGATGAAGTTATTGCAGAATGTATTCTTCATTTATATGTATCCCCCTACTTGTAAATCATGAAACATTTCTTGGGGGTAATATTAGCAAATGGGGAAAGTTGGTAGGGTCATTTTAGAATAAAAAGGAAAATCAATATTTTCCAAATTTAAACTAGATATTAAAGTTTCAAGATAAATAACCATGTTTCTGTCAATGAAAAATAATTATATGTAAAAGGGGGGAAGTTGAATTAAATTAGTAAAAATGGTATAAGTAATATTGAATAGTGAATTGAGAATTCTCTTCTGATTCTGACTCTGAGAGTAACAGATCCTATGGGTAACATTGGCTTTGAAATTAAATTATTGAATGAGATCATCTTGATAGTTCCTTCCAGTTCTCAGTTTCAGTAATTTTTTTTTTTTTTTTTTCCGTACGCGGGCCTCTCACTGCTGTGGCCTCTTCCATTGCGGAGCACAGGCTCCGGATGCACAGGCTCAGCAGCCATGGCTAATGGGCCCAGCCGCTCCGCGGCATGTGGAATCCTCCCAGACCGGGGCACAAACCCATGTCCCCTGCATCGGCAGGCAGACTCTCAACCACTGCACCACCAGGGAAGCCCAGTTTCTGTAATTTTTACAAGTTCCACCCCACCCAGTATAACTTTCTATGAATTCTTAAGACTTTTTGCCAGATCTTCCTCTATTTCTTCCATCACTGACTTCATCCTTAGAATGGTTGTTTCACATAGAGTATGTGAAACACATTTAGGGAATTGTTTAAGAGCTATTGTTTGAAAATAAGTCAAGATTTGCCTTAGAGGTGCTCTTTAATATGTAAAAGAAAATGTAAATGATTTTAAGAAAACTACCCATCTCTAGTGCTGAGAAATCTGATTTTATTAATCACCTTCTTTATCTCATGTTCAGTAATTATTTATTGAGTGTTTACTATATTCAAACATGATGCTAGGTCCTTTTGAACAAAATTAGATCTGGACATTGTAAATGAAATAGATATGAACCATAATAAAATGTACAGTCTAATGAAGGAGAGAGATATCAAACAAATATTCACAGTAATAATGGAGAAAATGTTTTAAACAGGAATATATGATTATAGGTGAACAACACAAGGAATTATATTCAGTGTCTTATAATAACCTAAAATGGAAAAGAATATATACATGCATATGTGTGTGTGTGTGTGTGTGTGTGTATCTGAACCACATTGCTGTATACCAGAAACTGACACATTGTAAATAAACTATACTTCAATTAAAAAAAGAAAAGAAAAAACAGAAGATGGCAGAGTAGAAGGATGTGCGCTCACTCCCTCTTGCAAGACCACCAGAATCACAAATAACTGCTGAACAATCATCAACAGGAAGACACTGGAACTCACCAAGAAAGATACCCTACATCCAAAGACAAAGGGAAAGCCACAATGACACAGTAAGAGAGGAGCAATCACAATAAAATCAAATCCCATAACCACTGTGTGGGTGACTCACAAACTGGAGAACACTTACACCACAGAAGTCCACCCACTGGAGTGAAGGTTCTGAGCCCCACGTCAGGCTTCCCAACCTGGGGGTCTGGCAATGGGAGGAGGAATTCCTAGAGAATCAGACTTTGAAGACTAGAGGATTTGATTGAAGTACTTCGACAGGACTGGGGGAACAGAGACTCTGCTCTTGGAGGGCACACACAAAGTAGTGTGTGCATGAGGACCCAGGGTAAGGAGCAGTGATCCCATAGGAGACTGAACCAGATGTACCTGCTAGTGTTGAAGGGTCTCCAGAAGAGGCAGGGGGTGGCTGTGGCTCACTGCAGGGACAAGGGCATTGGCAGAAGAAGTTCTGGGAAGTACTCCTTGGCATGAGCTCTCCCAGAGTCTGCCATTAGCCCCACCAAAGAGACAGATAGGCTCCAGTGCTGGGCTGCCTCAGGCCAAACAACCAACAGGGAGGGAACCCACCCCAGCCATCAGCAGACAAGCAGATTAAAGTTTTACTGAGCTCTGCCCACCAAAGCAACACCCAGCTCTACCCACCACCAGTCCCTCCCATCAGGAAGCTTGCACAGCCTCTTAGATAGCCTCATCGTCCAGAGGGCAGACAGCAGAAGCAAAAAGAACTACAATTCTGCAGCCTGTGGAATGAAAACCACATTCACAGGAAGATAGACAAAATAAAAAACAGAGGACTATGTACCAGATAAAGGGACAAGATAAAACCTCAGAAAAACGCTAAATGAAGTGGAGCTAGGCAAACTTCCAAAATAAGAATTCAGAATAATAATAGTGAAGATGATCCAGGACCTCGGAAAAAGAATGGAGGCAAAGATCGAGAAGATGCAAGAAATGTTTAACAGACCTTGAAGAATTAAAGAACAAACACCTAGAAGAATTAAAGAACAAGCAAACAGAAATGAACAATACAATAACTGAAAAGAAAAATACACTAGAAGGAATCAGTAGCAGAATATCTGAGGCAGAAGAACGGATAAGTGACCTGGAAGACAAATTGGTGGAATTCACTGCTGTGGAACAAAATAAAGAAAAAAACCTGAAAAGAAATGGAGACAGCCTAAGAGACCTCTGGGACAACATTAAATGCAACAACATTCGCATTATACGGGTCCCAGAAGGAGAAGAGAGAGAAGAAAGACCAAGAAAATATTTGAAGAGATTACAGTTGAAAACTTCCCTAACGTGGGAAAGGAAATAACCAGGCAAGTCCAGGAAGCACAGAGAGTCCCAGGAAAGATAAACCCAAGGAGAAACATGCCAAGATACATAGTAATCCAACTGACAAAAATTAAAGATAAAGAAAAGTTACTGAAAGCAACAAGGGAAAACAACAAATATCATACAAGGGAAGCCCTATAAGGTTAACAGCTGATTTCTCAGCAGAAACTCTACAAGCCAGAAGGGAATGGCAATATATTTAAAGTGATGAAAGGGAAGAACCTGCAATCAAGATTACTCTACCTGGCAAGGATCTCCTTCAGATTTGACGGAGAAATCAAAAGCTTTACAGACAAGTAAAAGCTAAGAGAATTCAGCACCACGAAACCAGTTCTACAACAAATGCTAAAGGAAATTCTCTAAGTGGGAAACACAAGAGAAGAAAAGGACCTACAAAAACAAACCCAAAACAATTAAGAAAATGGTAATAAGGACATACATATCAATAATTACCTTAAACGTGAATGGATTAAATGCTCCAACCAGAAGACACAGGCTTGCTGAATGGATACAAAAACAAGACCCATAGACCCACTTCAGAACTAGGGACACATACAGACTGAAAGTGAGGGGATGGAAAAAGATATTCCATGCAAATGGAAATCAAAAGAAAGCTGGAATAGCAATACTCATATCAGATAACATAGACTTTAAAATAAAGAATGTTACAAGAGACAAGGAAAGACACTAAATAATGATCAAGGGATCAATCCAAGAAGAAGATATATATATATATATGCACCCAACATAGGAGCACCTCGATACACAAGGCAATTTCTAACAGCTATAAAGGAGGAAATCGACAGTAACACAATAATAGTGGAGGACTTCAATACCTCATTTTCACCAATAGACAGATCATCCAGACAGAAAATGAGGAAACACAAGCTTTAAATGACACAATACACCAGATAGATTTAATTGATATTTATAGGACATTCCATCCAAAAACAGCAGATTACACTTTCTTCTCAAGTGCGCATGGAACATTCTCCAGGATAGATCATATCATGTGTCACAAAAAAATCCTCGGTAAATTTAAGAAAATTGAAATCATAACAAGCATCTTTTCTGGCCACAGTGCTATGAGATTAGAAATCAATTACAGTGAAAAAATGTAAAAAACACTAACACATGGAGGCTAAACAATACGCTACTAAATAACCAAAAGATCACTAAAGAAATCAAAGAGGAAATCAAAAAATACCTAGAGACAAATTACAATGAAAACACGACAATCCAAAACCTATGGGATGCAGCAAAAGCAGTTCTAAGAGGGAAGTTTAGAACAATACAATCCTACCTCAAGAAATAAGAAAAATTTCAAATAAACAATCTAACCTTACACCTAAGGGAACTAGAGAAAGAAGAACAAACAAAACCCAAAGTTAGTAGAAGGAAAGAAATCATAAAGATCAGAGCAGAAATAAACAAAATAGAAGCAAATAAAACAGTAGCAAAGATCAATAAAACTAAAAGCTGCTTCTTTGAGAAGATAAACAAAACTGATAAACCTTTAGCCAGACTCATCATGAAAAAGAGGGAGAGGACTCAAATCAATAAAATTAGAAATGAAAAGGAGAAATTACAATGGACATCGCAGAAATACAAAGCATCCTAAGAGACTACTACAAGTAACTCTATGCCAATAAAATAGATAACCTAGAAGAAATGGACAAGTTATTAGAAAGGTATAACCTTCCAAGACTGAACCAGGAAGAAATATAAAATATGAACAAGTAATGAAATTGAAACTGTGATTAAAAATCTTCCAACAAACAAAAGTCCAGGACCAGATGGCTTCACAGGTGAATTCTATCAAACATTTAGAGAAGAGCTCTGCCCCATCCTTCTCAAACTCTTCCAAAAAATTGCAGAGGACGGAACACTCCCAAATTCATTCTACAAGGCCACCATCACCCTGATACCAAAACCAGACAAAGTTGTCACAAAAAAAGAAAACTACAGGCCAATATCACTGATGAACATAGATGCAAAAATCCTAGACAAAATACTAGCAAACAGAATCCAACAACACATTAAAAGGATCATACACCAATGTCAAGTGGGATTTATCCCAGGGATGCAAGGATTCTTCAACATATGCAAATCAATCATTGTGATACACCATATTTAGAAATTGAAGGAGAAAAACCATATGATCACCTCAATAGATGCAGAAAAAGCTTTTGACAAACTCAACACCGATTTGTGATAAAAACTCTCCAGAAAGTGAGCATAGAGGGAACCTACCTCAACACAATAAAGGCCATATATGACAAACCCACAACAAACGTCATTGTCAATAGTGAAAAACTGAAAGCATTTCCTCTAAGGTCAGGAACAAGACAACGATAGTCTGCTGTTGCCACTATTATTCAACATAGTTTTGGAAGTTTTAACCACAGCAATCAGAGAAGAAAGAGAAATAAAAGGAATACAAATTGGAAAATAAGAAGTAAAATTGTCACTGTTTGCAGATGACATGTTACTATACATAGAGAATCCTAAAGATGCCACCAGAAAACTACTAGAGCTAATTAATGAATTTGGTAAAGTAGCAGGATACAAAATTAATGCACAGAAATCTCTTGCATTCCTATAAACTAACAATGAAAATCAGCAAGAGAAATTAAGGAAACAATTCCATTCACCATTGCAACTAAAACAGTAAAATACCTAGGAATAAACTTACTTAAGGAGGTAAAAGACCTGTACTCAGTAAAGTATGACACTGATGAAAGAAATCAAAGATGACACAAACAGATGGAGAGATATACCATGTTCTTGGATTGGAAGAATCAATGTTGTGAAAATGACTACTACCCAAAGCAATCTTCAGATTCAATTAATCCCTATCAAATTACCAGTGGCATTTTTTACAGAACTAGAAGGAAAAATCTTAAAATTTGTATGGAGACACAAAAGACCCTGAATAGCCAAACAGTCTTGAGGTAAAAAAATGGAGCTGGGGCAATCAGACTCCCTGACTTCAGATTATACTACAAAGCTACAGTAATCAAGACAATGTACTGGCACAAAAACAGAAATATAGATCTATGGAATAGGATAGAAAGCCCAGAGATAAACCCACGCACCTATGGTCAACTAATCTATGACAAAGGAGGCAAGGATACAATGGAGAAAAAGACAGCCTCTTCAATAAGTGGTGCTGGGAAACCTGGACAGCTACATGTAAAAGAATGAAATTAGAACACTCCCTAACACCATACACAAAAATAAACTCAAAATGCATTAAAGACCTAAATGTAAGACCAGACACTATAAAACTCTTAGAGGCAAACATAGGAAGAACAGTCTGACATAAATCACTACAAGATCTTTTTTGACCCACCTCCTAGAGAAATGGAAATAAAAACAAAACTAAACAAATGGGACCTAATGAAACTTAAAAGCTTTTGCACAGCAAAGGAAACTATAAAGAAAATGAAAAGACAACCCTTAGAATGGGAGAAAATATTTGCAAATGAAGCAACTGACAAAGGATTAATCTCCAAAATATATAAATAGCTTGCGCAGCTCAATATTGAAAAAACAAACAACCCAATCAAACAGTGGGCAGAAGCCCTAAATAGACATCTCTCCAAAGAAGACATACAGATGGCCAAGAGCACATGAAAAGCTGCTCAACATCACTAATTATTAGAGAAATGCAAATCAAAACTACAATGAGGTATCACCTCACACCAGTTAGAATGGCCATCATCAGAAAATCTACAAACAACAAATGCTGGAGAGGGTGTGGAGAAAAGGGAACCCTCTTTCACTATTTGTGGGAATGTAAATTGATACAGCCACTATGAAGAACAGTAAGAAGGTTCCTTAAAAAACTAAAAATAGAACTACCATATGACCCAGCAATCCCACTACTGGGCATATAACCAGAGAAAATCATAATTCAAAGAGACACATACACCCCAATGTTCATTGCAGCCCTATTTACAACAGCCAGGACATGGAAGCAACCTAAATGCCCATCAACAGACGGATGGATAAAGAAGATGTGGTACATATATACAATCGAATGTTACTCAGCCATAAAAAGGAATGAAATTGGGTCATTTTCAGAGATGTGGATGGACCTAGAGTCTGTCATACAGAGTGAAGTAAGTCAGAAAGAGAAAAACAAATATCATATATTAATGCGTATTTGTGGAATCTAGATAAATGGTACAGATGAACTGGTTTGCAAGGCAGAAATAGAGACACAGATGTAGAGAACAAATGTATGGACACCAAGGGAGGAAAGTGGGGGGGTGTGGTGTGGTGGGATGAACTGGGAGATTAGGATTGACATATGTACACTAATATGTATAAAATAGATAACTAATAAGAACCTGCTTTATAAAAAATAAATAAAATAAAATTTAAAAAAAGAAAAAGCAGAAATATATGTAGGCATATAGTTTACTTAGTGAAGTCAATTAGACTTTACTGAGGAACTGACAACTGAGCAGAAATCTGAAAGATGAGTAGGATGAGGTGGAAGGGAATAGAAGTGTAGACTAAAGAAACAGCATGTGCAAAGTCCCTGTGACAGGAGGGAGTCTAACAGTTATGGGTGACTGAAAGAAAGCCAGTGAAAGTAGAGCTGAAAGAATAAGGGAGAGGAAGTATATTCAGAAATCAACAAATGTGTTCCTCAGAGTACATATAAAGCTATAGTACATGTTATGATCACTTAGGGAAACTGCTCAGAGAGAAAAGAAATATGTACTCAGAACTGCCCTAAGACACGCCAACACCTAAAGTCTAGGTAGAGGGGGTTAATCCTGCAAGTGGTAAGAGGGACAACCAGACAGATAATCAGGAAACATAATGTCCAAGGGAATATATAATTCAAGGGAATAGAGTGTTCCTGAAGTAGGAATTGATCAACAGTGCTGAATGCTGTTGAGGCAACAGGAGACTTTAATGATAGAAAACTGGAAATTGTCAGTGTCTCTAGTAAGATATAAGTTGGTACAAAATAAAAGCAGAGGCCAAAATGGAATGAGTTGAGGAAAAAGTAAAGAGTGAATAAATGAAGGCAGAAAATATAAACAACTCTCCCTAGAAGTTGGTAGATAGAGGGGAGGAAATAGACTGGGTTGTAGCTAGAAGTGCTTGACTGGTTAAGATACTTTTAAAATGTGAATGACTTGACTGTGTAAAAAAAAAAACACACACACACACACAAAATCCCAGCAACTCCACTCCTAAGTATACATCCAAAAGAACTAAAAACTGATACTGAAACAATTTATGTACTTGCATGTCCATAACAGCACTATTCTTATCAGTTAAAAGATGGAAACAGCCCAAATGTTCATCAACACATGAATGGATAAACAAATGGTGATATATAGATATGATGGGCTATTTTTCAGCCATAAAAACAAATGAAGTGCTGATATATGCTACAACATGAATGAATCATGAAGACATTATGTTAAGTAAAAGAAGCCCAATGTAAAAAATTACAATATGTATCATTCTTTCTATATGAAGTATTCAGAATAGGTATTACATGGATATGGAATGGATATCTGTGGTTGCCAGGAACTGTGGGAAGGTGGAATGAGGAACAACAGATTACTGGGTACAAGGTTTCCTATTGGAGTTATGAAAATGTTTTGGAACTAGATAGAGTTTGTGATTATACAATATTGTGAATGTACTAAAGGCTACTGAATTGTTCACAAAATGGTTAATTTTATATTGTGTTAATTTCACCTCAATTAAAAAATAATCAGTGATAAAAATCTAACTTAGCAGGAGATATTAAGCATGCAAGAAAGAAAAGGTGTATCAAAATGCAAAATTCCTAAGACAGAAGGATGAAGTTGGAGGGAAAGTACAGATTATTTTTGAAGTTATCTATATTTTCCCAAGTTCCATTTTAGCCTAGTATTACTTGGAATTTTAAATTTTCAAACTAGATAAATATAAAGGACATAAATACCTGGATATGCTCTTCTGCATGTTTACCAGGAAGAGTATATACACTTAATGGCAATTGCACCTCTCTTTCTCATTTTACATACTTTAGTCTTTCCAACAGTTAAGATCTATTAAATACTGTCCAGGTTTTAATCCTGGCTTTACCACTAGCTATATCAATTTGGAAAAGCAATTTACTATCACTTTGCCTCAGTTTCCCTCTCTTTAAAATAGACATGATAAATGTACCTAACTCAGAGTGTTACCTTGAAGAATCAATGAAATAATGCCTGTAGGGCTTCCCTGGTGGCGCAGTGGTTGAGAGTCCGCGTGCCAATGCAGGGGACACGGGTTTGTGCCCCGATCTGGGAAGATCCCACGTGCCGCGGAGCGGCTGGGCCCGTGAGCCATGGCCGCTGAGCCTGTGCGTCTGGAGCCTGTGCTCCGCAACAGGAGAGGCCACAACAGTGAGAGGCCCGCATACCGCAAAAATAAATAAATAAATAAATAAAAATAATGCCTGTAAAGGATTTAGCACAAAGCCTGGCACATAGTGAATGCCCAATAAAATTAGATATTGTTATAATCATTATTATTATTAATCATACATAGTTGAAAACAGTATTATTAACCCACCATACTTAAAATCTGTGATAACACATTCCCCCCAAAGATGTTTTCTGCAGTAAGCATTTAATCCGTTTTGTGTCCAGTAGCCCTTGAGAATTAGATAGGACAAGGTATTTGTTTGTCTTTTGTGTCAGAGGTATGAAAAACTTGTTATCTAAGTGGAGATCTACCTCACTCTTTGAACTCATTGTTACTGTCTGGAACCAGCTAAGCTAACACTAAACATAAATAGATTCTAAAGCTATTATGAGATGCTACATGTTAATAATATGCTGACTTATTCTCTGAGGATTACTAAACAAATAATATGAATAACCGATATATTATTTTAATGATTAAAAATTATAGTCTTCACCTAATCTTCTCTATAATCAGAATACAAATATGGTCCAGAAGTCAGTCAGCAAAACCTCTGCCCTTTACTTGGTTTGACCCCAGTGTAAACGTCAGCCTAGACAACTTACTGCCTGGTATGCAGTCTTCCAAACCTCAGCAGCTATTGCTCAATCCAATAATTCGACAGAGTAAGTTACTGCAAGAAATACCATTTATCTGTGTACTTGTAATACTTTGACCTTATGCCAGGACTACTTCAAGCAATGAAATAAAAATACATAGCACAAACTGTAAAAAAAAAAAAAAAAAGAGAGAGAGAGAGAAAGAGGGAGTAAGAAAAAGGAAAAATTATAGTCCTCAGATGTTTGGCATTTTCTGTGAATCTCAACAAAAAAAAGATGGATTTTTTTTCCTCCAGTAAACTTCAGATGAATTAACACCCATCTTGTGTTTCTGTTTGAATTGAAAAAAATCTATTAGTTTGGCTTCCTGGGGATAAGCAAGTCCATCTAAATAAGTAGATTAATCTAAAAAGAAAGGAAAGCTTGAGAGAGAGGATCTATTGGGTAAATTGAGAATTAGTTATTCTTTCAGTCTACATTAGCCTTTGATAGGTCAATGTTAGAAGCTGTCATCAGAAAAAGGGTTCAAATTGCAGTAGAATGTGCATTTACATCACTTCTCATTTTGCCAAGATAGAGAATCTTAATATTATAAACTTCTTTTTTAGCATCGTTCCATGATATGAACACATTTTACCCTTAAGAAAACTATAGTGGTTTAGAACATAAACTGTAGTGGTTTAGAACATAAATTCTGAAGAGATACTACCCAGGTTCATCATGGATTCAAATTCCAACTCGTGAAATTTCTCCATGGTGTTTCTGTGAGGATTAAGTGAATTAATACATCCAGTTAGTTATAACAGTGCGTGGCATCTAGTAAATATTGAATTACTGTTAGCTATCATTTTTTATTGTTTGCTTTTTTGAAAATTGTTGTTTAACCAGAAAGTAATGCATGATTCAAGAGAAATGGTAGAGACTGATGAATCATTTTTTACTTTGAAAAGTAAGATGAGAAATATGACCATGTAAAAGCTTTCTCAACCAAGAGCTATTAAGGAAACTAGGTGGTTCTTTGGGACTTGTATTTTGTAACTCAATTTAAAGGGAAACCAAAACAAATCACAAAACACACATATCTGCATTCCTCTTTTGAAAATTGTTTTAAATAACTCAAAATGTAAATTCTTTATTCTTTTTCTATATATTGGCATTGGACTGCCTCGATCATTAATCAGGGAGTGTAAGAAATCTGGATTGATGTCTAAGCTGACTTTGGGGAAAAAGAAAAATTAGTCCTACTTGTCACCATTATTTCCTTATTTACTTTGAGAGTAGAGATCAGACTTAACAACACATAAAATTTGTCATTTATAAGTTAATATTTGATCTAGTAATTTCAATGTTAGGAATTCATCAATGTACATTAACAAGTTCATATTTAAACATATGCACAGGTTGTTTAATGCAGCATTTTTAATAGCACATCCTGGAAATGACTTAAATGTTCATCAGTAGAGATTAATTAGATCAGTTCTGGTACCTCTCTGTACAATAGAAGATTACATTAAAAGAAATGTCATAGACCTTAATGCATTAGCATAGAAATTGCCACAAAGTATATTATTTTAAAACATGCAAGATGCAGAAACGTCTGTAAAGTGCTCCATCAGGCCATGCACAAGTGTGTGTATATGTGCACACATAGAGGAAGCTGTCTGCAAAATACCTTTATTAACAGTGTTTGGAGATGAGAATATTGGGCTTTTCACATTATATTCCATACCTCTTGATAATTCTGATCATTTGTAATGTCAGCAATATCTGAGTGATGTCATCATAGGCCATTTAAATTTTTTATTATTTCTCTGTATTTGAAAATAGTAATTGGGCTTCCCTGGTGGTGCAGTGGCTAAGAATCCGCCTGCCAATGCAGGGGTTCGAGCCCTGGTCTGGGAAGATCCCACATGCTGTGGAGCAACTAAGCCCATGCACCACAACTACTGAGCCTGCGCTCTAGAGCCCATGAGCCACAACTACTGAGCCCGCATACCAAAACTACTGAAACCTGTGCGCCTAGAGCCTGTGCTCTGCAACAAGAGAAGCCACCGCAATGAGAAGCCCACGCACCGCAACGAAGAGTAAACCCTGCTCGCTGCAACTAGAGGAAGCCCGCACGCAGCAACAAAAACCCAACACAGCCAAAAATAAATAAATAAATAAATAAATTTATATTAAAAAAATAGTAACAAATTCTATTTTAGGGTAACATATTGAACATTTGGGTAAAATAAGACATTTCCCTTAGTACATCTGTATTACTGTGTACCCTTCCTATTTTTGTCTATTGCAGTTATGTGCCTCTTAATTTTTATCCTCCTTTAAACTGTGAGCTGTGCAGAGCTATGAAAATTTAACATAGCATCTAATATTTAATAAATGTTATATGATCTAAAATACACAAAAGGGCAGACTTTAAAATAAAATAGATATGAATTTAAGTTTTAATTTCTCCCATATCTAGCTGATATTCATGGATATGTTACATGACACTGAATTTCCAGGAAAATAAAATTAAGATAACAATAATTCCTATTTTATGGAGCTTTAATAATGATTACATGATACACCATTTTTTAAAAAAGAATACCACTGTTATTGTCACTTAGGAAGTCTTTGATACAATTAAGATCTCTTTCTGATTTCCCTTTTCCCAATCATCATTTAATAATCTTCTGTAAGCCACCAGGTTCTCCTTGCAAACATTTCACCACATTTATTTTTTATATCTAGTCAATTTCCTGTTGGACTGAGAAAGAAGTGAAGAAAATCAAAAGATAAGCTGACAGAAGATGTGGAAATTTCCCTTCTATCCATAGGCAGAAGAGAGTGGGCTAAGGGAAATTAATTTTTAAAATATTTTTCATCTAGGAATTTTTATCATTTATTATGCATATAAATATATGCTTAAGCAGAAAAAAAATATGATATACCAACTTTGCTTCCAAAGGAGATCCAAGCAGTGGCAGGCAATATGAGTAATTTGAGAGAACAGTCCAAAAAACTTTATATACGATAATATATAATCCAATTATAGAGATTCAAGTCATTGCTGTTAGTGTGAAAGAATTATAGGTACTTTCATAGCCACCATATTATTTACTACTTTGGATTCTCCAAGGTGAAGCATTAAGGGAACTGGCCTTCTGGAGATTTTGTTGTTGTTGTTCATGGACATGGGGGTCAGTTTATCTTTGTTTCATTTTATTTTAAATTTATTTCTTCATTTGTTTTTAAGTTGGGTTCAGAATTTAAGCTTTAGCTACCAGCTAAGAGGTTCTTTTTTTTTTCAATGTAGAATTAAATCATGAATTTAGACTAATAACCTCTTTGCAATATTGCCATTGTCCAGTGGACTAATTACAAAGCCACAAACAGTAGGAAAGATAAGAAAATGCAGTTACTCATGTATTTTGAGTGTTGACATTTGGCATCCAGTTCCAAAGTGGATGTTTACACAGTAGCTATCCTTTTCTTTTTTTTTTTTTTTTTGCGGTACGCGGGCCTCTCACTGTTGTGGCCTCTCCCGTTGCGGAGCACAGGCTCTGGACGCGCAGGCTCAGCGGCCATGGCTCACAGGACCAGCCGCTCCGCGGCATGTGGGATCTTCCCGGACCAGGGCACAAACCCATGTCCCCTGTATCGGCAGGCAGACTCTCAACCACTGCGCCACCAGGGAAGTCCTAATATCCTTTTCTAATAGGTTATATATTCCTTCTGACTTGAATATCTCATCCTATATACAGTGTACTAAACAAACAGCTGTTAACCTATGCATAATTAAACATATTTTACAAGGTACTTTAGATATTGTAAACATATCCATTCGTTCATTTGCAGTGAATTGTGCCACTGCCTGTTATTGGATTTGACGAGGTCATCTGATCATAGTGAAGTTTAATGAAATCTGAAGACTGGCTAGAAAAGTCTTAACCATAACCACTTGCTATCTATTGAAATATATTGGGAAGCACAGATTGTATCATCATGAAATTTTCACACATGGTGGAACTCCATTTGTTAACAGTCACAGAGGGTGATACTTGGCATTTGAAACTCCACCACAGTATTAAACTCATTATCATGTGAATTGATAATATCTAGTACATGTTTTTTTTTCTAATGGCTTATTGTTGGTTGTGATTTTTATTAAAGTCATCCAATTTTGATATTTTTTAATTGAATAGTCCACTTCCTCTTTTTAGGTGTGTGTTCTATAGAATGACAAATAATAATCTGAGTCATTACTATTTCTGACATCAGATCACATGATACCTACACATCTCAAGTTTGCTTTATACAAGGTCATCGTTGGTAGTTAGGAAGGGCTAAAATGAAGCCAGCAAGATAGAAAAACTTTTCCGATGGGTGTGCTCTAATAAGCCCAAGAATTTGGAAAGTGGCTTCAGAAGACCTGAGTTAAAATCCCTGTTCTACAGCTTCTGAGCTTAATGGTTTGGGGGATATTCATTTATTCTGTCAGTCAGTAACATTTACACAGTCGTTACTGTGAGCCCAGCACTGTTCTAGACACTGGGGAAATAGCAGTGGACTAAGCAAAGTGCATTACTTAAGAGACATCACAGACAAGTGTAAGAAACAGACAAGGACAGTTAAATAGCAAGTACAGTGAACCTCCAAAAGGAAGACCTAATCATGTGGGGTTGGATGAAGCATGTCTAAGAGAAGATGTCCAGGTTGAAGCCAAAGAATGAACGGGCCATTTGGGAGGGGGGAATTCAGAGAAGCAAATTTGCCAGAGTAGGGACAGCATCTGTGGATTCCTACAGACTGACCCCTTTGCTTGAGAAATTGAAGTAAAGCCTGGTTGCTCTACATAGTGGGTGGGTGGGCCGGAAGGGGCAATTATGGCCAAATCCTAAAGGGCCTTGAAAAGAATGTCAGAATTTTGGATTTTTTCCTAAGAGCATTGCTTAACCTTTCTAAATGCCAATTCACTCAGCTATAAATTAAGAGAATAGTACCTAATATCATGAGATTTTTATAAAGATTATACAAGGTATATATATATATATAATTTACTTAGAAACAAGGCCTGGCACATTATAAATATTTTATAATTGTAGCTATTATTCATTTCCTTAAGTCTGTTGTTACTAGAATTCTTATTAAATAAGCCAATTTGTGAGTAGGGCAGAGTAAGGGTCAGGAGGGTATCAGAGTGGGTAGATCAGAGTTCCTTGGGAGCCTATTTGCTAATGAACAATAGCACAACTAGATAATTTCCAGGAGATATCAACTTCAGGAAGAAAGAAGAAGCAAGCAGGTATCATAGCTCTAAACGGGTATGACCCAGAGCAGTGGTTCTCAGTCAGGAGCTATTTTGCTTCCCAGAGGACATTTGGCGATCTGGAGACCATATTGCTTGACAACCCTGGAGGGAGGGTGTAATGGATAGAGACCACGGATGCTGCTAATATCCTACAATGCACAGGACAGCCACGCACAACAAAGAACTGGCAACAGTACTGCATCTGGGAACTCTTTACCTAGAACATGCCGGCCAAAGTGGGAACAGGGGCCATAGCTGACATAAGGTGCCAAAGATGAGTTTATGTCTGCGAAGCTATCTCCTTATTACAGGGTTGTCTCTATCCTTTGCCTTTTCTGTCCTCTGTTATACTGGAATAAAAGTAAACATCATATGGTGAATTACATGTATAGTTTGCTGTGTCTCAAAGCTGCTAAAACATATATACCTTCTCTAGCTAATCAGTTTCAGCAAGCCTCTGCAGTGGGTGGTAATTGTAGCTGACAATAGCAATCATGTGTTCCTGAAGTAGCACTGAAGAGACACCAAGATGACGTGGGAGTGTCAAATCTGTGATTTAGGTGGGGCGGTGTCAAACAGCTGCAAGCAATATTGCTAGAACATCCAAATTAAACAAAACCAGTTTTTAAAAGAATGTAAAGTTAATACAATATGCAGAATCTGGAGAAAATTAATGTAACAAACTTTCTTATCTAGACTAAGGGCTCGTAGAGTCAATACATGTTATTGATTGTACTATAGCATTCTGTTTCCAATATGAATTTCCTTAGGGATTTCTATATTTCTATTTACTGTGATATTGCCTTAATTCGATGTCAAGTAAGAGTAGTGGCTGGAAGTGCCCATGTTTTATCATTTCTAATTTCAATATTGAATAAGAACAAATCCTTCTGCAGTGTTTTATGTGTAAAATTTGTCATTTATAATTTAAAAAAATAATTTTGTGTGCTAATTTGCTTAAGCAGTCCAGAATATGTTTTACATATAAACATTTGAAATTAGTAAATATGTTCTAATAATGTGTGTAAGAATCAAATACATGTATATTAATTTTTGTCTGAGTGCAATTTAATTTTGAATGAGGCATGTCCTTAAATGAGGGTTACTGGAACCTGTTAAATTCAAACTTTACTTTTCACAGTGCATAGGTGATTAGACTCTCTCCCAGATGAAAAAGGGGTTAGTATTTAACAAATTTCATAGTTCAAGTGAAAGTTAGAAAATATAAAATAATTATAGTTTTTAAAAGCTTAAAAACAATTGTGTTTTTAACCTTATAATTCAGAAGTAGTGAAAACAATAACATATCATGTTGGGGTCTGAGATAACCATGTTAAAGGCACAAGATCCAGGGTAGTATTTTAAAATACCTATCTGATCGTGTCATTCCTCTGCTTAACACCTTTCCATGATTTCTCATTACTCTTGGTGAAAAAAAAAAAAAAAATTCCCTAACATAGCCTAGTGTCTGGTATAGTCTTTTTCTACTTCTCCATCCCCCCTCACCCCAAATGCCTTACTGCCACAGGGCCTTTATACATGCTCTTCCCTTTGCCCGAGTCTCATTGCAATTGCTCCTTTATGCTACTCTTTCACTTAATCACTCAAAGTCAAATCTCTAATTAATACATACTCAGGGAACCTTGATCTCTCTTTTATAGTCCTATCACAGTGGTCATTTTTCTATGTATTTATGTGCTAATTTCATGTATGGAGCAGCCAAGAGTTACAGCCATTTTTATAATCAATTTATCACAGATTTACAGGGTTTACCAGTCTTATTTCCCAGTCATCTCATGTGATGACACGTTTGTGGTAAAGATGAGCCCACAAGATAAAAGACTAATAATTATAAATATGACTCATGTTTGTATAGAGCTTTATCTTACTAAGCCTATTCTAAGTCTTATTCTCATTTGATCATTGCAATAATCCCATGAGGAATGTAGGAAAATTATTTATTCAGCAAACATTTTAAGCATCTATTATGATGCTGAGTGCTAGGGATACAAATATAAAAAGAAGCAGCCTACCTTCAGGGAGATCCTCTTTTGAGAGGAGAGAGGAGATACAAAAAGAACAGTAATAGGGGCCTCCCTGGTGGCGCAAGTGGTTAAGAGTCCGCCTGCCGATGCAGGGGATACGGGTTCGTGCCCCGGTCTGGGAGGATCCCATATGCCACGGAGCGGCTGGGCCCGTGAGCCATGGCCGCTGGGCCTGCGCATCCGGAGCCTGTGCTCCGCAACGGGAGAGGCCACAACAGTGAGAGGCCCACATACCGCAAAAAGAAAAAAAAAAAAAAAAAGAACAGTAATAGAGGGTAATTAAGGCTAGGTCAGTGTAAGAAAAGATTGGTGCATGAATGAGAACAGGAAGTGGTTCATTCTGCCTGAGGACAGCAAAGAAGTGGGAAGAGCATTGCAAGCAGAGGAAACAACATGAATAAATGAATATGAAACCATGTATCATTTGTGTTGCAGAGAACTCAGATGCAGAGAGATACTGGTAGAAGATGGCATAGCTCCACCCATCTTGGTCTCCTTTGCATTTCTCTGTGTTGACTCCATTCTCAGGCAGGCTCTCCTATGCTAGTGGCAAGCAGTTCCAATCTCACATGTTGTCCCCTCAAAATTTCCAATAAGATTCTCGAAATTGTGTTTCATGGGCTCCACATGGGTGAATGAACAACTCTTCTCAGGAGTAGGCAATGTTATGTTAGGATTGACCACTTCTGATTAAAAAGTCCGTTTCAAAAGTCAGATCCAGATTAGGTGGTCCAAATCACATGTGTTAAAGCAGGAGTTCTCAAATATGAGCAAACATTAGACTCCGCTGGAGGGCTTACTAACACACATATGCTGGACTGCACTCCTGGGAGTGTCTGATTCAGTGGGTCAGGATCACATTCATAAGTGTCTAGGCAATGCTGATGCTGCCCATTCAGGGCCACACTTTGAAAACCACTACCCTTGAGAACTGGAAGGATAGTTTCCCATGAAAAATCTGTGACCTGAAGATGCACACTGGATTCCAGCCTAGCTTAAACTACCTAATTAAACTGTAACTGTCTGTGCGAATTTGGAAGCCCACAGCAACTGCTTGCATTTCAGCTCTTTTCCTTTCCCCTTTACCTTTTCTACTTCACTTATCAGTAGCTTCATAATTCTTTTCTGGCTACACAGGTTTGCTCACTTTCAAGCACCAGATCTTTACCATTCTGAATCAAAATGTACTTTTTTTGTTTTCCTCAGAAGAACCTGATTCAAAGGTCTGATGGTTGAATAGCCATTAAAACCACAAAACAGATCCAGGGTTCTTCGGTTAAGGGCCCTGTTTTTGCTGTTTATGTGGCCTTGGACATGTTACTTAACATCTGTGTTCCTCAATTTCCTCATATGTATAATGTTGATAATAGTATTTAATAATAATAACTGCATCGTAAGTATTGTTCAATGAGTTCAATTAATTCAATGAGTTAATATTTGTAAAGTACTTAGAACAGCTCCTGACACATAGGTAAGGCCTGTGTAAGCCTTAGTTCTTATTAAAAAGTGTCCATCATCAATGGCTTTAAATAATTAGAATTGATAGATTTTAGAAGAGAAAGGGTTCTGAAAAACTCACAGACCTGAATCCCTTTTTTGAACATTCTATACACCTACGTACAGAAAATTAAATGATCTGGCAAAGGTAAAGAGGTGGTTAGTAAGCTCAGAACTCATGTTTCTTGGGCCCTTGCTACTATACCATGTGTCTTACTTCTTTCTAATAAAGCATGAATTCTCATGGCAAGACCATGAATATCAGAGTCACATGTTTAGAATTCCATTTTTTCCATGTTCTATCCAAATAATCATTAGTAAATTGTTACTCTTTTGTAGCTTATGTTTTCTTATTTTTGAAATGAGATTAAAAACAGAAACCATAAAAACAGGTTTTTTGTGAGGCCTAAATAAAGAAAAGTGTGTAAAGTGCCTAGCACAGTGCCTGGGGGAATATCAGTTTGTTGGTAAATATTTTGTTTCTTTCCTGTCTTCTATTTCCTTAAATAATCCTATTGCATCTAAGCAGGAACTTTTGCCTGTTATGCCAATAAGATGACTAATAGTAGAAATTGTAGACTGTATGTAGACTATATGGATGTGATGGAGAAAATATTCTCCTACAAGATGGCTTTCAACACTCTACCAAGCACTTCTGTCTGTGACTTTCCACTTGAGCTATCTACAGAACTAATGAGTACAAGTGTTAATGGCTACTGTTTATAGAATGTTTTTTCATGTACCTGGCATTGTGCTAAGTCTTTGTCATGCAGTAATCTATGTATTTCTCATCCCAATCCTAGGAAGTTCCTACTGTTAGGCCAGTTTTGCAAGAGACAGAATTTTATTGTCAAGTCTGAATGTCTTCAAAGCCCTTATGTGACTTGGCTTCAATCTAAATTATTAGGACCTTTGTGCCATGTAAGAGTTGAACGAAGGGTAGAGTGTAAACAGTGGACCTTGACTGAAATGACTGACATGCTATTTTGAAATGAATTCAATTTTAGTTTTTGTGTGGCTTCACATATATCCAGACTTCTTCTTTGGGATAGTGTGGGGAAGGCTGAATATACTCATCCTGAAGACACCTCTCCCTATATGGCCCATTCTCTTTTATATACTGTCCTGTATCTGGTGTGGAAAATCGGACTGTGTTTGTCCTTGGAATAGGTTATGTTTTTTCTTGCCTCTGGGTTTGCCAGAAAGGTTTTCTCCTCTCTCTAGCTGCTTTTCTCCACCTTCTCCATTTGGCTAAATCTGACAGATTCTTCAGACTAGCTCAATTGCCTTCCTTCGTGAAGACCTGCCTGGGTTACAATGCATTAATCACATTCTCAGAGTTCTAAATTGCTAAATATCTTTTAAAATATTTATTGTACGATTAATACATGTATAAGTTTGAAAAGTAAAATAGAATAAACAAACAGAATGAAAACAATCACTTGCAGTTTCACCAGTAAGAAGAAAGTTGTGGGAGGAGCTTCAAGATGGCGGAAGAGTAAAACGCGGAGATCAGCTTCCTCCCCACAAATACGTCAGAAATACATCTACATGTGGAACAACTCCTACAGAACACCTACTGAATGCTGGCAGAAGACCTCCCAAAAGGCAAGAAACTCCCCACGTAACTGGGTAGGGCAAAAGAAAAAAGAATAAACAGAGACAAAAGAATAGGGACGGGACCTGCACCCGTGTGAGGGAGCCATGAAGGAGGAAAGGTTTCCACACACTAGGAAGCGCCTTCGTGGGTGGAAACTGAGGGTGACGGAGGGGGGGAGCTTCAGAGCCACGGGGGAGAGCATAGCAACAGGGGTGCGGAGGGCAGAGTGGAGAGATTCCTGCACAGAGGATCGGTGCCGACCGGCACTCACCAGCCCTAGAGGCTTGTCTGCTCGGCTGCCGGGGTGGGCGGGGCTGGGAGCTGAGGCTCGGGCTTCGGTTGGAGCGCAGGGAGAGGACTGGGGTTGGCGGCGTGAACACAGCCTGAAAGGGGTTAGTGTGCCACAGCTAACCAGGAGGGAGTCCGGGAAAAAGTCTGGAGCTGCCGAAGAGACAAGAGACTTTTTCTTCCCTCTTTGCTTCCTGGTGCGCGAGGAGGGGGGATTAAGAGCGCTGCTTAAAGGAGCTCCAGAGACGGGGGCGAGCTGCGGCTAACAGCGCGGACCTCAGAGACGGGCATGAGACGCTAAGGCTGCTGCTGCCACCACCAAGAAGCCTGTGCGTGAGCACAGGTCACTCTCCACACCTCCCTTCTGGGGAGCCTGTGTAGCCCGCCACTGCCAGGGTCCCGGGATCCAGGGACAACTTCCCCGGAAGAAAGCACGGTGCACCTCAGGCTGGTGCTATGTCATGCCGGCGCTATGTCCTGCTGGCCTCTGCTGCCACAGGCTCGCCCCGCACTCCATACCCCTCCCTCCCCCTGGCCTCAGTGAGCCAGAGCCCCCAAAGCAGCGGCTCCTTTAACCCCGTCCTGTCTGAGCAAAGAACAGACACTCTCAGGTGACCTACATGCAGAGGCGGGTCCAAATCCAAAGCTGAAACCCCGGGAGCTGTGAGAATAAAGAAGAGAAAGGGAAATCTCTCCCAGCAGTCTCAGGAGAAGTGGATTAAATCTCCGCAATCAACTTGATGTACCCTGCATCTGTGGAATACCTGAATAGGCAACGAATCATCCCAAATTGAGGAGGTGGACTTTGGGGGCAACGATATTTATATTTTTCCCCCTTTTCTCTTCTTGTGAGTGTGTATGTGTATGCTTCTGTGTGTGATATTGTCTGTATAACTTTGCTTTTACCATTTGTCCTAGGGTTCTGTCTGTCCATTTTTTTTTATTACTTAAAAATTTTTTTTCTTTATAATTTTTTATTTTAATAACTTTATTTTACTTTTTATTTTATCTTCTTCTTACTTTCTTTCTTTATTTCCTCCCTTTTATTCTGAGCTGTGTGGATGACAGGCTCTTGGTGCTACAGTCAGGCATCAGGGCTGTACCCTTGAGGTGGGAGAGCCAAGTTCAGGACACTGGTCCACAAGAGACCTCTCAGCTCCACATAATATCAAACGGCGAAAATCTCCCAGAGATCTCCATCTCAACACCAAGACCCAGCTCCACTCGACCACCAAGCTACAGTGCTGGATACCCTATGCCAAACAACTAGCAAGACAGGAATACAACCCCATCTATTAGCACACAGGCTACCTAAAATCATAAGGCCACAGACACCCCAAAACACACCACCAGACGTGGACCTGCCCACCAGAAAGACAAGATACAGCCTCATCCACCTGAACACAGGCACTAGTCCCCTCCACCAGGAAGCCTACACAGCCCACTGAACCAACCTTAGCAACTGGGGACAGATACCAAAAACAACGGAAACTATGAACCTGCAGCCTTCAAAAAGGAGACCCCAGACACAGTAAAGCAAAATGAGAAGACAGAGAAACACACAGCAGATGAAGGAGCAAGGCAAAAACCCACCAGACCTAACAAATGAAGAGGAAATAGTCTACATAAAAAAGAATTCAGAATAATGATAGTAAAGATGATCCAAAATCTTGGAAATAGAATGGAGAAAATACAAGAAATGGTTAACAAGGACCTAGAAGAACTAAAGAGCAAACAAACAGAGATGAACAACACAATAAATAAAATTTAAAATTCTCTAGAAGGTATGAATAGCAGAATACCTGAGGCAGAAGAACGGATAAGTGACCTGGAAGATAAAATAGTGGAAATAACCACTGCAGAGCAGAATAAAGAAAAAAGAATGAAAAGAACTGAGGACAGTCTCAGAGAGCTCTGGGACAACAGTAAACGCACTAACATTTGAATTATAGGGGTCCCAGAAGAAGAAGAGATAAAGAAAGGGACTGAGAAAATATTTGAAGAGATTATAGTTGAAAACTTCCCTAATATGGGAAAGGAAATAGTTAATCAAGTCCAGGAAGCATAGAGAGTCCCATACAGGATAAATCCAAGGAGGAGCACACCAAGACACATATGAATCAAACTATCAAAAATTAAATACAAAGAACAAATATTAAAAGCAGCAAAGGAAGAACAAGAAGTAACACATAAGGGAATCCCCATAAGGTTAACAGCTGATCTTTCAGGAGAAACTCTTCAAGCCAGAAGGGAGTGGCATAACATATTTAAAGTGATGAAAGGGAAAAACCTACAACCAAGATTACCCAGAAAGGATCTCATTCAGGTTTCATGGAGAAATTAAAAGCTTTACAGACAAGCAAAAGCTAAGAGAATTCAGCACCACCAAACCAGTTTTACAACAAATGCTAACGGAACTTCTCTAGGCTAGAAACACAAGAGAAGGAAAAGATCTACAATACTAAACCAAAACAATTAAGAAAATGGTAATAGGAACATACATATTGATAATTACCTTAAATGGAAATGGATTAAATGCTCCAACCAAAGGCATAGACTGGCTGAATGGATACAAAAACAAGACCCATATATATGCTGTCTACAAGAGACCCACTTCTGGCCTAGGGACACATACAGACTGAAAGTGAGGGGATGGAAAAAGATATTCCATGCAAATGGAATCAAAAGAAAGCTGGAGTAGCAATTCTCATATCAGACAAAATAGACTTTAAAATAAAGAATATTACAAGAGACAAGGAAGGACACTACATAATGATCAAAGGATCAATCCAAGAAGAAGATATAACAATTATATATGCACCCAACATAGGTGCATGCACCTCAATACATAAGGTGACTGCTAACAGCTATAAAATATGAAATGAACAGTAACACATAGTAGGGGACTTTAACACCCCACTTTCACCAATGGACAGATCATCCAAAATGAAAATAAATAAGGAAACACAAGCTTTAAATGATACATTAAACAAGATGTATTTCATTGATATTTATAGGACATTCCATCCAAAAACAACACAATACACATTCTTTTCAAGTGCTCATGTGTCATTCCCCAGGATAGATCATATCTTGGGTCACAAATCAAGCCTTGGTATTTAAGAAAATTAAAATCATATCAAGTATCTTTTACGAACACAACACTATGAGACTAGATATCAATTACAGGAAAAAATCTGTAAGAAATATAAACACATGAAGGTTAAACAACACACTACTTAGTAACCAAGGGATCACTGAAGAAATCAAAGAGGAAATCAAAAAATACCTAGAAATAAGTGACAATGAAAACACAATGACCCAAAACCTATGGGATGCAGCAAAAGCAGTTCTAAGAGGGAAGTTTATAGCTATACAAGCCTACCTTAAGAAACAAGAAATATCTCAAATAAACAACCTAACCTTACACCTAAAGCAATTAGAGAAAGAAGAACAAAAAAACCCCAAAGTTAGCAGAAGGAAAGAAATCATAAAGATCAGCTCAGAAATAAATGAAAAAGAAATGAAGGAAATGATAACAAAGATCAATAAAACTAAAAGCTGGTTCTTTGAGAAGATAAATAAAATTGATAAACCATTAGCCAGACTTATCAAGAAAAAAAGGGAGAAGACCCAAATCAATAGAATTAGAAATGAAAAAGGAGAACTAACTACTGACACTGCAGAAATACAAAGGATCATTAGAGATTACTACAAGCAACTATATGCCAGTAAAATGGACAACCTGGAAGAAATGGATGAATTCTTAGAAATGCACAACCTTCTGAGACTTAACCAGGAAGAAATAGAAAATATGAACAGACCAATCACAAGCACTGAAATTGAAACTGTGATTCAAAATCTTCCAACAAACAAAAGCCCAGGACTGGATGGCTTCACAGCCGAATTCTATCAATCATTTAGAGAAGAGCTAACACATATCCTTCTCAAACTATTCCAAAATATAGCAGAGGGAGGAACACTCCCAAACTCATTCTACAAGGCCACCATCACCCTGATACCAAAACCAGACAAAGATGTCACAAAGAAAGAAAACTACAGGCCAATATCACTGATGAACATAGATGCAAAAATCCTCAACAAAATACTAGCAACCAGAATCCAACAGCACATTAAAAGGATCATACACCATGATCAAGTGGGGTTTATCCCAGGAATGCAAGGATTCTTCAATATACACAAATCAACCAACGTGATACACCATATTAACAAACTGAAGGAGAAAAACCATATGATCATCTCAACAGATGCAGAGAAAGCTTTCAACAAAATTCAACACCCATTTATGATAAAAACCCTCCAGAAAGTAGGCATAAGGGGAACTTTCCTCAACATAATAATGGCCATATATGACAAAACCACAGCCAACATAGTCCTCAATGGTGAAAAACTGAAAACATTTCCACTAAGATCAGGAAGAAGACAAGGTTGCCCACTCTCACCACTGTTATTCAACATAGTTTTGGAAGTTTTAGCCACAGGAATCAGAGAAGAAAAAGAAATAAAAGGAAACCAAATTGGAAAAGAAGAAGTAAAGCTGTCACTGTTTGCAGATGACATGATACTATACATAGAGAACCCTAAAGATGCCACCAGAAAACCACTAGAGCTAATCCATGAATTTGGTAAAGTAGCAGGATACAAAATTAATGCATAGAAATCTCTTGCATTCCTATACACTAATGATGAAGAACCTGAAAGTGAAGTTAAGAAAACACTCCTATTTACCATTGCAACAAAAAGAATAAAATATCTAGGGTTAAACCTACCTAAGGAGACAAAAGATCTGTATGCAGAAAATTGTAAGACACTGATGAAAGAAAGATGGTACAAATAGATGGAGAGATATACCATGTTCTTGGATTGGAAGAATCAACATTGTGAAAACAACTCTACTTCCCAAAGCAATCTACAGATTCAATGCAATCCCTATCAAACTACCACTGGCATTTTTCACAGGTCTAGAACAAAAAATTTCACAATTTGTATGCAAACACAGAAGACCCCAAATAGCCAAAGCAGTCTTGAGAACGAAAAACAGAGCTGGAGGAATCAGGCTCCCTGACTTCACACTATACTGCAAAGCTACTGTAATCAAGACAGTATGGTACTGGCAGAAAAACAGAAATATAGATCAATGGAACAGGATAGAAAGCCCAGAGATAAACCCACGCACATATGGTCACCTTATCTTTGATAAAGGAAGCAAGAATATACAGTGGAGAAAAGACAGCCTCTTCAATAAGTGGTGCTGGGAAAACTGGACAGCTACATGTGAAAGAATGAAATTAGAACACTCCCTAACACCATACACAAAAACTCAAAATGGGTTAAAGACCTAAATGTAAGGCCAGATACCATCAAACTCTTAGAGGAAAACATAGGCGGAACACTCTATGACATAAATCACAACAAGACCGTTTTTGACCCACCTCCTAGAGAAATAGAAATAAAAACAAAAATAAACGGGACCTAATGAAACTTAAAAGCTTTTGCACAGCAAAGGAAACCATAAACAAGACAAAAAGACAGCCCTCAGAATGAGAATATATTTGCAAATTAAGCAACTGACAAAGGAATAATCTCCAAAACATACAAGCAACACATGCAGCTCAATATCAAGAAAACAAACAACCCAATCCAAAAATGGGCAGAAGATGTAAATAGACATTTCTCCAAAGAAGATATACAGATTGCCAACAAACACATGAAAGAACGCTCAACATCATTAATCATTAGAGACATGAAAATCAAAACTACAATGAGATATCATCTCACACCAGTCAGAATGGCCATCATCAAAAAATGTACAAATGATAAATGCTGGAGAGGGTGTGGGGAAAAGGGAACACTCTTGCACTGTTGGTGGGAATGTAAATTGATACAGCCACTATGGAGAACAGTATGGAGGTTCCTTAAAAAACTACATGTAGAACTACCATATGACCCAGTACTCCTACTACTGGGCATATACCCTGAGAGAACCATAATTCAAAAAGAGTCATGTACCAAAATGTTCATTGCAGCTCTGTTTACAATACCCAGGACATGGAAGCAACCTAAGTGTCCATCAACAGATGAATGGATAAAGAAGATGTGGCACATATATACAATGGAATATTACTCAGCCATAAAAAGGAACTAAACTGAGTTATTTGTAGTGAGGTGGATGGACATAGAGACTGTCATACAGAGTGAAGTAAGTCAGAAAGAGAAAAACAAGTATCGTATGCTAACACATATATATGAAATCTTAAAAAAAAAAAAAAGAAAAGAAAATGGTCAGAAGAACCTAGGAGCAAGACAGGAATAAATGTGCAGCCCTACTAGAGAATGGACTTGAGGATACGGGGAGGGGGGAAGGGTAAGCTGGGACAAAGTGAGAGAGTGGCATGGACATATATACAATGTCAAACGTTAAATAGATAGCTAGTGGGAAGCAGCTGCATAGCATAGGGAGATCAGCTCGGTGTTTTGTGACCACCTAGAGGGGTGGGATAGGGAGTGTGGGAGGGTGGGAGATGCAAGAGGGAAGAGATATGGGACATATGTATATGTATAAATGATTCACTTTGTTATAAAGCAGAAACTAACACACCATTGTAAAGCAATTATACTGTAATAAAGATGTTAAAAAATAAAAAAAAGAAAGTTTTGTTCACATTTTGCATATAAGAATATGTGTAAGAGTAAAGAAATATAAGTATATATATACATACATAAGTGTATATATTTATGTGTTTGAAAATTGTATTACATCTATTATCATGTACCTTGCTCATTTGCTGATCATTATACTATAAAATAATATGTTAAAAATATGACTATTATCTTTCCATCTGTATATTTACTTGAGTCTTATTAGGTACAAGTCCTTTATGAGAGATTCTAAAGTAATGAATAAGTAGCAAGACGTGACTAGTTTCCTGTCCACTGATTTATTATGATCTTGAGCAAATTACTTATTCTGTTATTTTTTGTGAAAAATATTTAACTTAAAGGGTTTTTTTGAGGATTAGATGAAATAATGCAAATAAGATATGTAGCATAGTTCCTGGCCCATAATAAACATTGATAAACATTAATCATTAATATCATTCCCATTACCAATATTTATTTATTCATTCAACATATGTTAGCTATGTGTCCAAAAATCTACTAGATCTAGCTTGTAGGAGCTTAAAATCTATTTAAGGTATTGTCACTCAATAATAGTATTTCCACAATTGGCAGTGGGATATGATGGATAAGCACGTTGCAAATTAGAACAGCCAAGAGTTCAGTCTTAACAATGAGGCAGTGATACCAAAAAAATCACAGAGAACAAAATTTCCTATATCTCGATGAAGATTTCACAATGAGCTATCTTGCAACCTGAGGATTTTTTTTTTAATCTTCCAGATTCTATAGTAAAAAAGCAAAAACCAAAATAGCTCTGTCATGTCTAGCCACTGTCAATTAATGCCTGGAATTGGATTAACCACCAGAAAACCAATTCAAGTAATGTGAGACTCACCAGCTGTCATGCAGGGTTAGTTTCCTTGGAGGGACCGCATACATATCTTGTTGCCAGGGAAAACAACCTATAACATCATCTTTTTTCAGGGCACGGGTAAATCCTGCCTCATCCTTACAAAACCTTCAGACTTCCAAGAGGCCAGAGGGTGCAGATTAAAATTCATGCTTAGCAGAAACAGCTTCCATGCTCCTCGCCACACTCTTGTACACAGTATTCAAAAGAGGATCCCAAGAACTTAGCTATTGTCAGCTCTGCATTTGAACTCTGTTCATGTACAAGCGTAGAGCAGCTAGTGTTTTACAAAGGGCAGTGGTGGTTACATTTAAAGTACTCCCCGTTATCAGAAATCCCTATGTTTGTATTCCTTTCGTGAGAGCTATAAATAAAATGTGTCTGCTCCGTTCTTAAGCCTTTGCTGTCAGGTTGGGAAAACAACGGTGGGGGGATACGTTTCTTTTTTTTTTTTTTTTTGAATTCCAAAAGATTCACTTTTAAAAAAAACTTTTAATAGATCTTTATTGGAGTATAATTGATTCACAATACTGTGTTAGTTTCTGTTGTACAACAAAGTGAATCAGCCATATGCATACACATGTCCCCCTATCCCCTCCCTCTTGAGCCTTCCTCCCACCCTCCAACAAACAACCTTGTTGCTTCTGTGTGAGTGTGTGTATGTGTTTCCCAAAGACCAGAAAACCAAAGGAGAGTATTAAAAGAAAATCTTAAAGCAAATCTATGGGTTACTAGACCCATCTGGGTCTTTACTGATTGTGTTCCACTAGATTATTTGACTAGAAACACCTGTTGTTTTCTCTGCAGAGCCGTTGGGCAGAGAAGGGGTGCAGTTGGAGCATACTGATTAGAACACGTGGCTGGTGTGTGAACCCTGGTAAGTCATCGTAAAGCAAAAGTGTAAATACTGGAGTATGACTTCTTTGTCAGTTCCGTGCTACTTTTGGAGAATATTTGGCATTTGCTTCCTTGCATTTGGCATTATAGACTATTTTAATAATGTTTACATCTTGTTCTGCTCCCTATCTCAACAAGCTGTTAAGAGAAGTCACATTTAAACAAGCATCCCTGCATCTTTTGCTGCTACTTGAAGAGGGTAGCAGGCTGTTCCCCAGAATAGTATGTAAAAGATCTTCTCCAAATAAACTACTTTAATGCTAAGCAAAATGCCACATATATAAAATAGGTAATGCCGGATTATGTAAAATGCTTTTTTTAAAGGAAGAGGGAAAAGGACTTAGCATCAAGTAAATCTGTCAGCTTGGGGGGTTCCAAAAATAATCATAAAGGTAGTTTGAACTGCTTAATATTGCGATTACTATTTACTTCTTCAAATTAGTCTCCATTATCTTATGAAAGAATCTTAATAATAATTTATTTGACTCTCCGGGGGCTGGTGGCCATATCGTGAATAGATATTTAGAGAGCCTTCGAAGACCTAATTTAGTCTTTGTATCACACACTTTTACTTACTGCTTATCCACTTCCAAACACCCCCAAAATCAAGATTTCTCAAGGAAGCCTTTTCCTGCAATAGTGTTAAGGCGTTGGCCTGCCGTAGGGAAATGTCTTGAGTTATACGTATCAAGAGACAACAAAGCAAATGTGCTTTGTTCTTAGCAAGCTTGCTTAATCTTTCAGATATGTAAAGATGAATCAGAAAACAATATGAACTAGCTCATCTTCTTAATTGGAATCATAGAATGAATGTTGGAGTAAAAAAATACTTTAGAGAATATCCAGTCTAGACCCTTCTTTTGCTATTTGAGAAAAAAAGAGGTTCGGAATGCTAAAGCAGCTGATGTAAAACCCACAAGAAGGTATCTGATAGCAGAAAAACAATCCAACCGAGAGCTGAGTGCTTGATATTTCCAGTTTCATTTTCCCATTTTACCATTCTGGCACTTACTATCTAATCATAAGAATCAACTGAGAGAATTCTTAAAAATACAGATACCAAGAATTCTCCCTTCAAAGACCTGTGTAAATAACAATGGAATTGGGTCTGAGAATCTGCATTTTGGCACATCCCCTGAGAAATTCTTGCCATTCAGAAATAGGGAAAACTTTACACTGTACCATTCTGTCTTCAAAGATCAAATACCATTACTTACCACTTAAGCCTGTATAAATATTTCTAAAATATATCATTATGAGTTTATTTTTAAATTGTCTCTATTTATATTTGAGACTTTGGGGAAGCCTTACACTGAGACCTGTGTGGTGTTTATAAGTCAATTTTTAAGTCAATTTTCCTGGAATCTGCTTTTATATTTATGGTATTTATACGTCTGTCTTCTGTAATATTGCTATTTCTTAGAGTCCATCTAGAGCTTTGACCATTCAATCAACATTCTATTTAGTAAGATATTGAATCCAGAGAAACAGTCCCATCTGAAATGTGCTGTAGGAGCTAATGTCAGGCAGAAGCAGTTAAAATACTTGGCAACTGTCTGAACTATGCTTGCCTTGTATGAATTTCCTAGAGATAAGGCAACCTGTGCCCTGGCAAGAGTTTAGCCTTTATTTATTGGTTTTTTTTTTTTAATCACTTCCCCACAAAAAAACACAGGTTAAAATGTGTTGACTGCTGTCAGTGGTGCTAATAGTGAACTTTACAGGAAAATGGCAACTTTTATAGAGTCAGTTTGTGAAAAGGCTTTAACAGACACTGCCTTTAATCCCTACAGTTTTGGCAGTGCTAATTTTATTCAGGTACTAGATTCAATGCCCAGAAAGTTCTCCTCTAAGTCAAATGAGTTGAGGGTACCTGCAATCATTTAAATAGACAAGTTAGACTTCCAGGTAATTTTTAGGGAAAAATAACGACAAATGGACAAGAGTTGCAAATAATTCTTTTAAAAAGACACACTTAGCCTCTAAACTCACATGGTTTATTTTAGCAATTTCAGCTAACTTGCTGTGTACTCAACTTGTGTGAATTGTGCTTTTATACCATCTCATTTGACAATTAAAATGGAAAAACGTGGAAAAAGCTATTGTTTGTATCTTCTATAGTGCCATCAATGTACACTGCACTGAACAATAGTCAGGGCACGCCAAACAAAAGCTCTGCCCTGTGGAGCTTACAGTCGAGCAGCATGATACAATGCAGAACAGTACAATTCAGAACGAGCATGTGGTGATTAGCAACCTTTCTAAGTGGCATTCTTTGCAGAATAGGAGGGTGTTTTTTTTTTTTTTTTCCTAAATCAGTGGTGGGGGGGGGCGGTGGCGGACAGATGTACATTAACTGAGAAGCAGTTTCATCTATAGGGACTTCGGCAGAAGACACAAATCAGCCTTGCTTCAATAGACCAAGAAGGAATGAAGATTAGGAGGATGGTAAAATCAGTAATTAAAGATTTCAGGGCAGGCTATCTCTGTACTGCATGGAAAAGTGGGGATCTCCTGGAAATAACAAGTGTAGCCACATTATAAAGAAGAAAATAGGAACCAAGGTATTTAATAAAGAGTCCCTTTCTAGTATTTCAGGAAAGGAGATTGGTTTGAGAGCATTCACGGAGAGCAGACAGGGACAAGAATGTGGAATGTGTGCTTCAAAACTTGAAATTTTACTTGAGCCGCACATAGATTCTGGCCTGCATTTGATAAATGAATTCGTAGTTGGTTATAGAAGAAGAAATGGTGCTGTTTAGCTGGAATTCTATGTTGAGAGGTCATGAATCCAGAGCAATGGCTATGTGAATTCAGACATATTTGGAACATAAATCCAGAGTTCAGTTTTGTGTGTTGTATATGTATGTAAGATAGAGAAACTACTGGAAGCAAGAAGCTATTTATTTTCACTCCAGTAATAATGGCTAATCTTTACTGAGTACCCCACTGTTCTCAATGCTACTTGTATTATCTCCTTCATTCCTCACAGCTGTTGTTACTTCACAGAACTGTTATAAACTCCATTTCACAGAAGAGTTCATTGAGGCACACCAAGACTAAGTAACTTCTGAAACCAGATACTCTGGCATCAAAGCTGGTGCTCTAACCACTGTGTGTAAATTGCTCTCAAAATTCCAGGTTCCCATTCCCAAGAAAAAACCCTCCTTGATGGAATCCTCCTGTATTTTCAGGAAAATCAGGGAACACTAATATCTTTCGTGCTTGTGTAATCCCATATATCATTCCCATATATCATTCTCCCTATAGGGTCAGCATTCTGCTCAAATCCACTATAAGAATTGGTAAATTAGGATGAATAAGGTGATATTGTTTGTGTCAAGTACAATAAATTTAGTTTCTACAAATCTAGATAAAATAATAACAGATAGAAATGAACACCGTGAATCCACTCAGCCCCCATAAAAGAATAGTGTAAAACTGGGAAATAAAACATGTAATAGATTAAAGTTTGAGCCAACAAAAAATATTAGCAAATGACAGCCTGAGTTCAACAGTGTGACATCCAAATAGATTATAGCTACATATAGAACTTAAATAGCTTTCCTATTGTTTATCCCAGATGTAGCAATACCAAAGATGTTTCTTGGTGTGCAGAGATCCTTTATTTTGCTTTCTATTTTGTGTGTTTATCTTTGTCTCACCCAAACTATTTCTTTATCCCAGGAGCCTTCATACAATTCTGAAATATAAATTATTTTAGGTAATATTTTACTTTAAAATACAGTAGGTCCTAGAGCATCATTTGCTTCAGATAGGAGGTCAGGAAAACCAACCTGTGTTGTGAGAATTATTATGACAGTCCTAAAGGAGTTGAGATCACTAGTTTAAGAACTTGAGAGCAAAATTCCAAGGACATTTAAGTAGCTTCTTTTCACATTAAGTGTAAACTTACATGACATCTGTGTTCCTTGAGCTCGGATAACGAAATTTCTTCAAGTCTTCTCAACCCCTAACAAATGGTTCACCAAATAAGCAAAAAATGAAGGAGAACACACTAAATTTTATTAAATGCTATATTTGCACAAGCATTTCTAAAACTCTTAAAATGATTTCAAGTAGACATGCACTTAGCTTTTAACTGTAATAATGTAGGTCAGAGTTATTATAGGGGAAAAAAAAAGCTAAGAAGAATTTAAGGGCCCAAAGCAGATTTTGCTTCAACTGATATGGATTCAGATGTATGAGGCCTATGTTGGGTTAATCTCATTTCATAAACATTACTATCAGTTTTGGGTTCTTTCTTGATCTAACTCTTTTTATTTCTCCATCTTCTTCAACTATTCCTTCTTCTAGGCTAAAAAGTTTATCAGATCTTTACCTAAAACAGCAACAAAAAAGCTGCTGTGTTTCATTTCAGACAACAGTGGCATCCCTCTCTTTTCAAAGCTAAAATTCTCGAAAGAAGGGCCTGCATTTCGTTTTGTGCAATGCATTCCTTCAGTCTTTGAAATAGGGGTCTGTCCTACCCCTCCACTGAAATATCCCTTTCAAATATAATTAATGCTTCATTTTTCACCTTGTTTTCCATAAATTGAGGTATAATTTATATGCAGTGAAAAAGCAGAGAGTCCTAAGTATTTTTGAAAATATGCACACTGTATAAACCACACGCCTTTGTAGTGTGTTTGCCTCATTCCAGATCATTCCCTCATGCCACCTTGTAGGTGCGATGAAAGAAATCAGAACTGTTATTGCCTCTGGCAGGATGGAAAATGCGTTCTGATTTCTTTCATTGTAGATTATTTTTTCCTTTTGTAGAACTTAAGGTAAATGAAATTGTACAGTGTGTACTGTTTCACATCTGGCTTCTTTGATTCCATATAATATTTTGGAGTTTCATCAACGTTGTTATATGTAACAGAAGTTCATTCTGTTTTACTATTAGGTGCTTCCTCTTAAATAATCACACCTCAACTTATTAATCGATTCTTTTGTTTTTGTATATTTGGATTGTTTCCAGTTCAGGGCCGTTATGAGTAAAGCTGTTATGAGCATTCCTGCACATGTCTCCTTGTGAACATGATTTCATATCTCTTGGGTAAATGCCTAGGAATAGGATTGTTGAATCATAGGGTAGGTATATGTTTAACTTTAGGAGAAACCTCCCAACAATTTTCCAAAGTGGATGCACCATTTTGTAGCCCCACCAGCAATGAATAAAAGTTCTGATTACCCCATATATTAACAATGTTTAGTATTTTCGATCTTTTTAATTTTAACCATTTTAGCCTATAGGTACAGTATCTGCATGTGATATTAATTTGCATTTTCCTAATGACTAAAGATCTTGAGCACTTCCTTTTTTTTTCTTTTTTTTTTTTGCGGCACGCAGGCCTCTCACTGTTGTGGCCTCTCCTGTTGCGGAGCACAGGCTCCGGACGTGCAGGCTCAGCGACCATGGCTCACAGGCCCAGCCACTCTGTGGCATGTGGGATCCTCCCGGACAGGGGCACGAACCCTCGTCCCATGCCTCGGCAGGCGGACTCTCAACCACTGCGCCACCAGGGAAGCCCTAGCACTTCTTGATTTTACTGTTAATTTGTGAAGTGTCTGTTCAAGAACTTTGCCCATTTTTATTGAGTTGTTTATTATTATGTTTGTTATTATTACTATTTATTTATTTGTAGGAATAAACCTCATTCCATACACAGAAATTAATTCAAAATGAAGTATGGAATGAAGCATAAAAGTTATAAAAATTGCAAACTATTAGAAGAAAATGTAGGAAAATATCTTCACAACATAGACAGAAATTTCTTAGAGGGACAGAGAAAGCACTATCCATAAAATAAAATACTGCTATATTAGATTTCATAAAAATTAAAAGCCTGTGCTCATCAAGAGTCACCATTAAGAAAATGAATAGGTGAGCCACAGACTGAGAGAAAATATTCAAATTGAATATATCTGACAAGTTCTAGTATGAACAATATATAAATAACTAATGACCTTTTAATTATTAAATGTATGACCTTTTCATTTCTTCCTCCTGTGGCTTCTTTTTTCACATCATTTGCCCCGTTTGACCAGCCACTGCTTAAAAATGGATTTGTCTTAGTTGTTGTTATTCTTCTACTTTGTTCATTTTTTTAATTCTCTCTAATTCATCTATTTTAATCATTTTCACTGTGTTTCTTTGAATTATTTGCAGGATCATCTGCCTAGTTGTCTGCTCTTTTCAGTCTAACTTTTCCCCTGGGTGGTCTAAATTCTTGCCACTCACAGTGTGATCCATCAGCTAGCAGCATCAGTGTTTGTGAGCTCTTTAGACTTGTAGAACCCACACACAGGACCCACTGCATCAGATCTGCATTTTAACATCCCCAGGTGATTCCTATAAATACACATTAAAGCTTAAGAAAAAGTAGTATTGGAACTTATATCTATGGTTTCAACTGTCTCCTCTGCTGATAATTTTGACATATTTAGTACATGCCATTCTAATATGGTCCAGATTTACATCTTAGCAAGTCAAGTGTCTCCAGATGGCTGATATCTAAGTATGTATGTAAAACACAATATGGAGGTGAAATCAAATAATTTTTATCTAACAATATTAATGACTTTTTTTTAAGTAAAGAGACCTTGCATAAAAATAAAATGGTGTTTCAGTACTCAGTTTTTAATTCTATAAGGCATGGAAGGCATAGACTGAATTATTATGGTAATAATAGAAAAGAAAAATGTAAAAAATAATAATAATATAGTAAAATATGGTCAAGCAATAAATAGGGATAACATACATTAACTCCCTAAAAGGAAGATAATTATTTATAATCTTCCATCCTAAATAATCTTAGAGTTCAAAACTCAAACAACTTTTCCTGTGTGCAACCAGCTTAGCAACTCATCTACAGGAGAGGAAAATAAAATGCTATGAATTTTGTACATACCTGGTATATGATGTCAGAATATCATCAGATTTTTATTCCATCAAAAACTATTCATCAACAAAAACTAAAAGTTACGTTTTTATTCAGCTACTCCCAGTCACCACGAGAGCAAGCCATTCAACTCAGATGAGAGGAAAAGCAAAAGATTTGATTTCTATTATATAAAGACTAAAAATTACTATTGAATTGTTAGTACTGAATTACACATACCCCATAGGTACTGAGTACAATGACAGTTAAAGTTTTAGTGAAAATATTTTGTTTCATCGCAAATGTCAGAACATCTTCAAAGTCATGTCACAGAAAGGACTTTTCCTCACGATTTCTCTAAGGTAAAAACCCAAATTTACGCATCCCACTTTGAGAAAGGTTTTTCAGGTGAAGTTTTATGTCACTCATGGCTCCTTTGCTTCAAAAAAAAAAGGACAAATTAATTGTCATACTTTAGCTTGTTTCTTGGCTAAGTACATAGGATAAAATATCAATAAGCATCACTGAAATATGTTGTTGGTTCCATTGTATTTATGGTAATAATAATGTCATTAGATAACATTTATAGAGAGTTTCTATGTGCCTCACTTTACTATCATTATCCCATCAAATTTATACAACACCCTATGAGGTTTAGAGAGTTATAGTGACTTTCTTAAGATCTCATAACAATCAGTAAGTGGTGCTGGGAAAACTGGAGAGGTACATATAAAAGTATGAAATTAGAACACTCCCTAACACCATACACAAAAATAAACTCAAAATGGATTAAAGACCTAAATGTAAGGCCAGACACTATCAAACTCTTAGAGGAAAACATAGGCAGAACACTCTATGACATAAATCACAGCAAGATCCTTTTTGACCCACCTCCTAGAGAAATGGAAATAAAAACAAAAATAAACAAATGGGACCTAATGAAACTTAAAAGCTTTTGCACAGCAAAGGAAACCACAAACAAGATCAAAAGACAACCCTCAGAATAGGAGAAAATATTTGCAAATGAAGCAAGTGACAAAGGATTAATCTCCAAAATTGACAAGCAGCTCATACAGCTCGATATCAAAAAAACAAACAACCCAATCCAAAAATGGGCAGAAGATCTAAATAGACATTTCTCCAAGAAAATATACAGATTGCCAACAAACACATGAAAGAATGCTCAACATCATTAATCATTAGAGAAATGCAAATCAAAACTACAGTGAGATATCATCTCACACCGGTCAGAATGGCCATCAGCAAAATATGTACAAACAATAAATGCTGGAGAGGGTGTGGAGAAAAAGGAACCCTCTTGCACTGTTGGTGGGAATGTAAATTGATACAGTCACTATGGAGAACAGTATGGAGGTTCCTTAAAAAACTAAAAACAGAACTACCATACGACCCAGCAATCCCACTACTGGGCATATACCCTGAGAAAACCATAATTCAAAAAGAGTCATGTACCACAATGTTCATAGCAGCTCTCTTTACAATAGCCAGGACATGGAAGCAACCTAAGTGACCATCAACAGATGAATGGAAAAAGAAGGTGTGGCACATATATACAATGGAATATTACTCAGCCTTAAAAAGAAATGAAATTATTTGTAGTGAGGTGGATGGACATAGAGTCTGTCATACAGAGTGAAGTAAGTCAGAAAGAAAAAACAAATACCGTATGAACATATGTATATGTATAACTGATTCACTTTGTCATAAAGCAGAAACTAACACACCAGTGTAAAGCAATTATACTCCGATAAAGATGTTAAAAATTTTTTTTAATTTTAAAAACGATCTCATAGCTATAGAAATCCTACTCAGTAATTCCAAAGTCAATGTTATTAACTACTCTAACACAGAGGTGTAGAAATTTGTCTTCTTCTTTCCCCACCCCCTCCCCGGGTATCCTATGTGAAGAAATAACCAAAAAAAAAAAAAAAAAAAAAGGATGGGCTTCCCTGGTGGCACAGTGGTTGAGAGTCCACCTGCCGATGCAGGGGACACGGATTCGTGCCCCGGTCCAGGAAGATCCCACATGCCTCGGAGCGGCTGGGCCCGTGAGCCATGGCCACTGAGCCTGCACATAGGAAATATATCCCCTCTGCACCTCTGGAGAGGGTAAATTTTCTGCTCTGTTGGGTCAGAAGGAGAGAGTCAGTCAGAGAAATAATAAAAATGATGACAACTATGTCAGCTCTGTAGAATAGAGGAAAATGAATTACTTCATGGCATCAGGGCGCATTTGGAAAGAAGAACTTCAAGGAATCCTGGAAGGAAATTTTATTTCTAAGTAGTGTGTGATCCTGTTCCATGCCCCAGTGTTAGGCCAAGAAGTACCTGCTCACTCCAAATAGGGGCAGATATCCACACGTCTCTCTTTCTCTTTCTCTCAAACTTCAGCATTAGTATGGACCCCAAATTTACCACTTGTACAACTAGACACATGAGTATTTCCAGCTGAGAAAACGAATTTTTCACATATTGCTGGAATCCTAACCCTGAGCAGACACAGCATCCTCCCAGCATAGAGTCTTTCTGAGTGAAATCAGTGCTGCTGTCAGGATCCACATTTTCAATCTATATTCATGCACACGGCATCATATCTTCTTGAGGAGGGCATTGTCATACAGTCAAAGCTAATGTTCTGGCAGGCTTTTATCTTGCTAGTCTATCATTACAATCCCAACTGAACCAGAAGGCCTCGGGGGTTTTCTGTTGCTCTCAGTCAATCAGTATGGCAGATACCAACTTTTCGTAACACACTGATCCAAAGGAGGCAGTCACTGCATGGGTTTTCCACTTTTGGCATCTTTTTCTCTTGCTACGTAAGAAATCTGGAATTATTAATTGGGAAAAAATGAGAAGCATTAGGTTTGCAGTACTTGACCAGGATAGAAGTTTCCCTTATTGTTTATAAATTTATAGTCTTCTCTGGAGCTGCTACCTAATAAACTGCTGCTAAAATTAAAGTTCAAGAAGAGCTTTTCGAGCTCTTCACTGTTAACTGCATCTCCTTCAGGAGTCAATATTTAGATTTTGAAGGGGAAAATGACCCTAATAATGTGAAATGTATATACAGCTGGTTATATGGATGTGTGTGTGTGTGTGTGTGTGTGTGTGTGTGTGTGTGTATGTATTACAATATGTACATTTCCCCATAACTGGAGCCTTCCCTTTCATTATTATTTTTAAAATTTTTATGGTCATTATTTTAGATATATATTTCCTGCCTTCTTAAAGAAAATATGTTGAATATAATTTAACTTTATTCTAGAGAGCTCAGAACATCATTGTGAATATCCATTATTGTGTTATGGTATAACGATGCTATGTTGGATTCTATGAAATTTATTAAGTCAAGTCTTCTTGTAGGCAAATGCATTTCTTTCATTCAGTCATTCATTCTCTGAGTTCCAATTATTTTCCAAACCCAAATAAATGTCAGTGAACCAAAACAGGCAATGTCTTTGTCTTCTTGGATTTAATCTAGTCTGAGAAGTAGGTATGGATAGAATAAATACACACAAAATATACATAATTCAAATTTAATAAATGCCAAGAAGATAAAGAACAGGATGTCATCAAAGAAAGGAACAGATTTATCTAATTCATATTAAAGAGTTAGGGAAAGACTCTGAGGAAGGGGAGTTTTCCCAGTGAGATTTTAAACACTAGGAATTAGCTAGAGGAAAGGAATAGCATGTGTAAAGGATTTAAGGTGAGAAAGACCTCAGAATGCTCAAAGATTAGACAGATGAAAGGCTAGTGTTGCTGTAGAAAAATATGGAAGGGGGATTTCAGAAGGATATTCATGTTCTTTAAATATTTTAAGAGAAGGAATTCTAATTACTTCCTATTGAGTGATTTTTAGATTTCAGGAAAATAGTCACAAAATTAAGGAAAAAAGTGATACAAAAAGAACTTGATACTCTTAAGAATGAATGAGGGTTTAGGTCAAATGCAGACATAATTCAGAAGTTACCTTTATGCTTGTTATTCATCATCAAATGTTCCCTTAAGTTATTTGAGGATTCCCCAGGGAAATTAAAATGAATCTGACAAGGGATAAAACAAACAAACAAAATGCCATTGAAACCCCATAGTCGCTGCTCCTCAGATTCCCACCTCATTAGGCCTCAGGAGTTTCTATAAAGGGATTATTAAACAAATGAATTGTTATTTTAGTTCCTGTAGCATGTTGCTAGTGTGAAAACAGTTTATATACAAAACCAATTAAATTATGGTAAATTACATAAAGTTCAATATTATAATATCCAGAAAATTTCAAAATAGTAGAAGTGTCTATTTGAATTCTTATTAAAATTAAAAATAAGATGAGTTTTCTCATACAACCTCCCTGCTTTGTTATACCATAGGAAAAAGCTTCTTTTGGAAAAAATAATTGAAACAAAAATATACTTGAATTATGCTTATAATTCACTTGAATTATAGATTACTACTTAAATAAGCATGTAGAAAATATTTTACTTCCTGGGAATTGATTTTCTGTTGATTTTTTAAAAAGAGAGATTCATAAGATGCATGGATTGCTTCTTAAATTCATCCTAAGCATTGAAATTCATTATCCAATTAATGGCACTCAATATGTGTTATTCATAATATACCCATAAAATTGAGCATTAAAACTCAGAGCAACAGATTTTCATACTAGAATGTATGTGTACTCAAGACAAAACTAATTCTAGTGCCTGCTAATACCAGCATTATTAGAAAACCTTTTCCTTGTTTTACTTTTTGAATGTAATTAGAAATTTGCCTAAAAATCCCCGCTGACGTGAAATGTTAATATTGGTGCAATTAATGAAATGGTAATATTTATGAATTAATTGGGAAAAATCTTGATGAAAGGAAGCTAACAGAAATCATTTATGCAGAATCTACCAGAGGACAAGATTTGTCCTTGGTGACTTGCTCATTTTGCTTTCAGAATGTTATTGAGTAAAATAGTCAGTGATTATTTTAGTAAATTCTTGGTTGAAAGAGTTCTCTAAGACAAAGTTAACAAGCTAGCTTCTAACATAGATATGTTAATTGGAGATATAGGAGATGATATTTCTCAGTGACTCAAATATGCAGGGGAAAAATGTGATTCTTTTTTTCTACAACTTAACTTTGTCTCTATCTTGAGTTTTCCTTTTTCCTGAGGGCCAAACATATAGTCTTAGTCCATTCTATGTAAACTCAGTTATTTTAGGATTAAACTACTTAATTCAGTATTTACTCCACCCCCACCATTTCTACCAGCATCTCCTCTAGGTGCATCTGATTTTCTGGACATTATGTCAGCGTTTGCTCAAACTTCTTTGTTCCACCTTATTTTCTATCCACAGTGACGTGTTGTTTTCTTCTTTGGCATCTTTGTGTCACGTGTGAAATTCTTCCCTGTCTGTCAGCTCTTAATGTCAATGTCAGAACGCCACCATCTTTGCTCCCACAAGAAAACAAATAGCAGTTCCACCTGCCATGTTACGTGGGCAGGGGTTAATTTGTTTAGGCATACTCTATCCTCCCAAACCATCTTGTTTCTAGAAGCTCTCATCAGGGTTTGGTGCCTAGTAGGGCATATAGGCAGGGCTCAGATCCTGTCTAATGTCAGTGATGTTAGACTGTCTAAGAGAGATCACAGATGAAGTACATGTTTTGGTAAATATCCTTCACAAGTTTGTTTGTTTTTGTTTTTGTTTTGTTTTGTTTTGATTCTACCTGATTTTCAGCCACTAAGCCACACAGTTGACATCTTTTTTCTTATGGTCCCCCAAAGCAACTTCCATCTGGGAAATGATAGACTCATGAGGGTGCAGGCAGTAAGTGAAAAATTTGCTGTTGCCAAAAGGGTAAATAGCTCCGTGGCCAATGCTTCACATTGTGCCACCATTATGTCCTTTCTTTACCATTCTAAAACTTGAACAGTAAGTGAAACTTGGAAATTAAGAAATTAAAAATGTATAAGAGAAAGGATGAAAGAGAAGAAGGGAGGAAGGAAGAAGGAAAGTATGCATGTTAGCATGTGACCCAGAATCCAGGCCTTTGCAAAGCCTTTAATGTAAATTCCCAAAATATCATTAACTTAGGGATAGCTAGAGCAAAACAGTAAACTGAGGAAGATACCTCCTATCTCCTCTTTACTCCTTTCCTGACAACACTCTTATCTTTTTGCACAGTCTTCCCAGGTACCCAGGGCCCAGCTCCAGATGATTCCCATGGGTCTTTTAGCCCATGTGTTGTATTAACATTTTATTGTTTAAAACCTTTTCATTTAGAATCTCTCTCAGTGTAGCCAACAAATATGCAATCATATGTCAAATCTGGCTTTTAACAAGGGCTACCTAGAGATAAACTCATCAAATATACCCAAACTATTTTGAGGTACAAAGCAGGTTAACAGTGAAAACAATTTACATCAGACTGGCTACTTTGTGATCAACCAATGTACTTGGGTGGGACCACCTTCCAGTTAACACATAGGATGTGGAGAACTTGAGAGAATTTGAAAGAGAGTTGATTACTTGTACAAGGGATCACTGGGAAGGGTGGGGGGGCACACAAACAGGTCCCAGATAAAGTTGGGCCTTTATCATTGTTAGAGGGTGAGATTAGGGAATTTGCTAGGTTTGGGTTTGTGATTTGTGAGGTTGGAATATTTCAAAAGGGCCATGCGGGGACATGTATAAACTTTCTTATCAGCCTGTCTGGATGCGGAGCTAACAGGAAAGGGGAAACTGAGGCTTAAAAGAAGTCAGTGGTATGCTCGCTTAGGCAGCACATATACGGAAACTGGAACAATACAGAAAAGATTAGCATAGCCCCTGCACAAGGATGACACACAAATTCATGAAGCATTCCATATTTTTGTTTGGGGTTAGCAGATGCAAACTATTATATACAGAATGGGTAAACAACAAGGTCCTACTGTACATAGAGAACTATATTCAATGTCTTGTAATAAACCATAATGGAAAAGAATATGAAAAAGAATATATATGTATAACTGAATATATATATATATATATATATATATATATATATATATATATATAACTGAATCACTTTGCTGTACAGCAGAAATTAACAAAACATTTTAAGTCAACTATACTTCAATTAAAAAAAAAAAGTTGGTGGTCCACTATCCAAAAATAGGGTCAAACTCTATTACATTGGTCTTTTCCTGTAATGTGTGACTTCCCAGGGGCTCCTAACTCCAGAAACCAAGGACAGCTTCCTTACAGACTAAAAGAAAATAAAGCAAGGAGTGCTAAGAAACCAGGCTGACTAAACAAATTTGGAGAAGAAATATTAAGAATGTTGGGGTCTGCCCCCTGCAGACCTTTTGTACCTATTTCCTGAGCTAAATGTGGGATCACACATAGAGGAACAGTGGGATGATAGAACCTCATGGCCCTCAGATACAGCTTTTCTAAAGGGCTGGAAATTGTAGATGGTGTAAAAGGTTCTTTCATTCTTCCACAACTATGTGCTAGTAGAGTATTAATATTTGTAGGGCCGGAGCAATTATAAAACATTCATGATAGATTTCAAAATCAGGCCTCCATGTATATTCATTCATTCATATATTTTTTCATTCATTCTTTTTCAGTGAAAAAGAACCTATCTCTTTAGCAAGCCAGGTATTGATACTTTTCCATGTGCTGGGATACATTGGTAAGCAAGTTAAATCACCTGTTCCCATGGAGTTTGTTTTTTGTGGGAGGTGACAGAATTAAAAAAAAAAAACACAGCTTCATTTCTATGATGTGTTATAAAGAATGCCAGGGTCTAACTTAGCCTGAGATGCAAAGGAAGGCAGCCCTTGGGGGGATTGATGGCTAGCCTGAAACCTGAAGCATCAGTCAGAAGGTCTTTAAAGAAGTTAATGCTCAGTGCAGGCATTCCCATTTTCTAATTTTTGTGTTTAGCCAGCACTATATTTAATTGGCCAGATAGAAATAGGGCAAAAATTGAAAATGGGTCTCTCTGCCTCTGTAATGAATTAAATAGTTTTCCATAGCATTAGCTGTAAATGACACTACTGAACTGACAATTTCTTTCTTGTTTGGGCTTCATTTAAACTTCTGAATGGTATTAAGAGGTTATTAGAGATTAATCTCCAATTAGGTATTCTGATAGCCCAAGAAATTGTCAAAGGGTCTCTCTGACCATATTTTTTAGCATTAAAGAGATATTGAATTAGTAATATTTTGCCATCTCTTCAGACCTTTAAACTCCTGTGACTAATGTCCAATCATTTAGCCCACTTAAACAGAATGTCACACTCTGAGCCTTCCATTCTGAATAGGTCACCGTAGGCTAGAGCTCATTAGTGTTGAGTGTCCATTTCAGAAGCTGCAGCAGTCACTCAGCCCCTGTATTTTAAGAAAATAAGTAGAAAATTGTTTTCTCCCAAATGGAAGGGTTATGAAGACAGTGCCATATGTCATCATTATTGTGACTAAAAAATGTCATCTAAGCTCTGTAGTGCTGTATAATGCTCCTACATAAGGCCACAAAATCATGTTGCGTTAGTGAGGAAGGCTCGTGGCACCATTCCCAGACCCATCTGGAGTGCTGTGGACAGCACAGGATAGCATCCAAAGCCCCGTTTCAAAAAGTAGGAGCGGCTGGGCAAGGCAGTTGTGGTTTAAGTGGGATTCTCATCCACCAAAGCAAGAGGTGAATGAATTAACCACGTATTTGCAGTGAAAATTTAAAGGGAAAGGCCAGGAAAGAATAAGCTGAAAAGAATCTCCCTCATTTTGTTAAGCTTAAAAATTAAGTTTCTTTTCTTTGTCTCTTACACTTATTTTTAAGCTTACATCTTTATTAGACTATGAAATGATATTTTATCACTTAGGGATTTAGCTTTTAACTAACATTTTCCTTTCTTTACCTGGTTTCTGTAACTGCATTGCCTACTAGGCTAATGTGCAAATAATAATAATAAGAGTTATAAAGGTGTAAATTATAGGGCTTGACTAATTGTAATTTCTAAATTGGGAATTTCTAAGGAAGAGATATATGGTAGAACTCCTTAGTTGGTTTGGATTAGATGACTTTTATAGGCATCTGTTATGTTTGACTCCCACTGTTGCTTCCCTCTTCTGGTAGGAGCTCCTCGATTTAACTTTCCTTTAAGGAACTGTGGTCTTCCCTCATCCCTACTTTTCTGCAGTTTTGCTGGGTCTGTCAATGGCAGTAACTCACCTTCCTGAACCAAGAGTGGGTAGACATGTGACCCAAATTACACCAATAAGACTGCCCTTCTGCTATGTCTGAATTTTAAACAAAGAGACACAGGGCTAGAAAATGGTTGGCCTTGGTTCATCCCTATGTGGAAAACTGGAGAGAATTCCTATGAGTTTCTTCTTCCTTACGTTGCCAAAGCTGTCCTAAATCCTGTTCTTACTAAGATCTTGTTGTAAAGGATTCCCTTATTTTCAGAGCTATTCTATTTCCTTCCAATATATTCAATTTTAAGCAAAATTACTTCTGTGCATTGTGGTCTAAGAACATCAGCTGGTACCATGAAATCAAAACCTTCATCCAATCAGATAAGCTAAAGAAATACTTGCTTAGACAAAGACATTAGGAATATAGTAGATATAGCTGGTTGTATTATAAGGATATGATGTGTGTTGGTGAGGATGGGACATTAAAAAAAGCAGTGTGGGGTTTGAATTTGGAGGGTCTTAAGTTCTAGAATCTGGAATTTGCCTTTTGATAAAGTACAGAGGAACAGAAAAAAAGGCAACCCTATTTCTATACCATTCCCATGACATCCATGGCCTCATACCATGACATCTGTGGGTTTCAGTTATCTTATCTGAAGTGATGGAGGTGGGCTGGATGATCTGAAGATCCTGTTTAGTTCTTTGGTCATGTAATTATGTATTATTACCCTGTAGGCCATGGTGAAATGTTGAAAGTTTCTGAGCAGAAGAATGACAGAATAAAAACCATGTTTTAGAATCAATTTTTTTAAAATGACACTTCTGTAGTTAAAATTGAAAAAATATCTAAATTCTTCTTTACTCATTATAATTTTAAAGACAGGTTTGTGAAATATCTAGACCTTTAGAGCAAGAAAACTACTTGGGATTACTAGATGAAGTCAAAGGCAAGTTAGTAAAGGAAAAGGCTGATCTAGCATATTAGGTGAAATTTTTATTAGGGGTAAGGAAAATTCATTTAAGAAAAGAAATTCTGATGGACGTGAAAAAAAATCAACGAACTTTAACAAAATTCTTTAAGCAGATACACATAGTTTAAATTAATGATTGCCTAATAAGCAAGAGTAAAGTTATTTTGATTATTTGAAATGATTTTAAACTTAGCTTGTATCTGACAGTCTTGAAATGTTGAAAGGACATTTAAAAAAATTTAAACATGCAGTTGGTCTCCCAGTCTGAAAACTACCCTGTTACCAATACATTTTCTAAAATATGTCTGCCTATGAAATATAGAAAAAAACGCACAAAACAAAAATCAAAATGAATTATCATAAAGACATCCCTGTGACTACCACTCAAATCAATAAATAGATCAGAATGTATAGCCTAGAAGCTTCTTCCTATCGTCTCTCATCACTACTTCTTCCTTATCTCCAAAGGAGCCATCATCCTGACATTTAATATTATAAACACTCCCTTGGTTTTTTACCACCTAGTCATGGTCTAGTTTTTTCCTGTTCTTTTAATTTTGTCCTAACAGAAATATATGGCTTCTTTCACTTAACATTATTGTTGTGAGATTCATCATTGTTTTTGTGGGAAGCTATATCTGTCATTTTGCATACTGTATAGTAATCCATACATGAATATGCTACAATGTATTTATCTATTACAATATTAATGAGTATGGGGGTTGTTTACACTATTGATTCTAAATCATACCACTATTAGCATTTACATACATATTTCTTCAAGCTCATGTACTTACATTTCTAGTGGGTACTTTTTTTTTTTTTTTTTTTTTTTTTTTTTGCTGTACGCGGGCCTCTCACTGTTGTGGCCTCTCCCATTGTGGAGCACAGGCTCCAGATGCACAGGCTCAGCGGCCATGGCTCACGGGCCCAGCCACTCCGCGGCATGTGGGATCTTCCCAGACCGGGGCACGAACCTGTGTCCCCTGCATCAGCAGGCGGACTCTCAATCACTGCGCCACCAGGGAAGCCCTCTAGTGGGTACTTTTTAAAGAGTAGAATTTCTGGGCTGTGGGTTACACATATGTTCAACTTTAGCAGATAATGTAAAGACATTTTCTAAAGAGGTTGTAGCAATCTATACTCCAGCCATCATTGTGTGAGAATTTTTATTGATCCACATATTTGACAACACTTGTGATAGTATTTTTAATTTTAGCCAATCTTACACATGGGAAGTATTATTTCATTGTGACTTTAATCTGCATCTTCCTAATTAATAAGAGAGTATGTTTATTTTCCAATTACATGGCTTCTTTTGTAAAGTTCCTATTTGCATCTTATTTCTTGAATCTTTGGCTTGATAACTTGATAACTTTCATTAGTTCCAGAAGGTTCACAGCTGTTATCTGTTCAGATATGATGGCTGCTCTTTTCTCTCTCTAGATCTTCTCTTCTTACTGTATATTTTATGCCTGATCTCCTCCTTGTACTTTCTTTCCTATGTCTCTCTATGCTTCATTCATTATCCTAAGTTGTCATCCAATTTACTAATTATTTTGTCACTTCTCTTTAACCTGCTGTTAATCCCATCCACTGCATTCCTAACTTCGATTATTGTATTTTTATGTTCTGAAATTTCCACTAGTTTTTTTCAATTTCTAGATCTGCCAATATTCTGCCACTTTGTCATTTATCCTATTTAACATAATAAACTTGTTGCTTTTTAAATCTATGATGGTAACTCTAGTATCTGGACCATAAGTTAGGTCTGCTTCTGTTTTTTATTGTTTCTGCTGATTTGTTTCATATGGGTTTTGTCTCCTAATGTGCCTGATTATTTTTTATTTTATTGGGCCTTGTTTTGCAGAATTATTTGTAGAAATAATTTAGGTATCTGATATTGTTATTCTCTTGTACATGGGATATAGGTTTTCTTTCTAACCTGAGAGAAGCAACAATCGGATTCAGCTCTTCTGGAGATGAGTTGCAAGTCCCTGAAAGGACCTGTCTGTTTCTCTTTTAAACTTAGTCCTAAGATGCAGCATTTCAGTATCCCTCCCCAAAGCAAGGGAGATATGGTAGTTTTCCTCCACCTGCTAGCTTAGACACCAATATTTGTCCACTTAATCCAGCAAGGCTGTAAAAACCATCATCAACCTATGGCGGTCTGCCATAGAACTGGCAAACGACTTTAAAAAAAGTTCTTTAGGGCCTCCCTGGTGGCGCAAGTGGTTGAGAGTCCGCCTGCCGATGCAGGGGATACGGGTTCGTGCCCCGGTCTGGGAGGATCCCATATGCCGCGGAGCGGCTGGGCCCGTGAGCCATGGCCGCTGAGCCTGCGCATCCGGAGCCTGCGCGTCCGGAGCCTGCGCGTCCGGAGCCTGTGCTCCGCAACGGGGGAGGCCACAACAGTGAGAGGCCCGCATACCGCAAAAAAAAAAAAAAAAAAAAAAAAAAAAAAAGTTCTTTAGTTCCAAGCTTACCTCTCTGAGCCTCTGTCTTCCTGGACTAGTGATTCTTTACTATTTTAATAGTAGTTCAAGCAGTTTTTAAGTATATACACACATATATTAAATATTATAAATATATAGGCACTTTATCCTCAGAGGGTGGCTTTTCCAAAATACTTAATAGACCATTTCTGGAAATGAAAGTCCCTTATTTGGTTCAATCCATTTTCTATCCTACTACTATAATTATAGTTTTAGAAGAAACCTTTGATTGACTGTTCCCCTTTTAAAATATTTTATTAAATATTTCCGTTTCATTCATTCATTCATTCATCCCATTCCATTTCATTCCATTTATAATAACATCTAAACAACATAGCTTATAATTTGTAGCTTTTTATAATCTAACCTTAGTCTTAGTTTCTGACTTTATATAATGTCATTCCCTACCACATGCACTATTATTCTAAGGCTAGGAAACTACATTGTTCCCTAGTGACAAGGGACAGTCTAATGTTCTCGTGCTTTTAACTCATGCTGTTTCTTCAGTCAGAGTGTGCTTTCATTGTTTGGTGGTAAAATCCTATTCATCTTTCTAGACAGCTTTTATGTCAACTCTTTTGTGAATGCACTACCTAAACCCAGCTCAAACATAGACACAAAAACACACAGCAGACCTGATCCTTCCCGCCTCACTTTCTAACATGAATTTACATGTACCTTATAAGTGAACCACACTAACCTGTTTCTGAATGCACCCTACTTCCATACCTTCATGCTTTTGCTCATAACAATCTCTTTGCCTAAAGAAGACCCAGCTCATGCCTCAAAGAGCCTCTATTGTTCCCTTTCTTTATTGCCCACAAGAGCTGAGTTAATACATCATTCCCATAGCATTTTGTCCATATCCCAATTATAGCAGTTTCTAGTTATTGTATTTATTTTCTGAACTATTGGCACACCCTTTTTCTTCCTGAGATCATCTCTTTTTTTATCTTTTTTTTTTTTGCTCCTGATTCAAAACAATAATTGATGCACTCCTAATATGTGACAATTAATATCTGACTGATACAAGGAAAAATGCATATAATGTGTCTCCATTTCACTAGTTATGAGTTAGTTTTTCACAAATGGATTCAAAAATTCTGTGTATATAATGGACCCAAAGTTCAGGTCATCACATTTTTATTTTTCATAATAATAGAGGGAAAATGGCAGGAATTAATAAAAGCCAGGCATAATTCCAAAACCTCATTTAGCCAGTGTTTTCCTTGCTTCCACCAAAGTGTGACTAACAAATAGAAGGATGCTTTATTCTCTCCATTTGGGTTTTGCTTGTTAGCCTACAGTGGAGATTTCATTGAGCTGTGAAATTGTTGAAAGCATTCATCTCCAAACATTAGTGGAATTAAGAATCAACTGGGAAAATTGTTAATATTGCAGATTTATGACCCTACGTGTCTGGTTCAGTAGGGCAGTGCTGGAACCCGGGAATAAGCATTTTGTTCAGTGCCTCATGTACTTCTACTTCAAGGATTCTGCTACCATCATTAAAAATGGTCCACTTTTCATGTAGTTATTGTCCTAGAAATAAAACAAACTATTGGGCACAGAAGTAAAGCCTAAATAATCAGATGCTGAATTCTAGAAAGTTGAATAGAAACTGTCTTAGCTCTATTACATTTGATGTAGTGAGCAAAATGAAACTCTATTTTTCTATATCTAACAGCAACCAAAGGGGCATAAATACCAGGCAGCAATAGTTGTGGGAGGGAATTTATGAATTGCCTTAGAAACCAATTAAATATTGCTTAAGAAAAACAACAAGTCAGAGGCAGAGACAAACTTAAATTAAGAACATATGTTATCCTGAAAGGTATTTCTCTGGGCTCACATCTACCCCAATCCCCACAAATACTTTACTTCTAATAATTCCCCTCTCCTTTTTGTCTGCCTGCCATTCTTTTAAACGATGGTACTTAACTAAGATTATAATCTGGCAACTGTCTTTGACAGACCATGAATCTGTTTGTGGAATAGATGGATGAAATACAGACTGGAGATGTTGATTGACTCATAGGAACTTATTAATTGATTTCAGAAATATTGTCCAGCCAAATAAATATAAACTTTAGTGCTTTGAAAATGTCTGTGGTTTGGTTTGTAATGGGGTGTGTCAGCACTTTTTAACAGATGGCCTCTCAAGTTTATGACCTTGATGGACGCTTTTGGACAGAGCAAGAGTAACAACAAAACGCACACATACATTTGCAAGTGTGGACCGACCTATACAGCCCTTCTACCTAAAAAGAGAAAATATGTCATGTTTTTACAGTTATAAGCATTAATGTCCAGTAGCATTTCTGCTCTCTTTTTTTTCAGCTTTTTATAGTGTTACTTTCAAACTATACCTGCCATTTGTATTAGGAGCATATATCAGTATTTGGAAAGAGTAACATGCTAAAGTGTGGGCCCAACTCATATGCTGTATATGTGAAGTTTTTGGCATATTTTGGCTTTCTGAATTCACCAAGTAAGTCGGCCAAGATGGAAATATTAATCGGAATATGTGGGGGCATTCTGATTTTATGGTATATCCATAGAAATGGCATGATTGGCCAAGAAAGCATGTTTAGGATTCACATGTTTTAATTATGAGATACGACTCTTTTGGATCTCATTTTTGGCCCAGTTTATTATTTTAGTCCTTTAAAACTAATAATTAGCATATGTAAATGTTACGTGTTTTAATCTGGAACGTTTAATTTTTTCTTTTTAGTGGTTTATCATAAATGCAAAAGGGGATCAAGAAAAGAAAAAAAAGTTTTGTGATCATGTTCTAATTTATTGATGTAGATAGCAAACTCCTTTTTCTCATGGAAATAATCCCTCTATTTTCTTTATTTCCACCATTCATTATTTAATCAGTAAAGGGCAGAGGGACTATTTTAATTGTAATAGTCTTTCCTCTGAAATCCAAGTAAGTACACTTATAAAAGTGAAAGCTAGAGCATGCTTTTTATTTGTTTATTTCATTAAGTTTTATTTTGGGCCTAAATTTATTTTTACGAACAGCAGTGAAAAATATAGTGCTAAGAGAGTGCAAGAGAGATTGAATGTGGAACTGATGATCTAACAGAAATACTCACTTGAGAGTTTCAGAAAAGCATCAAAATCTGTGGGAACTTCTGAGAATGATTTGGTTTACATATAACTATAATGGGCTCACCTTTCAGGGGGCAAATATATGTATATTCTAAATAAGAGGTCATATTAAAAGCATTGATCTTTATTTAGTTATCAGAGCTGTATTAGCACGAAAAGAATGATGTTTATTGTTCCTGACTACATATCCTGAAAACCTGTCTTTATAATCACGATAAGCAACACAATCACACTTTACACAGGGCAGCCTGTAATGTGTACGGCCCCTACCTTGAAATACAATGTTCAATTTTTTTTAAATGAGGAATATTCTGACAGATAAGACTTATTTTTGTATTGCGTCTGTCAACTCGTTCCTGCACACAAACGCTCTCTTTCTTTCCCTTTATGTCTCTGCCCTACTATATTAAAGGATTGATGTAGGTAATAAACCTGACCTACTTCCTAGATTTAAAACTGCATCTGTCGGTAACTTACTAAAGAGTTTGATCTCTGATGAGCTAATCAAGGCTTATACTGTCACCACAATAGAGTATACATGGAGTCGTAAAATCGTTTCACCCTATTATGTGTAAATTGGAATAAAATAATACTAGCGCACTGTCAGCACAAACGCTTCTAGAACTTTTTCCTGAAGAAACAGATCTCTTCCTAAGACACAGGACCAAAGTGAAGAACAGGACACCAAAAGCACCATTATCCACCTACTTTTTAAATAGAAAACATACATAGACATTTCTCAGCCTCAGTGGTAAGAATAACAGGAAAGCATATATGATTTTTAAAAAACAGGTACATCTGAGTATACAGTCAGCAGCTTTAAGAAAGAAAAGTAACTCTTTAGTTGGCCTTTTTGGATACATGACACACATCACATCTTAAACAGAATAAAGGTCCCATGGAAGTGCTTTATTTATGTATTTATTTTTATCACTTATTAGATGAAATACCAGTGGACTAACTGGGATGCTGGCTAGGCTGGATCCTGAACCATGATCAAAATTAATCATGCGGTCTGGAATTTAGTGACAAGCATTCGAACGCCACATTGAAAATGCCAGCATCTGCGTAATAGCATGAACCCATTCAACAGTGATGTATAACAGCACTAAGACGGAAAATGTTTTTTCCTGAAAGCGAAATAAGTATCTATGTAATTAAATCCTGGGAGAAGAAACTCATGAGCTTTAAAACTGAAGTAGTTTGGAGATTGTTAACTTACATTATTAAAATTAAATCGTTTTTTCTGTTTGAGAGAAGAATGCGAAATTGTTAACTATGGGTTTACTGGTTATGAATACCTACCTGCGTTTGATTCCAACTTCTTAAGTATCCATAGAAATGTTTAAACAAGCTACTATTTATGATAGGCAAGATTCAGCTAATTATTAAGAATGAGGTGTCAAACTATTAACAGGGAGAGAATTGACTTTCTACTGTATTCTATACTCTACTCCTGAATACATGTACAAGTTATATCTTGGACAATGAAGTAAATGCTCACTCTACAGGCAAATTAAACTTCAGAGAGAAAAATTATCATCTTTTCCTTGTAAGCAGAAACGTAGTTCAAAATTGGGGAATGTGTACCTTCGGTATACAGTCATTTCTGCTGGAACAACATATTCATTTCTAAAAATCACTTTGCTGTGGAAAATCACACAATAGAAACTAGGGGGGCTTATGGGGGAAATGGGGGTAGGTACGACACTGAAAAACTTTACTATTGGCATTATTTTATTATTATTATGTATTATTGATGTGAAAAGTAAAGATAGGAACCTAATATGAAAAGGGTAGCACAGTTTGACAGATGTTAAATGATTAAGAAATACATGTATGCATGTAAGTATAGTACTTTATCTCAAAAAAACTGCAGATGATCGTCCGTGGAAGTGGGCGCCAGAAGAGTTGTGGTTTGTTTGAAAGGAGGAGGATCTTACATCCGAGGGAAAGCTGCAACACTAAGTTAGGGTGGGTGTGGCTCATTTCAGAGGCAGTGAACTGAGGTGCCTGGTGGATGTTTGAAGAGCGTGTGTTTTGTGTATTCCTACGAAGCTGGGGTCAGCTGAGTGCTGCTTTTGTGCTTACTTCCAGCGTCACCCAGACGGAGCAGCCCAGGAGTAAACACTATTCACAATAAACTCATTATTCTCTAATCTATCAGTTGAATTGGACCAACTTTGCATTTTCAAAACAAGCTGGTAGCAGAACTGACTCAACTGGAATCTGAGGAGATTTTATTTATAAATATATGCCCATTATGTCATCAACTGGTTATGTCAAAATTCTAATATTCACAGAATATACTTCTGTTGAACATACTTTTCCTTAAGCTGAAAACTGTTACTAGGCAAAGGTTTGTTGCAATTTTGCCCCTGAGGTTTCCTCAAGTCCACTGACAGGCTGTCCTGTTTGAAAGATTACAATGCCTGTCAAATCTTTACAAAATTACTCTCTAAGGAATTATTTAAAAAATTGAATTGGTTAAGAATTATCAAGTAATACTTATAAGGAGAAGAGATCATTTTAATTGAATTCATACTATGTGCCAGGAACTGCTTTATACTCTAACTGCATCATCCATCTCATTTGTAATCCATTCAAGCGCCTGAAGATTGTTCTGTTAATACACCCATTTTACAGAACTGAACACTAGAGGGTTTATTTTTTTAACATCTTTATTGGAGTATAATTGCTTTACAATGGTGTGTTAGTTGCTACTGTATAACAAGGTGTATCAGCTACACGTATACATATATCCCCATAACCCCTGCCTCTTGTGTCTCCCTCCCCCGCTCCCTGTCCCACCCCTCTAGGTGGCCACAAAGCACTGAGCTGATCTCCCTGTGCTATGTGGCTGCTTCCCACTAGCTATCTATTTTAAATTAGGTCGTGTATATATATCCATGCTCTTCTCTCACTTCGTCGCAGCTTACCCTTCCCCCTCCCGGTGTCCTCAAGTCCATTCTCTACGTCTGCATCTTTATTCCTGTCCTGCCCCTAGGTTCTTCAGAACCATTTTTTTTAGATTCCATATATATGTGTTAGCATACAGTATTTGTTTTTCTCTTTCTGACTTACTTCACTCTGTATGACTGACTCTAGGTCCATCCAACTAACTACAAATAACTCAATTTCGTTTATTTTTATGGCTGATTAACATTCCATTGTATATATGTGCCACATCTTCTTTATCCATTCATCTGTTGAAGGACACTTTGGTTGCTTCTGTGTCCTGGGTATTGTAAATAGAGTTGCAATGCACATTGTGGTACATGACTGTTTTTGAATTATGGGTTTTCTCAGGGTATATGCCTGGTAGTGGGATTGCTGGGTGGTATTGTAGTTCTATTTTTAGTTTTTTAAGGAATCTTCATACTGTTCTCCATAGTGGCTGTATCAATTCACATTCCCACCAACAGTGCAAGAGGGTTCCCTTTTCTTCACACCCTCGCCAGCATTTATTGTTTGTATATTTTTTGATGATGGCCATTCTGACTGGTGTGAGGTGATACCTCATTGTAGTTTTGATTTGCATTTCTCTCATGATTAGTGATGTTGAGCATCCTTTCATGTGTTTGTTGGCAATCTGTATATCTTCTTTGGAGAAATGTCTATTTAGGTACTCTGCCCATTTTTGGATTGGGTTGTTTGTTTTTCGATATTGAGCTGCATAAGCTGCTTGTATATTTTTGAGATTAATCCTTTGTCAGGTTTTTTTTGTTTGTTTGTTTGTTTGTTTTTTTTGCGGTACGCTCACTGTTGTGGCCTCTTCCGTTGTGGAGCACAGGCTCCGGACACGCAGGCCCAGCGGCCATGGCTCACGGGCCCAGCCACTCCGCGGCATGTGGGATCTTCCTGGACTGGAGCACGAACCCGTGTCCCCTGCATCGGCAGGCAGACTCTCAGCCACTGTGCCACCAGGGAAGCCTCTTCCGTATTCTTTTGTCTCTGTTTTTTCTTTTTTTCTTTTGCCCTACCCACGTACATGGGGATTTTCTTGCCTTTTGGAACGTCTGAGGTCTTCTGCCAGAGTTCAGTAGGTGTTCTGTAGGAGTTGTTGCACATGTAGATGTATTTTTGATGTATTTGTGGGGAGGAAGGTGATCTTCACATCTTACTCCTCCACCATCTTGAAGGTCCCCCTGACACTATGGTTTAAAGTGAGTAATTTCTCCAAGTTCATGTAACTAATAGGTGGAAGGCTAATTATATTAATATTCTGATTCAGGCTCTTTGACACCACTCACTAAGAGATAATTTTGAATTTTTGTTTCCTTTTTTTTTCATGTGGTAGTTCTATTTTTAATTTCTTAATTGAAATATAATTGAATTACAATGTCCTGTTAATTTCAGATGTACACTAAAGTGATTCAGTTATACATACATATATATATATATATATATATATATATATATATATATATATTCTTTTTCACATTCTTTTCCCTTATATGTTATTACAAAATACTGACTATAGATCCCTGTGCTATACAGTAGGTCCTTGTTGATTATCTATTTTATATAGTGTGTATTTGTTAATCTCAACATCCTAATTTATCCCTCCCCCATCCTTTTTTCCCTTTGGTAACCATAAGTTTGTTTTCTCTGTCTGTGGGTCTACTTCTGTTTTGTGGATAAGTTCATTTGTATCTTTTTTTTAAGATTCCATGTATAAGGTATTTGAGAGGGAGGGCTCCTAAAGTCTCCCCTCCCTTGACTAATAGCTTCTATTCTGTAAAACAGTCTGCTTATTAACATATGTATTGTCCTCTATATCTTTTTGTGTGGTTCTAGTGTGTCTTATCAGAGGAATTAAGAGACCACATATAGAGGTACTTAATCTTTATTCTTCCTTTACTTCAGAGAAAAAGATGTCCCTTGGGTCAAGAATCTAATAAGGATTGGGGTGGAGTGTGAAGATGGGGACTGCAAAATATAGGCACTCTTCCAGATTGGTAAAGTTGTGGGCAGATAGAGGATCATTGCATATTGCTCATCCTTTAAGCTGATAAAAACTATAAATTCTCTTTTCTAAGTGCGATAGACTCCTGATTAAAGCCACTTAAAATAATGCATCACCCATTTCCCTCCTTCATTTAATAGCATCAGCCTCAAATGTTGCCTGCTTAAGCTCTCAGGGGCAGCAGGAGGGAGGAAAGGAAATGTACCTGTGGCCTGAGGACAGGTTGGTTCCCTGCCCAGGAAACTTACCAGGCTACCACTTAGGTTGCAAACTCCAGCCATCAGGCCTTACTTTGCTCTTGCTCTTGATAATCTTCATTCTGCTATTATTCTAACCCTTGCTCCACCCCATCAAGTATCACTTAGTAAAATATAGCAGGTGGTCTGAGCCTGGTTGTCAGCAAGTATAGATATTTATATAGGGTTGCCAGATTTTTCAAATACAAATAAAATACATACAGGTAAATCTGAATTTTGATACACAACAAATAATTTTACTGTATAATTATATCCAAAATATTTCATGGAACATACTTATACTAAAAACTTCATTTAAAAAAATCTGAGATTCAAATTTAATTGAGGGTCCTGTACTATGTAAGTCCTCCCAACATTTATAATCAGTGTATTCCTAGAGGCCAGTGTCCTCACCTGGGCCCACTGACGGCCTTGCTTTAAGGATTGCCTTTTTTGGTAAGCCACTGTCATCTCTTTAAATTAATTGAAAATACAATTAATAAAATGTTTTACTTGAGCTTCAGTTTTGGGAGTCATATTGTTCTATGAGAGGGGCTGTCAGCATCTAGAATTATTGCCTAGCTTCCGTAGAGTAGACAAAGGCAGTTTTAAGAGCTTTTATTTCCTCTTCTCAAATTGAAGATAGATTTAAAGATTCTTTATACATACATTTGTGAATGCCTATTTATACGTGAAATATAAAATTCCGTATTATTTGTCTCTTCTATGTTTCTGTGTTGTGAACAGCACACTCATGCTGGTATTGTCCTGAACAAATAAGGAATAAAGCCTCAGTGTACAGTAGCCAGGACAAGTGAAATTTTCAAATCAGCTCCTGTTTAGTTAAGCCCGTTGCACCTAAATGTCTCTTTCTGAGACTGTTCAAACTTGACCTTCCAAAAATATGCATTGAATAATGAACTTCAAAGAACCAATTCTTCCTTTATGGCATTTATTCATGTGATAAAGACCACAGAGCTATCTTTAATTATTACTGTATAGGATATCCCGTTATCTTTAATTATCACTGCTGAATGGTTGCAAAATCAAATACTGCTGGCAATCAAGAGTCATTATACAATAGCATGATCGCATCTGTTCATATTAACAGATAAACACAGAAAATCAAAACAGTGTCTGATTTAACCACTAAAACTGTCAGAACAAAATATTGTATCTAGAGCTCTTAATATCTTGTGGTGACTTTGATCTGATTGAAGTCCAAAGAAACATAACCACAGATGCAAATGTTCTGCTGTTTCTGAAATTAATATTGCTGAATTTCACTGGACTGAATTGCTGGAATCCTAGTGAATCCATTATAGGCACAGTACAAACTTACAATAGGAGGATATCTAAATCTCTGAGGCCGCAGGTGCAGGATTATAGCAAAACCCCACTGAAACATTCAGTGTTCTGTCTAAATACCCCAGTACAAAATTAATTAGGCAGTTGATCACATAATAAAGCTATGATGGATGATCTAATGGAAACTAGCATTTCAGAGTCAATAAAAAACTTGATTCTCTTATTAGATGCAGCTGATTTTCAGTTCTGCCATTTACAAGATCGTGTGCATAATGGAAGATGAAAAGAGAAGGGGGTTCTATTTTGAAAATGAGAACTCAGTTACAGTATTTTTCTCTGTTGGAAACTATAATATGTAAGCAATGCAGAATTTGTAGATAGACATATCTGCAAGTAAGATACTTGGCTGAAAAACACATCAAAGAACAGGGAAATAATGAGACAGGCTCCAGCTGTTGGATTCCTACAGCTTTTGATTTGTGCTCTACTAGAAACTCCAGGTTTTGATCCTGTGTTGATTATTTCTATGGTACTGAAGTTGATCTGTACATTATTTAAAAACCGACAGTAGGCAGCAAACAAGGAAGAGTTTGCAAACTACTTCTTAAAGGATATTTTGTTTCTATCTTGTCATTTCTTACATTCTACTTAGGGGCTCTGGTGATATGCATGGCTACCTATGGGGGCTCATGCATTAAAAATGGAGAAGGTCCAGAACGAGCTAATTAAAGATTTTAAAACAAAATCAGAATGAGATTGCAGCTAAAGTGACCATGGCATTCTGGGACTAGAGGATATAGGAATGATACACATTCCATGTTGATTTTCAATTTTGTATAACTGTGCAAATGATTATAAGCAGGTGGGGACAGCTGCCCACTTTGAAAGAGGGACTATCTAAACATAGAAATTATGTGGTTAAAAAATGCTAAAAACTCAGTCAGCACCAGGCACACCTCTCCTTTCTGACCCAGGGCTTCAAAAGTCCTTGCTTCAAAGGTAGCCCATTTTCCAAAAAGTTTACCGTCAATTCTTTCCTTTAAAGGCCTGTTTCATTTTCTAATTGTAAAGCAATGGGGAATTTTTGCAAATTCTGGAGAACTCTGCCAAAACTGTTTTTGTGTTCTGATGATAATAATGTCAGTAAAGGAAGACAGAGCTCATGATTTCTGATGCTGTTCAAGGTTTTGATGATGTGTTATTATCCCTCAATCTCCAATAAACCAAATTATGCACAGAGACCAATTTTTTTCAGCTATTTCTTTTGGTTGAATGTAGGGTTATACAAGGTGAGCTCTTACTTGGTAAGAAAAGAAGTCCAGCTGGCAAGTGACTTCTTGATCTGGTTGTTTGTGAACTGCTTTCAGCCCTTCTTTGTTCCTTCCTTCCTTTCTTCCTTCTTTCCTTCCTGGTCTTGTCACTTTCCATGGGCACAGATATATAAACACAAACACATAAATACAACAAACATTTGAAACAGCTGCTTTGTGGTCCAGTGAGAGAAATTATTTAAGGCTAATTATTAGAAAAGCCCTCACAACTGATCAACTTATTGACTCAGACAGATATCAATAATCAGTACTCAATTCTCTGAGTCTCTTGGAGGCCACTATTTGATATAACATTGACTCAACCTTCTCCTTGTCAATGATCACTTCCTCCCTCCTCATTTGGTCCCTCTTGCTTAGGTTGTCAATATATGGTGTGTGGATACTTCCTTAATTAAATAATGTAAGAATTATGATGAAGATTTCCATGTTCATGGGCACAAGTCATGAAAATTTTCAGAGTCACAGCTATGCTTGGTCTTATGTAAAATACCAAAAAGATAGGTTTCCTGTATTCAAAAATCCCTAATGGACCTGAAGGCAATAAAACATTGCAGAGTTTTCTAACAAAATCTGAGCTAAATTAGACATATTCTGAAACATTTAATGAAAACAATAAAGTAACATGTCATTTAATGGAAGATTATTTGTTTCAAGAAGGTAGATATAAATGCAGATTAGTATAGTTTTGAAAGATTTTAAATAATGGGACAAATGAGCTGAGATTAACTTTATGTTATGCTGAAAAAGAGAAATATATTTGAAAAAATTCCCAAAAAGCAGTAGAGAAACTCTCCGTGAATTATTAAGTCTGTCTTGATTTAATAACTCCAAAAGATATCTGGGTGATTTTTTAAAATAATTTAAGTAATTACACAATAGATATCCTTTAGAAGAAAAATTATAAAATGCAAAGAAAAGAAAAAGAAGAAATAAACAGCAATCTCAAAATTAAAAGAGAAGAATCTCTTATTTTGGTATATATTCCCCTAGGAGTTTTGCATAGTTTGCAGACATGAAGAAATTATTAGTCAGTTTGTCTAGGTTATGCTGCAGTGACGAATTTCCAAATTTCAGGGGATTAATAGGATAAAGGTTTGGTTTTGTTTTTCTAATTTACATTGTACGTCTAATGCAGGTTGGTAGGGCTTCTGCTTCCCATAATCACTCAGAGTCTCAGTCTGTTGGAGGCTTTAGTATACTATAGCTAAATTATTTGAAGCACATGGCCTCCAAGCTTGCTGTGGTCGGGTAAGAGAAGACAGGAGGCTTATGCAGGATGCTTATAAGAACCAGACATATAAGTTGTTTATATTACTTCTGCTACATGGTCCCAAATTGACTGCAAAATAAATTGACAAGTATAGACTTCCTAAATGCCCAGGAAAAGTAAAATGAAAAAATGATTTGGAACAATATAGACTTGTTTCCATCTCCTCTCACACCCTCAGTTTTGAACAAAATTTGAATCATTATGTTTTACACTTTAGCTTTATTTGAATTAATGAATTATGAATATATATTCCCAGTGTGTATAGAATATTTTAGCATATAAATATTGTGCCCTTTTCACAATGTATTCCTTACTGTTGTACATTGAAATTCCAGATTATTTTTTATTTTTAAGCATAGTAGTAAGGTCCTGGCTTAAGAGTGTGGCTTTTCTGTCAGAAAAATCTATATTTGAATCTTTGATTCCTTTCCTTATCAGCTAAATGACTGAAGGACATTTCCTAATTCGTGCCTAGATTTAATGATCTTTTAGATGGAGAAAATAGTGTCTGTCTCATTCACTACCTTGAGGAGTAAATAAGATAATAAGCAGTACTTAGTCCATGGCTTGCTTTTAAGAGGGTAAGCCCAGAATAAATAACAGTACTGGAGCCATTTATGGTGGTATTGGTGGTGGCTTGTTGTGTTGTTTTGTTCTTATTTCTTTCCTTGGTCTGAAAGTACCTATTATTACATGAGTCTCTTACACGAATGCAAGCACGGGACCTGAGACTAAGAAATGTCCTCTAGGGGCCTCCCTGGTGGCGCAAGTGGTTGAGAGTCCGCCTGCCGATGCAGGGGATACGGGTTCGTGCCCCGGTCTGGGAGGATCCCATATGCCGCGGAGTGGCTGGGCCCGTGAGCCATGGCCGCTGAGCCTGCGCGTCCGGAGCCTGAGCGTCCGGAGCCTGTGCTCCGCAACGGGGGAGGCCACAACAGTGAGAGGCCCACATACCGCAAAAAAAAAAAAAAAAAAAAGAAATGTCCTCTAACAGAACCAGTCTGAAGCTTACATGAAATTTGCCACAATTGAATCCTGAACTGAAGGATCATCTATATTGCCAATACCACTCAAGTAATTTTTTGGATTAGCTCATATTTAGAAGGAACCTGAGGGATTTCTAAAGTGTGGAAAAGTACCATGGCTGTATATTGTGTTCACACTGTTCTGTTCTTCCATAGCTAGCCACTTTCCTGTGAGAGAAGGAAATGTACTGCCATGTGGTGCTTTAAAATAAACAAATGAGACCTGAATTGTAAAGCTGTGTCTGTAAGGATGTTCACCATAGCCATGTTTAAAATAGCAAACAAAAATAAATAAATAAAATAAAATAAAATAGCAAACACATGGATGCAATCTAATTGATCAGCCTTGGTGGTAATTGAGTTCAATTAACAAGACACTAAATAGAATATGATGCAGGCATGTAAAAGGAAAAGGGTGGTTTGTACATCATCCATTGATGTAGGAAGATGTCCATAATACAGTGTATTGTTTTCTATGTGTCTCCTGTGTTTGGTTCCTCTACTCTTCTTTACTACCTTTCTTTGCATATGTGAATATATTCTAGTGTAGTTCCTACACATCCTCACCACACCCAGTATTGTCAGTCTTTGTTTGTTTGAGCCATTCTAACAGGTGTGTAGGGGGTACACACTGGAGTTTTAAGTTGCATTTCCCTAATGAAAATGATGTTTAGCATTTTCATATGCCTATTTGCCATTCATAGATATAGATGCATCTATCTATCTATCTATATATGTATATTTAGTGAGGTATATGTTCAAACCATTTTCTCTATTTTTGTGTTGGGCCATTTGTTGTGGGGTTTTTTTTGTTTGTTTGTTTGTTTTTGATTATTGAGTTTTGAAAACCATATAGTCTGGATACAAGTTATTTATCAAAAATATAATTTGCAAGTATTTTCTTCGGGAATGAAATTTATCTTTACATTCTTTTAATAGTGTCTTTTGAGGAACAGAAGCTTTTTGTTTGTGAAGTATAGCTTTTTACTGTATCATTTTATGAAACATGCTTTAGACATGATATCCAGGAGATATTTGACTAAGGTGAGGCCAGAAAATTTTCTTCTTTTTCTAAAATTTTATAGTTTTAAGTTTCACATTTATGCCTATTATTTTTTTACTCAATATATATATATGCATATATATATATATATATATATATAGTAAAACCTAGATTGAAGTTCATTTTTTTTACAGATGGAATATTCAAAGATCTAGTACCATTTGTTGAAAACTACTAATATTTCTCCACTAAGTTGTTTCTGTACCTTTGTCTAAAAGCAGTTGTCCAGGGCTTCCCTGGTGGCGCAGTGGTTGAGAGTCCGCCTGCTGATGCAGGGGACATGGGTTTGTGCTCCGATCCGGGAAGATCCTGCGTGCCACGGAGCGGCTAAGCCCGTGACCCATGGCCGCTGAGCCTGCACGTCCGGAGGCCTGTGCTCCACAGTGGGAGAGTCCACAACAGTGAGAGGCCCGCGTACCGCAAAAAAAAAAAAAAAAAAAAAAAGCAGTTGTCCATATATGTGTAGATCTATTTCTGAATACTCCTTTCCATTTATCTATTTTTCTATCTTTATACTAATAGCATTCTGTCTCATTTCTGTAGTTTTATAATAAATCTTGAAATAGTGGGATGTTAGCTCTACAGTTGTCCTTTTTAAAAGCTGTTTTGGTTATCCTAGGCCCTTGCCCTTTCCCAGTGAAATTTTAGAATAAGTTTGTGAGTTTCTACAACAAAAACTTGATGACATTTTGTTTGAGATTCTGTTGAATCTATAGATCAACTTGGGAATAATTGGCATCTTAATATTGAGTCTTACAAACACAGTATATCATTCTAATTATTTAGTTATTTCATTTGTTATAGCAACATATTTTTTAGTTTTCTGTGTGTATATCTTTTGTGTGTGTGTGTGTGGTACTTGGGCCTCTCACTGTTGTGGCCTATCCCATTGCGGAGCACAGGCTCCGGACGCACAGGCTCAGCGGCCATGGCTCACAGGCCCAGCCGCTCCGCGGCATGTGGGATCTTCCCGGACCGGGGCACGAACCCGTGTCCCCTGCATCGGCAGGCGGACTCTCAACCACTGAGCCACCAGGGAAGCCCTGTGTGTATATCTTTTATGTCTCTTTTCAGATTTATCCCTAATGACTTTATATATTGATGCAATGCAAATGACATTTTTAATTTCAATTTTTGATTGCTGTCTCTAGTACAAGGCAATGCAATTCATTTTTTAATACTGTAGTGATCTTATATCCTGCAGCCTTGACAAATTCACTTATAAATTCTTTAACTTTTTGTATAATCTATAATATTTTCAACATAGACAATCATATCCTTTAAAAATAAAAACCATTTTTCCTTTTTTCGTGCTGTATAACAGTAGCTAGAACCTCTAGTGAAATGTTTAATAGAAGTGACAGTGGACATCCCTATCTTCTTCTTGATCTTAGGTTGCAAGCATTCAGTCTTTCATCATTACCATTATGCTAACTACAGATTTTTCATAGATATACTTTTTCAGGTTAAGGAAATTCCCTACTATTCCTAGTTTACTAAGAGTTATTATCAGGTATGAATGTTGAATTTTGTCAAATGTTTTTCTCCATCTATTGAAATATTCATGTTTTGGTCCTTTTTGACCATAAAACCTTTTTAAAATAAATTTTTAGATTTGTGTATAAAATTCTATTTAGAATTTTTTCACCTGTAATTATTAGTGATATTGGTATGTAGTTTTCTTTTAATATATTTGTGAAGATTTGATATCAGAGTAATATGGACCTCATAAATGAATTGGTAAGATTCCTTTCTTTACAATTTTCTGGAAGAATTTGTGTAGAATTTATTATTTCTTCCTTAAATGTCCTGTAGAATTAACCAGTGAAGTCACCTAAGCCTGGAACTACAAATTCAGTTTCTTGAAAGCATATATGGCAGGCTATTTTGATTATTCTTAGGTGAACTTTGATACTTTGTGTTTTTCAGGATATTTGTTCTATTCCTCTAAGTTGTCAAACTTATTGGCATATTTCCTTATTTTCCTTTCAGTATCTCTAGAAATTCTAATGATGTCATTCATGATATTGGAAATCTCTCATTCATGATATTGGTAATTTGAGTCTTCTATTTTTATTCAGATCAGTCTAGCTAGAGGTTTATTAAATTTATTAATCATATAAAAGAAGCAGCTTTTGGTTTTATTAATTTTCTCATTTGTTTTATATTCCATTGATTTCCACATTGATCTTTATTATTTTCTATCTGCTTACTTTAGGCTTAATTTGCTCTTCTTTTTCTAATTTCTTTATTATTTTTTTTTTTTTTTGCGGTATGCGGGCCTCTCACTGTTGTGGCCTCCCCCGTTGCGGAGCACAGGCTCCGGACGCGCAGTCTCCGGACGCGCAGGCTCAGCGGCCATGGCTCACGGGCCCAGCCACTCCGCGGCATATGGGATCCTCCCAGACCGGGGCACGAACCCGTATCCCCTGCATCGGCAGGCGGACTCTCAACCACTTGCGCCACCAGGGAGGCCCTCTAATTTCTTAATTAGAAAATTAATCTCTTAGAAGTTGAGGTCATTTTTTTAAGACCACTCATCTTTTTAAATATGAGCTTTTAGCGCTATGAATTGAATACCCCAAAATTCTTTGCTATGGTTTCTTTTCATTTTTATTCATTCCAAAATGTTTTCTAGTATCCCTTTTGATATCTGCTCTGACCCATAGGTTATTTAAAAGTGTGCTTTTGTTCCCAAATATCTCAAGGTTATCTCCAAATATTTATGTTATTTTTAAAATTTAGTTCACATTAGAATAGTATTTATGTAACTGAATACTTTTTTAGTTTACTGAGACTTATGTTTATGGTTCAGTATATAGTGCTGTTCCAGGGTTAATGGTATACAGCATATGGTTGAGTCATGCTTTTGTTTTCATCTAATCTTATGATCTCATCTTTTTATTAAAGGTATTCTTGCAGTCGTTTCACAGTTCACTGATGTTCTCTCTCTCTGTGTTAATTGTTACTTCTCTCAGTGTTTCATTTTAGATAATTTTACTGCTATGCCTTCAAGTTCTTTTGAATTTTTTTGCTTCTGTGTACTCTGTCATTAATCCCATCCAGTGACTTTTCTATCATACACATTCTAGTTTTCACTTCTAGGATATGAATTATTTTTTTTAATATCTTCCAAGTCTGTACTTAATTTTTTGATCATATGGAAGATAATTTTAATAACTGTTTTAATATCCTTGTCTGGAGATTAAACCATCTGTATCTGTTCTGGGTAACTTTAATTAATTAGTTTAACTCCTATATATGGACCATATTATTATGCTTCTTTTTATAATTTTGTTCTTTTTTGTAACTTTTGTTTGTCAGATTGTGAACTTTGTCTTGTTGGGTATTGGCTCTTTTTGTTTCCCTATGAATATTACTAAGCTTTATTTTGTGGTGCAGTTAAGTTACTTGCAAATATTTTAAACCTTAAGTGTTTTAGTTTTCTGATTTGTTAGGTAGACCAGAGCAGTACTCAGTCTTGGGGTAATTATTCAACACTACTGTGGCAAGACCCTTTTATTCGCTTTACTCAGTTCTCCATGATCTTGGAAACAGTACTACTCCCAGTTCTCTGTAATGACTCTTTTCAGGTGGTTCTTTCTCCAGCCTCAGTTAATTTCCTCTCATGCATTTACTGATCAGCACTCAGCTAAATACTTAAAAAGAACTCTGTAGATTTTTGGGGTTCTCTCTGTGTACATCTCTTTTGTCTGTGATATTCTGTCTTATAAATTCTAGTCACCATGTTGCCTCTCCCAGAATCTCAATTTTGTGTCTCCAACTCAGAGTCCTCTGGGCATTGCCTGGATTCCTCCTTTTGCTGCAGCCTAGACATTCTCTCAGTATAATAAGGTTGAGTAGTTGCTATTGTCTGAATGTTTGTATTCCAAAAATGCATAGGGTTGAAATCTAAATGCCCAGTGTGATAATATTATAAGATTGGGCCTTTGGGAGTTGACTAGGCCATGAGGGCAGAGCCCTCATGAATGGCATTAGTGCCTTATAAAAGAGGCCCAAGAGAGCTTCCTTGCCTCTTCAACCATGTGAGGATATAACTAGAAGTCTGCAAACTAAAAGAAGGCCTTCATTTGACCATGCTGGCACCCTGATCTCAGACTTACTGCCTCAGGTGGAAACTGTGAAAAATAAATTTGTATTGTTTATAAGTCACCCAGTTTGTGCTATTTTGTTATAGCAGCACTAACAGAATAAGATAGTAGTCATAAGCCTCATCTCATTTGTCATCTCTCAGGGACTCCTGATCTTGATTATCTGATATCCAGTGTGTTAAAATTTTTGTTTCATGTATTTTGTCAATTTTTGGTTGTTTCAGTAGAGATTGTAAATGAGGTCCTTGTTATTCCATCTTGCTCGAAAGTTAAAGTCCTACTTATTCCTTTTCAATTACATACTAAACTATGAGAAAGTATAGATTAATACAGTAAAAGTCTCCCTTAGTGTACTCGGTAATCTCGGTCTCCTTCTCAGAAATAGCCACTGTTTTGTAGGTACCCTTCAAGACCACTTTCTATACATTTATACATATTCATCTTCATGTAGAGTAATATATTTCATGTGTGCATTTTCAAAACAAATGGTGTCATACCTTTCATATTGTTCAGAAACCTGCTTTTTCATCCATTGATATGAGAAACATTTATATTCCCATTTATAAGAGTCTACCTCATTCTTTTTAATTTTTGTAGAATTGATGACATAGAGTTTATTTAACCATTCCCACTTTGATGAAGACAGGTTATTTTCAGTTTTTCTCTACTGAAATTGTGTGTGCAATGAGCAGGCTTGCACATTCCTCTTTGTACACTTGTACAAATATTTTTTCTAAGGCGGATATGTACAAGTAGAATATGTAAGCTAGGTAGTAAGCACATTTTAAAATGTCATCCTGTCAGGTTGCCCTTTAGAATACTTCACAACAAAGTTGTATAAGTCAGAGAATCTCTTCCTCATTTTCCTCTAAACATTTGTTAATATATAATATTTTAAAACTTAATTAATCAGAGAAGCATTAAATATTTAATATTTTAACTTTTTTAATTTCAGTAGTTACTAGTAAGGTCAAAAGTATTTTCATATGTTAGCCATTTATATTTCCTTTCCTGTGAATTACTCTTTACATCCTTTGCTCATTTTTATAAAGACACCTATCTTATTAATTTGTGAAGGAGGTGGTGGTAGTGGTGGTGGTGGTGGTGGTAGGGTGTGTGTGTGTGTGTGTGTGTGTGTGTGTGTGTGTGTGTGTGATTTTATAAACTTTTATAATCAACCAAATGTTTCATTTGGAGGGGAAAACATTTGAAAATATATTTATATATCCTTCCATTCCCACCCCACCTTTTCACCTTCCATGAACCACCCTAACCACCACAGAGGCCAAGTCCAGGGAACTCCTCTTGTTCTAGTCATGCATATCCTTTAGCCTACATATTATCTTACTATGGTTATTTTTATACTTCATACTAAACTTTAATTACAAACTAATTTAGTTTGTTTTTTTTCTGTAAGTGTATTTTGGATGGAAGTTAGATATTGTGGTTAATTAGGAAACTTGGATTAGTTTAAGTGCTGTTTTCTGGGCACTTAGTCTGGATGTGATAAGCACAGCAAGCTCTGGAAACCAGATTAAATTGTGTATCTCTCCTTTGCAATGGCAAAGGTAGGGCTACAGACTATGGATACAACTTGAATAGAATTACACAGAGATTTGTTGTCTGAGACTGTGCTTCTGTGGATATAGGTCAAACTGGGTCAATTTATCAAGGAAGAAATACAAATTCTTACTTTTTAATTTTAATTATAACCATCAAGTATGAGTTTACATAGTATCACCTTCAGCGAGGTTGAGATAAATGTCAATATATAGTGAAAAAACTTAACTGGTCAGTGTGGGTTGTCATATAGACATGAAATCATTTATTTCTTTGAATTAACAAGGTATGTATTATATGATTCTTTCAGTGACCATCCTTTTCACTCTCTAGAACCACTGGCCTTTTCATATGGGTGTTTCTGGTAAGCTCCTTTTGGCATTTAGCACAGAGCCTTCCATGTCTCCAGGCATGTCATGAGCAAGGAAATGTTGACTAATTTATTTTTAATTATATTAAAGATGCTGCTAAAATTGACAATAATAATAATGATAATAGTGATAATAATAGCTACCATTGAGTTCATGTTATATATTTTATTTTATTTTTTTTCCTTTTTGCGGTATGTGGGCCTCTCACTGTTGTGGCCTCTCCCGTTGCGGAGCACAGGCTCCGGATGCGCAGGCCCAGCGGCCATGGCTCACGGGCCCAGCCGCTCCGCGGCATATGGGATCCTCCCAGACCGGGGCACGAACCCGTATCCCCTGCATCGGCAGGCGGACTCTTAACCACTTGCGCCACCAGGGAGGCCCGAGTTCATGTTATATATTAAGCTCTGTCCTAACTGCTAATTTTCTGGCTTTTACAAGTGAGGAAACTGAGGCAAATAAAGGTGAGGGAATAAGTTGAGTCTGGATTTTGACCCGAGTACTCTGACATCATATGCTGGACACCAAATTGCAGTGCTATGTACAATTCAAATTGATCTGCTGTGTGTAATTTTATAAAGCACTGCTTTGTTTGCATGTCTGCCTCCTCCTACGGGACCTCATGGTCATTGAGGTTAGGTATCCATCTTGTTTATTTTTGTTCTTTCAAGAGCAAAATCTTCCAGAGCAGTATTCATAATTTCTGTGTCTTTTGTGGCTTCCCAGATTGCATATTTCTGCACACAGTGAGTACTGTATATAAGTGTACACTGAAATTAATTATATATTTTTCTCCTTAAAGTCATAATAGTGGGTAGTTGTATTAGGCATCTATTGTTACATAATAAACTGTCCCAAAGTTCAGTAATTTAAAATAGCAACCACTTATTCCCTCTTACTTGTGTATGGGTAGGCATAGAATTGGCTTTCTAGGCTGGGGTGGGCCCCAGGGTAGGGGTTGAGTCCAAATATGCTTTTGTATCTCTCATTTTCCTCGACTCAGCGTGTTTAACTGGGTGGGTTGTTTTCACAAAGATGGCAGAGGTGCAAGAGGACAAGCCCAAACATGTAAGCACATTACAAATCTTGTTGGTCAAAGGAAGTCACATGACTGAGCCCACTGTCAAATTGGAATTGTATAATCAACCTCCAGTATGAAGAACTGCAAAGTTCCATGGAAAAGGGTGTGAATTCTGGCAACAGCAAATAATGGAGTCAATAATTCAATCTACCACATTCATAGTGACCGAGGAAGTGATAGAGGAAAACATTTAGAAACACCAACAGCAAAATTCTGATTAAGCCCTTAAAGTAATGTAGTAGAAGTCTGAAGCTAAATCCAAGCCAATTTTTATTTAATCACAGTTTTCTTCCACCCTTCCAACAAATGGTGGATAATGAGTATTACAGTCATTTCTAGAGTAATCAACTGTGGTATCCCAAACAGAAGATTATAACTTCAGCAGGAAATTGAGTAGCAGGACAGTTGAAGACTTAAAAACAACAACAACAAAATCTCATTTAACCTCAAGTAATACTTTGCAATAAAGAGAGAAGGCAGGGGCAGGGAAATTAAGAATTAGCAACATGAACAGAATTATGTCTCAACAGACAACTGGACTTGTCATTAGAGTCTTGCCAGAGAGAATGTGAATATCAGAAAATGACACATGAAGGGAGTGTGACTGGCCCTGTCCAGTAAACACAAAAAGATATATATAATAAAAGATATATATAATAAAAACACTAAAAGATATATATAATATAATAAAACACTAAAAGATACATATAATAAAATAAAATATATAATAAAATAAAAAATACTAAAAGATATATATAATATAAGAAGGTAGTAAACCTAAGAAATTGAAAGTCAAAATAAAGATTTCCCTTTGCCTCACACCAAGAGTATTACATTTTGCATGTTTCTCTCAGAAGCTTAAGCCTATGACATGAGAGATGCAGAACAGTATAGGAGTAATGACACCAGCCTTTCAGTGTGGGGGCTGTTCGGAAATCAGATATTAACTGTTCACCTCCAGGGGCTGTACTCCCTTGCAGGTACACAGTTGGGTATGCCTCACCTCTCTTGAGACTGCTAGAGAGCATCTGGCTGTGGCATCAACCAAGTGAGGATCTGAGAGGAAAGCCAAGATGTAAACTTGCACATAAACAGAGCACTGCATATTCTACTTAAAGATAAAAATAATAAGGGAAAATGTCTCATGAAGTACCAATTCTTTTGCAATTTGCTGAACATTTATATGTACCTTCTCTGTGTTTTTCAAGCAATTTTCTTTATTTTTCCCTCATATGAAATGATACAGACCTGTAATATCTCAGCCCTTGGTTCAAATTGTAGTGTCATTTTCTACTGACTCACACATTTACTGTTTTATATCTGTATAAATGTGCGTATACATATGCATACACATAGGGCAAAAGTATCTTGCCCATTGACAAGATATTCTTTATACAAGGTTTAAGAGAAGAGACAATAGGTATGATCTTAAAATACATTTTGAAAGCATAAGTATAAAAACAAGGTACAACTGTCCCACAAGAGAAAATGTTCCACAGTTCCCCACCATTACCTCACCAAAGGTAAAGTTACTATAAATTAGAAATTAAATTTATCAAAGTGTGATGAATGTGAATAAGTCTCCCATCATTATTCCTACTTCTCAGGCCAAGAATACATTAGATATGCTCTTACATTTCTAGTAGAAAGACAGATGCATATTTAAGTACTAGAAACCATAGGATCATAATTTAAAGAATAAATGGTGGTGTTTGTTCCTGAAAAATCTGATTATGATTGTAGAAACCCATGGCACAGTGATACTGGGAGGTACAGAGAATCCTCTTACTTGACTGCTTTTCCAATGTTATGTAGACATAATTCACACATTTCCAGTCTCTTCTCTTCATATGCATAAACCATGGAAATTTCAACAAATGGGTATATACCTAGATAGTGTAGACTGGCCATGAGCTACTAAGCTCAATTAGAGATTAATACCTCCTGCCCAAATCATGTTGGAGGGAAACTTTGACCTTGACCTAATGAAATGCATACTGCCTTCCATATCTTACTTTCTTCCTCCACCTACTCATTCATTCAAATTTGTGCTTATTTAGTAAATACCTCGCAGGCCAGATATTCTGATAAATGTTGGGGATTAGAAGATGAATGAGGCAAGGGCACTACTGTTGAGACATTCATAGTCTAAAGTGGAAGATAGCTATAAAAATAGTTATAAGATGATGAGAAAAATATCAAAACAGAGCCATGGGCCAAGTACTGTGAAAATAAGTGGAAAGCAATCATTTTTGCCTATAGTCGTCCAGAAAGGCTCCACAGAAGAAGGTGGCACTTGTGCTAGATCTTGAAGGGTGAGCAGAAATATGCCAAAGACAGAAATGGAAGATATGCCAGGAGAAAAGAGTCTTTGCAAATTCATTGAGGTGTTGCCCCATGTTGCCTGCTGATGGGTGAGCTGTAGCCCAGATATGATTTAAAACACTGTTCTGGGTACTTAATTGTTTTTTAATAGAAACTGTCTCCTCCTCTTTGTGCCCAAAATAAAGCTATGAAATAAGTCAAGCAGCATAGAACAGAACCTGAACTGGATATTTTTTTTAAAAAATTTGTTCTCATACAAATAACAAACATTTCTCTTTAAAAAAAAATATTGTCATTTTTCTCTTGGTTTAAGTCAGTGCGTAATCATGTAAAAAAATGTTATAATTGATACAGGTAATGACATTCTGAAGCACATATGAGTAGACAACATTTGCAAATTTGCCAATTTGGCTTTGAACTGAATCCCATACTATTGTGTAGCTTTTGGGGGAGGAGAGTAGAAAGGGGAACAATCCTTTTTGTTATTAAACAAGGCATTTATTTTATTGGAAATAATGTCAGTGGGTGCTTCCAGAGCATGAGTTCTCATTTATAGTGAGAGATCCTTTAAAATTTTTCCATATTCCCTGTTTGTCATATTCTGTTATGTATCCATTAAAAATAATAGAAATAGAGGGTTATAGCCATAATTTTTGTCTATGATCTTGGCCAATTCCCTGAAGCAGAATGAGTCATCTGTGTGCATTTTTGAAGGGCAGAAAGAAGTGAACCTAGACTTGATTGTGCCCTTTTTGCAGGTTAAACTTGCCTTCTTGCTCAAACACTACCCTCTTACCTAGATTAGGAATAAGTACCTCTTCCTCTCTTTTTTGTCTTATCTTCCTACACCCCATCTATTGCACTTATTCAATATTTTCATCTTTCCCTGTCATATTAATACATAAGTTTTTGCCTGCCTGAACTGTGAGAACTTTCTTTTAATCAGACTTCCAATCCCAGTCTTCCTTGGCCAACTCTGTCCCTTTGACACTTGGGACCAAGCAGGTCAATTCAAGAGCATTGCAACTTTAGCTCTCTGCCACTTCTTCAGAGTCATAATTGGATACCTTAATTGGCAGCCATATGTATAATTCCACTAATTACCAGCTGTATGACCTTGATCAAGACCATCATGGCAGGAATCCATCATAGAAGTCTACCATTTATACCTTACCATTTAATTGATCGCTTCCTACTATAACCCTTATCATCCTTACCTTCACTCCCAGAGATACTGCTTTTCTCATGTGGACCTCTAAATCACAGCATAGTTAATTCCAACAGCCTTCTAACCAAATTTAGCCCTCCAGCCTCAAATCTCTCTCTGTCTTTTCCCTCTCTTCCTCCTACCCACCATTTTTGTTATTTTATTTTTATACAATACAGTGTTAAACTATAGTGTATTTAGTTATGTGATTACACACAAATTCAGGGGGGGTTTTTTCTTCATTTTTTTTTCTAAAAGGGCTTTGTTGTTTCAAGTTTGCTAGAGTTCCTACTACTCACTTCTGTCTCCCAATACCTAGTTGCCATTTATCAACTCACTTATGCTATGATTTTCTTTTATGCCTGTCTACCTTCTTTTACTGATATGTTGCCTGCTTGATCTCAGTAGAGATTTGTGTTTATGACCCCTGGCATAGATTTATTTATAGCCACAAGCAAGATAGGATTCATTTTTAGAAAACTGAGGCCAAATAGTTAAGTAATTTTTCCAAGGTCATTTACCTAATGCCCAGTCTTTAAAAACAAAACAAAAAACCCACACACACTTATTATCTCATGGTTTTAGTGGATCAGAAATTTGAGCACAATCTAGCTGGGTCCTCTACTTCAGTGTCTCTCAAGAGGCCATAGTCAGTTGTCAGCAAGTGCTGGAGTCTTATCTGAAAGCTTGACTGGGAAAGGTTCTACTTCCAAGCTCACATGGTTGTTGGAAAGATTTAGTACCTTGTGGGCTGTTGGACTGAGGGTGTCTTCCTCTCTGGCTATCCACTGGAAGCCACATTCTTTCCATATGGGCCTTTTCACAGGGCAGGTCACAGTATGACAACTTGCTTCATCAGACAGTAAGGGAAAGTTTTTCAAGCCAGACATTCAGGCCTCGATTTCATCTTCTTTCCCCCCACATTCAGTCAGTCATTATATCCTACTAATTTATTTTTACAGTTTTTAAATTGAAGTATAATTAACTTACTATATTATATTAGTTTCAGGTGTATAACATAGTGATCCAGTATTTTTCTACATTACAAAATGATCACCATGATAAGTTTAGTTACCATCTGTCACCTTACAAAAGTATTAAAATATTATTGACTGTATCCCCTATGCTGTACATTACATCCCTGGCACTTATTTAAAACTAAAAGATTGTACCTCTTAATCTCCCTCTCCTATTTCACTCATCCCCCCACATCTGCCCCTCAACTACCAGTTTGTTCTCTGTATCAGTGAGTCTCTTTCTCTTTTGTTACATTTGTTTGTTTGTTTTGTTTTTAGATTCCAGATACTAGTGAAATCATATGGGATTTGTCTTTCTCCATCTGATTTATTTCACTTAGCATAATACCCTCTAGGTCCATCTACATTGTTGCAAATGGAAAAACAGCAATCTTTATTTTATGGCTGAGTAACATACTGGTGTGTGTATGTGTGTGTGTGTGTGTCTGTGTATATACATATATATCACAACTTCTGCATCTTTATATCTCTCAGTGAACCCTTAGGTTGCTTCTGTATCTTGGCTATGGTAAATAATGCTATAATGAACACAAGGTTGCATATATCTTTTCAAATTAGTGTTTTTGTTTTCTTTGGAAGAATACCCAGAAGTGGAATTGCTGGATTGTATGGTAGGTCTACTTTTAATTTGAAGGGGAGCCTCCATTGCTTTTTTTATAGTGACTGTATCAACTTATATGCCTACCAACAGTGCACAAGTATTTGCTTATCACCACATTCTCACCAACACTTGTTAATTGTTGTCTTTTTGATAACAGCCTTTCTGACTGATGTGAAGTGGTATCTCACTTATCCCACTGTGATTTTGGTTTGCATTTCCTTGATGATTAGTGATGTTGAGCCTCTTTGTATGTGTCTCTTGGGCATCTCTATGCCTTATTCGGAAAAATGTCTTTTCAGATCATCTGTCCATTTTTTTAATCAAGTTATTTTTTTTGATGCTGAGTTGTTTAATATTTTGTATATTTTGGACGTTAACCTCTTATCAGATATATAATTTGCCAAGTCTCTTTCAATTAGTAAGCTGTCTTTTCATTTTGTTGATAGTTTCCTTCATTGTCCAAAAGCTTTTACTTTGATGTAACACCATCCATTTATTTTTGCTTTTGTTTCCCTTGCCTTAGGAGACAGATCCAAAAAAATATTGCTAAGACCAATGTCAAAGAGCATACTGTCTATGTTTTCTTCTTGGAGTTTTATGGTTTCAGGTCTATATTTAAGTCTTTCATCCATTTTGAGTTTGTTTTTGTGTGTGATGTGAGAAAGTAGTTCATTTTGATTCTTTTGTATGTAGCTATCCAGTTTTCCTAACACCATTTATTGAAGAGGCTGTCTTTTCCCCATTGTATGTTCTTGCCTCCTTTGTCATAGATTAATTGGCCATAAGTGCATGGGTTCATTTCCAGACTCTCTATTTTTCTCCATTGATCTATGTGTCTGTTTTTATACCAGTACCATACTATTTCGATTGCTGCAGCTTTGTAATATAGTTTGAAATCAGGGCTCATGATACCTCCAGCTTTGCTCTTCTTTCTCAGGATTGTTTTAACTTTTGGGGGTCTTTTGTGTTTCCATACAGATTTTAGAATTACTTTTTCTAGTTTTGTGAAAAATGCCGTTGGTATTTTGATAGGAATTGTGCTAAATCTATAGATTACCTTGGGTTGTATGGTAATTTTAACAATATTAATTATTCTAATCTATGAACACAGTATATCTTTCCATTTGTGTGATCTTCAGTTTCTTTCATCAATGTTTTATAGTTTTTCAAATACAAGTCTTTTACCTCCCTAGATTTATTTGTAGGTATTTTATTCTATTTGATGCAGTTGTATATGGGATAATTTTCTTAATTTCTCTTTCTGATAGTTTTTTTTTAGTACATAGAAACACAACAGATTTCTATATATTAACTTTGTATACTGCAACTTTACTGAATTCATTTATTAGTCCTAATGGTTTTTTGGTGGCCTCTCTATGATTTTCTATATATAACACCATGTTGTGTGCAAACAGTGATAGTTTTATTTCTTCCTTTCCAACTTGGATTACTTTTTATTTCTTTTTCTTGTCTGATTGTTGTGGCTAGTACTTCCAATACTATGTTAAATAAAAGTGGTGAGAGTGGGCATCTTTGTCTTGTTCCTGATCTTAAAGGAAATGTTTTCAGCTTTTCACTGTTGATTATGATGTTGTTTGTAGTTTTGTCATATACAGCCTTTATTGTGTTGAGGTATGTTTCCTCTATATGTACTTTGTTGAAAATTTCTATCATAATTGGATTTTAAATTTTGTCACAAACTTTTTTTTTTTTCATGTATTGGGATGATCATATGATTTTGTATTCTTCAGTTTGTTAGTGTGGTGTATCACATTCATTGATTTATAGACACTGAACCATCCTTGCTTCCCTGGAATAAGTTTTACTTGCTCATGGTGTAAGATCCTTTTACTGTACTGTTGAATTTGGTTTGCTGATATTTTGTTGAGGATTTTGCATCTATATTCATAAGTGATATCAGCCTATAATTTCCTTTTTTTTTTTGGTGGTGTCTTTATCTGGTTTTGGTATCAGGGTGATGCTGGCCTTGTATAATAAGTTTGCAAGCATTCCCTTTTCTTAAATTTTTTAGAATATTTTGAGAAGGATAGGTGTTAACTCTTCTTCAAACGTTTGGTAGAATTCACCTGTGAAGCCATCTGGACCTGGACTTTTGTTTGTTGAAAACTTTTTGATTACTGATTCAATTTCATTACTAATATAAAGTCTATTCATATTTTCTATTTCTTCCTTTTTCATTCTTAGGAGACTGCATGTTTCAAGGATTTTATCCATTTCTTCTAGGTCATCCATTTTAATGGCATATAATTGTTCATAGTAATCTCTTATGATCCTTGGTATTTCTGTGATGTAGGTTGTAATTTCTCCTCTTTCCCTTTGGATTTTATTTGCTTGGGTCCTCTCTCTTTTGTTCTTAATGAGTCTGGCTAATAGTTTATTAATTTTGTTTATCTCTTCAAAGAACCAGCTCTTAGTTTCATTGATTCTTTTTAGTGTTTTTTTTTGTCTCTATTTCATTTATTTTTGCTCTGATCTTTATTATTTCTATCCTTCTACTAGCTTTGAGTTTTGATCTTTCTTTTTTCTAGTAGTTCCTTTAGGTATCAGGTTAGGTTGTTTAAGATTTTTCTTGTTTCCTGACATAGGCTTGTATCACTATAATCTTACCTCTTAGAACTGCTTTTGCTGTGCCCCTTAGCTTTTGGATTGTTGTGTTTCCATTTTCATTTGTCTCCAGGTATGTTTTTATTTCCTCTTTGATTTCTTCAGTGACCCATTAGTTGTTTAAAAGCATAATGTTTAGCCTCCACATGTTTGTGTTTTTTGCATTTTTTTTCCTTGTAGTTGATTTCTAGTCTCATACTATTGTTTGGAAAAGATGCTTGGTATGATTTTAATCTTCTGAAATTTATTGTGACTTCTTTTGTGGGCTGAGCATGTAATCTGTCCTGGGGAATGTTTCATGTGCTCTCAAAAAAAGAATGTGTATTCTCTTGCTTTTGGATGAAATATATATATATATATATGTTAAGTTAATCTGCTCTAATGTGTCATTTAAGGCCAGTGTTTCCTTATTGATTTTCTCTGTGGATGATCTGTTTATTGATATAAGTGGAGTAATGAAGTCCCTTACTATTACTGTATTTTTGTCTATTTCTCCCTTTATGTTAATATTCACTTTATGTATTTACATGTTGCTATGTTGGGGTATGTGTGTGTGTGTGTGTGTGTGTGTGTGTGTGTGTGTGTTTACAGGTGTTATATCTTCTTGTTGGATTGATCCCTTTATCATTGAGTAATATTCTTCTTTTTTTGGTTATAGTCTTTGTTTTAAAGTTTATTTTCTACCCCAGATTTCTTTTTGTTTCCATTTGTATGGACTAACTTTCCATCCCTTTATTTTCAGACTGCATGTGTCCTTAGTTCTAAAGTGAGCTTCTTGTAGGCAGTATATAGATGGGTCTTGTTTTTTATCAGATGACTCTGTCTTTTGATTGGAGTGTTTAGTACATTTACATTCAAAGTTATTATTGATAAGTATTTACCTATTGCCATTTTGTTAATTGTTGTCTGGGGTTTTTTTGTAGTTTTTTTAGTTTCTTCCTCTTTTGCTCTCTTCCTTTGTGATTTGATGACTATCTTTAGTGTTATGTTTGGATTCCTTTCTCTTTTTGTGTGTGTCTCTCTTATAGGTTTTTGGTTTGTGGTTACCATGAGGATCATATATAACATTTTGTATATGTGTGTGTGTGTGTGTGTGTGTGTGTGTCAGGGTATGCCCTTTGTGGGCTTCACAGGCCCTTCTTTTGTGTCAGGGCCAACTGCTGTGGGCGCATTGTTAGGCAAGGCTGGCCACAGGCCCAGTTGACTGAGAGGCCCTGCCTGGTGTGATGGCTGCCAGCCTGCTGGTGGGCAGAGCTGGGTTCCAGAGCAGCTGACTATGGAGCCCAGAGGATACTGGGCTGGTGTTGTCCCTCTGGTGGGCAGGTAAGCCCCTGACACTAATAGGCTAGAGGAAGGACTTCAAAATGGTGTTTGCCAGCACCAGTGTCCTCGTGGTAGAATGAGCTCCACTTCCCAAAATGGCTGCTGCCAGTGCATTGAACCCCAGGTGGTGTCACGTGTGCCTCATACCTCTCTGAGAGATGCTCCAAGATCAGCAAGCAGGTCTGACCTAGGCTCCTTTCAAATCAATGCCTTCTGCACTGAGACTTGGAGCATGTGAGATTTTTGTGTGCACCTTTAAAGAACAGAGCCTCTTTCCTACAGCCCTCTAGCTCTCCTGTACACAAGCCCTGCTGACCTTCAAAGCCAGATGTTCTGGGTGCTTATCTTCCTGGTGCAGGAACCCTAGACAGGGGAGCCTAATGTGGAGCTTGGACCCCTTACTCCTTGGGGAGAACCTTTGAAGTTGTGGTTATACTCCTGTTTGTGGGTCATATACCCAGGGGTGTGGGCCTTGACTATGTCATGTCTCTGCCCCTCCTACCAATCTTGTTGTACTTCCTTCTTTATATCTTTAGCCATGGAAACCTTTTTTACTGGCCTTCAGGTTATTTTTGTAGATAGTTGCTCTGTAAATAGTTGTAATTTTGGTATGCCCATGGGAAGAGGTGAATTTAGGGCCTTCCTAGTCTGCTGTCGTAGCCATATTCTCCAACACTGAGTATTTTAGTTCAAGCCAATATCTTTTTCTTACACCAGTGTTCCTCAAACTTGAGTGGGCTTCAGAATCACCTGAAGGTCTTGGTAAACAGATTTTAGTCCCCACCCCAAGTTTCTCACTTAAAAGGTCTGGTTTGGGGCCAACACATTTATATTTCTAAGTTTCCAGCTGATGCTGGTTGTGGGACAACACTTTACGAATTATTATGTTTTCCCATCATGCTTTTCAGATTTATCGTCTGCAAATCCTTTCAGCTTACCTTTAAAATGAAATTAAGAGTATCTATTCTGTCTTCCTCTCAAGGTTGCCATGAGTTTCAAGTAATTGTAAACTGCTAAAATGCTACAAAACAAGTATAAAGCTTTTCTCTTTCACTAGAGTACAAGTTCCATGAAAGGTGGAGCATGTCTTGTTCATTTTGCTATTTCTTGTTCCTGATAAATAGTACTTTATAATTTTTGTTGAATAAATAAATGAATAAACAGTAAAATCCAGTGATTGGTTAAAATTAACTTAAAGAGAGAAAAGATAGAAGTAGAGACCAATCAATAACTATTTAAATTCAAGAAAATAATTCCTAAGGAATGTGTATGCTTCTCTGATTTATTTGGTAGCTTAGTTATGCTAGTCTTAAGAATGCAAAAAGAAGCAGTGTATCATTCAGTGATGGTGCTTGTTGTAATAGTTTCTCCTCTGGGTAAGAATAGTTTCTGCATAAACATTCAAATGATTGTAATCACTATCCAGAGAGCGAATCCTCTGCCCTGGCAGTTGGAAAATGACTCTCTATGCTGACAGCCCCACAGGATGGAAATGCAATAGCTTTGCTACTACTGTATAATGTTGTTAAGCTTAATTGACTGCACCCATAAAGAGTGGGAGAACGTGAGAGTGTGTAATCCATTCTACTCTTAAATTAATATGTGGGGCCAACTTGCAGGCATCTCAGGGACTCTCTATAGTATAAACAATTCGTTGTTTGGATTTTAGATTTTCCTTGTCCATACCAACCCCAACTCAGTTTCATTGATTTGCAGTCCACCTCTTCTTAAGCCTTTTGTTGTTATGATTTCACACATACTTCCCTTTTCTTTAAAAAAAACATGTTGTCTATATGGGCTGTTACACCTTATTGCCATAATTACCTTCCTACTCCTGTCTTATTTCTTTTTTTTTTTTTTTTTTTTTTTTCTTTTTTTTGCGGTATGCGGGCCTCTCACTGTCGTGGCCTCTCCCGTTGCGGAGCACAGGCTCCGGATGCGCAGGCCCAGCGGCCACGGCTCACGGGCCCAGCCGCTCCGCGGCACATGGGATCCTCCCAGACCAGGGCACGAACCCGCATCCCCTGCATCGGCAGGCGGACTCCCAACCACTGCGCCACCAGGGAGGCCCTCTCCTGTCTTATTTCTGTACCCATGACTCCAAAACGGCTTTGTTAAGGGTATCAATGATTTCCACATTGGAAATCCAAAGGACACTTCTTTTTTTTTTTTAATTTATCTTATTGAAGTATAGTTGATTTACAATGTTGTATTAATTTCTGCTGTACAGCAAAGCGATTCAATTATACATACATATATATATATACACACATTCTTTTTCATATTCTTTTCCATTATGATTTATCACAGGATATTGACTATAGTTCCCTGTGCTGTACAGTAGGACTTTGCAAATAATACTTCTTAGGCCTCATCTTACTTAACATCTCACCACATTCGACATAGTCAGCCATGCCTCCTTCTTGAAGACACTCTTCTCTTAGCTTTCATCCAACTACATTCTCTTAGCTTTTTTCCTTCCTCTCTGACCACTACTTCTCAGCCTCCTTCATGAGGCACTCTCTATGGCACATTCCTAAATATCAAAGTTCTTCTCTCTCTACAAACTTTCCCTAAGTGATATTCCATACCCATGACATAATGTCATCCAAATGCTAATATTTACCATCTCCTATCACTTATCCATGCCTCTCCTCTGAGAGATAGGTTTATGGATCCAGTGCCTTCTGAACATCTCTACTTGAATTTCTTTCAGGTTCCTCAAACTTAAAACGTCCAAAATTTTACTCTTGAATTCTCACTTCCTCACTTCACCAACACTTGACATTTTCTCACTCCCCTGCTCTACCTAACTCACACATTCGTGCCAACATCTATCTCCAGCCTATCAGTTCATTCCTAGCTACATTATTCACTTTTTGGTCTGATTCATCATCATTTCTGTCTCTGGACCTTTACCAATGGCTAGTTATCAGCCTGAAATACTGTTCTCCCCACTCTTCATCCAGATAATTCCTATTCATCTGCAAATCTTAATTTCGATATTCTTTCTTTAGAGACCTTCCCAGACCCCTCATTCCCACTGGTCAGTGCATTTATCCAGTTCTTTGTAGCACTTAACATGATTTGTAATTCTACATTTATATGAATGTTTTTATATGTTATCTCCTTTACTTCATTTTCCTCTCCCTCTCTCTCTTTTTCTCTTTTAAATTTGGCTTTATAAACCTAGACAGTTTGGAAGAGAGGTATCTCCTGGATTACCAAGACAATTCTGTCTTAAAATACCTAGGACTAACTATATTGATTCACTCATCCATTTATTCATTTAATTAATTCTTGAGCTCCTACTGTGTATTATGTACTTTTATAGCCTGAATCTTGGATCTGCCACTCACTTGCTGAGTTATCATGACATATTAATTATTCATTCATCAGTTTCCTTATCTCTTAAAATGGGTGAAAATAGTAACTATGTTATAGAGATATTTTGAGAAGTAAATGAGTTATTACATGTAAAAGTGACTAGCACATAATGAATTCCATGTAAGTATTAGCTAGCTTTATTTTTAATATCATCATCACTTTTTTAGACATTGAGTTATATAATGTTGAACAAAATAAAGTTTATACCTTTCACATAGTTTATATTTTAGTGTAGGGCAAACTGTGACCCTTTGACCATTTTTGTAAATAAAGTTTTATTGGGATACAGCTAGCTTATTTCTTTATATTTTGTCTAAAGCTGCTTCGTGCTGCAACAGTGACTTTGAATTGCTGCTACAGAGATTGCATGCCCCACAAAGCAGAAAATGTGGACCATTTTTCTCTTTACAGGAAAAGTTTGCTGACCTCTGTTCTAATGCAGATAAACACACTTTCTTTAGTAGATAGCCTATATAGTGAAAAATCCACGGAGTCAGGAAGACCTGGATTAATATTCTAATTTTTGCATTCTACCACTGTCTTATTGCATGGTTTTAGCATGCTACTTATCTCCCTAAGCATCAGTTTCCTTGGTTGCAAAAAAGAGCTCAGTGTCTATTCTGATGTGTTAGATAACAAAATGTATACACAGTACCTGGAAATCTTGGTACTCAATAAAAATTTTCCTCTTTCCTTTTGGAGAATAAAGCATTTATTTAATATTGATATTATAAGTATTAACATTTATTACAACTTTACAACTACATGAAAACATTTTAGATCAGAAGTTGAAAAAATCATGGTCTATAATAAAGTAAGTTTCAGCAGAAGAAAAATAGATTTTAATTGCAGTAAATGAAAAGGAAAGATGTGTTAAATTCTTTCCATTCTAGTGCTATTAAGATGTTATCATCTTAGTCTTGGTTTAAATTTGTCACAATTAAGTTATAGGTTTAAATCCTTTATATGCTAATGATTATTCACTTCTAATAAGGTTTCCAAGCTGCTTCTAGTGCAAAAACCAACTGAAATTATTGTGTAAACTAAATTAACTAGAAAGGAGAACAATCTGGCTCTCTATGAGGGAAATAATTTGGTTTTTTTTCCAAAGGTGCCTCCTTAATAATAGCTTAAAACAATAAATCTATGAAGATTTGATTTTCTCACAGTAGTTAACCCCTCAGTAACGTTGCTTACAAAATTCCAATTTAAAAAATGACCTTTGATAGATGCCCTATAAAATTAAATTTTAATGAGGAATAATAAATGGTGATACTTTTCACAGGAGGAAACACAGTGCTTGCCTAGAGCCCTTACTGCATGTCATCCACATCAGCCCTCTATTACTGTGGCTTCCCTTTCATTATTTTCAAGGAACGATGATGGGACAGCACACTTTGAAGAAGCAAAACCAGCTTTAGTATTATGCTTACCAAAGGTGATCTTCATCACTGGCTAATTAGACAGATGGCCCTCCCTTGCTTTAGTGATGGTTCTTTTGTAGAAAGCTGCTCTATTCCTCCACAATGATAGTTTAAGGTATTTAGGCATTCCTTTGATTATGTGGCCTGATTGAAAAATAAATCTTCATGATTGGGCTCAGAAAAAAGTGTTTCACTAGATGGGAATTTTACTCTTCTGTAGCAAAGACAGAAAAGTCTTTACAGTGGTCAGCTTTCAGGTGGAAAACACATTTGGCAACCACTCAAACTGAGTCTAGGAAGAGCAAAGCAGAAGGACGATGGGTAAAAGAATCACATTATGTGCTGATACCTGCACATGGCTGTTTGGCTTCCTTAATCAAATAAGAATGCTCACCAATGCTTCTTAGGCCAATATAAGCAGTCTGTTATTAACCCTCTGGGCCACTTGAGTTCATTGGCCCATTTACTAAACGAGAACAATTTATCATAAATGTGCAATAATCATGGCAAACATACTTATTAATTTATTGTTTCTAGTTTAAATTTCAAAAAAATGTGACACTTTCTGCTTTTATATGATGCCACTCTCTCTACCCTTTTTGCCCTGAGGATCCTATTAGCAGAGAGCTGAGCAATTCGGTTTCATCGGAAATAAATTATGCCTCCATTCTTAAAATATAAGTACTGAAGGACTGTAAAGATTAGAAATTCGTGTGAAGCCCCCATCACTGGAATTTTTTTTTTTTTCCCTTGATGTATAGCACTTTGGTGTTAATGTAAAACAACACATCTTTCTAAAAGTTCAGAGCCAAGTCGCCTTAAAAGATCCCTGACCAGGATTACGGGGGATGTACAAAATGAAACATTATTACCATGGAGGGCGGGGATGTTCGGTTCCTCAGAAGCTGTTTCCAAGACAGACTGCTTGTGTATTACAGAGTGGGAGGGGACTCAGCTAGTCACCCTCTGTTTCAAAATGATTAGAAGACTGCAGTTCCCAAGAAACATGAGGTGAATTCTCACTTTTCTCACCAAGGATCTGGGGATGAAATGACACCTTTAATTATGAAGGACTGTTGGTACCACTCTGGTAACAAGCTGCCATAAATGAAACCCCTAATTGCCTCAGAATCAAGTATTTCATGTAAATGCATTTTAATCTTAGGTACAGTTGTTGGTCCAGCTTTCGTATTTTCCCCTGTCAGCATATGATAGAAGGAAGTGGTTGTGCAAACTTCTTATTTTACTGCTATTTTATTGTCAGTTTTGCCCAATGGCTAAGGAGCTAATGTGTGTTTTCTAGCCATAACTTGTTATTTTACTAGCCACAGGGCCCCATGGCGGTGCTCAACTTTGACTTCCATAAAATTGCAGTTAGAAAAAGAGGTGACTCTCATGTTTTAACAAACCTTGATCTTTACTTATTTCTCATAATTATATCAAATTGCACTAGGTATCAAACCATTTTTGTCTGATTATTATTTTTAAAAAGTATTTCAGATGACTAGAATTCAGTTATCAGCTACACATGCTTACATTCTTAAAATTAACTCTGTATGATCTGAATATTTACTCAGCTATTTCTCCTTTGCCCCCTCCTCTTCCATTCATTTTGAAAGATAAAAAATATACGCTCATGTTATGAAATTCCCAGTATTCCACTTTTCTTAGAACGTATTGAATTTGGCTGCCTGATTGTTTCTTCTAAATTAATGTAGACACATCTGGAGATACAACAATTAAAGAAATAAGCAATAATTAAAGAAATATGAGTAAATGGGAGAGAGGAGTTGACCTAAGTAAATAAAAGAAAAGGGAAAATTTGTTCATGTATTCTCTTTCCAATGTAGTCAAAGATATATTTTTTTAATTCCAAAATGAAATATAGATCAAAAGCTGTATTTAACTAAAACTCTAAAGACAAATGGATTCTGAAAAAAAAGGGAGCAGTCTAGGTTTGTTGAACAGATATGTACTGACCTATTTGGTCTGTAACAGGTAAAGTGGATGGTAGTAATAGCAAACATTAAAACAATTTTCAGAGGAAACTTCTGGAAGTGATGGATATACTTATGGCATAGATTGTGATGATGGTTTCATGAGTGCATACTTATTTCTAAATTCAACAAGTTGCATACATACATTAAATATGTACAGCTTTTTGTGTGTCAATCATACCTCAATAAAATGGTTTTAAAAGAACCAATTTCAGCAACTTGTCAGAGATTAAAAAAAAAGCAGAGCTGCCAAGCAGCAGTTAATTTTTGAAGAATTATATTCTGGATTAACTTACATGACTGGTAGGTACACTAACAATAAGTGCTTCTTGCTTTTTCTTTCTTTAGAAATGAAGAGTGAATGAAGGCAGGAATTACTGGAAGGGAGGTCAGGGTAAGTCATATCATATTTATTTCTTACTTTTGAAGTGTGCAGAATACATTGTATAAAACTTGTTCAGGGACTCTCCATGGCTCACGTCTCAGATAAATTAGACAAATTGAGTCTTTCAGGGGGAAATAAAATGCTTGGTATAGCTGTGCTATACAGAAATATACCACTTGTCCCTGACATTTTAAGACCCATGTTCTCTGTATGCAAACCACCTTACTGTTCCATATTGTTAGGTGGATCACTGCCAAAGTGGCAAAAGAAACTCTGGATGAATTCTTATTTTAGAATTGTGAGTCTAGTTTTTCTGTGTATTTTTTTTTCCTTTTAATTTGGTATGGCAAAGGTAGTGCTTAAATTCTCAGGGCAGTATCTAACTAGGCATCTCAATGTGACTCATATTCAAGTTCAGATGCAAATGGTCAACAGACTAGAGTTGATTACAATATAATTGTGTTTTTGTATTTTAGCATCATTTAGTTTTTTGCTTTTCTTTGAAATTTAAATGATTTGCCTTTATGAAATGATAAAACGTTTGCTACATTATAACCAATCGTGTAAAATCAAAAGCCATAGTATTCTTACAGAAGCCTTATGCAGTATACTTTACCTCAGTGTGTGTAATAGGTAGACCTTCAGAATTATCTTCAAATAGAGAGAATTCAGGCCAAAGTTTTTAATCACAAATTTCCTGAAATCACTCTGAATGTAAATGAATAAGAAAGTCAGAACAAATATCGTTTTATGTATAGTAAATAATAAAACCAAGAGCTCCTTTAAAAGGAAAAAGAGAGGAGGAATCTAGGAAAGAAAAGAAGGAGAGGGAGAGGAAGAGAGAAGGGAAGGAAAGGAAGAAAAGTATGGTTGTAGCTTAGACTTATTTTTCCTGTTTGTGTATTCAGAAGTCTTAATTCTCGTAGACTCAGAAATAGTACTTACTTGTTTTTGATTGTCAATGCCTTATTGAATCTTGCCAGTTTAATACTCAGCAGAATACTGGAGGTTTGGGAGGAAGTAAGGTTGCACAAAAAAAGAGTGGAATTATGAGCCTTCCTTCACCTTCAAACAATTCATTTCCATATAATCTTTTGCATATTGGGATGTTCCCTAAAAATTTGTTTCGAGAAAGAGAGAACTTATATGGAAATATGTTAATATCACTTAAATCTAGCTGGTGGATACATGGGTATCTGTAACATTGATTATTATTCTTCCCTCTATTTTTGAAATATGTCTTAAACATTAATGATTCAAAATAATTTTTTGGAAATATCTCCACATGTCTAAAAAATGGTTTTGAACTTCATTCTGTGGCATGTCACCAACAAATTAATTGAGAATGAGTGAAATTAACAACACTTTGTCTAGTGGATTACTTTCATTATAGTGAGAATTTTTAATGGATGGGAAAGGGGGAGTGTTATAGTCACCCTTTGTGACTATACATGTAGAGAACTCCATCAGGCCTGAACATTCCAAGTTTATACTATATTCTTCTTCCAAAAATAAATATTTTAGATGGGCAAGTAAACAATCAGAAAAGGACTATATTTTCAAAGCTCCTTGATAGCAAGTGTGACCACATGACTGAGTCTAGACCAGTAGTACATATTTAGAATTTCAGGTGACCTTATAGGAACCTTCCTCAAGAGACAGCTGCTTCATGTCTTTGTCCTTTGGGGAGAAGAAAGTTCTTTTGACAATTCAGAGAATATCTCACTGTCTCTGACATTGTCAAGTTACTTCATATTGCTTCCTGAAATGTGGATGTGGTATCTGGAATTCAATCTTGGACTATTAAATGTGAGTCATATGTTAAGTAGTGGGGGATTGAATATTTTGGATTTGTGTTTCTTATAAGCTGAAAAAGAACAAACTTATATACCATTTTATAGTAATGGAATTTCAACTATGTATGTCAGGGCTTGGAAATAGGTAGCCCCCATATCACAGACATTTTTAATGGAGATATTTTCGCTAAATATTTAAATTGGATCTTCTCATGGAAAAAAAATAGTTACTCAAAGCGACACTGAGTGCACATCCTCATATGGCCCAAATATTGTGAAACTAAGGAGCAACATACCCATTTGGAAATGGCAGGAGACTCCGGGTTCCTTCTGTCCCCAGTCCCTCTAAATGTCTCCTGCTTCCATCATTCCACTCACTGACTTTACCTGAATCCTTGCAGTAAGGAACTGTGCAGAGTCCAGACATCACCTGGACTTCTTTCAGATGCAAGCTATTACTTGCATTCCAAGAAAAATTGGTATGATCCCCACTGCAATTCCACGTTCTGTGAAATACCGAAGTTCTCAGGGAGATTTCTGCAAATCCCTAACGGGATCAAGGTTTTTATGTTGTATCTTCATGTAATCTCTGTTCCTTACCATGTCCATGCAGACATGAAACTCATCTTTTTTATGAATATCCACAAGTCAGCTCATTCATACATGCACAGTCATCTCTACAGCAGAGTTCCTAATAATAGAGCAGTATCATGTTCGGCCCTACCTAACAAAAACATATTTTTTATATTAGACTTTAAAGTTCTCCAGAAGCTTTCTTGTTGCCCTAAGTGGGGGCCATCTCTCTTGGTGCCCTTGCCTGTAGGGTTTTGCATTCTCTCCTGCCTTCTCTCTCTGGTCCTCCCTTCTCTCCCTTTTGTTCTCTCATCTGCCTCTGCTATTTCAGAGGACAAACACACTTCTCTTTGGGCCCATTTATAGCAGTTCTTCCCTCCTCTTGTTTTATTTGTTGTCATCTTGGGTGTTTGTTTTCCTCCAGCAAAATGAGCTCATTCAACGATAAATGCTGGAAACAGCTTTTAAGATGATATATGTATTTTTTCTCCTTACCTTATCAAATACAGAGTCATAGCTTACCTTCCCTATGCCACCAGTTATATGTATTGATTTTGTATGTCAGTAGCCACTGTCACGTGTTGTGAGATTTGAAGAAAAGTTTTGAATCCCTGCTAAAGAGACCCACAGAGGGAAAAACAATTTCTGTGCTAAGAAAATCAGACAGCGTGTGACCACATGCAGAGAACCACATGTTGTCTATCTCTTTACCCTCTGATGTTTGTTGGGAGGAAAATCATGAGATATCTGAAGAAAACATAGTTCCTAAAGAAATGTTATGTAAGAGAGAGAGTTTTAAAACCTGAGGATTTACAAAAATGAATGCTAGACCTAAATATCTCACCTTGTGACATTTTGAAGATAGAATTTTCTATTCTATTTTTGCAGCAATGATTGGGATTTCTTAATCTTGTACCTCTAAAAATGTGCTTTTTTACCAGCAATGGAGGCAGCCTCTGTATATGATGATATCCATGTGTTGGCTATTGCAAAGGATTGTTTAATTCTTTCAACATGCAACCTTAGGGAACAGAAAGGAGATTTTCATTTTAAGTTATGTTGTCAAAGTCCGTAGGTGCAGTGTCTTTAGGGCAGTGAATCCTGTAAATTCAAATTTATGATTAGGTGACAAGTTGACATTGAGATTGTCCTTTCCCTGATCAAAAATGAAGGAAGCCTAGGAATTTCATATTGGTGAATTTTGGCATGATCATTTGTATGATGTAGCTAAAAGCAAGTGGACTGTGTCTTTTTGAAACCTATCATGATGTGAGGAATGCCGATCGAAGACCATTGCATTCTCCATAATGTTCTTCTAGGAACCAAGATGATGAAGTATGTTCCATTTGACTATCCCTGCACAATGAAACAATCTAGCCAGATCGTAAATTAAGTAGTATATTGTAAATTATGTATGTAGCATGGAATGCCAAAATAAGGCATAGCCACCACATGCAGTTATCCTGGAGTAAACACTAAGAGGATGTACAATCTCAGTTCAGAAACTTTAGAGGCTGGAGATGAGAGGAAGAGTTTTTGAAGGATATTTTTACAGTTGAAATTAATGTGGTAAGCCCTAAAGTCCACATCCTATTGTCTAAAGACATGTAGTTAATATTTTACTGGAATATACATTTCCTGGTGGTTTAGTCCAACTTCTAAATTTAATACCAGTTTTATAAAATATCTAGTTAGTATAAATTATAGTTCATTTTTATGTGCCTCCCAACTTATCAACTGAAGATAAGGGTACATTCTTTAAACCTACAGATCTCATAGAAAATTTGAGGGGGCAACAAAACCTTAGGATGTTAAGATATAGCTCATGTTGATATTTTCTTTCTTTCCTTTCTCCTACATTTCTTCATACTTCCCTTCCTACTTCCTTTCAGAATCCATGATTAATGCTCATTCTATTTAAAAACAAAACAAAACAAAATTTGCTGATATGTCCTCATATTTTTCTCTTCTTTCATCCTAAGATATTTTTTCATCTCCTCTAGACATTTTTACTTTGCCAAAATGGCTTTTTGTTAGGAAATAGGCATAAGTAGTTTGCTGTAGTTTTGCTCTTAGCTGGAATGAATACATTGGTGATTTCTGGTAAAATTGGAATTGCTTCCAAATACAAAAATGGATGGTATTGCTTCTAGCATGAAACACCTTGCAATAACTTTTTCGCCCTGTTCTTACATTCTTGTAACAGAATATATGTAAACTAGTGTCTGAGAGGCTCCTTAATATTATAATTGATGTGAAGGTTTAATTGGTTCACTTGGATTCATTTTCCCTTCTTTTTAATTTCTATTATCATAGGGATAACTCTCACATGCTTGATTTAAAAATATATAATTGATTTGGTCCAAAATTCTAAAAATTCTGTGCCCAAAAGCAACTATTTGATTTGATCCCTTTACATTTTCTATGAATTAGTCTAGAAGTCATTCAATACACTTCTCCCCACCAATTGTTGACTTTCACATTATCTTGAATTTGTTTTGTATACATTGAATAAATATTGATGAGTGACAGATTCTAATTTCTAGTCAAGCTTTTTTCAAGTTTTACCTCTAGGATCTAATACATTAAAAGGAAATAAGTATTTAATTTCCAAATAATACATAACTTTGCTAAATGTACTTCTTAGCACTAGATTTTTCTTTCCTCCAAAACTTTATGGATACATTGGAAATTATTTTCAAAACTTCACTATAACTGAGACCTGCTTTTGAGAAATTTGGAAAAGAGGAAGGCAAAGAATTTATTGAAATTCTATCTTGCCATTATTGTGTTAATACACTATCAAGGGGCATATATAATTCATATGCTGGAGCCCTGCTATTCCACTATGCTCAAGATTCCCACTAAAAGACTGAAACATATTTATAACAAGTTCCTTCCAGTATCTTGAGTAATAGACCCTATTTACACAGTCCAATAGAGACTTTCTTTCTCTTGAATTCTCTATTTAAAAACTTTTGTAATGCTGGAACTCCATTACAGTTTAAACACATTTTTCCTATCAATAAAATGTCTGCTTTCTTCCAGACAGCTACTAGACATTGTTAAGTCAAGCCAGTGCAATAGTTATAGAAACGCATTTTGACATACTCTCTACAGTTAGAACTCATTAATTAGTAGAAATTTTAATCAAATTATGATTATAAAAGAAAGCAGTTTAACTTTTTACTAATGTCTTTAAATCACACCAGAGATTTTAACTTGTGGATTCTCTAATATAGAAAACAGTTTAGCATTTTGACGTATAAAACAATAGGTATCCTGCATTTTTTCCTAAATCAAGGGCTCAAAAATTACCCTCAAATTCAACACCACTTTGAGTTAGAGTTATTTAGAACTCTAAGGGCCTTCAAAATGTGCAGGTGTTAATGTGATCCATAAAAAAGTAAGGTTTGAATCCTTTTTCAGGAAAGTGTTATATTATAAAATAGGTTTATGAAACATCCCTTCTAAGGAGTTAAGGATTTCACTAATAACAATGAACATATCCTGAAGAAGATTACAGAGAACCTTCAGTGCAATTATAAATCACAATAATAGTTGCATTAAAAAAATTAAGAGAACATTGTCTGGAAATGGTACACTCTACAGGAATGCCTTCCCAGCTCAATTTCTGAGAATAGAATCTCCATTATTTACAGTACAGTTACAGGACGTTAAAGACTCAACAAATTGATGCTGCCTTATGCTTTTGTTGAGTATGAATGACAAGGTTATCTATGCCTTGATTTTCAAAATAATTTACAACGTTGTTGGTTTCAGGCCAAAATAAGGTAAGATACCTGTTTTGCAGTAGTTTTATCAATTTAGCTAAAAGTTGTTGGTTGTTCGAGGGAAGTCAGCATTGAAAGATAAAACAAATTAATAGCAACAACAACCAAATAAACTATTAATTCGATGACTATTAAAAAATCTAAAGGAATATTGGGGAAAAGAGCATTGAAGTTGGTTGGATTGCCAGATATTTTTTTAACATAAATTCAGATCTTGATCTCATGTTATATTAATGAAGGAGCAATGAAGGAAAAGACAGTAACATATATGGCTACTAAATCTAGGATGTTTGTATTTTTCTCCTTTTTTGCCATTCAAGGAAACTGAAACATAGAAGACAGTTTTAAGCCTAAATAGAACTAAGCAAAATGTTGGAAGGTGTAGCTTACTGCAATAATACTTTATTTCTTCAGCTGTAGAATGGTCTTTGGCATAGTTATCTGCTGTAGTTTGTTGCCTTTTCACATGGATACCTTGTAGTTTTGAACTAAGATTTCAAATGCATAGAAAAGGAGCAATATATCTACCACCAAATTGTGAGTACCTGACAATCAAAAACATCTCTGGATAGTTGAAATCAATAAACCATTTTATTTTTGAATTCATGAAAATATGTCCACCTTTCAGAGCTCTAAAATGATGGCAGTAATAGACAGCATATCACTTTTCTCATTAGTTGATGCCAGATTCACAGCAAATGACAAATTATCATCAATTTAAAAATATCAGAGTACAAAGAGTCAAATTCAGACAATTTTAAAACATTTAATTAGTGAGGCTTACTATAAAATTAACTTTGTTTTATTAAACCTGGCTTAAATCTGTTTATAAAACAAAGGCTGTTTCAATTTCTTTTACTTTCATCTTTTTCTATAAACACTGAACTGGGATATATTTTAATGCATTAGTGAAGTGGTGTCCTGATTGAAAGTTTTCATTTTTTCTTTAAAAAATAATCATCTATGGATGAAATGCACTGAGGTTTATGATCATAATGGGTAACACTTCAGCAAAGGAACCAATTCCAGAAGAAAATGTAAGGGTGAGGGAGAATCATCTTAGTAAAATAGAAACCAAGTTGCTCTCTTCAAGAACATTATTTATTGTGATTGAAATAAGAAAAGAGAGTATTAATCCACATTTCATGCAATTTCATTAATTTTGTCAGTCAACAAAATATACGTTTAGTAACAATTACATGCCTAGAAACTGTGCACAGATTTAGGTGAGTAATGTTCTTGTCCTCAAGGGTGATGAGAAAGAGAAATATCCATTGTTCCAAATATAAAGCAATTCTGAATAAGTCCATGTCTCCCTACTCTTTACGATCTCATTTGGGCAAGAAGGGAAACTAAGTATTGATGGGTTAGAATGTCTGCAGGGAGGCCAATGGTATAGAGAATGATGCTCATAAATTAATCAGGAGTCAAGATGAATAGAGAACTATAATGCGGCCTTGAAGAACATGGTGTGAAATGTCTTTAGGAGGGAAAAAGAAATATTTAGAGGAAGGCAGTAGCTTAGCTAGCTTGTTATCCAACCATCTAGCAAAATATCAATCCCTATTTCCCATTTTGGGATTGGTCTAATTTGACATAAAATTGAATTTAAGATTCCATTGGTATCTCAGCATTTTGCTTATTTATTATGTGTAAGCAGACAGGCCACATCAGTCTTTAAAACCATACTTTATTGATTCTGATAGATTTTAAATTCTAAAGGACATGTTTGGTGATGAGGAAATGATTTCAATCTGCTGTCCAAAGTCAAGATACAAAATTTCAAATTAGATGTGGCAAGCCTAACATAGGGGACATGTACAACTACCCCCTTGAACTTGAATGTATATTCAGAGTCATCTGTGCAGACAATTGGAACAGTATTCATTTTAAAAAGGAAAAAGAGACAGCAAAATATGTTGAAATAATCAATGGCTGTACAATCATAGAAAGAAATTGAATAGTTTTGTCAGCATGTCAGTCAGAAATGCATTACAATTGTGGTAAAGAAATCACAGTAAAAGGAATTTCTCTGGGGAAAAGTGGCATGCAAAATAAAAGCATTAGTGTGACATACAGTTTACAGAAACTCTCTTTGTGGAGATTAAAGTTTATGTTTGTTAGCAGTACAACAGGAACATGTCACACAATGTAAAAATGATCATGCCATAACCACTCCTTAGTTAATGGCTTGATTATACATGCAATGATCGAGGTTAGATAGAATTTCATGTATATTTCCATCTACTGACATTAGCCAGAGTAGGTGCCTGCACACATGGATGCAATTATTTGAGACCAAAACATTTTTTATCATGAGGTATTTCATGGTGTGATACCACCAGGACCAGTCCTGTTGCTCATACAAGAAAAATGAACAGAAATTAAATTCTTTATATTTTATTTTCCAAATATCATTTATATCCAGACATGGACCCTAACATAGGCTTCCTGGACTCTCAGAAAATTGAGGCCTGCTGGGAAAATTAATAATTATGTTAGTAATAGCAGAATTAGTGAGAGGGATTGTTATAACATACATGTATTTGGCGCTTACTATCTGAAGAACACTTTTTTTTAATTAATTAATTATTTTTATTTTTGGCTGTGTTGGGTCTTCGTTGCTGCACACAGGCTTTCTCAAGTTGCGGCAAGCAGGGACTACTCTTTGTTACGGTGTGTGGGCTTCTCATTGTGGTGTCTTCTCTTGTTGCAGAGCACAGGCTCTAGGCACATGGGCTTCAGTAGTTGTGGCTCATGGGCTGTAGAGTGCAGGCTCAGTAGTTGGGGTGCACAGGCTTAGTTGCTCCATGGCATGTCGGATCTTTCTGGACCAGGGCTTGAACCTGTGTCCCCTGCATTGGCAGGTGGATTCTTAACCACTGTGCCACCAAAGAAGTCCCTGAAGAATACTTTCTATGTTTTACTTCATTTAATTCTCATAACGTTGATAATCTTTATTTAAAGAAGAAGGAATGGGGCTTCCCTGGTGATGCAGTGGTTGAGAGTCCGCCTGCCAATGCAGGGGACACGGGTTCGTGCCCCAGTCCGGGAGGATCCTGCATGCCATGGAGCGGCTGGGCCCGTGAGCCATGGCTGCTGAGCCTGCGCATCCGGAGCCTGTGCTCCGCAATGGGAGAGGCCACGGCGGTGAGAGGCCCGCGTACCACAAAAAAAAAAAAAAAAAAGAGGAATGAAACTTAGAAAGGCTAAATAAATAAATGAATCAATACCCAGTGAAAAGCACATAAGAAATACAACCCAGGTTCAAGGGCTACCTGGCCCTAAAAAAGAGGCCCAAGCCTCTATTTTAGGGCCAACTAATGTATCAAAGATGTCACAAGTTTAGGTATGATCCAGGTGGTCTTTGCAACTTGATGTCACTTCTCTTGGGTAGGTGCTGTTTTACAAAAAATTGCAGAGAGAGATTACAGTCTAATGAAAGTCAAATTTAATTATCAAAGCAATAAAGATTTATTCATTTGTGAGGCTTTCTCTTGGGTTCTGCTTTCCTAATCATGTACATTAGTGCTAGTGGAAGTATTTTAGAGGGTTAAAGTTCTGACCAGTCTTAGTGATTGGAAACAGATTTTTGCTCCTCCACTCTTGTTTTATATTTTGGATTTATATCACCATCCTATCAGAGCTTACATTTCCAGTATATGTACTACCATTTGCAGGAATATTGCAACCCTCAGGAGTTTGTGTCATAGTGTACTGGCAAAAACGTTTAGCAACCAACTCTCCAGAAAGAAAAAGTGTGCTTATATATACATATATAAATTTATTATAAAATTTATAATGTGTAGGACACAATTTACAGACAGAAATGAAATATGCAATACTCTTTATTGTAAATTCCACATGGCCAATTGATTCTTTTTTTTTTTTTTTTTTTTTTTTTGCGGTATGCGGGCCTCTCACTGTTGTGGCCTCTCCCGTTGCGGAGCACAGGCTCCGGATGCGCAGGCTCAGCGGCCATGGCTCACGGGCCCAGCCGCTCCGCGGCATGTGGGATCTTCCCAGACCGGGGCACGAACCTGTGTCCCCTGCATTGGCAGGCGGACTCTCAACCACTGTGCCACCAGGGAAGCCCAAGGATGCTGTCTTTTTTTTTTTTTTTTTTTTTGGCCACGCCACGCAGCCTGCAGGATCTTAGTTCCCCGACCAGGGATTGAACCTGTCCCCTCAGCAGTGAAAGCATGGAGTCTTAACCACTGGACCACCAGGGGAGTCCTTGGCCAATTGATTCTTGAAGAATTTTCTTTGATTTTTTTCCCTTAATTTTTATCAAACTCTGATATCTGTAGCTAACTCACAGTTGCAACTGATTAATATAGTAGTTCTGACATGAATATTGATTTTTATTCTAATTTACACTAGTGAGTAAGAAAAAATACATGTGTTGGAACTTCACTCACATTCATCAATGACTTGGGCAATTTCTTTGTCAAATTGAATAATAACTTCCAAATACTAAAAGAATATTGCCTCAATTTTTGTGCTATTAACAATGTAACAGCTACAGATGTGATGCACTTTGAAGTCTGTCTGCATTGTTAACATTTTATACAGTACTTTCTTAACTCTAGACTAGGGGTAAGCCCACTATCACCCACAGGGTAAATCTGGTCTACTCCCTGTTTTTGTAAATAAGGTTTGATTGGAACACTACTAAGCCTATTTCTTTGTATATTGCCTATGTCTGCTTTCACAGTATAATAGCAGATTTAAGTGGTTGCTATAGAGAACATATAGTGCACAAAGCCTAAAATATTTACTCTCTGGCCCTGTAGAGAAAATATTTGCAGTCACAAAAATGGTAAATCAAGTCCTGATTTGTAGTTTTTGCCAATTTTTGTAGTGTTTGCTGTAGTGTAAATATTTCTGCTGTAAGCCCAAGAATATAACATAATAGTAAAAAGTAGTAAAGTAATTAGGAAGTTGTGGGTTGAATTGTGGAATTGTATCCCCCAGGAAAGACTTGATGAAGTTTTAAAATCTCTGGTACCTGAGAATGTAACCTTATTTGGAAATACAATCTTTGGAGACATAATCAGTTTAAGATGAAGTCATATTGGATTAGGGTGGGCCCGAAATCCAATGACTAGTGTTCTTATAAGGAGCAGCAGGGAAGAAGGTCATATAAAGAGGGGGGCAGAGATTAGAGTTATGTTGCCAGAAACCAAGGAACACGAAAGATTACCAGCAATCTCCAGAAGTTAGGAAAAGGAAGGATTCTCCCCTGGACCTTCAGAGTGAGCATGGGGACAACTTGATCTGAGATTTCTAGCCTTCAGAACTTGTGGGAACCTTGCAGTAATTTGTTACAGCAACCCTACAAAACAATACAGAAATGTTGAGTTTGAGATATTTATTTTTTTTGTTTTTCACATGATCAGTTTAACTGTAAGTTTATATAATTTAACTTTTAATGATGGCTTTGTTGAGCAAAAATTTCACAAAATTCCTGAAAATTTAACAAAATCAAGAGCAAGTTTGGGCCTTTTCCAGCACATCACTCTTAAAACAAGTGATAATAACAAGGTGGCATCCTCCTTTAGGGAAAGGAACAGATTCAGAGCCCAAGTTTGTTACCAGGCTTCCATGTTTCCAGAACTAGTTTTGTAAAAGTGGGGCACAGAGGTGAGAGATTTCAGGAAACAAGTAAGTGCTGAGATTTGCTGTTGAAAATTTAAGTTTTGGGCCTTGATTTGCTTGAAAGGAACTTAAATGTGAGCCAGGTCATGGGCCTGAAGAATGAGATTTGATTTTAGAATCCACATAAGAACATTGCTTCAACTTCTATTGTATTCCCTGTTTCAGTCAGGACTGGCTCACGTACTATATGCAGTTAAACTATAGGGGTTAGTATCAGTTGGCCCAGTCTTGAACTGTAAAATGGAGAAGCAAAAGAAGCTATTATCAGCCTTAATTTAGAAATAAAAAAGGTTCAGGAATTTCTAATTTAATTATTCATTGCCTAATTATCTTATGTGTTTCCAAAGTGTACTCTTTCCCAAACTGTGAAGGTGTAGTAAAACTTAGTAGTATATACCTCATAAATCGTATGGAACATTTAGTTTTAGTGGTACTTTGTGTTGTAACTGTCTCCTCCTCTGCCAAAGTAATGCACTTCCTATGTCTCATTAATTAAGCTTGAAGAGTAACTGCTAAACATTTAGTAATGGGAAGATATATTTACTACTAGAATCACAGTAACCATAAAAATACATTAGATATGCAAGTCAGTTGAGTAAAAATTAAAGTTCTTTACCATTAATTTAATGAAAGATGTGAGACCTTTCTCTCAGTTTTTATCCCTGTCTGTTCAGGAGGGAGAGAAGTTGATATTTGCTGTTACTGTGTAGTCACCTAACAGATTTCCGGTTTCCTGTTCACCAACAGCTTCTAACTTCATGAGGTCAAGAATATTATTTCATATTCTGCCAGTAACCATGGGGGATTCTGATCTATAGTTTATCTTCTCACAGGAAAGTCCTTTGGTTTACTAAGTACTGGGACCTTTGTCCTTTTTCTCCATTCCTGTGTTTAGTCAATGATATAATGAGTTCCTTACCATCATCTCCCAGTTTGTTCTCCCAGCTTAGTTTCAACATTTATTGAAACACTACTTCAGTTGCATCAACATTGCCTATAACAGAGTCTACACTGACTTCATAATGAGAGACCCCTGTCTTGTACTGCATATTGTATATTGCTCCTCTTCATCTTAACTAATAGCAATATTATAACCCTAGACACCAAGCCCAAGTTAGCCACAAATATTACGTGTGAAATTGCATCACCTGTAAGTATTTTGATGCATAGAATGATAATGCTCCATCTCCTGGTGTAAATAAAAGTATATAGCTAACACTTAACATTTGATATTTTAAAGTTAACTTGCAAATTAATAGGAAAAGTGCTGATTGAAAATATATATATATAATATACTCTGCCTTCAAATTGCACAGCCAAATTTTTGATATGAAAACCAAGGCTGAGAAAGAGGTTTTTATTCAGAATTTTTATCTGGTCATGCCACAGACTATTTCAAAGGTTGTTGAATAAAGTGATCAGGGGAAAGTCTGATTGAATATTAGTATTTTTCAACAAAAGTAGGAATAAAAATGATGGTACTTTTTATGTCATGGATAACTTGTGGTATTGTGTTTTTTATAGACTGAAATTTAATAATGGTATTCATGTGAGAGCATCAAATTGGTCTCCATACTTTAATTTCCATTGATACATTGATTTCAGGACATTAGGAATAAGTAAATGCAAAATTATGCACACACACACCACACACATAAACACCACACACACACACATACACACACACACGTTTCCACTGTTGCTCCAAAGATATGTATTTTAATCAACTCTGTCTTCTGCTCATGTTTGGAGTGTATTATCCACTTAATGTGCTGGGCATGACTTCTAGGCCCTTTCCCATCATTTTCTTCTATGTGGAATGAGCTCAGAGGAAGGAAAGCTGCTACATGATGAGGCTGATACATATGTCCTTTGGCAAGATATGTTCCCCTTTGGCAGAAGAGGCCATCTTCAGTGTGGAGTGCAGATTCTTAGAAAATAATAATTAAATTCACCTAGGTTAAATATTAAAATAGGCATGATTATTAGCATCTATGTTCAAATTTAACTCTTGTAAAATAACACAATGCTCCTCAAACTTTATCCAAGATAAGTGAAAACACATGTAGACAAAAGCCTTTTATAAGGAAATGAGTAGAAGATTTACTCATAAGAGCTACAACTTGGAAACCATCCTTCTGTCTGTTGTCTAACAAGAAAAGAGTAGATAAACTAAGTATACCATTTTTATACAGTGGCATACTACTTGGGTATTAAAAAGGAACAAACTGTATGGATTAATCTCAGAAACATTATATAAAAGAGTCTAGATGCAAAAGGCTATATTGTGCTCTATGCTTCCATTTCTATGACATTCTAAAACAGGCAAAGCAAATCTATGGTGATGGAAACTAGTATAGTGGCTGTTTTGATCAAATTATTTGATTTTTGCTATTGAGTTATAGGAGTTCCTTACATATTTTGGATATTAACTTATCAGATATATGTTTTGCAAATATTTTCTCCTATTTCGTAGGTTGTCTTTTCATTCTGTTGATTGTTTCCTTCACTTTGCAAAAGCTGTTTAGTTTGATGTAGTCCCCCTTGTCTATTTTTGTTTTGGTGTCATATCCAACAAGTCATTGTAAAGACTAATATCACGAAGCTTTCCCCCTATGCTTTATTCTGGAAGTTTTACAGTTTCAGTACATATATTTAAGTCTTTCATCATTTTGAGTTGATATTTGTGAATGGTGTAAAGTAGGGTTCCAATTTTGTTTTATGCATGTGGATATCCAGTTTTCCAGTTTGTTGAAGAGACTACCTTTTCTCTTTTGTATGTTATTGTCATCCTTGTCAAAGATCAGTTGACCATACAAGCATAGGATCATTTCTGGGCTCTCTATTCTGTTCCATTGGTCTATATGTCTGTCTTTATGTCAATCCCATATTGTTTTAATTACTGTAGCTTTGTAATATATTTTGAAATCAGGAAGTGTCCTGTCTCCAGCTTTTTCTTCTTTCTCAAGATCACTTTGACTGTTCTGGGTCTTTTGTGGTTCCACATACGTTTTAGGAGTTTTAAAATGTATGTAAAATATGCCATTGGTATTTTGATAGGCATAACGTTGAATTTGTAGATTGCTTTGGGCAGTGTGAATATTTTAGCAATATTAATTATCCCAGCCTATTAACAAGTGAAGTCTTTCCATTTAGCTGTGTCTTCTTTAATTTCTTTCATCAGTGTCTTGTAGTTTTCCATGTACAAGTCTTTCACCTCCTTGGTTAGTTTATTCTGAAGTATTTTATTTATTTTTCATACTATTGTATATGAGATTGTTCTCTTAATTTCCTTTTCAGATGGCTTATTGTTAATGTATAGAAACAGAATGTATTTATTTCTATTGATTTTGTATCCTGCCACTTTACTGAATTTGTTAGTTCTAACAGGTTTTTTTTTTTAGAGTGTTTAGGGTTCTCTACATATAGTCTCATGTCATCTGCAAATACATAATTTTATTTATTTCTCTTTGATTTGGATTCCTTTTATTCCTTTTTCTTGCCTAATTGCCCTGGGTTGGCAAAAGTCTTGGGCAGACATTTCTCCAAAGACATACAGATGGCCAATAGACATATGAAAAGATGCTCAACATCATAAATTATAATGGAAATGCAAATTAAAATTACAATGCAATATCACCTCACACCTGATAGTATGGCTATCATTAAAAACATAAGTGTTGGCAAAAATGTGGAGACATGTACACTGTGTAAACTTGTGCAATCTTGGTGGGAATGTAAAATGGTACAACACTTATGGAAAACAATGTGGAGGTTTATCAAAAAATTAAAAATAGAACTACCATATGATCCAGCTTATGAAATCAGGATTGTGAAGAGATATCTGCACTACCAGTTCGCTGCAGCATTATTCACACAGCTAAGATATAGAAACAACTGAAGTGTCCATCCACAGAGGAATGGATAAAGAGAATGTGGTATGTACATAAAATGGAATGTTATTCAGCCTTAATAAAGAAGGAAATCCTGCCACCTGCAACAACATGGTTGAGCCTGGATGACATTATGGAATAGAAAATAAGCCTGTCACAGAAGGACAAATACTCTATGGTTCCACCTATATGAGGTACCTAAAATGATCATACTCAGAGAAGCAGAGAATACAATAGTGCTTGCCAGGGACTGGTGCTGGAGGAAACAGGGTGTTATTATTAAATCGGATAAAGTTTCAGTTACGCTAGATAAATAAATTCTAGAGATTTGCTATACAACGTAGTGCCTATAGCTAACAATATTGTAATTTGCACTTTTAAAAAGTGTTGAGAGAGTAGATCTCATGTTAAGTGTTCTTACTAAACAATAACAACACCAACAAAAGGATACAAGCAAACTTTGGGAAGTGTTGGATATGTCTACTGCCTTGACTGTGGTGATGGTATCATGGGTGTTTGCATATGTTCAGACTTATTCAATTGTGCACATTAAGTATGTGCAGTTCTTTGTATATCAGTTATACCTCAATAAAGGTGCTAAAATAAAGAGACATTGCTTTGAGTGAGTGGAGGGGACTGGCTGGGAGGGACATGAGGGATCTTACTGAGATGATGAAAATGCTGTAAATCTCGATTGGCATGTTGGGTATTGAATGTATATATTTGGTAAAACTGGTTGAGCTATATTCTTAAGACATATGCATTCACTCTGCATAAAAAGTAGCCAGGTGCTTTGGAAAAAATAATGACTTATTAATAGTTATTTTTTTATTTATAATAATTTGCCTTTTAATTCTCTTGATTTTTATAACAAAATTCCATCTACTATATCATTTTATCCTGTGGTTAAGAAAGCATGGATATTATCTCTACACTTAGGAAAGAAACTAAGTCTTTGAGGAGCCAGATGAACTGCTTGTATCATACAGTTCTAGCAGAACTAGAGATCAAATTATAATTCCTAGATCTCTGACTTTCACTGTAGTCTAGATGGAATCTGCTAAAATCAATATACCTCAGGTGCAAAGTAAATGGTAGGAACATAGAGAAGAGCTCTTTCTGTCTGACTCAACCCACACCTCTTTTTACTTAAAGCCTTGAGAACAAATGCAGCAGTGTCAAAAAAGGTTAATTTAATTTATATTCTACTCAAGGTATGTATGTTAATTTAACGACTGTAGAGGTTTTTGTTGAGTGAAAGTATGCACAAATCCCTGAGCTAAGCTACTGAATGATTCCAGCAACAAAGTTCAGTGGATTAGTGGTGACTAACAGTTTATTTCCTGCCTTTGGTGTAGAATATCATTCTTTTTAATTAGTTGAATCAAAATCCCATATATGTACAATTTTTATGTTTTTCTTTTTTTTTTAAGTTATAGTTTTCTATTTAAAATCTAAATGGAGAATTTTCCCTGAATTAAAATGCAGTTCCTTGGGAAATACTTATAGGAGCTGCCCAAGGTATCCATTCTCAAATAAAATTCTTCACTATATATTTTGATGAGTAACAGAGGAAGCTCATAATGTCTGTTCTTGCAGCATAAAAAATGTAATACCCTATACAAGTATGAAGATAATATAAATGCAGCATTTTTTTTTCTTTTTTTTTTTTTTTTTTTTGCGGTATGTGGGCCTCTCACTGTTGTGGCCTCTCCCGTTGCGGAGCACAGGCTCCGGATGCGCAGGCCCAGCGGCCATGGCTCACGGGCCCAGCCGCTCCGCGGCATATGGGATCCTCCCAGATCGGGGCACGAACCCGTATCCCCTGCATCGGCAGGCGGACTCGTAACCACTGCGCCACCAGGGAGGCCCATAAATGCAGCATTTTTATATAAAAAGTTAACTTTAAGAATATTGATCAAAGATGCTATGTTATAAAACTAAAGAAAAATATACACCTAATTTCACTAGTTATTTGTTCTAATACCATAGTCTTTTCCTAGTTGAGATGTGTTGACTCCAGACCATTTAAATGATTATTTTGTCTCTATGTATCATTTTTTTTTATTTTTTAAAACTAATTTTTTGAATATTCTTTGTAAATTAGGAAGTCTGCTAAGAACTTTATATATATATTATTTCATTTTCTTCTTAAAACTGCCCAACAAGTTTAGTACAGTTACATTCCAATATTTCACATGTAACTATTGAGGCTTTAAAAAGCTGCCTTACAAAAAAGTTGTCTCTTACTGCAAGTTAAACAGATGGTAAACTGAAGGACCAGGATTTATACCTAAGCTGTTTGATCTCAGAACCCTCACTCTGAAATACTGTTTTATATTATCCCCTGGATGGAAACCTTATACATAAATAGAAAAATAGGAGGCATTTCCTGGGGAAATCTCCTTCCATCACTCCTTTTCTAAAAGGAGGGGAAGTAATTCATTAGCATATTTCCCCCTCACTCCTGAAACACCACAAGCCTTGATATTTTCCTGGCCGGGATTTGTTTCAGTACATGTCTGTAATATGAGACACCAACTTAAATGCTGACCAGAACCCAGTAAGTAACTAATAGGAATAAAGCAGGTCAGGGCACATGTATGAGGAGCTGTTGCTGTGGAGATGTAGTGATGCATATGTGGGGTACACTTCCTTTCTCACTTTTGTTCGTTGAAAGATGGCCAAGAACTACCTCTTTCAAAGTGGATGAGGTGTTTTCCATAGTGGCTGTATCAATTTACATTCCCACCAACAGTGCCAGAGGGTTCCCTTTTCTCCACACCCTCTCCAGCATTTATTGTTTGTAGCCACTATGGAGAACAGTATGGAGGGTCCTTAAAAGACTAAAAATAGAATTACCATATGACCCAGCAATCCCACTCCTGGGCATATACCCTGAGAAAACCATAATTCAAAAAGATATGTGTACCACAATGTTCACTGCAGGCCTGTTTACAGTAGCCATGACATAGAAGCAACCTAAATGTCCATCGACAGATGAATGGATAAAGAAGATGTGGTACATATATACAATGAAATATTACTCAGTCATAAAAAGGAATGAAATTGGGTCATTTGTGGAGACGTGCATGGACCTAGAGACTGTCATACAGAGTGAAGTAAGTCAGAAAGAGAAAAACAAATATCGTATATTAACACATATTTGTGGAATCTAGAAAATTGGTACAGATGAACCAGTTTGCAAGGCAGAAATAGAGACACAGATGTAGAGAACAAACATATGGACAACAAAGGGGAACAACGGTGGGTGGGATGAATTGGCAGATTGGGGTTAACATATATACACTAATATGTATAAAAGAGATAACTAATGAGAACCTGTTGTATAGCACAGGGAACTCCACTTCACTGTACAGTAGAAACTAACACAACATTGTAAAACAACTATACCCCAATTTTTTTAAAAAATGGATGAGATGAAGGAATTATTGGCTTACATATAGTAAGTCAGTCCAGAGGTCATGTGGGGTTTTGAATGACTCTCTGTCTCCCTAAAATTCTCCTGGCTCCCTCCTCCTTTGGGCAAAGGGCTTTGCCTTCAAGATGGTAGCAAGATGGCTGCAGCAGTTCCAAGCTTCATAATTATGACAAATAGTAACCAGAGGAAAGGAGAGGGACAGTTCAGAAAGTTTCTCAGGAGATTTAGGAGGAAGGACCTTTTCCAGAAACCCCAGAAAATATCTCCTAACATTCCATTAGCTCATATTTGGTCACAAGTTCTTGAAGAAACACATGGCTGGCCAAAAGGAAGATTCGGAAATTGAGGGAGTCACTTTTCCGGGAGTCCCAAAGGCTATGGGCATTTGTGTACCTGAACCAATACAGTTCTGTCAGGAAAGGGAGAGGAGGGAGTGGATGCTGGTTGATGGTGACTTCTCCACCCCTGCTTAACCCTAGCCACTTATTATTCTTAGGGACTCAGGGATCAGATCTTTGGGTTTTCTTTTCCAAGAAAAACTGGAAATGTGAATGTTTATGAGAATGACTTTTGTGTTTAAAAATAACTGCACATCCAAAGAAGCTGCATCTTCAGATCTAGTACAGCCTAAAGGCCACAGTAACATCTGCTCTAGGTTGTGGTCTAAAATTGGGTGGTGTTAAAACCCAGGGCTGTTGAGAACGAGAAAGTTGTGAAGAAGCATAGTGTTCCATGTTAGATCCATGGGGTTGCTAAGGGAAGGATTCTCAGCAAGGCCAGAAATGGAGTTGAGATCAATACCTGGGGGAAAAAAACAGAAAGACTACAAGGGGGACACCTTCAAGATGTCGGAGGAGTAAGACATGGAGATCACCTTCCTCCCCACAAATAAATCAAAAGTATATCTACATGTGGAACAACTCCTACAGAAAACCTACTGAATGCTGGCAGAACACCTCAGACTTCCCAAAAAGCAAGAAACTCCCCACGCACCTGGGTAGGGCAAAAGAAAAAAGAAAAAACAGAGACAAAGAATAGGGACGGGACCTGCACCTGTGGGAGGGAGCTGTGAAGGAGGAAAAGTTTCCACACACTAGGAAGGCCCTATACTGGTGGAAACGGGGCTTTCCCCATGGGCAGGGGGGGAAGCTTCACAGCCACAGAGGAGAGCACAGCAACAGGGGCACAGAGGACAAAGCAGAGAGATTCCTGCACAGAGGATCTGTGCAGAACAGTACTCACCAGCCTGAGAGGCTTGTCTGCTCACCACCAGAGCAGGTGGGGGCTGGGAGCTGAGGCTCAGGCTTTGGAGGTCAGATCCCAGGGAGAGGACTGGGGTTGGCTGCATAAACACAGCCTGAAGGGGGATACTGTGCCGCAGTTAGCCGTGAGGTAGTCTGAGAAAACATCTAGACCAGCCTAAGAGGCAATAGACCATTTTTTCAGGGTAGTGAGGAGGGGAGATTCAGAACACTGCCTAAACAAATTTCAGAGATGGGCACAAGCTGTGGCTATCAGCTTGGACACCGGAGCTGGCAATGAAACGATAAGGCTGCTGCTGCAGCCACCAAGAAGCCTATGTGCAAGCACAGGTCACTATCCACACCTCCCCCCACTACTGGAGCCTGTGCAGCCCACCACTGCCAGGGTCCCCTGATCCAAGGACAACTTGCCTGGGAGGACAAACAACACGCCTCAGGTTGTTGCAACATCACACTGACCTCTGCCGCCACAGGCTTGCCCCACATTCTGTGCCCCTCCAGATGCCAGTGCACGACCTACATGCAGAAATGGGGTCAAATTCAAAGCTGAACCCCAGGAGCTGGGCAACAAAGACGAGAAAGGGAAATGTCTCTGTGCAGCCTCAGAAGCAACAGATTAAATCTCCACAATCAACTTGATGTACCCTGCATCTGTGGAATACCTGAATAGACAAGAAATCATCCCAAAATTAAGACAGTGGACTTTAGGAGCAACCGGAGACTTAAGGTTTGCTGTATGTGACAGACTAGCTTCTAATTATTATGTTTATCTTAGTATAGTTTTTAGCGCTTGTTATCATTGGTGGATTTGTTTATTGGTTTGGTTGCTCTCTTCTATTTTTATTTATTTATTTTTCTTTTAATAATGTTTTTAAATTTTTTTATTTTAATAACTTTATTTTATTTTTTTCTTTCTTTCTTTTTTTTTTTTTTTTCCTCCCTTTTCTTTTGAGCCGTGTGGCTGACAGGGTCTTGTTGGTCCGGCTGGGTGTCAGGCCTGTGCCTCTGAGGTGGGAGATCAGAGTTCAGGACATTGGTCCACCAGAGACCTCCAGGCACCATGTAATAGCAAACAGCGAAAGCTCTCCAACAGAGCTCCATCTCAACGCTAACACCCAGCTCCACTCAATGACCAGTAAGCTACAGTGCTGGACACCCTATACCAAACAACTAACAAGACAGGAATAACTCCACCCATTAGCAGACAGGCTGCCTAAAATCATAATAAGTTCACACTCACCCCAAAGCTCACAACCAGATGAAGTCCTGCCCACCAGAAAGACAATATCCAGCCTCATCCAACAGAACACAGGCACCAGTGCCCTCCACCAGGAAGCCTACACAACCCACTGAACCAACCTTAGCCACTGGGGGCAGACACCAAAATAACAGGAACTACGAACCTGCAGCCTTTGAAAAGGAGTCCCCAAACACTGTAACTTAAGCAAAATGAGAAGACAGAGAAATATGCAGCAGATGAAGGAGCAAAGTTAAAACCCACAGACCAAACAAATGAAGAGGAAATAGGCAGTCTACCTGAAAAAGAATTCAGAGTAATGATAGTAAAGAAGATACAAAATCTTGGAAAGAGAATGGAGAACATACAAGACACATTTATAAGGACTTAGAAGAACTAAAGAGCAAACAACCAATGGTGAACAACACAGTAAATGATATTAGAAATTCTCCAGAAGGAATCAACAGCACAATAACTGAGGCAGAAGAATGGATAAGTAACCTGGAAGATAAAATAGTGGAAATAACTACCACAGAGCAGAATAAAGAAAAAAGAATGAAAATAATTGAGCACAGTCTCAGAGACCTCTGGGATAACATTAAATGCACCAGCATTAGAAATATAGGGAGACTAGAAGAAGAAGAGAAAAAGAAAGGGACTGAGAAAGTACTTGAAGAGATTATAGTTGAAAACGTCCCTAATATGGGAAAAGAAATAGTCGATCAAGTCCAGGAAGTGCAGAGAGTCCCATACAGGATAAATCCAAGGGGAAACACACCAAGACACATATTAATCAAACTATCAAAAATTAAATACAAAGGAAAAATAATAAAAGCAGCAAGGGAAAAGCAGCAAATAACATACAAGGGAATCCCCATAAGGTTAACAGCTGATTTCTCAGCAGAAACTCTGCAAGCCAGAAGGGAGTGGCAGGGCATATTTAAAGTGATGTGAGGGGAACACCTACAACCAAGATTGCTCTACCCAGCAAGGAGCTCATTCAGATTTGATGGAGAAATTAAAATCTTTACAGACAAGCAAAAGCTAAGAGAATTCAGCACCACCAAACCAGGTTTATAACAAATGCTAAAGGAACTTCTCTAGGCAGGAAACACAAGAGAAGGAAAAAACCTACAAAAACAAACCCAAAACAATTAAGAAAATGGTAATAAGAACATACATATCGATAATTACCGTAAATGTGAATAAGTTAAATGCTCCAACCAAAAGACATAGACTGGCTGAATGGATACAAACACAAGACCTATATATATGCTGTCTACAAGAGACCTACTTCAGACCTAGGGATACATACAGACTGAAAGTGAGGGGATGAAAAAAGATATTCCGTGCAAATGGAAATCAAAAGAAAGCTGGAGTAGCAATTCTCATATCAGACACAATAGACTTTAAAATAAAAACTCTTACAAGAGGCAAAGAAGGACACTACATAATGATCAAGGGATTAATCCAAGAAGGAGATATAACAATTGTAAATATTTATACACCCAACATAGGAACACCTCAGTACATAAGGCAAATGCTAACAGCCATAAAAGGGGAAATCAACAGTAACACAGTCATAGTAGGGGACTTTAACACCCCACTTTCACCAATGGACAGATCACGCAAAATGAAAATAAATAAGAAAACACAAGCTTTAAATGACACATTAAACAAGATGCACTTAATTGATATTTATAGGACATTCCTTCCAAAACCAACAGAATACACATTCTTCTGAAGTGCTCATGGAACATTCTCCAGGATAGATCATATCTTGGATCACAAATCAAGCCTTGGTAAATTTAAGAAAATTGAAATTGTATCAAGTATCTTTTCCATCCACAACGCTATGAGTTAGAAATCAATTAGAGGAATAAAACTATAAAAAATACAAACACTTGGAGGCTAAACAATAAGCTACTAAGTAACCAAGAGATCACTGAAGAAATCAAATAGGAAATCAAAAAATACCTAGAAAAAAATGCTGTGAAAACAGGACAACCCAAAACTTATGGGATGCAGCAAAAGCAGTTATAAGAGGGAAGTTTATAGCAATACAATCCTACCTCAAGAAACAAGAAAAATCTCAAATAAACAACATAACCTTACACCTAAAGCGATTAGAGAAAGAAGAAAAAAAAAGAAACCCAAAGTTAGCAGAAGGAAAGAAATCATAAAGATAAGATCAGAAATAAATGAAAAAGAAATGAAGGAAACAATCTAAAAGAACAGTAAAACTTAAAGCTGCTTCCTTGAGAAGATAAACAAAATTGAAAAACCATTAGCCAGACTCATCAAGAAAAAAAGGGAGAAGACCCAAATCAACAGAATTCGTAATTCAAAAGGAGAAGTAACAACTGACACTGGAGATATACAAAGGATCATGAGAGATTACTACAAGCAACTATATGGCAATAAAATGTATGACCTGTAAAAAATGGACAAATTCTTAGAAAAACACAACCTTCTGAGACTGAACCAGGAAGAAATAGAAAATAAAAACACACCAATCACAAGCACTGAAATCGAAACTGTGATTAAAACCCTTCCAGCAAACCAAAGCCCAAGACCAGATGACTTCATAGCTGAATTTTATCAAACATTTAGAAAAGAGCTAACACCTAACCTTCTCAAACTCTTCCAAACTACAGCATAGGAAGGAACACTCCCAACCTCATTTTACAAGGACACCATCACCCTGATACCAAAACCAGACAAAGATGTCACAAAAAAAGAAAACTACAGGCCAATATCACTGATGAACATAGATGCAAAAATCCTAGACAAAATACTAGCAAACAGAATCCAACAGCACATTACAAAGATCACACACCATGATCAAGTGGGTTTTATCCCAAGAATACAAGGATTCTTCAATGTACGCAAATCAATCAATGTGATGCATCATATTAACAAATTGAAGGATAAAAACCATATGATCATCTCAATAGATGCAGAAAAAGCTTTTGACAAAATTCCACACCAATTTATGATAAAAACCCTCCAGAAAGTAGGCATAGAGGGAACTTACCTCAACATAATAAAGGCATATATGACAAACCCAGAGCCAACATCATTCTCAATGGTGAACAACTGAAACCATTTCCTCTAATATCAGGAACAAGACAAGGTTGCCCACTCTCACTGCTATTGTTCAACATAGTTTTGGAAGTTTTTGCCATAGCAATCAGACAAGAAAAAGAAATAAAAGGAATCCAAATTGGAAAAGAAGAAGTAAAGCTGTCACTGTTTGCAGATGACATGATACTATACATAGAGAATTCTAAAGATGCTATCAGAAAACTACTAGGGCTAATGAATGAATTTGGTAAAGTAGCAGGATACAAAATTAAAGCACAGAAATCCCTTGCATTCCTACACACTAATGATGAAAAACCTGAAAGAGAAATTAAGGAAACACTCCCATTTACCACTGCAACAAAAAGAATAAAATATCTAGGAATAAACCTACCTAAGGAGACAAAAGACCTGTATGCAGAAAACTATAAGACACTGATGAAAGAAATTAAAGATGATACAAACAGATGCAGAGATATACCATGTTCTTGGATTGGAAGAATCAACATTGTGAAAATGAATTTACTACCCAAAGCAATCTACAGATTCAATGCAATCCCTACCTAACTACCAATGACACTTTTCACAAAGCTAGAACAAAACATTTCACAATTTGTATGGAAAAACAGAAGACCCCAAATAGCTAAAACAATCTTAAGAATGAAAAACAGAGCTGGAGGAATTAGGCTCCCTGACTTCAGACTATACTACAAAGCTACTGTAATCAAGACAGTATGGTACTGGCACAAAAACAGAAATTTAGATCAATGGAACAGGATAGAAAGCCCAGAGATAAACCCACGCACATATGGTCACCTTATCATTGATAAAGGAGACAAGAATATACAATGGAGAAAAGAGAGCCTCTTCAATAAGTGGTGCTGGAAAAAACTAGACAGCTACATGTAAAAGAATGAAATTAGAATACTCCCTAACACCATACACAAAAGTAAACTCAAAATGGATTAAAGCCCTAAATGTAAATCCAGACACAGTCTAACTCTTAGAAGAAAACATCGGCAGAACACTCTATGATATAAATCACAGCAAGATCCTTTTTGACCCATCTCCTAGAGAAATGGAAATAAAAACAAAAATAAACAAATGGCACCTAATGAAACTGAAAAGTTTTTGCACAGCAAAGGAAAGCATAAACTAGATGAAAAGACAACCCTCAGAATGGGAGAAAGTATTTGCAAATGAAGCAACTGACAAAGGATTAATCTCCAAAATATACAAGCAGCTCATGCAGGGCAATATCAAAAAAACAACCCAATCCAAAAATGGGCAGAAAACCTAAATAGACTTTTCCCCAAAGAAGATATACAGATTGCCAACAAACACATGAAAGTATGCTCAACATCACTAATCATTAGATAAAGGCAAATCATAACTGCAATGAGGTATCACCTCACACCCGTCAGAATGGCCATCATCAAAAAATCTACAAACAATAAATGCTGGAGAAGGTGTGGAGAAAAGGGAACCCTCTTGCACTGTTGGTAGGAATGTAAATTGATACAGCCACTATGGAGAAGAATATGGAGGTTCCTTAAAATCTAAAAATAGAACTACCATACAACCCAGCAATGCCACTACTGGGCCTATACCCTGAGAAAACGGTAATTCAAAAAGAGTCATGTACCACAATGTTCATTGCAGCACTATTAACAATATCAAGACACAGAAGCAACCTAAGTGTCCACTGAGAGATGAATAGATAAAGAAGATTGGTACCTATATACAGTGGAATATTACTCAGACATAAAAAGAAACAAAATTGAATTATTTGTAGTGAGGTGGATGGACCTAGAATCTGTCATGCAGAGTGAAGTAAGTGAGAAAGAGAAACACAAATACCATATGCTTTATATGGAATCTAAAAAAAAAAAAAAAAGGTTCTTAAGAACCTACAGGCATGACAGGAATAAAGATGCAGACGTAGAGAATGGACCTGAAGACACAGGGAGGGAGAAGGGTAAGCTGGGATGAAGTGAGAGAGTGGCATTGACATATATACACTACCTAATTAAAATATATAGCTAGCTGAAGCAGCCGCATAGAACAGGGAGATCAGCTTGGTGCTTTGTGACCACCTAGAGGACTGGGATGGGGGGTGGGAGGGAGACGCAAGGGGCACGGGATATGGGGATATATGTATATGTATAGTTGATTCACTTTGTTATACCGCAGAAACTAACACACCAGTATAAAGCAATAATACTCCAATAAAGATGTTAAAAAGAAAAAAGACTAAAAGGAATGATACTAAATTGATATTAAAAGTAACTTGGGGGCCTCCCTGGTGGCGCAAGTGGTTGGGAGTCCGCCTGCCGATGCAGGGGATACGGGTTCGTGCCCCGGTCTGGGAGGATCCCATATGCCGCGGAGCGGCTGGGCCCGTGGGCCATGGCCGCTGGGCCTGCGCGTCCGGAGCCTGTGCTCCGCGACGGGGGAGGCCACGGCAGTGAGAGGCCCGCATACCGCAAAAAAAAAAAAAAAAAAAAAAAGTAACTTGGGTCAAACTGATAATATCAGCAATGATGCTTTTCTCTAGGATACTTTTAAATAGGCTGCTTTTCCCCCACTGAAAGCACCGCTCTCAACTTAACATACAATCAATAAAAAAGTTCTGCAGAAACTGAATCAGTTCTGATGTCATCAGTCATTATCCCAAGTCACTTTAACAATCCACTCTTGCAATGACCCATGGGATTCCCACGCATCTTGTAATTCTCTTTATTATTTATTGAGCTCCTACTACCTGCCAGACACTGTTCTAAGTTTAGCACATATTAACTCATAAATCTTGAGAAAGGATGATTTTTCTCATTTTACCAACGACAGCACATAAGTTCGGAAAAGTCAAATGACTGTCTAAGGTCAGAGGCCTAGGAAGTAATAGTGCCAGAATTTTGTCAAAATCTGCTGGACTTCAAAACATGGATATTTTATCACAAAGCTATTTTGCCTTCACTGCCCTTTCTCCCACAACAAGTGCCTGTAGAAAATGAGTAGGATCCCTCCATACTATTTAAGTTGAACTAATGTTATTCGCACAACCATGAAGTCCATCTTCTGGAAAAAAGGAAAGTGTATCTTTAAAATTTTTTTTTTACATTTTTTTAAACTGAAGTATTGTTGATTTACAATGTGTTAATTTCTGCTGTACAACAAAGTGATTCAGTTATACATATATATGTATGTATATCAGTTATACACATATATGTATAATTGAATCACTTTATATATATATGTTCTTTTTTCAATATTCTTTTCCATTATGGTTTATCACAGGATATTGAATATAGTTCCCTGTGCTATACAGTAGGACCTTGTTGTTCTTTTTAAAAATTTTACAGCTAGATAAACCACACAGTTTGATTTCAACTCAGACATATACCATGCATGCATATCTACTTTGTACCTTACCTGTCCTTTTTCTCCGTACTCATCTTTGCCTTGATTATTCTACTGCAGGGTTAACATGTTGACTGAGTAGTTGAACAGATATTTGTTGAAGGTCCATTTCTCTCTAAGACTGAATTATGATGTTCCAGTCCTCATTTAAATTTCTCTGATAGACCTACTTCTTGTTGCCCAGAAACATTAGAGATCTTCCTGTTTTTTTTTTATTCTTTTCCCCCTTCAAATTTGGTATAAATGTGAAATTGAATAAAAAGGAAAATGTATCAAGATTTTAAAACATTTTCTTAGTTCCAAGGGATTTGGGATTAATAGTAAAATGTAGGTTAAATACCTGTGGTTGGTGTTTGTTTTTATATTGGCTCCCATTTGGTGTTTGGTTAATATTTTAATGTGTGTAAAACGGTCTGCTTTCTTTTTCACTTCCTGTGTGTTTGGCATATATGTGGGGAGGGATCTCACTCTTGTTGAGTCCTCTTGAAATTAGAACACCCCCCACCCCCCGCCATCTCTCCATCTTTCCAGCATTCATCACAGTGTCTTGGCCTTTGTAGATTCTGAAGAAAACATTTGTGGGATGGTTGGATTTGTTGTATTTCAAAATATGTGAGCTGATTATTAAAAATATCAACTGGGGCTTCCCTGGTGGCGCAGTGGTTGAGAGTCCGCCTGCTGATGCAGGGGACATGGGTTCGTGCCCCGGTCCGGGAAGATCCCACATGCCGCGGAGCGGCTGGGCCCGTGAGCCATGGCCGCTGAGCTTGCGCGTCTGGAGCCTGTGCTCCGCATCAGGAGAGGCCACAGCAGTGAGAGGCCCATGTACCGCAAAAAACAACAACAACAACAACAACAAAACAAATATATATATATATATATATATATATATATATATATATATATATCAACTGCCGTGATATGATTCCTTACCACACATTTTCTGAAATTTATTCCCCAAACGTGCAAATTCTTTTTTTTTTCCTTCTGCGTTTTTTGGGGTGAAATAGTACACTGGAAACTTTGAGTCATTTTTGATGTGGAAAAGAAAGCATCACTCTGCAAGGAAGCCATCCTGAGAATCTATAATGAGAACAAAATAAACTACCTCATCCTGGGCTCGCAGCACCATGGCTCCTGATGACTTAGGATTCCTTCACAATCACGTACAAATGAGTCTGTGTCTTTAAAAAATAAAGCTCATCTTTTATATGAGACAGTTTATAGTTTATCAAAAAGTTGCATTAAGGTGGTTAATAAATCATGCAGCATACAACCCAGGGACAGGAAAGCACAAGTGTCTAAAATAAAATACATCAGGAGTACAAGAGAAACGTAGATTCTTAGTGTGATACTCAGAGTCCTTATGAATTAATCAGAAAAATTTTACTAGTTGTCTACCAAGTTTAAAGCAGTGAAGGAATAAAAAGGAAACATGTAGTCTTTGTCCTGAGTGGAATGTACAAGGCCTGGCTGCTAGGAGAGTGCAAATCTTAGCACTTGAATTTGACCACTTCCTCTGCAGCCTCAGCTTCAACATACCCATATATACAATTATATTTCAAGCCTCCATGCCTTTTCACATGCTGAGCCACAAGTGAACTTCACTCTGGCCATCTGGCAATTTCACCTTATTCTTCAAGTCTCATTAAGACTTGTCTTTTCCTTGTGAAGCCATTCCTCACCCACCCAAGCAGGTGCCTGACTCCCTGTTGCCCTCATTCCATATGTCTATTGCTGCCCTTAACTCCCTGTTAATTATTTTTTGAGGCTGTCTGTCCTTTTACACTGTGAACTTTTTAAGAGGAAATATTATGTCTTATTTGTATGTGATCTTCTAGCATTTAGCATACTGCCTAACTCGTAATAAGTATCTAATACATATTACAGAATAAATAGAAAAAAATGCTTTCTATGAAATCTTTCTTATCTTCTCATATATAATTAATTGTTCATTTGCCCAAATTCCATAGTATCCAAGTGCCAAGGATTTAGAGTCAGATTTCTGGGTTCAAGTTACTGATCTTTCACTTACTAATAAGTAATGTTTTAAATTGCTAATCCTCAGTTTCCTCATCTCTAAATAATGTATATCTATGACTTAGGTTATTTGTTGAACAGGATGATGCTACATTGTGATCAGTTAGCAAGTCTCAGATATTGTAAATTTTGCTAGCAGAAATGGTGGTGATAGTAGTTATTGTGTTATTAACTTATATATATTCATTCCATGTACCTCATCCTGCCAGCTCATGGCTCCTTGAGGGCTGCTACCTTTCATATTCTCCTTTGTATTCACAGAATCTAGAACACTGCCTGTTTACAGGCTATAGATATATACTAGAAAGGAATTGAAATATGGGCATAAAATATAAGAATAAAATTAATTCTAAGTATATATAAAACACAAAGAGTGCTGACTCTACACAGAAGACCATTGGAAGACCTAACCAGCTCTAGAAAACAAAACAATTTGACTGATGAAAATATTGATATGAATACATATAGGACAGAGGTGTAATGAGGGGGTATGAGGACTCAAACTATTTGGAGTTCAGATGCTGAAACCTGTACTGACCAAAGGAAAGATTTCATTATGCCCAATTATGATCAAGTACATAGTCAAAAATATGTTGACTAGCTTTAGAATTGTGGGGAATATCACTTACTTGAAACTGGGATCTTGGATAAAAATGCAAAATTTTTTGGTGTGCAGCTTTGACTGAGAGTGAATCAAAAGGAGTCTGCATAAGCTCTGCTCTTCCTCAGCTCAGAAGCACTCGTCTAAGCCCTTAGGATGAATTTGTACATCTTTAGTCAGAAGACCTATATCATCTGCCAAAACAAGATTTCCTAGGTTTACTTCTAAATATAGCTTTAGTTTGGGTAATTTGCTATAATCAATTTTGAAGAACATTTAAACTCAATTTAATGTTTATTTTCTTTGCCAATTCTTAGCGCCTGCATATATGATGACTCTCATTCAAACTAGAAGATTACACACCTATTAAATATGTACATGCAAGTGAAATCACTGTACATCATATAAGCACAAATTTAACTCTAGAAGATGTACTGCTTTCACTGATGCATTTATTCATTTGCTGAGAAATTTTTTTTAAGTATGCATGTATTAAATATAACATTTAGAGAGATTCACTTTGAAAATTCCTTAATTTCTGAACAAAATAATGCAATTATGAAAATTTCACTAATCTTATATTTACCATTTCTGGTACATTTTATACTCAGCTTTGAGATTTGTAGTAGCCTTATATTTATGAAATTGTTCACCAGTTGGGTGTTTACTGATATAGGACTGTAATTATTTTATGTTTGCCAATAGTCTTATAGTTAGTAAATTTGACAAAGGTAATTTTCTACCAAAGAATAGAAATACCAGTTGTAAAGAGCTTCTTTTCTAAGCACCTGTCATTGACGATGTGGCATTAGGACCAAGGTTGCAAAGGTGAGGCTAAGGGCACCTCATTTGGAATGGGCGAGAATAAGACTTGCCCTAAGCAGGGGTGTCAGAAGTGGATGGCCAAAGGGGAACTGGGAGGTGGTAGGAGAATTTTCAGTCTCCAAAGATCAAGTTTAATGAATGAGATGGCTCGAAGTTATGTTCACATGGACAGGACCAAACTAGGGCGTCTAAAACAAAGAAGGGGCAAAGAGAACATTCAGTTAGAAACACATACTGGGAGAAAGAATACGATATAAATGCAAAGCTTTGTAGTAAGGTTGCACACTAGAGGGCAGAGGGCAACCAAGATCTGTCTGACAGATATGGTTGGGTGGTGGTTTTGTTTTTTTGTTTTAGGTAGAGATTAAAAATTAAATTATCAACCAGTGTTTAACAATTAGAGATATACCACAAAATGCCCATCTCTGACTTCCCTTTATGGATCACAAGGTCTTGAAGATCCTACGTGAGTACTTGCTGAATCTGAGCATTCCTTACCTCTTAGGATGACCATACATTCAAGTGTGTCCCCTTTTACATCTGTTAATCTGATGTAACGGTTAATAGCACTCTTTTTTATTTCAAACTGTTCTGGCTTGAAATATAAATTTATGACTCTCATCTAAGGGGAGTTATACACTATTTCATGCATCATAGTCTCTCCCTAGCCTTTTATGTCCAGCCCCACTTGAAATATTAGCTTTAAATCCCTTACTTCCGGAAGTGTTTGAGTTTGTGACTCTTATTCTTGGATTCAACAGTTCAACAATTAGGGGTCACAAGTTGGAAGGTTATTGAAAGACACAACCATTTTTAAAAAATATTTTAATTTTATTGGAATATAGTTGATTTACAATGTTGTGTTTCAGGTGTGCAGCAAAGTGAATCTGTTATACATATACATATGTCCAGCCTTTTTCAGATTATTTTCCCATATAGGCCATTACAGAGTATTGAGTAGAGTTCCTTGTGCTATACAGTAGATCCTTATTAGTTATCTATTTTATATATAGAAGTGTGTATATGTCAATCCCAATCTCCCAATTTATCCCTCCCCCCCTTACCCTCTGGTAACCATAAGTTTATTTTCTACATCTGTAATTCTATTTCTGTTTTATAGATAAGTTCATTGGTAGCCTTTTTTTAGATTCCACATAGAAGCAATATCATATGATATTAAGACACAACCATTTCGATGACCGACAAATTGCAGGTCCAGCGGAGCAGGATGAACTTTAGACTAAAAAAAGCAGTGATAAGATGGATCTTATTCCACTATCATGTGGTTGCCAAAGGTCACATGGAGGAACCTGGGAATGCATAAGCCATGCCTGGCCTTCACACCTTTGTTATTTGACTTATACAACCTATTTTCTTTTTAAGTTATGTAAATAGAGATATTTCACATTTAAAATCTGATTTCTAGCTTGTCTTGAAGAAATGGAAGGTCTAGCAGTTTGGGGCCCATATTCTCAAAACAGCAACTGAGGACAGGGCTTGTTAGAGCCTGTACCCCCTTTAGATGGGGCCCACATTCTCCCAATGACCGCTGTGCGAGTGGGGTGATTCATTCATTTGCTGCACCTCCCTGGTTGCTGTAGGTCTGAGTTTTCATCTTCCAAGGAGAGGCAGGCATCAGTCCCTATGTGTCACACTCAGACTCAGAAGAATTGTTTAAAACCCGATTGAGATGGAGGGGTGGGGATGGAAGTAAATAGGAGCTCTTGTCAAGCCCACTCTTTTTTTTTTTTTTTTTGCGGTACGCGGGCCTCTCACTGTTGCGGCCCCTCCCGTTGCGGAGCACAGGCTCCGGACGCGCAGGCTCAGCGGCCATGGCTCACAGGCCCAGCCGCTCCGCGGCATGTGGGATCCTCCCGGACCGGGGCACAAACCCGTGTCCCCTGCATCGGCAGGCGGACTCTTAACCACTGCGCCACCAGGGAAGCCCGAGCCCACTCTTGAAGGCCATCATAGATGCTATTCTACTTTAATGGTAGAGATGACACATTAACTATCAAGAAGAAGCTGTAATAATAAGATTATTTTAAAATAACTATTGCTTTTCTCTATTTGATTTTATAACATGCTGCATCATGAACATTACATTGTCTCTCACAGAGATGCTCAGGGGTAAGTCCTATGAGTATTAGCCCCTTTATAGAAATAAGATGTCATTGTTGAGCCAACTCCAAAACCCAAGCCACTCACTATCATGCTTAGAGGAGTTTCTACCTGAAGTAAAATATTGGACTGATGCACACAGTCTGGGATTTCTTTATTATGGATTCTTTCTTTCTTTTTCTTAAATAGAACTTAGGTACAATATTCTCTCCAATCCTCTGAGCAGTTCCACTCTGAGTAGTACTGCAGCACTGAAACACTCTATGGTGGTACTGATGGGCACAAGGAAATTAAATCCTGGCTTTTCCTGCATCCTCACACCTAATACACTCCAGAGACTCCCCATTGCTCCTTCTCTGGCACAAGCCAAAGGCAGTGAAGTGAAATTCACAGACTGTTCCTGACACATTGCTTTGAAACTTACAGTGACTCACGTCTATGCAGTTTGTCATCAAACCACCTCCAGCTTGGATTGACCATTATTTCCTTTAAATTGGTATCCTATCTTACAGTCCACAATTAGCTAAACTATTTTCTATGCTCCTCATGCTCACTTTTACAGAATCAATAACATAGTTACTTGCACTCTGGGTTATAATACAAGTAGAGTATGATCATGTACATGACCTATAAGTAAATGTCATAGCATTTACTACGCACTTGCCCTACCACTTTGTGATACCCACAGTGAAATTAAATGGCCCATAGCTTCAAATATGCAGAAGAATTGGAACAGCATTTGTTTTTCCTAAGTTCATGTCTTCCTAAGTTCAAGATCATGTTCCTCTTGATTCATACAATTTGAAGAAAAATTATTCAAGAGGAAGAATGGAAACAACTTGGCAAGATTTAGCATTAACACTATATTCTAGCTCAGGGAAATGATTTAAATTTCTATTCATACCATTTTCCCCAGTATAGCACACTGGGGTTTTCTCCCCAGAAACTATTCCACCACTGTTCTATTGTGTAGGAGCTTTGGTTTGTGGTATACTGGACCCCACCTCTGCCTCCACGTGGACCCTGATTGTTATAAATTGATCAATATAGTCTTATCTCTCTAGCTCAGATATTAGTTCTACAATGGGCTTGTCCTTTAAGTTGGTTTGAATAGAGTGAAATAAACATCTTTTAGGCAGTTTGGTGGGGGTACAAAGAAGTGATTTTCTTCATGGTATGGTTTAAGAACATAGCATGTGAAACTGGTGCAGTTATTGCTGATAGAAATGAAAATCATTCTGAACATAAAGTTGGCATATGGAGGAAGGCAGAATTAAGAGATAATGTAAACCTCTAAATTACACCATACTTGAAGCCAGTATTGCCACCATATAACTTCTTAAGCATATGAGCTAGTAACGTCTTTACTGAAAACTTCATAGATATACTTTCTAAAAGCAAAGATACTGATCATTAGTATTTAAAAATATTGAGTGCCAATAGAGACTGTAAGCACAAAATTAAGTACAGTCCCAACTGTGGGCATTTAGTTAGAATTTTCTGTTATCCTCTTTTTCAGTCCATTAATTTATATGTTAAACTTAATGTTTACATTAAGTAATGCATTGGTCTTTTAATATCTCTGGTGTTAAAAAAAAAGAAAGAAACAAGATTAAAAATTGCATTTTGGACCATTAGCTCTCAAACTTCGTGGTAGACAAAGATTACTTGGAGGGCTTATTAAAAATACAGATGACCAGGATTTGCCCCACATCTATGTAACCAGAAACTGTGGACGAAATGCCCAGGCATTTGTTTTTCTCAAGGAATACCAGGTGATTCTGAGATGCATAAAAGTTTGAGCATCTCTATCATAAGTTTACTGTATAGCAGCAGGATTTTATAGAAGGTATTGAATTGTGTTTCACGGGAAGTTTGGAATACTGATTTTTTTGTGTGTTATACTGATATACCTAAATAGTCATGCCTATCTTTTCCTATAGTATACCTGTAGAGATCTAGCAAAGTAAGTATTCAATAAATGTATGTTAACTAATTTAACATTTATGTCAAGTGAGGATGTTCTAGCTTTCACACAGTTAACTTGAGAAAAAGTGTTCACCAAGAAATATATCTCATGTATGGAATCCAGTCGACATGAAAGAGTTTGATGATATTGCAATATATCCGGTCTCAGTGACTTTATTTCCTTTTTTGAAAACAAATCTGAGTTAGCCAAAACCACTTCACCAGAGAATATATGAAGATCAACTAGAGATAAAACCTAGGGTGCAGATGGACAGAACATAACTCTTGTTGAGGTGACTTTTGAATTCCTCTTCATATTCTTTGTTACTTTTAAATGAAGTCTAAACCAGTTAACAGAAAAGTGAGTGATTTCCTTAACTAAAGAGTTTAGATTTAATGATTAAAAGTATAGGTTAAAAAAACTGATTTATGTTTCTGGCCTCAGAAATGTATAGCTGCTGTCAAATTGTGAACTGAGCACAATATCACCCATATTTAGTATATATTTTAAATATTTGATAAATTTAAAATAGCTGCCAGGGTTTTCCTGTACACATTTATTCAGGAGGGGAAAAATAGACAATTTACGTATCATGCAAATATATAAACAATTTCATTGGCAAATCCTCCCTACTTTAGAGATGTCCCTCTCCTTAAAAAAACAGAAATATTTGAACATATTTTTATACTATAGATAATTTTGAATAGTTGGTAACTTTTAAGAAATGATTACATTCAAACCTCTTAAAATAATCCTTCTCAGTGAATTTAACATAGACTCCAGTAACAGCAAGTTTGAATTTTATACACATACATACAACCACAAGGTAACATACAGATAATGATATATACAGATACACACACACATAAAATTCTATATAAAGCCAGAGAGTTGAACCTGTTCTGTTACCTAGGGAAATGTCGAAAAACTGACACCACACCTCTTGGGACAGGTACAACCACAAAGCTAGAAACCTTTTTTCTTTCTGTGGGAATGTTGGCACTGCATCCAAAGGATCCCTTTGTAAACATCCTCCAAGATAAGTTAGAAATACCAGATGAGACTTGAATACTCCTAGCAGTATCACATGAGAGAAGGTAGCAATTTGTTTCCCCTTCTTTCTGCTGCAGAGATAAAGAAGAACTTAAATCTATTCACTCAAGTGTATGAGGAGGGGAAAATTTAGTTTCACACCTAAAGCAATCAGATTATTATACTGTCTTTTACCACTACACCACAGAAAACAAATTTCTGTTTTTTGTTTTCAAATTGAAAAATTGCAAAAGTGAAATCCTCCCCATCTCCTCTCTCCCTACACACACACACACACACACTCACACACACACACAAAATGATTTCCCATGAAATTTCCATTGAAATTACTGTACAAATTCACTTTCCAGCTGAATTTTGAAAGAAAACGGACCCAGGCAGTTGTCAGAAGCTTGAATCTGACTCATAACCATGTTTCACATTTAAGGGGCCCAAGACTCCAAGATTTCTGCCTTGCATTTATGGTGAACTTGAATTACAACTGAGTTGAAATAGTCTTTTGCTAGGCCTCTTGTAATATATTCCAAATAGGAAAGATGGAATAGGTCATTATTCAGAACAATTTACTCCTAGATGATGGATCGAAGGAATCACTGCTGAGCAATCACTCATTCTCCACCAAGATGTGCAACATTTGGAATATAGGTTGACAAGAAAGTCTGAAGTGACATTTCTGCCCTGCCAATGCCACCATCATCATGAAATACTCCTTTCTCATTTTCTTATAATGGTCATGGACACTGAGCACAAAGAATAAATGACTTGAGAGAAATGAAAAAATATGTTGTCAGAGTACCAGACCTGGAACAGGATGCATAAGACAAACATTAATGTATTCATTCTGTTGGGGCAACAAAGAAAGGAAGTGATTCCAAAAACTTGGGATGTCCTCGCAGTATTAGGAGGTTAAAGACAAGGATATCAAAGCCAAAGTTTCTGAGAAGCACACCAAAAAATGTAGATAATTTTATGAAAGAAAAGACCTCATTCAAGCTAACCTTTATTCCCCATTCTACATGAAGAACAACTTTTAGATCAGCAGTCATCTAGAAACAACTGTCCAAATCCCAGCTGGATTGATGGTACACTCCCTTTGTGCCATATTAAATAAATTGAGTTTGACATATGGGCCTTTTGGGAAAACCTTAAAACCCCATCTGTTCTATTTATTTTAAAGATCCCCCTGCAGCTTTAAAAGAGTAGGCATTTATTCTGAGGCAAATTTGGGCTACTGTGTGAGGACTCAAGGCTGATCTCCATAGTCCTGTTGACACTCACATTGTAACAATGAGTGATAGTATTCACCATCCCCACTACCACCATCACTGTCTTAGCATGCTTAAAAAAATTTTTAAAGAGGATCTCACCCTTTACTTTGTTCTCTGAGGGGTCCACTCAACTGCATGACCTAGAGCTCTGTGCTTCTGTACTTTGGCTTTAACCTGCTTAATCAGAGCTTCCACAATTTGACTCAAGAGCAACTAGGAGGTTTGTCCTAGGTTCTAATGTAGGCCAGACACCAACCAAGTTCCTGGTGCTTTCGGGTAGGGGGACCTTCAAGATGGCAGAGAGGTCAGATGTGGAGATCACCTTCCTCCCCACAAATACATCAAAAATACATCTACATGTGGAACAACTCCTACAGAACACCTATCGAACACTGGCAGAAGAGCTCAGACTTCCCAAAAGGCAAGAAACTCCCACATACCTGGCTGTGTGGCTGACAGGGTCTTGGTGCTCTGGCCAGTGTCAGGCCTGTGTGTATGAGGTGGGAGAGCCGAGTTCAGGACATTGCTCCACCAGAGACCTCCAGGCACCATGTAATAGCAAACAGTGAAAGCTCTCCAAGAGAGCTGCATCTCAATGCTAAGACCCAGCTCCACTCAATGACCAGCAAGCTACAGTGCTGGACACCCTATGCCAAACAACTAGCAAAACAGGAACAACTCCAACCATTAGCAGAGAGGCTACCTAAAATCAAAAGTTCACAGGCACCCCAAAACACATCACCAGATGTGCTTCTTCCCACCAGAAACAAAAGATCCAGCCTCATCCACCAGAACATAGGCACCAGTCCCCTCCACCAGGAAGCATACACAACCCACTGAACCAACCTTACCCACTGGGGACAGACACCAAAAACAACAGGAACTACGAACCTGAAGCCTGAAAAAAGGAGACCCCAAAAACAGTAAGTTAAGCAAAATGAGAAGACAGAGAACTACACGACAGATCAAAGAGCAAGGTAAAAACCCACCAGACCAAACAAATGAAGAAGAAATAGGCAGTCTACCTGAAAAATAATTCAGAGTAATGATAGTAAGATGATCCCAAATCTTGGAAATAGAATGGAGGAAATACAAGAAACATTTAACAAGAACCTAGAGGAACTAAAGAACAAACAAACAATGACGAACAACAAAATAAATGAAATTAAAAATTCTCTAGAAGGAATCAATAGCAGAATAACTGAGGCAGAAGAACGGATAAGTGACCTGGAAGATAAAATAGTGGAAATAACTACCACAGAGCAGAATAAAGAAAAAAAGAATGAAAAGAATTGAGGACAGCCTCAGAGACTTCTGGGACAACATTAAACGCACCAACATTCAAATTATAGGGGTCCCAGAAGAAGAAGAGAATAAGAAAGGGTCTGAGAAGATACTTGAAGAGATTATAGTTGAAAACTTCCCTAATATGGGAAAGGAAATAGTCAGTCAAGTCCAGGAAGCTCAGAGAGTCCCATACAGGATAAATCCAAGGAGAAACACACCAAGACACATATTAATCAAACTATCAAAAAATACATACAAAGAAAATATATTAAAAACAGCAAGGAGAAAGCAGCAAATAACATACGGGGAATCCCCGTAAGGTTAACAGCTGATTTTTCAGCAGAAACTCTGCAAGCCAAAAGGGAGTCGCAGGACATATTTAAAGTGATGAAAGGGAAACACCTACAACCAAGATTACTCTACACACCAAGGAACTTACTCAGATTGGATGGAGAAAGCAAAACCTTTACAGCCAAGCAAAAGCCAAGATAATTCAGCACAAAAAAACCAGCTTTACAACAAATGCTAAAGGAACTTCTCTAGGCAGGAAACACAAGAGAAGGAAAAGACCTACAATAACAAACCCAAAACAATTAAGAAAATGGTAATAGGAATATACATATTGATAATTACCTTAAATGTAAATAGATTAAATGCTCCAACCAAAAGATGTAGACTGGCTGAATGGATATAAAAACAGGACCAGTATATATGCTGTCTACAAGACACCCACTTCAGACCTAGGGAAACATACAGACTGAAAGTGAGGGGATGGAAAAAGATATTCTATGCAAATGGAAATCAAAAGAAGGCTGGAGTAGCAATTCTCATATCAGACAAAATAGACTTTAAAGACTATTACAAGAGACAAAGAAAGACACTACATAATGATCAACGGATTAATCGAAGAAGAAGATATAACAACTGTAAATATTTATGCACCCAACGTAGGAGCACCTCAATACATAAGGCAATTGCTAACGGCCATAAAAGGGGAAATCAACAGTAACACAATCATAGTAGGGGACTTTAACACCCCATTTTCACCAATGGACAGATCACACAAAATGAAAATAAATAAGGAAACACAAGCTTTAAATGACACATTAAGCCAAACACATGGAGGCTAAACAATACACTACTTAATAACCAAGAGATCACTGAAGAAATCAAAGAGGAAATCAAAAAATACCTAGAAAGAAATGACAATGAAAACACGAGGATGCAAAACCTATGGAATGCAGCAAAAGCAGTTCTAAGAGGGAAGTTTATAGCAATACAGTCCTACCCAAGAAACAAGAAATATCTCAAATAAACAACCTAACCTTACCCCTAAAGCAATTCAAGAAAGAACAAAAAAAAAAAAACCCAAAGTTAACAGAAGGAAAGAAATCATAAAGCTCAGACCAGAAATAAATGAAAAAGAAATGAAGCATGGGCTTCCCTGGTGGCACAGTTGTTGAGAGTCTGCCTGCCTTGCCGATACAGGGGACAGGAGTTTGTGCCCCGGTCTGGGAAGATACCGTGTGCCGCGGAGTGGCTGGGCCCATGAGCCATGGCCACTGATCCTGTGTGTCCGCAGCCTGTGCTCCGCAATGGGAGAGGCCACAATGGTGAGAGGCCAGTGTACCGCAAAGAAGAAAAAAAAAAAAGAATGGAAGGAAATAATTGCAAAGATCAATAAAACTAAAAGCTCGTTCTTTGAGAAGATAAACAAAAGTGATAAACCATGAGCCAGAAACATCAAGAAAAAAAGGGAGAAGACTCAAATCAATAGAATCAGGAATGAAAAAGAAGAAGTAACAACTGACAATGCAGAAATACAAAGGATCATGAGAGAGTACTGCAAGCAACTACATGGCAATAAAGTGGACAACCTGGAAGAAATGGACAAATTCTTAGAAAAGCACAACCTTCTGAGAATGAACAAGGAAGAAATACAAAATATAAACAGACCAATCACAAGCACTGAAATTGAGACTGTGATTAAAAATCTTCCAACAAACAAAAGCCCAGGACCAGGGCTTCCCTGGTGGCGCAGTGGTTGAGAGTCCGCCTGCCGATGCAGGGGACACGGGTTCGTGCCCCGATCCCGGAAGATCCCACGTGCCGCGGAGCAGCTGGGCCCGCGAGCCATGGCCGCGGAGCCTGTGTGTCCGGAGCCTGTGCTCCGCAACGGGAGAGGCCACAGCAGTGAGAGGCCCGCGTACAGCAAAAAAAAAAAAAAGCCCAGGACCAGATGGCTTCACAGCCAAATTCTAACAAACATGTAGAGAGGAGCTGACAGCTCTCCTTCTCAAACTCTTCCAAAATATAGCAGAGGGAGGAACACTCCCAAACTCATTCTACAAGGCCACCATCACCCTGATACCAACACCAGACAAAGATATCACAAAAAAAGAAAACTACAGGCCAATATCACTGATGAACATAGATGTAAAAACCCTCAACAAAATACTAGCAAACAGAATTCAACAACACATTAAAAGGATCATACACCATGATCAAGTGGGGTTTATCCCAGGAATGCAAGGATTCTTCAGTATACACAAATCAATCAATGTGATACACCATATTAATAAATTGAACAATAAAAACCATATGATCATCTCAATAGTTGCAGAAAAAGCTTTCACCAAAATTCAACAATGATTTATGATAAAAACCCTCCAGAAGGTAGGCATAGAGGGAACTTATGATAAAGGTCATATATGACAAACTCACAGTCAACATCATTCTCAGTGGTGAAAAACTGAAACAGTTTCCACTAAGGTCAGGAACAAAACAAGGTTGCCCACTCTCACTGCTGTTTTTCAACATAGTTTTGGAAGTTTTGACCATAGCAATCAGAGAAGAAAAAACAGTAGAAGGAATCCAAATCAGAAAAGAAGTAAAACTGTCACTGTTGCAGATGACATGATACTACACATAGAGAATCCTAAGGATGCTACTAGAAAACTACTAGAGCTAATCAATGAATTTGGTCAAGTACCAGGATACAAAATTAATGCACAGAAATCTCTTGCATTCCTATACACTAATGATGAAAAATCTGAAAGAGAAATTAAGGAGATACTCCCATTTACCATTGCAACAAAAAGAATAAAATACCTAGGAATAAATCTACCTAAGAGGACAAAAGACCTGTATGAAGAAAACTTTAACACAGATGAAAGAAATTAAAGATGATACAAACAGATGGAGAGATATACCATGTTCTTGGAATGGAAGAATCAACACTGTGGAAATGACTATGCTACCCAAAGCAATCTACAGATTCAGTGCAATCCCTATCAAACTACCAATGACATTTTTCACAGAAGTAGAAGAAAATATTTCACACTTTGTATGGAAACAGAAAAGACCCCAAATAGCCAAAGCAATCTTGAGAATGAAAAACAGAGCTGCAGGAATCAGGCTCCCAGGCTTCAGACTATACTACAAAGTTACAGTAATCAATGTAGTATGGTACTGGCACAAAAACAGAAATTTAGATCAATGGAACAGGATAGAAAGTGCAGAGATAAACCCATGCACCTCTGGTCACCTTATCTTTGATAAAGGAGGCAAGAACATACAATGGAGAAAACATCCTCTTCGATAAGTGGTGCTGGGAAAACTAGACAGCTACCTGTAAAAGAATGAAATTAGAACACTCCCTGACACCATACACAAAAATAAACTCAAAATGGATTAAACCCCTAAATGTAAGGCCAAACAGTATAAAACTCTTAGAGGAAAATATAGGCAGAACACTCTATGACATAAATCACAGCAAGGTCCTTTTTGACCCACCTCCTAGAGAAATGGAAATAAAAACAAAAATAAACAAATGAGACCTAATGAAACTGAAGAACTTTTGCACAGCAAAGGAAAGCATAAACAAGATGAAAAGACAACCCTCATAATGGGAGAAAATATTTGCAAACGAAGCTACTGACAAAGGATTAATCTCCAAAATATACAAGGAGCTCATGCAGCTCAATATCAAAAAAACAAACAACCCAATCCAAAAATGGGCAAAAGATCTAAATAGACATTTCTCCAAAGAAGGTATACAGATTGCCAACAAACACATGAAGGGATGCTCAACATCAGTAATTATTAGAGAAATGCAAATCAAAACTACAATGAGGTATCACCTCACACCAAAATGGCCATCATCAAAAAATCTACAAATAATAAATGCTGGAGAAGGTGTGGAGAAAAGGGGACCCTCTTGCACTGTTGGTGCAAATGTAAATTGATACAGCCACTATGGAGAACAGTATGGAGGTTCCTTACAAAACTAAAAACGGAACTACCATACGACCCAGCAATCCCACTACTGGGCATATACCCTTAGAAAACCATCATTCAAAAAGAGACGTGTACCACAATGTTCAATGCAGCCCTATTTACAATAACCAGGACATGGAAGCAACCTAAGTGTCCATCGACAGATGAATGGATAAAGAAGATGTGGCACGTGTATACAATGGAATATTGCTCAGCCTTAAAATGAAACAGAATTGAGTTATTCGTAGTGAGGTGGATGGACCTAAAGACTGTCATACAGAGTGAAGTAAGTCAGAAAAAGAAAAACAAATAACATACGCTAACCCATATATATGGAATAAAAAAAATGGTTCTGAGGGACCTAGGGGCAGGACAGTAATAAAGACACATACATAGAAAATGGACTTGAAGACACGGGGAGGGAGAAGGGGAAGCTGGGACGAAGTGAGACAGTGGCATGGACATATATACAAAACCAAATATAAAATAGATAGCTAGTGGGGGGAAGCAGCCACATAGCACAGGGAGATCAGCTCCGCGCTTTGTGTCCACCTAGAGGGGTGGGATAGGGAGGGTAGGAAGGAGATGGAAGCGGGAAGGGATATGGGGGTATAAGTATACGTATAGTGATTCACTTTGTTATACAGCAGAAACTAACACACCTTTGAAAAGCAATTACACTGCAATAAAGATGTTAAAAAATTTTTTTTAGAGAAAAGCATCAAAAGAAATCAGATAGACAAGAAGAGAATAAGCCTTCTGGGATATGATAAAACTTGCCAAAAATAAAGTCAAATCTAAAACTATGCGTATTGCTTTGTGTCTCATTTTCTTGTCTTTATAGAATTGAACTTGTTAACCAGGCTTCACAAGAGAGAAGCAAAGGAAACTTTAAAAGACTAAGTGTGCCCACTACTTGTGTGGTTTTCATCATGCCCTCACTTCCTCTGCTGAGGTAGATAGTAGCGAATACATGTTTTAACCCAAGTGGAGCTCCGAGGTGCAGTGGCATTCAATAGGACACAGCTAATAATGGCTATGGCTTTTCATGACATCTCTTTGGTACGCTTCAGCATGACCTTGTCAAAGTTAAAAGCTCATAAAATTCCTATTTACTTTTCATGGCATTACGATTCTGCATAACAGTGCTTAAAACAAAAACACAGTATAATTATACTGTCAATCAAGCAACTAAGAAAGGCATTTTCCACCAGCCTCTTACCTAGCAAACTGTAAATAATTTATAAAACCAGAAGTCATGACTAAGTGGCAGTGTTCAGTGGCTAGTTAAGCACTTTTCATAGTGCCATGGTTTAAGAGAGCTGGACACAAAACACTGCTTGTTTACTTTTATCCTGTGAGTGTAAAAAATTGTCATTTGTGCTTGTCATGTTTATGTGTGGGCTCTAATAAAAATATCAAATTGTCAGTAGAAATTTGAACAGGTGTACAGTGAGAATAATAATGATGTTTTATTCATATGCATTTCCAGCCCATTTAACTTCATCCAACAAACAACAAAAATATTTTCTTCATTACCTCCAATTAATGTAAATGTCAAATGTGTTGAATATATTATCACACTGATAATTTGTTGTGTTGATTGATTTGTGGAATGTTTTGGATTAAAGTAACAATTTTTCTTACTTGACTCACAGTTGCATGCTGCTATCCGTCACCTCTGGATTATGTAAATAACAAATTTGTTTCCATTAGGTCTAGTACTAATTCTGGTAAACAAGATTTTCAAAGTGTCAGTGATTTCTGAGATTTCCAGCTCCTTCATTATATTCAGTTATTTTATTAATTGTTAACTAGAATTTATCAGCTCTGGAGAAAGTGTATATCTTCTTTATGCTAATGACCAGGTAACTTTTTGCAAACCCTTTGTATTTATAGTATTTACAGAGCATTAGCAGTATAAAATCCAAATAATTAAATGCTAGGTTCTACATCCCTCTTTGTGTTTTAAATTCTACTTGCAAGCCAGAGTCCAGTATCCATCTCTCATAATAGTCTTTCATAATAATCAAGGTGTGTATTATGAATCATTTCTGTAATTGGTTTCTTGTTAGTTTTTTTTTTTAAAACTTCTCTGGCCATTATTTAATCTTCTTACTCAATACATTTATGATGAAAAACTTGTGGTCAGTTTTCAAAGGCAAGAGTTAATGATATATTTAATAGGTTTCTTAATATGATAATGGAGAAATATTTTTAAAATTTAGCTATCGATATCAAGTTCACATTTAAACTGGGAAATTTAGGTTATTTTCTTCATGATTCAGGAGAAAAACTGTGTGTGTGTGTGTGTGTGTGTGTGTATTTTGTGTCCTTTCTTTATCTGGTTATTTCAATTAACCTTTCTTCATTAAGTGAGAAATTAAAAAATGGGGTTCTTAAGGGGGCCTGAATATATATGAGCATAGCACCGAATCCTAGCTTGATAGTTTTTTAATGACCCTGAGAAGTGATTTGACCTCCCTATGCCTTGGTTGTCTCTATTCTGTGAAATGGGGATAATATTACTTATCAGAGAAGTTTCATAGAAAAGCTGAATATTTGTGAAACACCTAGCACACTGTATTACTTATGGCAGATAGCCAACAATTTATTTTTATAGATCTTTCTTTCCTTCTCTATTTTATTTTTCATATGTAAATATCATCTACATAAAAAGGACATTGCATTCTACAGAAATATGATATTTTAAATAATGTATTTTTATATATGTATCTGATATAAATTGTACCTAACTCCTCAGATGGGTAGCATATAATATTATTTATTTTTTGAGAACCTCACTTAATTTCTAATATGAGCTTTTATATAGGTTTAAACTCAGTTGGTTCTTGATTTTCCTCCACCTTTCTCCACGGACTAGGTATAAATATCTAAAAGCTTTTGTAGACCTGTGGAGTGGCAGGAGTTTGTGTGATGATGGTGGTAGGATTTTCAGTGATATGGTCAAGGACTTCTCACTGCATGTGTTGTCATATGTCTGTCATTCATCCAGTTTTCACATCAGTTGTCCGTGATGAATCAGCTTTTGGTACCATCTTCAAGGATTCCTCTAGTTCAAGTCCTTCATTGCCATATTAATGCTTTTCTTTTACTACATTGGCACAAGGGAAGTCAGTGAGGCTCTTTCAGGCCCCCTTCATCTCAACACTCTATACTGCCTTATTATTTCTGTCATCTCATTAACTCTCTTGGGAGTCTACCCAGAGAAGTAAAGCTCAGGTTCTCCCTAATAGCAGATCCCACGAACTTCTCAGGGATATACTCTCATCTCCCCTCCACTTGAGGTTTGGTCTACACAGCAGAGAACAAAGCTCCCTTTCTCAGGGACCCATATCCTTTACTCTTAGCATCCTCTACTTCTTGTGTTTTCCTCCTAACTCTGGGAAATGCAGATCACTGTTACATATCAAGTAGTGTGCTGGATGTACTGCTCATGCCCTGCATTTCATTCTAGTCATTGAAGGCTGAGACCTAAACTCAATGACCATGAATGGCCTTTTAGCTTTCTTTTCATGTGCTGATGTGTAAGGTGGCCTTCCTGAGGTCATTCTGTCCCTTGAAGCAATGACGGAAAATACCTAGCTGAGGACATGGCAAAATGGCCGCATGACATAAGGAAATACTGGGGAAAATATGCATATCAAACCTTATCTTGCTATATCAAGTTTCAAAAATATTCCTGCAACTAGAAAAGTATAAAGGAGAATTGAAAGAGTAAATAATAGAATGGTGGAATTTACTGTTTGGGAGTAATTCATTCTAGCAACCGTTCCTCATTTCTGCCTTACCTCAACCTGAGAACCACAGGGTAGTAACCAGATTGGGGTCAAGATTGAGGGTTATATGAAGTGGGGAAGCACGGAGACCAAGAAGAGGAAGGAACTAGAACAGCTGGGCAAATAAAAGGTAGGGACTGAAAGAGGAATCTCTGTGCAGCAGTTCAGAAAAGAGCCCACTAAGGGAGCAGACACTAGTTTTCTTGCCCAGGACATCCTGGAGGTGTGACATCAAATATCACAGTATCACAGGGACAAGTATGGCAACAATCACCACTTATTTTCCATAAATACCACCCAATTTGAAGAATAGACTCTAAAATTCTAAGAAAGCTTCTAGGCTCCATTAAATAAAAATAAACATATTTAGAATCATTTAAGTGCCCACTAGCCTTCACATTTCATGTTGATATGCATATTCCAAAGCATATTTATTACAGCCTCTTTTCTCTAAGACACATGGTGCCCATTAGGCTCAAATTTAAGAAAAAGGCTATAAAAATGGCAAAAACCCATAGCTGAGCTGGCAGAAAACACTAAGTGGGCACAGTGGCCCTCATGACTGGGAGTTGCATCAGAATTTCAGTCTAAATGCCTTTTGTCACCGGTGTGACTTACGAAAATCTGGTCACATTTTGTGTGTCACTGACTTAGTTAATCAGGAAAGCGTTCTAAACACTTAGAATCCTTGTGAAAAGCATTCTCAATATTCCTCCAAGGAATTCTAGAAACAGAGGCCAAAGTCATAACTACTAGCAAGCAGTGTAACACAAGAGCATCAGATAGTGAGAAGGTTTGTTTTGCAACCACATCCTGTGATAGGGGATGAGCTAAGATTAACTGCATGTAAAAAAAAAAACAAGAAAACACTGCACACACATACAAATATATACACTTAATGAGTACACAATTGAGACTTTATTAATATTTTGTGGTTCTTAAAATATCACCTTACTAGTACTTACTAGTACTTTATTTTTTTTTTCTCCAATGCATACCATCATCTTGTTGTTCATTAGTCCAGGCCAGCATATGGATTCATCCAGATAAATATATGGGCCAGCATACATCACGTCTGTCTTCTGTATTCAGAAAATCTTTCTGTGTGCAAGTACCATAAGTCTCAGAATGTCAAGGACTCGAGAAACAAGTAATTCTTTGTTACCCTGAAACAGAAGTGGTATGAGTAATCAGTATAGGTTCAAAACAACAACCAAAAGAAATTTGCCATTGTGAATAATTAGAAAAAAGAGTGTCCAAGAAATGAACAAGCAACAAATGGCTTCTAGTTATTGCCCAGGTTTGAGGAGGAGCCCAAGGTTTATTTGGAAATTGACTATTACTTTCAGTTTTTTATTATAGCCAATCCAGTGGGAATATGCAAATGCTTAAGCTATGATATCAGTAAGCTGGCCTACAGTGGAGACTTAACATTATATAGTATTAGAGCTGAAGCTCAGTTAGAAGACACTCTGCAATAATAAATATTATGTTCAGAGCTTTAAGTCAGTACTTCAGTAGGCTCTTGAGACCCACTGTAAGATTGGCAGGCCCTAGTGGCTCCTCACTGGAGGGCCATTCTGCCAACTCCAGAAATATTTTAGAGCAAATCAGGAAGTTCCTTTCATTTCACCTTCTACCTCCAGTTTAAAAATAGCCTTAGAGATTTGGAATAAGACAAAGTGGCCTTTAGAAGCTGGTACCAGGTCACAACTTATTCATTAAGCCTGGGTTTATATATTCTCTGAAGATTTATCATGAAACTTATTATAGGCAAATTTTCTGCTAAAGAAAATCAGATTAATTAAGAATTTTCCAACGTGACAACTGAAATAAAATGTATTTAAAGGTGATCAGAAATTGGATCTAATAAGAAATATGATGATAATAACCAAAGCCAGCTCTCTGAAAATTACATTTACTCATGGAGAGATTTGGAAATTATTTTTCCTGACTAGCATACCATGCTAAATATTTTAAGAAAAGAAATTGCATGTACATCTGAGAAATCAACCATATACTGAAGAAGTTCTGTAGCTTTTTAATAGCATAGCACTTTGCTTAATAAAGATGAAAATGCTTAACTGCATATTGATCATTAGAATTTTTTATATCTATCTATAAGTACAAAGATAGTAACAGTCTGTGCTTAGCTCACTGCTAGAGCTCATGGTGGGACCCACATAAAATAACTAAAGGGGTCACTTCTTTTGAATGAGTTTCAATAAGGTTTAAATGCACGAAGTCAATTCATGGGGGAAAAACATTAATATGTAACATATAACAAAATAGTAGATTATATGATATTTCAGATGAGAAAATAATTCAGAGGAGTAGAGATTACAATGAGCTAAATGTAATCGAGAAAATCTTCAAGAAGATTTGTGTTAATGGAAATTCAAGAATTCCATTTTCAAAGAGTTAAGCGGGAATAATTTAATAAAAGGAGAACAACACGGGCCAAACATTTTTCAATCATGTTTTATGGCAAATATGGTAAGAAAACCCTTAGTATTAATTATGCTATTAGGCTTCTCCTTAATTCGTTGCCATTAGAAGAGGGCAGACCAGTGTGGAGTGGTGAAAATCTGCAACTTCATGTGATTTCCCATGAAAACAAGGAAGGAATTTAAAAAAAAAAAAAGCTGAGGGTGTGTTCTGATAGACCTATTAATAAGACTTGGCATTGATTTGTTCTAAGAGGTAAAGCAAAACAAGTACAGAAATCACTGTATGGTTCCAAGTTTGGGGAACCAGGTCCTATGGACAAAATGGAATGATGACATGTTGGTGTTAGCCATGACTCATTGTGAGAAACATTTCCAAGAACCTGGTCTGGGTAGAGTTAAGTACTAGTAGAAGCCTTCTTGAGTAATAGGAGTGTGATCAGTATTATTATTTGAACACTTTGCACCCAAAATATGCTTTAATAATAAAAAGTTAACAGTCACTTAATGATTATTCTTTGCTCAACTCTGAGCTAAACATTGTATCCATAATGACCCATTTAATCTAATAATACTGTCCTGAAGATTGATGGTGGAGGGGTAGTAGAAATGATTTTCTGATTAAGCTTGATCTTAGTTTTAGAATAGTCAGCAGTCCCCTAGACCTCAGTGTATATGATTTGATTTACAAATGGTGGGGATTAGGAGGGTAGGATGGGGAGCTTATGAGCAGAAGGTTTTTTGTTTTGTTTTGTTTTTTTCCTGTGAACATTTAGTATATTTTCTTTTATTTTATTTTTATTTAACAAATTTAAACAGTTATACATATACATATGTTCCCATATCCCCTCCCTTTTGCGTTTCCCTCCCGCCCTCCCTATCCCACCCCTCCAGGCGGTCACAAAGCACCGAGCTGATCTCCATATGCTATGCGGCTGCTTCCCACTAGCTATCTACCTTAGGTTTGGTAGTGTATATATGTCCATGCCGCTCTTTCGCTTTGTCACAGCTTACCCTTCCCCCTCCCCATATCCTCAAGTCCATTCTCTAGTAGATCTGTGTCTTTATTCCTGTCTTACACCTATGTTCTTCATGACATTTTTTTTTCTTAAATTCCATATATATGTGTCAGCATACAGTATTTGTCTTTCTCTTTCTGACTTACTTCACTCTGTATGACAGACTCTAGGTCCATCCACCTCATTACAAATAGTTCAATTTCGTTTCTTTTTATGGCTGAGTAATATTCCATTGTATATATGTTCCACATCTTCTTTATCCATTCATCCGATGATGGACACTTAGGTTGTTTCCATCTCCGGGCTATTGTAAATAGGGCTGCTATGAACATTTTGGTACATGACTCTTTTTGAATTATGGTTTTCTCAGGGTCTATGCCCAGTAGTGGGATTGCTGGGTCATATGGTAGTTCTATTTGTAGTTTTTTAAGGAACCTCCATACCGTTCTCCATAGTGGCTGTACCAATTCACATTCCCACCAGCAGTGCAAGAGTGTTCCCTTTTTTCCACACCCTCTCCAGCATTTATTGTTTCTAGATTTTTTGATGATGGCCATTCTGACTGGTGTGAGATGATATCTCATTGTAGTTTTGATTTGCATTTCTCTAATGAGTAAAGATGTTGAGCATCCTTTCATGTGTTTGTTGGCAGTCTGTATATCTTCTGTGGAGAAATGTCTATTTAGGTCTTCTGCCCATTTTTGGATTGGGTTGTTTGTTTTTTTGTTATTGAGCTGCATGAGCTGCTTATAAATTTTGGAGATTAATCCTTTGTCCGTTGCTTCATTTGCAAATATTTTCTCCCATTCTGAGGGTTGTCTTTTCATCTTGTTTATGCTTTCCTTTGCTGTGCAAAAGCTTTTAAGTTTCATTAGGTCCCATGTGTTTATTTTTGTCTTTATTTCCATTACTCTAGGAGGTGGGTCAAAAAGGATCTTGCTGTGATTTATGTCATAGAGTGTTCTGCCTATGTTTTCCTCTAAGAGTTTCATACTGTCTGGCCTTACATTTAGGTCTTTAATCCACTTTGAGCTTATTTTTGTGTATGGTGTTAGGGAATGATCTAATCTCATACTTTTACATGTCCCTGTCCAGTTTTCCCAGCACCACTTATTGAAGAGACTGTCCTTTCTCCACTGTACATTCCTGCCTCCTTTCTCAAAGATAAGGTGACCATATGTGTGTGGGTTTATCTCTGGGCTTTCTATCCTGTTCCATTGATCTATCTTTCTGTTTTTGTGCCAGTACCACACTGTCTTGATTACTGTAGCTTTGTAGTATAGTCTGAAGTCAGGGAGCCTGATTCCTCCAGCTCCATTTTTCCTTCTCAAGATTGCTTTGGCTATTCGGGGTCTTTTGTGTTTCCATACAAATTGTGAAATTTTTTTGTTCTAGTTCTGTGAAAAATGCCAGTGGTAGTTTGATAGGGATTGCATTGAATCTGTAGATTGCTTTGGGTAGTAGAGTCATTTTCACAATGTTGATTCTTCCAGTCCAAGAACATGGTACATCTCTCCATCTATTTGTATCATCTTTAATTTCTTTCATCAGTGTCTTATAATTTTCTGCATACAGGTCTTTTGTCTCCTTAGGTAGGTTTATTCTTAGATATTTTATTCTTTTTGTTGCAATGGTAAATGGGAGTATTTCCTTGATTTTACTTTCAGATTTTTCATCATTAGTATATAGGAATGCCAGAGATTTCTGTGCATTAATTTTGTATCCTGCTACTTTACCAAATTCATTGATTAGCTCTAGTAGTTTTCTGGTAGCATCTTTAGGATTCTCTATGTATAGTATCATGTCATCTGCAAACAGTGACAGCTTTACTTCTTCTTTTCCGATTTGGATTCCTTTTATTTCCTTTTCTTCTCTGATTGCTGTGGCTAAAACTTCCAAAGCTATGTTGAATAACAGTGGTGAGAGTGGGCAACCTTGTCTTGTTCCTGATCTTAGTGGAAATGGTTTCAGTTTTTTACCATTGAGGACGATGCTGGCTGTGGGTTTGTCATATATGGCCTTTATTATGTTGAGGAAAGTTCCCTCTATGCCTACTTTCTGCAGGGTTTTTATCATAAATGGGTGTTGAATTTTGTTGAAAGCTTTCTCTGCATCTATTGAGATTATCATATGGTTTTTCTCCTTCAATTTGTTAATATGGTGTATCATGTTGATTGATTTGCATTTATTGAAGAATCCTTGCATTCCTAGAATAAACCCCACTTGATCATGGTGTATGATCCTTTTAATGTGCTGTTGGATTCTGTTTGCTAGTATTTTGTTGAGGATTTTTGCATCTTTGTTCATCAGTGATATTGGCCTGTAGTTTTCTTTCTTTGTGACATCCTTGTCTGGTTTTGGTATCAAGGTGATGGTGGCCTCGTAGAATGAGTTTGGGAGTGTTCCTCCCTCTGCTATATTTTGGAAGAGTATGAGAAGGATAGGTGTTAGCTCTTCTCTAAATGTTTGATAGAATTCGCCTGTGAAGCCATCTGGTCCTGGACTTTCGTTTGTTGGAAGATTTTTTGTCACAGTTTCAATTTCAGTGCTTGTGATTGGTCTGTTCATATTTTCTATTTCTTCCTGATTCAGTCTTGGCAGGTTGTGCATTTCTAAGAATTTGTCCATTTCTTCCATGTTGACCATTTTGTTGGCATAGAGCTGCTTGTAGTAATCTCTCATGATCTTTTGTATTTCTGCAGTGTCAGTTGTTACTTCTCCTTTTTCATTTCTAATTCTATTGATTTGGGTCTTCTCCCTTTTTTTCTTGATGAGTCTGGCTAATGGTTTATCAATTTTGTTTATCTTCTCAAAGAACCAGCTTTTAGGTTTATTGATTGCTATCGTTTCCTTCATTTCTTTTTCATTTATTTCCGATCTGATTTTTATGATTTCTTTCCTCTGCTAACTTTGGGATGTTTTTGTTCTTCTTTCTCTAATTGCTTTAGGTGCAAGGTTAGGTTGTTTATTCGAGATGTTTCCTGTTTCTTAAGGTAGGATTGTATTACTATAAACTTGCCTCTTAGAACTGCTTTTGCTGCATCCCATAGGTTTTGGGTCATCGTGTCTCCATTTTCATTTGTTTCTAGGTACTTTTTAATTTCCTCTTTGATTTCTTCAGTGATCACTTCATTAATAAGTAGTGTATTGTTTAGCCTCCATGTGTTTGTATTTTTTACAGCTCTTTTCCTGTAATTGATATCTAGTCTCATAGATTTGTGGTCAGAAAAGATACTTGATACAATTTCAATTTTCTTAAATTTACCAAGGCTTGATTTGTGACCCAAGATATGATCTATCCTGGAGAATGTTCCATGAGCACTTGAGAAAAATGTGTATTCTGTTGTTTTTGGATGGAATGTCCTATAAATATCAATTAAGTCCATCTTGTTTAATGTATCATTTAAAGCTTGTGTTTCCTTATTTATTTTCATTTTGGATGATCTGTCCATTGGTGAAAGTGGGATGTTAAAGTCCCCTACTATGATTGTGTTACTGTCGATTTCTCCTTTTATGGCTGTTAGTATTTGCCTTATGTATTGTTAACTGTTAACCTTATGCCTTGTTAACTGTTTCTTGCATTTTGTCTGTTCTATTTCCAAGATTTTGGATCTTGGAAATAGAATCTTGGATCATCTTTACTATCATTATTCTGAATTCTTTTTCAGGTAGACTGCCTATTTCCTCTTCATTTGTTAGGTCTGGTGGGTTTTTATCTTGCTCCTTCTCCTGCTGTGTGTTTTTCTGTCTTCTCATTTTGCTTATGTTACTGTGTTTGGGGTCTCCTTTTTGCAGGCTGCAGGTTCATAGTTCCCGTTGTTTTTGGTATCTGTCCCCAGTGGCTAAGGTTGGTTTAGTGGGTTGTGTAGGCTTCCTGGTGGAGGGGACTAGTGCCTGTGTTCTGGTGGATGAGGCTGGATCTTGTCTTTCTGGTGGGCAGGTCCACGTCTGGTGGTGTGTTTTGGGGTGTCTGCAGACTTTTTATGATTTTAGGCAGCCTCTCTGCTAATGGGTGTTATTGTGTTCCTGTCTTGCTAGTTGTTTGGCATCGGGTGTCCAGCACTGTAGCTTGCTGGTCGTTGAGTGAAGCTGGGTGCTGGTGTTGAGATGGAGATCTCTGGAAGATTTTCGCCGTTTGATATTATGTGGAGCTTGGAGGTCTCTTGTGGCCCAGTATCCTGAAGTTGGCTCTCCCTCCTCAGAGGCACAGCACCGACTCCTGGCTCCTCAATTTGGGATGATTTGTTGTCTATTCATGTATTCCACAGATGCAGGGTACATCAAGTTGATTGTGGAGCTTTAATCCGCTGCTTCTGAGGCTGCTGGGAGAGATTTCCCTTTCTCTTCTTTATTCCCACAGCTCCCGGGTCTCAGCTTTGCATTTGGCCCCGCCTCTGCGTGTAGGTCGCCGGAGGGCATCTGTTCTTCGCTCAGACAGGACAGGGTTAAAGGAGCAGCTTCTTTGGGGACTCTGGCTCACTCAGGCCGGGGGGAGGGAGGGGCACGATGTGTGGGGCGAGCCTGCAGCGGCAGAGGCCAGCGTGACGTTGCACCAGCCCGAGGCACGCCGTGCGTTCTCCCAGGGAAGCCGTCTCTGGATCCCGGGACCCTGGCAGTGACGGGCTGTACAGGCTCCCGGAAGGACGGCGTGGACAATGACCTGCGCTCGCACACAGGCCTCTTGGCGGCGGCAGCAGCAGCCCCAGCATCCCACGCCCGTCTCTGGGCTCCGCACTTTCAGCCGCGGCTTGCGCCCGTCTGTGAGACTCCTTTAAGCAGCGCTCTTAATCCCCTCTCCTCACGCACCAGGAAACCAAGAGGGAAGAAATAGTCTCTTGCCTCTTCGGCAGGTCCAGACTTTTTCCCGGACTCCCTCCCGGCTAGCTGTGGCACATTAGCCCCCTTCAGGCTGAGTTCTCGCCGCCAGCCCCAGTCCTCTCCCTGCGCTCTGACCGAAGCCCGAGCCTCAGCTTCCAGTGCCGCCCACCCCGGTGGGCGAGCAGACAAGCCTCTCAGGCTGGTGAGTGCCAGTCGGCACCAATCCTCTGTGCGGGAATCTCTCCGCTTTGCCCTTCCCAGGTACGTGGGGAGTTTCTTGCCTTTTGGGAGGTCTGAGGTCTTCTGCCAGCGTTCAGTAGGTGTTCTATAGGAGTTGTTCCATGTGTAGCTATATTTCTGGTGTATCTGTGGGGAGGAAGGTGATCTCCGCATCTTACTCTTCTGCCATCTTCCCCAGAAGTCGAGCAGAAGGTTTTATTTCCATGTACCCAGAATCTTCAATAAGAAAAGAAAGGAAAATAAAGAGAGTGGTGTGAAGTTTGTTCCACAGCTTGGGCACTAAGAACACAGTTTGAACTCCGTTAAAAGAGGTGCTTTTAAGTATAGCAGAAGGAGCTGTTTGTACATTGGCGTTCAAGAAACAGGGCAAGCAGCTGCATGGCACAGGGAGATCAGCTCTGTGCTTTGTGACCGCCTGGAGGGGTGGGATAGGGAGGGTGGGAGGGAGGGAGATGCAAGAAGGAAGAGATATGGGGACATATGTATATGTATAACTGATTCACTTCATTATAAAGCAAAAACTAACACACCATTGTAAAGTAATTATACTCCAATAAAGATGTTAAAAAAAAAGAAAAAAGAAACAGGGCAGTGGTAATTTCACTTAGGCCTTGTTATGATAACCTGTGATCAAGAATGGGAAAGGATAGGGCTTCCCTGGTGGCGCAGTGGTTGAGAGTCCACCTGCCGATGCAGGGGACACGGGTTCGTGCCCTGGTCCGGGAAGATCCCACATGCCGCGGAGCAGCTAGGCCCGTGAGCCATGGCCACTGAGCCTGCGCGTCCAGAGCCTGTGCTCCGCAGTGGGAGAGGCCACAACAGTGAGAGGCCCGTGTACCGCAAAAAAAAAAAAAAAAAAAAAAAGAATGGGAAAGAATGAACATAAAACTCACTTTAGCTATGCATATAAAGCTTTCCAGAATCATGGTAATTGTAGAACACTTCTGCCATGGCCTGATTATGGAGGAATCAGGGAACCACAGCAGAACCCTGGTGGAGATAAAATGCCAGTATGAGACAACAGTTGCTTTGGGGTGGGAGGGTGCTACGTGGAGACAGTGTCCACTTGGTGCCTGATAAAATATTGGAAGTGCGTAGTGGAAATAGACTTTTTTATGTGTACATGAGAAATATCCCCTTATGAGTTCCAGAAGTACCCTAGTGGGGACATAGGGAAGAAGATTTTGCATGCGGGTAAAAATTCTGTGTTATTCAGGTGAGGGCAAGAAGAAGTGAAATTTCATCTATTCATTTATTTAGCAATTAATTACTGAATACCTGCAGTGTTTCAGAAATTATTCTGAAAATGACAAATGACATGGATAAGAAAGACACTGTTACTGGTGGACATAGGCAGGGTATGAACCAATTAATAAATAAATGGTGATATAAAGAACTATACAACTCAGTAGCAAAAAAAATAATAATAATCCAATTAGACAATGGACAGAGGGACTGAACAGACATTTTCCAAAGAAGACGCACAGATTGCCAACAGGTACATGAGAAGGTGCTCAACATCACTGATCATCAGGGAAATGCAAATCAAAAGTACAATGAGATATCACCTCCCACCTGTTAGAATAACTATCATCAAAAAGACAGAGATAGTAAGTGTTGTTGAAGATGTGGAGAAAAGGGAACACTTGTGCACTGTTGGTGGGAATGTAAATTGGTGCAGCCACTATAGAAAACACTATGGAGTTTCCTGAAAAAATTAAAAATGGAACTATCATATGATCCAGAATCTCGCTAATTAGGGTAAATATCCAAAGGAAATGAAAACAGACTATTAAAGAGATATATGCACTCCCATGTTCATTGCAGCATTTTTCACAATAGCCAAGATATGGAAACAACCAAGTGTGCACTAACAGATAAGTAGATAAATAAATTGTGGTATATATAAATATATGAATAAAATTAATTCAGCCATGAGAAAGAAAGAAATCCTGCTATTTGCAGCAACATGGATGGACCTTGAAGGCATTATGCTAATGTGAAATAAGCCAGAGAAAGACAAATACTCCCTGGTATCACTTATATGTATAATTTTTTTTTTAAGTAAAACTCATACAAAAAGAGTATAGAAAAGTGGTTGCTGGGGGCTGGGTATGGGGGAAACAGGAAGAGGTTGGTAAAAGGGTACAAATTTTCAGCTATAAGGTAAATAAGATCTGAGGATCTAAGGTAAACCATGATGACTATAGTTGATAACACTATTGTATAATTGAAATTTGCTCAAAGAGTAAATGTAAATTCTGTGAAGTTAATATGTGTTAATTAACACATGGGAAGTTCCTTTCACTATATATATATATATAAAATTACCATGATGTACACTGTATAATATACCTTACAATTTTATATGTCAATTATACCACAGTAAAAATGATAAATAGATAGAGAAATATCAGGGTTGTCATTGCGAAAATAAGGAGTCCATAAGAGAGCCTGATAAGGAATGCCAGTGATGGATTGTGGGGTAAGATAACATTTAAACTGAGACCTAAAATATGAGTAAGAGTAACCTGGGTACAGCTTAGAAGGGGGCAGTTCTATATCGCAGAAACAACTTTGTGTAGAGTCTTGAGGATAGAGCTGATAGTTTGAAGGAATCAAAAGCTGGATTAAATGGCTGGAATGTATGAGGTCAGTAAAGAGAGACTGGAGGCTGCAGAATAAAGTAGATTATAGATTGTGAAGGACCTTGAGTTTAGACTTGATCTTGAAGGCAATGGAGGTGATTAAATGACTTCTCATTTATTAGATTTACATTATACCATATGGAGCGTGGATTTAAGGGATGAAAGACTGGAGGGGTGGAGACACTGATTAAAAATGGGAGCTTCTTTCATTATCCTGAACCTAGATGACTGTGGCCCCAAGTAGGATAATGGCAGGAAAATGAAGAAAAAGGAAGAAATTTGAGAAACACAGAAGCAGTCAAACAGGAAGGACAAGGTGATTGATAGAATGTGAGTAATTAATAAGAGCTCAAGAACTGCACTCATAGTGTTGGCTTGAGCAACTAGGGGACAGGTGGATCTATTCCCTTGGCTCACCCCACTGGGGAAGGGTGATGGGGATGTCAGAACTGGAAGCCAGACCTACAAGGCTGTCTCCATATGGATTCTCGTTCACCACATTTGCCTGGTTTTCCTCTTAGCGTTTCTCATTGCTCTTTGTCATTTTCCTTGTGAGTGTCTTCTCATCCTTTGGACCTCTGTTTTTGAGTCCAGCACTCAATCCCTGGACTTCTATTTTTTTCTGTCTGTATTTGCTATCAAGATAATCCACCTACTCTCATGATTTCAAATACCACCTGTAAACAGATAATTCCCTACATCTTATTTCCACCCAAACTTCTGAACCCAATCACTGACTTGCATCTCTACCTGGACCTCTGATATGTTATCTCAAATAGTTTTCTGAGCTTTACCTAAAACTGAACTCCTATTCCATCCCCATATGCTCATTTTAATCCCATCAAGCAGCTTCCCCTAGGTTCTAGGTCATGACTGGTGTCCCTACATAGTCCCTTGCTGTTCACAGCCAAGGGGACCTCCGCATTGAGTAAGGAGCCCAGGTAAGGGACTTTGCAATAATCCAGTGGAGTGATGTTAGTGACTGAACCAGGGTGGTAGAAAAGTGGGCAGTGAATTGTGGTTGGATTTTGGATACTATTTGAACTTACTAAACACATTTCTGCTTCAGAGCCTATGCATTGTTCCTTTGATTTAATGTTTTCTCTGTAGATACTCCCAGGGCCAACTCCCTCACCTTCTTATAACGGCCTCTCCAGACCTCCCTATATAACGTTTCACCTTACCCCAACATATTATATTCCCTTTCCCTAATTTATTTCTCTTTCTTATTAGTAGTCACTCTTTAACATTCTATATATTTTACCTACCTATAATATGTTGGTTGTACACCCCATTGGAGTGTAATCTCAATGAGGCAAGGATTTCTTTTTTCCTTTGTTTCTTACTCCATCCCAGTTGTGTATATAATAATGCCTGGCACATAGCCAATGTTCAGTACATATTTGTGAAATGAATGGTTGAATAAATTAATTTCAAAGCATTTGTCTCTAGGTATAGCATCTAGAAATAATAAACAGATTATCACTGCCAGGTGCTCATTTCCCAGGTCTTGCTGGACTGTTTTGAGAGCTATACTAAGACATTTTCATACCAAGAAACTCTAGTGTGGCTAGAGTTTCTTGGTATGAAAAATACCAAGAAAAATCTAGCAACCTTTAATAACATTCACCATGTTAAAAGAATTCTGGAATAAAAATAGGTCCAAAGTTAAGGAGATGCTTTCTAGATAATATAATTATATATTTTTCCCTAAACACAAGAGAATGGTTCGTATATATATATATATCTTTGGAAATAAAGTGTCAAAACTCTTGATCTCAAAGGAAAGTAATTGCTAAATAAAATATTTCCAAACATCCATGAAATGGTGCTATTAAGTTACTTTCATGAGACACTCTTTCTTTCTCTCCAGCAATTCAATAGAGAGTGCAGTGACAAAAGTACTGCCCTTGACCTATGGTATAGAGATTTTTTGTATTCCAAGGACTTTGTTTAATGAAGCAGAGGTTTTACTGCTTAAAAATACTAAGAACTTAGACTTGGTCCAAGTCTAAGACTTGGTCCAAAACCATTGACATGATACTTCATTGAAAAACATATCAAGGAAGAATCAAGATTTCAGTATTCACTTCCTTTTACCAGAATATCCTTTGCTTGAAAAAATGTGAAAAGAGCAGAGTGTGTAGAAAATATTTGGAAATTTTAAAATCATAAAATATATGATTATCAAAAAATACTAATTGCAAATTCAGTCTATTTGGGCTCACAAGGAAAATATATTTGTTCCTCACATAGTTTCTCTTTTCTATGTAGTGCACAGATAATGAGTCTCCGTTGTTTTGTTATACTCTATCATTTTCTGGGGGTTCATAAATTATACAATACTCTGCTTAATCTTCCACACCTTCTTTTGCTTCTCTCTTCTCTGTTACACATCCTGAGTATATGTCAGCCAATATCAACATTTTGATTATAAACAGAATGAAACTTCTTGAAAGCCTGTTAGCATATAGAGCAACATACTTCATAATATTTTATGTCTTTTTTTTTCTCTCAGCAAATCCATAAGCAGTATAACATTTCTTTTTGCTATTGCATGAACTTGGCATTTTTAAGCAGCCTGAGATTAGCTTTTCTATGTGTTCATGAAGCATTAAAGCTTGCTGAATGAAACAGCTCCCTCTGACCTCTGCTAGAAAAATGGAATATCTTTAAGCATGCTCTTTAATTATTATTAATGGATATTTTTCCATTTGTAATTCTTTTTCCAGATCCCTTCCCTGTGGCTCATACTGTTGGTCTTGCTTGCATGACAGCGTTAAGGAAAATTATTTGTGTCTTGGAAAATTTTTCACTTCAGTAAAATTTGAGTTCAAAATTAAATTATAATGTATTTGGTTAATTAGTAAACAGTTAATTGGCCTATAAAATACAAAATCATCAGGGCCTGGCCAACTTAGAGTTAAAATGTGATCCAGATCTATGTTTCATAGTCCTCTCTAAGAGCAGAGAGACATTAAGATTGTCGTTAAGGTATGAAGCATTTTTAAATGAAACCAACAAAATGGTTCTCTAAATATTGTGAATAAAATGATAAAAGGAGAGATGCTTAGACTGGTGAATGAATAAACAAAATATGATATATCCATACAGTAAAAAAAAAAGAATAAGCTACTAATATATGATACAAAATTAATGAACCTCAAAAACATTATGCTAAGTGAAAGAAGCCAGACACAAAAGGTCACATATTATATGAGTCCATCTGCATTAAATCTCCAGAAAAGGCAAATCCATGACACAGAAAGTAGATTAGTGGTTGCCTGGGCTGGGCGTGGGTATGGGGATTAACTATAAAAAGGCCCCAGGATCTTACTAGTGTAAAAATTAGGTCATGGTGATAGTTGCAAGACTCAGTACGTTTACTAAAAGTCTTTGAATTATACACTTAAAATGTATAATTTTATGCTATGTAAACTATGACTCAGTAAGATTGTTAAAAAAAAAAAAGGTCCTTACATCTGTATACTGTTAAGTACCCACAAACTGACTTTTAAGGTCATCACCCTTTCCCATGGCAATAGCATCCCAAAATGTCAACTAAAAATTACCACCAAAAAGGATAAGGCTATTAAAATATATGCAGTCAATAAGAAGTAGTAGACAGGGCCTCCCTGGTGGCGCAGTGGTTAAGAGTCCGCCTGCCGATGCAGGGGATACGGGTTCGTGCCCTGGTCTGGGAGGATCCCATATGCCGCGGAGCGGCTGGGCCCGTGAGCCATGGCCGATGGGCCTGCGCATCCGGAGCCTGTGCTCCGCAACGGGAGAGGCCACAACAGTGAGAGGCCCGCATACCGCAAAAAAGAAAAAAAAAAAAAAAAAAGAAGTAGTAGACAATTTATCCAACCCAAACAATGCAAAGTAATAAAAAAAGAATACTGACAGTTCTCCCTGACCATTTAGTTTCAGGAACCTGTTATCCTGTTGCCTAAAAGCATACATATTATGCTCACTTATTCTATGCCAATAAATACTAGAAATAGTCCCATTAATATTTTTTCATATTATTTCTCCAAAACCTGAGTTGAATAAATATGTATTATATCTTCAGAAACCACACTAGTCATTGCATCTCTTCTAAAATACCAGATGAATAAATAAATGTATTTTGTATATTCAAATATATAACACCAGTAAAATTTCCCTTCTTGTTTCAAATATCTTAGTAGAATTTATTGATTTCATAAAAATGAATTAGTTGAGGGAATTGTATTCAGGATTATGGACAAAGTCATATAAATATTCAAAATAAGTTTTTTTTTTTCCATTTTCACAAACATGTTTCAGCACCTAGTACATGGAACTGTCTTTTTAGGGAGCTATCTTTTTCATATCTTTGCCCATTTGGAGCCCCTTTCTATACACATTTTAAAGTATGTGTTTTATTCAGGAGTTATCCTTATATTTTCTGTTTAGTTTCTTTGTATTTGTGGAGAAATTTGAATATGAACATGAAATTTAAATGTAAACAACTGACTTGCTTTGAGTATTTCATTTGAAATTTATTTGTTTTTTTATTATGGATAATAGTTTAATAGTAATTCTTCATTTGTAATGATACCATGTACCAAGTAAGCTAACTTGTGTCCAAGGAAATTGAACTTAGTACTTTGACCTCTTAGGTACTAGTCAATAATCAACAGAGGTCCTCACATTCAGAATTCACCTTCTTGGTATCAGTGATTGAATTCCACAATATAGGAAGTATTTGGAAAATCTGTCATTTTGGTATATCATCCACCGGCCAAGAATCTCAAGTTGTAAACAGCTCAGGGCTGTTTAACATTAAAAGTAGAAAACTTCTAATATATGAACTGCCTTGGTCATAAATTTCAAAGGCCTAAAGGATTCAGGTATGCATTAGTAGGAATTTGAGTCCAGAAAACAGATAAGCCAATTAAAAGGGACCACCGTCCCCTAGTTCTAATTAAACTTTGCCACATGGAACAACAGACCGAGTATGATAGGGTCTTTTAAATTTTCAAGGGAAGCTGAGAAGTTGAATACTCAGGTGAAATTCCTCAGTTGTTAAATTTTGACAATTAATTCAAAAATGTTAAAACATTGTACATGGCAAAATTTACCTGAGGACAGGTCTCCTAGAGGCCAGCTCAATACTTCTGCCTTACAGTGCTATTTCCTTTTGCCTAAAATATCTTCCTCTCTCCTACTTAAAAATGAAAACTAACAAAACCCTAGTTTTCATTTTTCTATGAAATCTTCCATTTATATTTCTGGTACTCCTCCATTATAGAAATATTAAAGTAATATTTGTGTAGAATCATTTCAGTGGCTCTCCAGTGAAAAACAACTCCTCAATGTTCTGTGAAGGCAGGGTGTCATCTGTTCTCATTTCATGCTCACGGCACAGTCACTACAGATAGTTGATAGTCAAATGTTTGAATGAATGACTGAGTGAATGAATTAATTACTTAGGTTAAAAAGATCAATTTCACACCTTAGCTCTACTACTGATTTGTTATATAATCTTAGACAATTACTTCCACTGCTGGGGCTTCAGTGTTATCATCTAGATAATGAATACACTGGTCTGGATTCTTCCTGTGGTCTTCAATAATCTATTTTAATGATATGAGATAGGGATAATAATATCAATAGTAAGTGAGTAATATCCTTACTATGTACCAGGAACTGTGATAAGTGCCTTCAGAACAGTAACTCATTTAATATTCAAATAATATTATAAAATAGGTATTTTTGTCCCCATTTTACAGCTAATAAAAAATATGCTTGGAGAAACACATTTTGTTCTCAGTCATAAAACTAAAAATGTGAAGTTTATTTTTTTGTTGTTGTTAAATCTTTTATTTTTATTTTTAGAAATGTGAAGTTTATTGTCCAATTCTTTGTTACTTCTTTATTCCTAGGGGTTTGTGAAGCATAATAACTGAAGTTCCTTTTGTTTAAGACTTTAATCACAGTAATTGATAAGCCTAGTGATTACCTGTCTGGCTCTATGTAATACTGCATTTCCCCTACTCCAAGTCTCATGGAGCCACACTACTCAAAGTGTGGTCCATGGACAAGCAGCATCACCATCACCCTGGAGCTTGCTAGAAATGCAGAATCATTACCCCCAGCCCAGACCGACTGAATCACAATCTGCGTTCAGATCCGCAGGGGATGTCCGTGCACATTAAAGTTTCAGAAGCACTGACAGAGAAAAATTGTTCCTGGTTTATCACCATAATCCTATCAATAGGGAAATAGATAACTAGGGAGTGCCTTCAAAAACGAGGTCTCCAAAAATGGAGAATAAAAAAATTTATAAAGAAGTTTCAGTGACATGATCCTGAAGCCACGAGACTGTATCTAAAGAATACTGAATATCCATTAGTGCTCATTTCTACTCTACATAGTAATGTCTCTTGATAAAACAATTCATTGGCCAAGTTTAGCCTCCAGTTGTTAGTCACTTATTATCTTTGAGAGTGGCACTTCTGTTTTACTGAAGGTTTTGCTTACTGTGATTTCATGCCATGGAGAGTTGTCAGTTACAATAATTGAAGTTGTATTCCCTTCAGACACTTTAATTACAGATATTACGAAAAATCAGGCTATCTGTTTTAAAACCAAATCTTCTGGAAGTTGTCTTTTGCTTTTTTTCTGTAGGCACTTGTACATCCTACATCAATTTTAAACCATGTTAGAAAAAAAAAATCTTCAGTTGAAACATTGCTAATAATTGCTGTTGTCAAGCTCAAATAGATACTTTCCTGAATGATAACAGGACAAGAAAAGGTTAGGTACCTCGCTGTATTCAGTAAGTTAGAGCAACTGGTATACTGTAATCTCTAAAAAAAAAAAAAATCTTTTCAGTAAGCAAAATTTTGTTTCTTATTTTGAAAAAAAATGGTGTCTCTCTAGCTGAGATGGATAGAACAATAGGGTATGCATCACCTCAGTATTATGCATCACCTCAGTATTATGCATTTTCAGAAGGAACTGATTCTTCCTTTATTTTTTGTCTCTTCCTGGCTAATTAGGTGTATGAAGGAGAAACCTCTCTTGTATAACTCTGGTGGCTTTAAACATGTTCTTAGTGTTATAAAAGAACCTCTTTCTCCTGGGAATCATACTTCATGCTTATCACTGAATTCCTCCTGAAAACAGTGGAAGGGAAGAGATTCATGTAAGGGAGATCAGAGTCTTGGATAAGGTTGACCTGTTTATAAATATGTGTAGCTATACATTTCTATTCTTTCTGCTTTATCAATGAGAACTACTAAAGGATACATCAAAACTATGTTACATTGAAATTAGTAAATGGTGTCAAAACCAGTTGGACAAAATCTAGACTAAGAATAGCTCTAATTTTTGTGGATTCTAGTCAATAAAAATGACCAATAGGAATTTGCCTACAGCTGACCTTTAGAAGAATGTTAGTTATTCCTTGAGTATAGTCACTAGTGTGTGGTCAGAGCATGGGGAAGGTTATCACTAAGACATGTGACAAATGGGCAGGAATATTCCAGGGCAGGACACCAAGCTAAAAAATCAGCAAAGATGATTCAAAGCTGAGCTTATTCATCCCAAACATTTTCGCTATAATTTGATTTGCCTATTTCTGAAATCTTTGTGTGGTAAATGCTGGGAGAATAAGCTTTCCACTCTGACTCATTTTTTGAACAATGATTACCTGTTCTTCCAATCAAATACTAGTCTTTATTGGTAAGCTTTAGATGAGACTCTATTAACTTATTTGTTTACTTTATAGCTAAGTTCCTATATTTTTTCTTTTTTAGCAATATAGCTGTTTGAGTCATGAATTTTCAAAAATGATATTTTAAAATAAGCACTTGTTACATGCAAAAGTCTTCTTAGTCAGCAAGCTTAGCTGACTTTTCTGGAGAATTCTCCAGCAAATCTTCTTGATACTTGCATATTTACTGTCTTCTGATGATTATACCAAGCTGATTCTTCCTGAAGAAAAATATCATCCTTGTTTGTGTCAAAAACAGTTTTTCTTACTCTTGATAGAATGATTCTTAAACTTTTGAAAAGTTAATGCCTTTACCAACATCTTCCCTTGGCTCAGAAGAATATAGGTATGTAGAATCTAAGTATATATCATGCAATCAAAAGTTTTCCTTTCTCACCATTTATCCCTTTATGTACATACATACATATATTTGTAAGTGTGTATAGAAATAACTACACACATACATGCATACACAAATATCATCACTGTTGATTGTGTCCAGCTGGCACTCTTCACTTTCTCCATATATTTTACCTTGCTCTTTAAAATTGTTTTTATTGTGGAAACCAACCATTTAAACTTGGAGTCTCTCATTTCCAAACACTTTTGCCTTAAAATAAGATGTTTGTTTCCAAAATTTTCCACTTTCATGACACTTCTGTTGACATTCTGTGCATTCAACTTCTTTTTTTTCACACACAGAGTAGAGCGAAAAGGAATTCCAAATTTTAAGAAAATTTATAGAAATCTGATGGCTGTTTTATGAGTAGCTGCATCTAATCAACTGAGTCCACTCAGCTCTCCACAGTTTTGCTAATAAAAGCCCATCATTTGTGAATTTATAGCCATAAATGTGTTTGGATTGTTGATCTCTTGTTTAAAATAAGGAAGATGATAAAATCAGGAAGAAACACAATTGCAGGCTTCCCTGGTGGCACAGTGGTTGAGAGTCCGCCTGCCGATGCAGGGGACACGGGTTCGTGCCCTGGTCCGGGAGGATTCCACATGCTGTGGAGGGGCTGGGCCTGTGAGCCATGGCTGCTGAGCCTGCGGGTCCAGAGCCTGTGCTCCACAACGGAAGGGGCCACAGCAGTGAGAGGCCCGCGTACCACCAAAAAAAAAAAAAAAAAAAAAAAAAAATTGCAACTCTGTTAATCATGAGTCAGACATTTCCTGTGGCAATCATATTACCATTACTTCACAAATAAGATGTACGTATCTATGTATGCATACCTGTGGAGAAGGCCGAGGCAGGGAACTTCTCTTCATCTTGCTCTGCTTTATTTCTCACATAAGAATGAGTGTTATTCATCCATCCATTTATTAATATTTTTGCTTCCTGTTGCATATGCACCACTGTGCTAGCTTTGTAAGGAAATACCTGAAAACTAAGCTTGAGCATGCTAATGAAATTTGATTCAATTCAATACATCAAGTAGTACTACAGTTACCAGTTATCAAACTCTGTGCTGGCCCTGAAGTAAGATAGGTGAATAAAGCATAGGATCTTGGTCAGAGAGATCACGATATCCTATAAGAAACAATATAAGAATCAAATGCCAACAGCAAACTATAATGCTCTGCCAGTGATAAAATTTAAATGCACACAAGAAAAGGCATCATTAATTCTTTCTAAAAGTGGAAGACAGGTAAGGGACAAAGTGAGTAGGGATTTCATGGAGAACATGAGAGTTGAAGAAGACAGAAGACGAAGGAAATTTGGCGTAGTGACATTTCAGATGTGGCAGTTTTGTACAAGAGCATACAGCTTTGAGAATTCAAAACATGCCCAGATTATTTCCAATATTCCATTAAGGCTACATAAAAGACAATGTAAAGGGACAAAGGTAGGAGGTAAGTTTGAAAAAGGAGATAGGGAGGGGAGTGAAAAGTCTCAAATACCTTGTTAATAAATTTGTCAGGTAGAAACCAGGGATAATTTCACGTCATGTTGCCTTGTGATCTGACATTGATATACAACTTCAAGCAACAGTGGACAGTTCTGTTTAGATAGCTATAGAGTATGATCAGAAGAAACTCTAAGTGTAGAAGACACCAAAGCTAAGTTTTTAGCACTTATATTGGTAAAAATGAGTATTGAAAGCATCAAATCTGTAGGCATATCTGTAATCAAATCTGTAATCACATCACTAGTGTGATCAAAAATTTAAGGTTACCTTGGAAATCATTAATTTTGTCTTAACAGATAAAACAGGATGCTATGTTGACTCCAGACATGTTTATTTTTTCCCTGAGATATTTAGAAATTAGGTTTAAGTGTGAAGATCGCTAACACAATTGCTTATTTTTCTAATATTTCCATAAATAATTACTCTGTGCAACCAAACAATGCTGGATTGAAACATTTTATTATGAGCGATAAGTTTGTAGAAAAATCTTTGTGATATAGATATATAGCTTATGTTTCACAGAGAGTATTCCAAAGCTTTTCACTTTATTTATGAGTTGTGATCAGGGCTACTTCCTCAACATGCTAATATAATTCTAATTTTATTTAGCATTCAGATAGATAGATACAGTTTTGCTTTTCGATATTTTGAGAGTGGTAGTAAATAATAATTTTAACAAGGTAATAATAATAATACCTTTTAATTCTATAGGTGATACTATTGAACCTTTATTTTGTGACACATTCTGTGGTAAGTGTGGACATTTATGTGTAGGAACTCATGTAGCCTTCAGATCAATTCAGAGGAAAGTTTTGCTATTTCTTTAATTTCACAGATAGTGGCTCAGAGATGTTTACTAAGTGGTTGAAATAACATAGTGGGTAAGTGGCAGAGTAGGGGTAAAAACCCAAGTCTGTCTGTCTGACTTTTTTTTTTTAAATCATGATACTTTTTTATTGAAAAGCAGTATAAAATAGCTTTAGAAATGAGAGGAAGATAATATTTTACAATGTTTTTTCTGTTATGAATATGTGTATGCTTTGTGCTGGAATTTATTTTCTATTCTTGTATTACCTGGAACATTTTATGTTGGATTTTTACATTATTGAATATCTATTAGTGTTTAACTAGAAGAGCTTAATAAAATGCTAATCGGAGAACAGTAGTCTTTCCCTTCTTTTTAGACCTTATTTCTGAACATGCCTATTTATGTACAATGATTTAATTTTCATGTTAAGAGAAGTGTCTCAACCCTACTCTAGATAGTTTGCTTTATCATTTAAATCATCCCTCATCTCACATAAAATACATCTAAGAATTATAGACTACTTCAACATTTCTGCTGTATTTTTCAAAAGGATCTCATCCTTGTCCAACATGGTTTGTTTTTACCATTTGAGCCTATGTTCAGCTTAATTTAAATGTTATAAAATATATAGATTATGTTGGCATTAGCTGAGGATATTGTCATGAATGGAATAAGAATGTCTTTCTTTATAATGGTCTATTTCAAAACATTTTAAAATATAAAAAAAAAATCTTTCATTTTAACACCACTACTTAATTCTTAGATTCACAAATCTATAACTCTAACACAGTTTAAATTGTTGATGTTTCTTTACATATCGAAGTTTAACAGTGGGTGACTATGATAAACCAATTAACTTTTTAAATGATAATAAGGAACTATATGGACATCTGTGTCTTATATTCTAATCATTCATACTATTCTGTGAGGAACCTAAAGTTGGACAAGGCATGAGATATTTCAGAAACACTGAAACAGCTTCTTTTCTCCCTTGTTTCTTGAATATACATAAGATAACTTTGTTATTTATTAAATAAATTCAGCTCCCATAAATCTTAAAGAAGCACAAAATCATTTAAGGACAAATTTGAAATAGATGCTTAAGTGAAATTCATTACATATCTATGATATATCTATTATATTCTGTGTATTCATAGTCACTTTAATAACCCAAAGATACTACCAGTTGTAAGAATCATAAAATACTTATCATTTTTTAAAACTTTGAACACCTGTGATTTATACATACTTTTGACTTTGTTAATAATTCATTCAGCGAGTATTTACTGAGCTCTTAATAAATACTAGGTACTGCAATAGATACTGAAAAAGAGAAGTATAAGACCCCCCGTAAGTTTAAGTTTTATCATAAACAAATAGAAAATTGTGCCACTTGGTAATCTCATAAGAAATTGAAAAGGTTTCTAGACAGGGGATAAAGAATAAGGGGTAGTCTCCTTCACATAGAGCGATTAAGAGAAACCTCTCTGAGAAGGTGACTTTGAAGCTGAGAAGTGAAGAAAGGGAAAAAGCCTGAAATGCAAAGATCAGGAGAATAGTTTAGGTGACATGTTAGTTATCCATCGCTGCATAACAAATGACTTCAAAGCTTATTGGCTTAAAACAACACACATTATGACTCACGGTTTCTGCAGGTCATGAATCAAGACACAGCTTTGCTGGGTGACTCTGACCCAAAGTCTCTTAGAAGTTTGTCTTGTGCTGTTGGCCTCTGCTGTGGTCTCTGAAGGCTCAAGTAGGGCAGGATTTGCTTCCAAATATAGTCACATGGATATAGTCAGAATTCAGTGTCTCATCAGTTATTGAACAGAGGACCTCAGTTTTTAATGACTTTGGACCAAAGACCTACCTCAGTGCCCTGACACATGGTCCTTCCCAAAGGGCATCTCACAACACTGCAGCTGGCTTTTCTCGGAGCAACAAGATAGAACACTCAGTCTTTTGTAACCTAATCAGAGAAGTGGCATTCCATCACTTGGCTGTATTCTATTCATTAGAAACTGATCACTAGATCCAGTCTATACTTAGGGGAGAGGATTAAACAAGGGTGTATATATCAAGAAGTAGGGATCATTGAGGCCCATTGTAGAACCTTCACACCACAGGTGGAAAGAACAGTTTGGTACCAAAAGTCTTGAGTCAGGAAATAACTTGGAATGTTCTAGAAATTATCAAGAGACCAGTATAGCTTAAAGGTGGGGGATGGAGACAAGAATATGTGATAAGATTGGAGCAGTAAATAGAAACAAGATAATTTAGGGCTATGGAGCTGTGTAGGTCATGGCAGAAAGTTATGAGTGTGGAAGTAAGAACACCCTTCCAGAAGCTCTTCCATTTAATGAAAGGTATATATATATATATATATATATATATTTCTTTTTTACATGAGTAAAAGAATGTTGCCTATGTCTACGTTCATACTTTTGATGAACTAGGGTAGCAGTGGAACCCTGAGTCGTCACACACATGCATCCAGTGATGAGAAGCTATGAATTATGCATGTAACATTTCTCAGCCCCTCACAGTTTTCACTGGAGCTTGCATTTCAACTCTGATTGCAGACGGTCCATGAATCCACCCAAAAGCCAGATATGCTGAACAAAAGCTGCTGTTGCCTAGGACAACCCTAGCCTTTAAGCATACTAGTACATAAATTGTGTTTCTAGGAAATTTTGCACAGGGTTTTTTTAAAAAAACTTGTTCTTGCAAACCAAATGCTTCATATAATTTGAAGTTTCTTGTGATTTTTTCCAAGGATGTTGTTTGTCACACCACTACAGAGATCAATTTTAATGTATGATCGGAGCACGTGTTCGCTGAGATATTTGATTCTGTAATTTATGGTATTGTTCTTTGTATAGTCAACTTTTCTGCCGTGGAGGCAGCTTTTTAGAAAATTGTCCCACTTCTGTAAAGTGGGTGATGGAACCTAAATATTTACCACATAGATAATAAACCCTAGTGATGTATTAGATAAAAAGATAAACTGGAGAGAAAAAAATATCAAAAAATTTAAAGAATATTCATCTTTGGAGAAAAGGAATAAAGAAGAGCAATAACCCCCCATAAGAAATATTTTAGAAATAATTCTACTTAGAATCATTATTTTGGGAAAGCCATTCTTCTTATTCTATCACCTAAGTTGTAATAATTGATTGATGATAGAATTTTCCTTATCTATCTTTCCATGCATCCATCTATAAAGAAGATAAAGGTAGTATTTTAACTTTATCATGTGTCCAGATAAAGTTATACCACAGTTATAACTGGAAATATTATTTCATTTTAATCACAGATTTTTATTTTGTTTAATATTAGTGTTTCAGACATTAATTAGTTATTTTTATATGTCTTAGCAACCCATTAACAAAAAGCTAATTGAAGAACAGGAAATATGTATCAAGTTATTCCCCTAAACCCCCTTTTTTCAGTAATTGTTTCTCCTTTTAAGAGAATGTTATCTCTCTCACAGATGGTTGAAGTGATGTATTGTGGGAAATTAAACACACTTGGCTTTTTTCCTGAATTTTCTACTTAGCAAATAAGGCCGCTCACCCCAGAAGAATTATTTAACTCTCCTCAGACATCCTCTTAATCAACAGCAGTAGGACTCACAGTTGGAAAACTCTTTTTTATAGTCCCCAAACACTATTTTACTTCCTTTTTATTTCTGTTTTAAGTATTTGTAGCATTCTAGGATAGCAAGCCATAAAGAATATTTATTTTGAAACCAAAGGTAGAATTTAGGACAGACTAACTTGTAATCATCTAAACATTTAATGGTTTTAAGAGTGTGGAGAAATGTCCCTAGAGATGGATGGATGAACTGATACAACATTTCAGGAGAACCATCTAGTAACATGTCTCAACATTTTAAATGGGCAGATCTTTGATCTCTTCCTCAATTTCTGGAAAGTAATCCTAAAGAAAGGGAAAAAAAGATTTATACACAAAGATAAACATAAGAATATCTATTCTAGCATTTATATTGATGAAAAATTAATCTATATGTTCATATGGAAGTTACACAATAATAATAATAGTAAATCATCTTTATTGAGTTTTTACTCTTTGTCAACAATATACTCAACTCTTTACATTTATTATATCACCTAATTCTCTCTATGTTCTAATAATATAGGTACTATATTTATCCCCATTTTTCAGATAAAAAAGCTGAGCCATAGAGATGTTAAATACTAGCTCAAAGTTATACAGCCAATTAGTAGCAGATTTGAATGTATTATGAATTCATATTATGAAGTTATTAAGAAAAAGGTTTGACCTTATGTACTGGCATGAAATGCTAGTTAAGGATTAAAGCAGGTAATAGAACAATATGTTTAATATCATCACATTTATGTAATAATTATTTTGCATCTGGATTATAAATAAAAGAACATCCAATCTGTCTCATGTAATTTGTGGAGTATTTATCTGTTCATTCTATTGTGTATCTCTAGTGACAACAGCCAATCCCACTCACCAGTGAAGTGGGAGACTGAATTTGACATCCAGAAAGAAGCAGGAGTGGGGGATAGACTTAGAGGCATTATTGACCATATTGGATTCCTAGTGTAGGGGAGGAAAAATTCTTCCTCTACCCTTCTAGGTTCTTGGTTGAGACCCCCCTGTAGTAGATAGATTAACAGGAGAATAAACAGAAGTTTCACAACATGTATACCTCCTGTATACACGGGATGACACCCAGGAAAATTGAGTAACTCTCCCACCAAAATGTCTCAAGCCATCACCTTAAATACAGTCTTCAGCTAAAGACAAAAGAAAGATGTTGGGGGTGGGAGGAAGGCCAGTTATGGGGGTTACCAGGAAAAGCATGGTATAAACAAGGGTTTGGTTGTCATGCAGATTTAAGTTGTAGCCTTCTCCATTGATGAGAGTTTCTAGAGATTTAGTCACCCTCCTCTTCCTGGTACAGAGAGGGCCACCCTTACACATAGAGATTTCCCTTATGAATGTAGATGTCTCTTACAAAAGAGTAACTTCTATTTGGTTTTCAGAGCTTCTCCTGTGTCTGCAGCCTCTCAAATATAATCAGCCCAAAGTAATCTTTATGCCAAAGAGTCATATTTTAAGGTGGCAAACTCTGCTCCCCTTCACTAGCTACACCCCTGCCTTTCCCAACTATTTCAATCTGTGAAGCCAGACTTTTTTCCTAAGCTATTTTAACCTGGACCTCTTTCATTTGAAATAGTACTGCTTTTTGCTGTTCCAAAAGTCATTATTTGAGCTAGAGACATTCAAGTTTACTCCATTGTGTGTTTGTTTTCATTGTATGTAGGCATTTTTTTCTTTTCTTTTGTTTATTCTCTTTTTATTCTCTACTATCATTTTACATATGTGAATTTTAAACATTTTTATTGTAATTGGACTAATAATGACACCCAAAAAATAATTCTTATCTAAGTTTCATCTCTGCCTCACTTATTCACAGTTAGCTGGCCAAAAAACTATAAATGGGTCCAGAAAGGGACATAGTGATGCTTATGGATGACTTATGAAATTTATTTGTTCCATTATTAGTTTGTTGACCTGTGACTGCCAATCATAGACAATACCAGCAGTTTCAACATTGTTTCAATTGTGATCCCTACTGGCCAAGAGTATTTTTGTTAGATTTTATTTGTAAGTCATTTGTAATGAGAAGATAAAAGGTCTTTAACCAATATTTTAATATAAAACAGTCTTGTAATATCGAATACACTTTCTCAGACTGCATTTCCACATGCACATATACACATATACACTACATATGCCTACGTACACATGCACACATATTCTTTTGCCTCCCAGACCCAAGTCATTTTCCTCCTAAGCAAAACATTGGTTGGATGTCACACCAGGTACATTATGGGTTTGCCAGCACCACCTGGAGACCATTAGATCTTATTTAAGTACATCAAAGTTTCAATTCTTACTAAGTAACTCAAGTAGTCCTTACTAATCAGATTTCCAGAATACTTTTGGGAGCTCAAAACTCCATAATTTCTACTTTATAAGATGACTATTGGGGGGGGTATCTAATTTGTGAAATATTGACTTGTTTACTAAAATAAAAATGAAAGAAACAGCAATAGTTAGAAAAAGAATACTGCTCCACACCCTCTAAAATTAATACACAACACAGCCTCAGTGGACATACAGAAGATAGCTGTGCTCCAGTCATCTGGGGCATTTTTCTCTACCACTTTAGGTATAAATTGCCTTGTTATCAAGGAAAAAATAAACAAACAAACAACAACAATAGCAACAACAACCAAAGAACAACCCAGCAATGTCTAAGAGAAAAAGAAAGATGCATCACACTCCCCAGTAAGTTATTAACAAGGAAGATAAATCAATATGTTTTTCAGGCCCTACTGTAACATTTATAAATTGCTCTCAGTCCTTAAGAAAAATAAAACAATAATCCAGTTTTTAGACTGTGAAAAATTATATTTAAATATATTTCTCAAGATCTCTAGACAGATTTGTTTCTGCCTTTCAGGTGGTACAAAGTAATCATTGCCAAAATCCCATTTTCTTTGGTTATTTCCTTTGAACAATTTACCATATTTTGCACTTATCCTCTAAACACCTGTGTTTTTAATTTGCTTAAAAAACATTCTTATTAAATACTCTTAAAATTTTGTTAGAAAAAAATTTCCTTTTGATATTGACTAATTTGGTATTTTAACTGAAGATGGTCTCTCATGTATCTCCTGGATTCATTTGTATATTCACTGATTTTTCTAAGTATTTATTTAGATCCTTTCTTTGCCACACCTTGTGCTATGCACTGCTGAGTGAACAATTGAGAAGTTAAGCTGGGAGGAGCTTTTTGCATCAGGTTGAACTTATGCTTTGTTGGAGAAAATTAATACTTAAGATAATAATTCCACTAGAGATTGATAAGGGCTATAATATTGTGATCTTAATGCTTCAAGAAAATGCATAGGAAATCAAATATGGGCAGCTTAGGGAAACTGACTAAAGGGAGAGCGTCTGATGTGGTTCTTGGTGGATGAGCAGGAGCTTTCTAAGAAGAGAAGTTGTGCCACTCTCACCACAGGGCCTTTGCACACGCTATTTCATCTACCTGGACATCCATTCCCTTCCATTTACTCTCTTCTGTCCTTTACCTAATAAGGTATGACTCATCCTTTACGTATCAGCATTATCATTACTTTCTCAGGGAGGCCTCTCTGGATCTGCAAATTGAATTAGTTTTCCATTCAAAGAAGAATTTTTACAGAGGTACATTCCTTTTCTTTCTTTTTTTTTTTTTCGTTTCCCAGAACAGTGCTTTATTACCCAAATAAACTTGAGACCAGACCACCACTTAACTGCAAAGAAAAATCAACAAAGACATTAGATAGTCATTAATAATCCTAAATAAACAGTACTTTTTAAGTGTCTGATTGACACTGTTGGCACAGATTCTGTCCTTAGAAATATGCCTCAGATTTCTGTCATAGACCTACATTACTTAATTCAATGCCTGACTACTCTAGGATTTAATATGAGAACAGTACATTCCTCTTCTTTTTATAGTCTTCTTAGTTTGTAATTATATTGACATATGTGTGATTATTTCATTAAATTCTTCTTTATCTGCAATGTAAACTCCATGAGAGCAGAGGCTCACTTTTGTATCTGAAGCATCTGGCAGAGACCCTGGCATAGAGTAAGTGTTCAATAAACATTAGTTAAATGAGTAACTGAATGAAATTTGCTACGGTTGAGACTCCTCATTCATCAAATGGATGAATGGATTTATAACTACCATATCTCTGATACATTATGAAATGTGAGATGCTTAAAAGTATGATTGCATTTTATAAACATAATGCATTGTTGTCACTACTGTCCAATATCAACTCGATATTCAACTCAATTTTGTCCAGCTTTTAGAATTCACTAGTGTGAAGAATCTATTTATTTTATGTTCATGTCTCTTTAGGCTTGGTAAATTAAGATTACTGGCTCTCTTAGTTGAGGTTTATATATTTAGGATTTCTTTATGATATTTTTAATAAACCTACTTCTTTATTATCATCAGAGGACACAAAGGTAAATCATGGCTCAGGGAAAATGTACTAGGATTTCTGGTAAATGTGAAAATTCACAGTATTATTGGCACTATTTCTTCATTTTTCTCTCAAATATCAAAAAATATCATCTACTTTGCTCTCACACAATTATTGAAAATAAGTTAACACTACCTTTTATGTTCCTGGTCATTTTCAAATTTGATTTAATATCTCTACATTTCTTCAATAAATCATTATTGAGTGTTTACCACATGCAAGACAATGTTCAGTGCATGTGGTAGATTATATTACACTTTATATAATCACAGTTTAAAACATCTTAAAACTACTTAAGTGGGAATTTCTATCACTTTTACATAGCACAGGTAGAGAATGCTTTTCCCTGTGAACATATAATTAACCTAGTTTATGCTACTGCTAGCACTTTATCTCCTTTGTCATATTATCATCAATTCAGAACCCAGATATATTTACCTACTTCTTTCTCCTTTAAATCTTTTTTCCTCTTTCTCACAATAAGAAAACCAACTTTCAGTTCAGACATTTCTAACTATCCTCATTTACATTTCAGAACTAGAATATTCTGCCTTCACACATTTAGGGATTTTTCACCAGTCTGACAGTTTTTAATTTGATATTGTTTTGCAGGTCATGAATTCAATTTCTAAGTGCTTTACCATTTTTCGTTTTCTCAAATAGAATAATGTTCCATCCATCAATTGTTATCTCCTTATCTTCAGTTGTTTTTTTTTTTCATTTCCCCTGAATCAAGGTCAGTGTTTATAAAATCTGCTTTTTACTAATTAAATCTGATATCGTTTGATAATATCAGTGGTACTTAAATAGCATATAAATTCATCTCCAAGTGAATCCACCCTGGTGAATTGGACGGTATTAGAAATTACATTTACAATAATAAACAAGTCATGTGCATTATTTTCAATGAAATTTTTTTAAAAAGAAATTATTCAAACACTATAACTGCTCTGTGAGCTGGTCAAATATGTTCTCTCTGGCACTTACCAGAGAAAAAAGATCTGATCACCTTTTAAAATACTGTGTGCAAATTTTACTAATTATGTGCCTCAGACTAAAATGTGCTGAATACTGCTTCTTTGGAACAGTTTCTGCTATGTTATCCAGAAACCTGAATTTTAAAGAGAAATAAAGTATAGCTTAAAAGCATGTCAATTAAGCTAGCATAAATTTTATTGGAAGACCTCACCTCACTTTATAAAAAAAAAAAAATCAACTGGTATTGATGAAAATAGATATAATGAGTAAACACTATCATACAGTGAGAAAAACCTAGTTTTCTTCCCCAAGGCATCCAGGGAGGCTCATCAGGGATTAAGGTCCATATTCCACTGGGCTTTTATATGCTGAGAAAATAAAAAAATGCAAATGGCAAGTTGTCCTTGACTGTGTAAGAGTTCCATCAAGCATAATGAATTTGAAGATACCAAAGAAAAAGTATGATATTAATAATAAAAGGACATGCCTCCATGTTTTATATATATTATTTATTTATTTATTTATTTATTTATTTATGGCTGTGTTGGGTCTTCGTTTCTGTGCGAGGGCTTTCTCTAGTTGTGGCAAGAGGGGGCCACTCTTCATCGTGGTGCACGGGCCTCTCACTATCGCAGCCTCTCTTGTTGCGGAGCACAAGCTCCAGACACACAGGCTCAGTAGTTGTGGCTCACGGACCCACTTGCTCCGCGGCACGTGGGATCTTCCCAGACCAGGGCTCGAACCCGTGTCCCCTGCATTGGCAGGCTGATTCTCAACCACTGCGCCACCAGGGAAGCCCCATGTTTTATGTTTTAATGGGAGAGTCTGGTACTAGTTAGCAGAACTGATAACCAAACCTAGTAGATATTAAATAGTGCTTAAAATGTATTGTCTCGTGCCTTCCTCTTTCTTTCAGACAAATCCCAATTTTAAATTCAATGGGCTATGTAATCAGATGACAATATTATTGCTCTTTGAAGACCATAATTTGCTTAGAATTAAAACCACAGTTGTTCTGTATGTCTCAGTGGACTCAGTGACATACTCCCTCTCATTCTCAGACGAAAGCTTGGCTGGAGGGCTGCTCATTTGGTTTCAAACCAGAAATGTGGCTGTGACCTAAGACCTAATTTCTTTGGTTGCATAGCTCATGGTTTTTGTATTCCTATATAAACTCAAGAGCTACCTTGTGGTCTGTCTCTGTGAACACAGGTGAGAGTGCATGGCCAGGTTGAATGCAAGGGAGCAACATTTAAATAATACATCCTACTCACAGCATGATGTTCTTCTCTCTAGTCCTTGGGTTTGGCAGCAAGGAAAGGAAGATTTAAACTGAAGTTGAGAACAAAAGTTAGAAGCATCTGACAATCCAGTAGGGTGTGGTTGAGAAAAGCGTTGATTTAGAAGTGGAAAGACCTAGTTTTCTCTCTGGTTCTGATATTGGCTGGCTCGTTGGCCTGAAACAATATACTAAACATTTCAGAATTCTCATTCCTCATTCAAGTGAAAGGCTATGAATTTTCTCCTGTTATCCACATGTGGATTTCTGTATCAAATGAAAATCCACATTTGAATCATCTTATTTAGAACTGCAAGTGTTCATCAAAATTGGAACCATTGTAGCAAAATGATTACAGAAAAGGAGCCATGTAAAACTGGATTGCAATCTTGCTGTGGCCCCTGAGGTAAGACAGGCATGGAATCGGATCTACCTCTGACTACTTTTCTAACTGTAACTTGTAGAAAGCCTCAGATATCTCATCTATAAATTGGAGTTTGAATGGTATCTATTTCTGAAGAATGTTGGGCGGGTTAAATAACAGAGGGAACGGAAGCCACTTACCAAACGGTAGGGCACATAGAGTGTACAGTAAACAGATGCTGTTTCTACTGTTACTGTAGTTATTAAAATTGTTAAAGGATTTCACCTCGTTTACTCCCAGGCACATTTCTCTCATTTGCTGTATGCCTGGCCCAGAGCACTGCAATTTGACTACCAGCAAAACAAGTGTGAGAGCTGGGACATCTAGTGCTCAGGAAACCTGGGCCTTGACAGGATGTGTCTCTCAAACCATTCAATGGGAAAAAAGAGTGAAAGCAAGAAAGCATTATTATTAACAGTGACCCGCAAACTGCAACCTGTGGGCCAAATTCTACCCACCCTCGGCCACCTTTTTTGGAAATAAAATTCTATGGGAGCACAGCACATTCCTTCAATTACGTCTAGTCTCTGGCCACCTTCAGGCTACAACTGCAGAGTTGAATAGTTGCATCAGAGACCCTGTCACCCACAAAACTGAAAGTATTTGCAATCAGAATCTTCACAGTTTGCTGACCCCTGAATCGTTCAGGGGACAATTTGGGAGGACACAGCACAGGAAGTCAAGGGACAGGTATTGGATAAAATAGCAAACACCAAGGAAATCTGTCAGAAAACCAAAATGCATATAACCAACATTAAGATTTTGAAACTGATTTTTAAGCAGAAAGTCTCAAAAAATCCTAGTATCACATGACTGGCCCTCGTGCAAGCCTGGCACAGGATAAAGGGGCTATGAGCACCTGAAGGGCAGGGAGACATGGACATAAAGAAAAACATTGTGGGCTAGTGGTGGTCTGCTAGTCACAGACATCCATGATGCCTCTCTGAAAACAAGTCCAAAACTCAACATGCAAAAATCTTAGAGGAGTTATAAATATGTGAATAGGTTATAAACCTGTTCATAGGTTATAAAGGAGAGTTCTGTCCCCTGAGAGTTAAAGGAAGTTTTATAATGCTTAATTGCACCTCATTCTTGGCTACAGTCTATGGTGACACATATTTAGTATTTCATAAATGAGCTTTTAATTTTTCTTTTGTTCTTTTCTGTCACAAATGCACATAGTTGACCAGCTAAGTATTCTCTACTCTTGGCATAAACTAATGATCGCCATCTTTCTCTTAATTGTACCACAACTATGAGGCCTATCATATTATCACTTTTAAGGGCCAGATTACAATAAAGCATCCAAATCATTACACAGATATTTTTGTACAAACACAAATTGTGATAATGTTGAAACTGTACCAGTGCCTTGCACATTGGGGCATCTGTGAGATTGCCTGAAGTGTTAGTTGTCAATTGATGTGCGGAAGAACGAATTTATGGTACATAAGTATCAAGGAGTGTTAGCGTGTAATGAATGAAAATGTTTGTTTTTCAGAATTAAAATACATTTTTAAAAGTTGAGGGGCACCTGTACAATAGTTTTATTTGCCTGTTTTCAGATATTTGAAAGAATGGTGAATGCAAGCTAATAAGATATAACGGATAATCATTCTTAACAATGTAACTGTTATATATTAGGGAAGGTCTTTCCTAGCTGTGGGCACAGAGACATGGGTGGATACCGGGGGGACACGTTTTTGAAGCCATCTAATTTTCATGGTTCTTCAGAAACTTTCTCACTGGAAACTTTTTCTTCTGGGAGAGTGAGCCACTAAAGACATTAGGCTTGCATCTTTATTTTTGCCTTTCTGAAATTGATTTATTTAACTGTATATTCTAATTATCTTATTTTTATTTTTAGAGGTATGCCTAATTGTTCCTATCTCAAATAACAAATTATTTTAGAAATACCTGTTGTTTCTGAAACTTTCTGTTATTGTGACATTGGTCAGGGGTTGGAGGGATACACCATAACTTCCTTTAAATTTATTTTCCTTAAATCCATTAGCAAAACTCCAATTCTGACATTTTTATCAAGCTTTATCAGAGCTTATGGATGGAATTTGTACAATCTGCTTATTAGATTGATGATTTATATCAGGAATTGACATAAATGCTGGTTTCTAGAGTCCGCTGTGAGCTTGTTAAGGTCTTGTAAAGAGTTTTGGAGACCAAAAAGGGTAAAATAGTTTTTAAAAAGCCTCATCCATCCATTATCACTAGATAATATGCAATGGGAAGGTAGAAAAAGAATGCCAAGAATCAGACCCACAGGAACAATTGTGGAATGACTGTTTCCCCACCTCCAGAATCAAAAGGCACCTTGGAATCATCTCTGAACATCATTGGGCTGGTACCCAATACTGTCAACCTGCAGTTAGGTACAGCTGCAGAATCTTCTCAAGAACTTTTGTGTCAATAGCTTTTTCTTTGGAAGAAAATAAAACAAATATGATTATATCCATTAAAGGCTACACTTATTTCCTGAACCAATTCCATGAGAAATTCTAGCTATGAAGGCCTCAGGCAAGTTCACTCTAATAAGACATGTGAGTGGACTGAGCCCTATGTGATATGCAGAAACAAGTCTGACTGTTCAAATGTTCATAACCATTAAAATGATCACTGTGAGACATCATCTAGCATGAGACGGCATACAGGAGGCAGAGAGAGGGCTAATTATAAACTGAGTTTAATTAAATCTCTAGAGCTAAACTGAATGAAAAAGGGAAGAAAGATTCTTTCACAGTTTAACTAGAATTTGACCTCCATCGTAGACCCATAGTTTCAGGTATGATTGCCCCACTTTATTAGGTAGAAAAAAACTCAGGAGCAGAGAGGCCAAGGGGCTGGCCCCATATTAAACAGCCAGGAAGAGGAAAAGTTAGATTCTGAGCCCTGATTTGTCTGTCTCTACAGATAATTTCTCTCATTAGATCATTCTGGAGCTGTGGGATAGGAAGAGGTAGGAGAGCAGCCTGGGGAGCCCGGCTGTCTGGCTTTGAATCCCACCTTCTCTCATATAAGTTAGTGACTCTAGGCAAGTTACTTAGCTTCTCTGTGCTTCAACTTCATCACCTGTAAAATGGGAAAAATAATAAATACTGGTGTTAGAATTAAATTCGTGTATATGAATAACCTGGCTACCACATTACTCAAGGCTGTGCTGTTATCATTATACCCTTTTTCCTTCCCAGTTCTTTCCCTTTTTTTCTCAGAAAGAAAAGTATTTAAAAGGAAAATTCTTTGCATAAATTTCCTGAATAATCAAAATGTTCAGTCTTTACTTGGCTTATGGAAATAGAAATACACACACACACACACACACACACACACACACATATATACATATGTGTGTGTTTGTATCAATTTATAAGATCAAGAATTAATTTTAGAAATTGTAACTCCACTAAGACTATGCTACATTTTCTTTCCCCAGATTAATGCAAAATCTACATTAGAATGGCTTTCAATGTTTGAAGAAATGAAACTATTCAGAAGTTTACATAGGGAAGCAATCTGCTTGGATTGAATAAGGTAATACATAAGTATGTAAAACCCTCTCTCTGTAAATGCTGCTTTTAATTAGGGATGGAGCTCTGAAAGAAATCCTAGTTATTATACCCATGAATTGAACTCAGGCAACTATTTTAATTGGAACAGAAAGAACCAAAATGCAGAAGATTTTTCAAGGGAGTGAAAAAAAAAAAAACTAAACCTAGTTCATAGAAAACAACATTTTGTGTTTTTTCCTTCACTCCAGCACAGAGATTGGAATAATCCCCTTGTCAGAGGAGATGGATGGCATACATTCAGGATTCTGCAGGGCATTAAGTAGTTGTTGCCACATCAAACAACTCTCTCCTGTTATTAATACCTAATAAAATCAACATTCTTCTCATTTCCTTAGCTGGAGAATATATATATTATCAAGGGTTTTCTTTTCCGCAACTTTTCTCAATTTTAACACATTAGCCAAAGAAACCTTGACTTTTTGTCTTTTTCCTCCCTTTGGCCATTTTCTTGAGGGAAAGTACATGTTTCTGTCAGTCACCCCAGAGTGGATTTATCTGATAGAAGCAGCCTGTGTTTTTAATGATAGCCAACATCTGGATGAAAAGGAAAAGGAACAGTGGGATGGGGCAAATGATAATAAGTCTGCAGAAGGATGTACTAAAGGTGACTTCAACTCAACTGAGTTCCCTTCTCGCCCCCCTCCCCTGACACACACAGGCCCACACACACTTGATAAGACTGCAGAGCCGATCGCATCAACCCTCCTCTTGATCGGGCTCCCCCATTGCAGAGGGCAGCGGGTGGGGAGGGTAACTAGCATGTGTCAAGAATAGAGCCATGGGCTTTCTACGTGTTGAAAGATGTGGTCGAATAACCATTAAGCCAGCTGCGCAGTCCTGTGTCACTTGGCAATATCTGGGGCCAGTAGAGTTACATCCTCCTCAGTAAGCACATAAGGAATGAAGTGAAAACACCTTTGAGATGGTTTTGAGGTCAACGAAGCCCAAAATAGTAGTAGCAGTAACAGCAGCAGCAGCAGCTGTCGTCGTAGCAGTAGTAATAGTAGTTGTAGTGGTAATAGCAGTGATAAGCATAGTAATAATGGTGCTGGTGGTGGCGGTAGAGGTTGTATAAGTAGTGCATTTTTATTGAGTGCTTAATATATGGCAGGCATTGTTCCAAGTGCCTTATATGAGTTCTCATTGAATCCTTGTAACTGTCTGGTAGAAAGGGCCTACTATTACTCACATTTTACAGAGAAGAAACTGAGGTAAAGAGAAATTAATAATCTGCTTAAGGTCACATAGCTAGTACATATTTGAGGAGGGATTCAAATATAAGTCGCTCTTACACAGAAAGTGAAATTCTTTTTCCTGGTTCATCGTGTCTTGTATATGGTGTTGTGTAAATTTTGTTAGTTTTGTGAAAAGCCTGGGGAATTGAGATCCCTCATCACTAAGTCTGTCTGACTTCAGATTTCATTTGTAACCACCATACAATGTAATCCTCCTTACAATGGAGGGTTGCGGAGTAACGGAATATTTCGGAGTATCGGAATGTTTTGGAGTATCGTGTGAGAAGAAGATACGTTGGCAAGATCTGTGTCTGTTTAGTGTTAGGCATTTGCATGGCCTGTGCTTCCGGGCTTGCTCAGAAGCAGGACACCAAGTTAAACTGGCCCTACTGTTCTTAGCTCTGTAGGTTTAGCTTCATGGTTCTTGCCTTTTTTTCATTTCACATATTCACTAAGCAAATTTCTGATCTTTATTTAAGTGGGCCCCTCCTTGAGAAAGAACATGCTGACCAGCTTTTTTGAATATTGGTCCTCATAACCATTATCTTTTCCATTATCCATTATTTAATTGACTTTCTGGCTCCAATTAATTTGGGGTTTGGTGTATCTTGAGACAGTTGGTTTTGCGTCTCCCAGGAATTAATCACCTCTGGATATACTGATGATTAAAAACATAGATCTACAGAAGCAATGTAGACATTGGACGTGTCTTTAATATCATATTTGTAACATGGCAGTTATCACCTCATCTGTTAAATGCTCTTTCATATGTTACATTTATTTGGGTGATCTTTTTATTAATGTCTGTCTCACACTAAGCTATTAGCAGCAAGAAAGCATGGACCATGTCTTTCTTTATTCATCAGTGAGTCCCCACCATCTGTCATTGGACCCGGCACATTGTAGGTTCTTGATAAACATTTGTTGAATGATTGAAGGCATTTGTCTGATCCTCACCAGAAATCTTTAGTATAGGTAAAGAAGATGACCTTATCCCCATTTTAAAGAGGAGCAAACCAGGGCAGAGGAAAGTTAAGTAACTTGATCATGTTACAGTGTAAGTGGTGAGTTACTAAATCCACAGTGTTTTCATTTTTATTTATTTACTTTTTTGCACTATAATAAATAACTGTTAATATTGTATGAGTTCTCAAGCTTATGCAATTTCAGGGGCTCTCTTTACCAAACAAAACAACCCTGCAAGTACAAAATCAGGAACAGAGTTTGAGGGGGATTGTTAAGTACATGGCCCTGAAACTTAAACTTCACTTGTTTCACGTTTTATCTGTTTCTCATTATGCTAGGCTTTCTTTTGTTCTAATAATCAGTTGTTAAGACCTCTGCCAGACTCTAAGGGAAATGTTGTAATTTTTTTTCTCATAGAATTCTTACATGGATTCCCTTCTTGGAATATTGGTGTTTCTTTTGTTCTGACTCACCTCCAAGGTTCTCAGTGCCTGGGGCCTTTCATGTGGCTCCTCTAAGTAACTTCAGTGATGAGTCTGATTTCGACATGTGGAAAATGGAGCATGAGAGTAGGAAGAGGGACTCTACATGAGTAGAATCATGTCGATGAAGGTCCATGGAGAGTAGAGCTTAAAACTTGCACAGAGAACCATGAAGCAGAGAGGTTGATGTTGGGGGTTGCAGGATGCCTAGAGAAGAATAATACAGGATGGTGTGGGAGGGTGGGTTTGGTCTTCATTATAGATAGCCTTAAGGACTGATGAAAATGTCTTGGGCTTTAGACAACAGGCCCTGGGAAGTAATAGATTTTTGAGTGAGGTGATGACATGATAAAAATTATCTGTATCAAGTAGACAAACCTGAAAGTATTGCTAAGATGTTATATGTTAGCTCTACATTTCAATCATGGAACCAAGGAAAGAGAATATCTTGGAACATCAAAAACATTGTCTTTATTACTCCACTGGGAGTAATCATACGGAAATTATCAGCCATAAATCTTGCCCCTTGCACAGCTATGTATGTACAGTGTCCCTTCTACCTCGCCTGAATCTCTTTCTCAGCCTCTTTGGCTTTTCCTCACTGAGTTCCCTAGACCTCTGTCCTAAATCATCTTTCCTCTGGCTATGCTCTCATCTAGCTCATTGCTTTCAATTTCATCCATGGGTTGGTGACTCCTCGTATCCGTATCTCCAGCCCTGATCTTTAACTTAAGATCTAGACTCATTTAACCAAGAACCCCACCCACACATCTGGCAGGATTTTCAAAGTCAAAATATCTAAATAAGAACTACAGATGGGTCTCCATGTGTCCCCTCTGCTCCCAACCTGTATATCTCCCAGTTCCCTGTCAGAGAAGATACTACTTCCATGGGTTTCCTTCTTCCCTCAGTTCACTCTCGTCACAGGGGTTGCCACTTGCTTTCCCTTTCCATCCAGATCTTTGCATGGTATCTTCCACTCCGTCATTTCATATACCCAGAGAGGCTTTCCTACCAGCCTGAGTTTACCTCTCGTTCTCCCCTGAGTCATTTTCTCCCATCATTTTGTCTTTCTGTGTTGTTCGTGGCACTTATTGTATTCTATTTGGAATTATTTGCTTGATGGCTAATCAATATGTTTTTATGTGCTATATCCTGACTCTTCCTGCCAGAATATAAACTCCTGAAGACACACCGTCTTATTTATTCCTGTATCTCTCTTAAAAAAAAAAAAAAAAAAAAAAAAAAAAAAAAGACCTGGCCTTAAGGAGGCATTCAATTAAAAATTCTTTATAAATGAATAAAATGCATCAATGAATGACTGAATAAATGCATAAACACACATTCTTAGCTGCACCCATGATATCCTCATTTCGTAACAAAACTGTCAATACCAGGCCACTTTCCCTTGACCACATTACTGGCCCCATTCTCATCACATCTGTTGGGAAGGCAGCAGTGCTCTTCTGAGGCTGAAATGCATGCTGCTACAGCCTTCCCTGTATTGCTAAAGGCTAAGCTGTTAAGTCATATGGTTTTTTTTGTTTGGTTTTTTGGTTTTTTTGCGGTACACGGGCCCCTCACCACCGCGGCCCCTCCCATTGCAGAGCACAGGCTCCGGACGCGCAGGCCCAGCGGCCATGGCTCATGGGCCCAGCTGCTCCGCGGCATGTGGGATCTTCCTGGACCAGGGCACGAACCCGCGCCCCCCGCATCGGCAGGCGGACTCCCAACCACTGTGCCACCAGGGAAGCCCAAGTCATATGTTTTTACCAAACCATACTTTTGTACTCTTTTCTTTTTAAACTTCAAGTTCCCTACTTCTAATGAAAATCAAAGATGACAAGATGGAGATACTAAGTAGCTTTAGCTCAGAGAAGAGAAGGAGGATGGGAGACATATGTTGGAGAGACTTACCGGGACACAGAGGGTAACAGAATGAAGAGAGTTCTTGGAAAGCCAACACGTGAGAGGTGAAAAAAAGTGATCTTAGGACAGAGCCTTGTGCAATATCCCTTTTCATGAGGTAGGAGAAAAAAGAATAGCTAGAGAAGGGAGATTTCAAAGCATAGAGGAAGAATCCCACGTGTTCAGTGCTGCACCCAGGAAATGTTTTCCAGAAGTAGAGGCTATTCAAACTGTAAAAGTCTGCACAAAGTCTGACAAGAAATTTGTCAGAAAAAATTTGGGCTTCAAAATTTAGGAAGACCTAAGAGGCCCATTTCCAGGGACGGTAGGGAAGGCAAATTGAGAATAAAAATAAAGCAACAAAATATCTTTTGTTTATAATGTGTTCTAAGATTCCCTTTAACGTGCCTTTTAAAAAATGGTTATATGAGGTATCAGACTAGAAATTCTAGGATCTTAGTTATTTGTGGAAGGAAGGAAGGGAGGGAGGGAGGGAGGGAGGAAGGAAGGAAAAATATCAAAGACATTTTGGAAGAACTTGAGGAAAAGGCCCAGGAATTATAACACTGGCTAGAGTGTGCATTGCTACCTCTTTTAGCAGGATTTTCTGTGAGCCATGCAAGTCCTCCTCCCAATTATCAAAGTCAAGCTTGTGAAAGTGATCAACATAAATTTGGGGAAGGCAGAAGTATCAGCTGATGCTCACATTAAAACTAATACTTTCTCAAAATTTGTTCAGAATCTACTTTGTGCCTGTATTTCTAGCTCCAGCAATTAGTTGTTTTATTTGCAAATAAAGCACTTTCTACAAAGCACATTTCCATCTACATAACAAAGCTCAATAAAGTGTTTTATTCCCTGCTGGCCACTATTACAGTTCTATTTTTTAATCAGCAGATGTTCACTTATTTCTAACTAGGTATAAACATGGCATTGAATGATATCATTGTGGTTCATAGATGTGTGCCGTACTAATCTGAGGTTTAACACCCTTTCCTTTTCTCTTCTCAGAAGTAAACAGCATGCAAAGTACTGAAGTGCAAAACATTTTGTTTAAGGTGGATACATTAGTTTGCATAATGGATTAAAACTTAGAAAAGAAAAAGTGAAACTCACAACCCTGCCATGAGAAATCTGCTCATTGTTGAGATGCCTACAAGGGACTTGCCATTTCTGTAACTCTTTGCTTCTTTGAAAATATGGATATGGTCTAGTGACTTGAAAAGGGAAAAATTCTATAATGTCTATAGGAAAATCAAACACAAAATTTAGGATAAAAACATCAAAGAAAACAGATGTCTGCTTTTATCTCTTGTTACAAGAAAACACTTCAAAGAAAATCAAACTACTCTCTTTTCACTTCATTGCATAAGATTTCCATGGATAACTCTTACATTCATTCCAGCCATGTTTGGATATGATACAATATATTTAATGGACATTTCATTCATAAAACCTCCTCTCTCAGTGCATGTTACAGAATTAGCTTCTTTGGATATTAGAGTATTTATCTTATCCTGCTGGCTTGTTCATGTTTTCACAAATGACCTATGTCACACAAATGTTTTGCACATATTTCTCCCAAGTGGATATATTTCTGGATAAATTGATTCCTAGACAAAGAAGCTACAACAAAACAAGATCACATCTCTATCTCAAATATGTATTCTTCCCCTCCTTTTTAATTCAGTCTACACAAATATAAGACCTTCTACTTAGCCATATAGAATGCAGTATTTATAAAAATAAGGCATTGGGAGCTTCCCTGGTGGCACAGTGGTTGAGAGTCCGCTTGCCGATGCAGGGGACACGGGTTTGTGCCCCGGTCCGGGAAGATCCCACATGCCGCAGAGTGGCTGGGCCCGTGATCCATGGCCGCTGAGCCTGCGCGTCCGGAGCCTTTGCTCTGCAACGGGAGAGGCCAGAACAGTGAGAGGCCCGCGTACCACAAAAAATAAAAATAAATAAAAAATAAAAATAAGGCATTGATTCAATTAGCATAGCATGCTTACTAGCATCAGCTTGGAAACTTCTCTTCTAGACTGATTATCTGAGATTGTGGCAGTGATTTTAAAGGTATTACCATTTAGATCTGTGTTTCTTTTTTTTTTTTTAAGTATTTATTTTATTTATTTATGTGGTTGTGCCAGATCTTAGTTGTGGCATTTGAACTCTTAGCTGTGGCATGCATGTGGGATCTAGTTCTCTGACCAGGGATCGAACCCGGGCCCCCTACATTGGGAGCTCAGAGTCTTAACCACTGGACCACCAGGGAAGTCCCAGATCTGTGTTTCTTAAAGTTGAGTATATTTAATTAGTATTTAGTAAAATCCTGTATATTCCCGGGCACTATTCTGAGTGTCTTACAATTGTTAACTCATTTAACCTTCATAACCTTCAGTCCTACCAGGTAGGTTCCATTAACATTCCCATTTTACAGGTAAGGAAAGTGACACCTAGATCTAAATAATGTATGCATGGTAAATGGTTGTATTGAGTACAGGAACCCAGGCAGACTGACTCCAGAATATATAACGACTATGCTACTCGTAAGAAAATCTGGGGATGCTTGTCTAAACCCAGATCCCAGAAACTTATCACCCACATTATTCTATTTGGCTAAGGTCCCAGAATTTGTATGACTTCGTGCATTTGTTGGCTTGCTTAACAAGCACCTTCAATGTTACTATCCTGATACAGCTGTATCATATATTTCTTTCTTTTTTTTTTTTTTTTTTTTTTGCGGTACGCCGGCCTCTCACTGTTGTGACCTCTCCCGTTGCGGAGCACAGGCCCTAGACGCGCAGGCTCAGCGGCCATGGCTCACGGGCCCAGCTGCTCCGCGGCATATGGGATCTTCCCGGACCGGGACACGAACCTGTGTCCCCTGCATCGGCAGGTGGACTCTCAACCACTGTGCCACCAGGGAAGCCCTGTATATTTCATTTTTGAAAAGGAAACACTGGCTTAAGTCCTCTAGTCCTTGTTCCCTGGGCTCTAAAGTTTACTCTACACCTGCATTTATTTTACCCATATGAAAAGGAAGGGACTTATTACATGGTATGAGTTTTATGGGTGCCAAGAAGATTTCATATGCTTCCCAAGCCCTTCGTTTTAATATGTATTTCCAATATTTTTCTTCACCTAGACTGGTGCCTTATGAAAATGCAACATCTCCTCTTAGGAATGTAGTAACACTTACAGTGTTAATTTATCATTTGTGCTCTTAGTGCAAATGAAGAATTAGAAAACAAGCTTTGAGATCAGGCTCTGGAGTAGGGAGTGTAAGTGTAGGGGGTGCCTAAGAAGAAAGTGGGAGAGAAGGGCCTGGCAGATGCCGCCACAAAATATGAGTGAGCAGCCCAGGAGGGTGCTGAGGATAGCTCTGGCTTGTTGGTTTTGCCTAGGGCTGGCTGTGTTGCTGATGATACAGGCAGGTGGTTTTAAAACCTTATCAGTCAGCTTCAGGTATCACTCCTCCTTAGAATCAGCATCTCTGGCTGACATACCCTCTTTGTCAGTAACTCATTTATAGATTTTGCTGCTTGTGAATTTCATTATCTAAACTCTTTAGGCAAATAGGATGTAAAGTAACCCAGACTGGAGATGCATTTTGGTATTGATCATGCTGGGGCTATGTATAGTAAAAAAGTTAAAAATCGTCACGTCAGATCAAATACTATTGAATCAGCCAGGAGAGGGAATTGAACACAAAGATCCTGACTGCAGTTTCTTTGCATTTAGCATCTCTATGAAATGGCAAGAGAAAGAAACAGAACCTTAGCTACTCAAGCATTTCTATTTTAGCTGGTTCAAAGCCAGAGTTGATTGTGGAGCTTGACAGCTACAGCGTTTCTCACCTAAAGTAATTAGTAGTAACAGTACCTAAAAACTAAACCTCTTGAAAAAGGAGCCACCATGCTGCTGGAAGATAGCTACCTTCAGCCAGTTATAAACCAGTTCCATTTCAGCCCCCGTGAAATTTTTAGCCCACTACTTACAAAAGAAAGAGTCTAATTGTTGCAGCCACTATAATTTGAAATAATTGACTTGAGTGTTACATCATAGTTCTTGCAAAACCAACAAGTAAGAAGGCCGTTTGTAGCATTACAGTAAATAAAGTATTCCACCACCAACTTGAAAGCATTTCCCCCTCTCCTGGGAGTATTAATGTCTGGCTATGGCTTTGAAAGGAAATGTTACCTTTGCTCCAGCGTGTTTCCACATCTTTTTCACTGTAGTAAATAAAGGGAAGGAATTAAATAGCATTTAGTCATTCCAAAGGTCAAAAGGAATATTATAATTCCAGAAAACTTCACTTTGTAGCTAAAACCCTTTATTGTTTTGGCTTGGCAGCTTTACTGGAGAGGACAGTTTTCAAGACTGAATTACAGAGCTGAACATGCATTAAACCCAATGGGCTTACTATTGTCAAATTATTTATGTCACTTATGAATTTTAGCAGTTTGACCATAAAGAACAAACAGCCAAGTTTTTATGAAAAGAAATATTCAGAAATACTGAAACTATTCTTTTGCTTCTTGTAACTCAAATCCACATTATGATTGAGTCAGAGAAGGCATATTAATGGTAGAGGACTAGAAAGACACATCATACCTTGAACATTTTTATAAGGCTCTGTTTAAATTCCTATGGCACAATACAGAGCAGCATGGTATAGTGGGAAGACCATTATCTTTTTGAATAGCATAGACCTAGGCTTGAAACCAATGCATCTTAACCGTAGGACTATGATCAAATTCTAAGACCCTCTGTGGCTCATCTGTGAAATAGGGATAAAAATATTACCTAGCTCATGTTTTATTGTATGAACCACAGTAGAAACAGTCCATAGAGAGCTCAGCATAGTATCAGATTCTGATTTAGAACACGGTAAATGTCATCTAGTATTGTTACTAATATCATCGTCATCATTATTGCCACAGTTTTTACAGTAATTCAATGAATTTAGCTTTTCTGGATAAATCTGATAAACTGAACACTGTGACAGAGAATGGAATAGGGGTGATATTTCTCTTTCAAAGTCATAACCAAGGGCGTCTTTTCAGTTTGGTGGACTATTACCTAATTTACTGTAATACGACCATGGTGTAACCCCATAGCCAATTATGTCAAATTTTGGTGGCTAGAACAATTAGACTTCTTCAATAACAATGTACCAGCTACAGAGGTTTCTATTTATGCCTAGGCATACACTAGACTATAATTACAATCCTCTTTTGATATTAGTTATAACCATTTGATTGACTTCTGGCAAATGAAATGTGGTTGAAAATGACAAATGCCACTTAGGTCTGACGTATGAAAACACACAAAAACCTCTTCACCATACTACCCTCTGGCTCTTTCCCCATCTTCTAGCTGGAAATGAACAACCATCCACATACAGAAGAAGTATCCTAGGTTCCCTGGATGCTACAGGAGCAGAATTTCCCTTTAGGAACAAACACGAGAACACCCTCAGGTGCAATTTATGTTAGAGAGAAACAAACTTACATTGTGTTATGCTAACAAGTTTTGAAGGTTTATCTATGAGAACAGCTAATAGTGACTTAAGTGACATAAGCATACTTGCTTACCTTTCCCCTTTCTGGAAACCACCTTAAAAATCACAAGGCAGGTATTTTTAATTGTAGTATTGAAAAGCATGAAGTTGAAGCTGACTGGTTTAGTAGATCAGAAAAAGTACAAAACCAAGGGAAAATTATTTGCAATCTAGAATTTCTCAACTATCCAAAATATCTAACCAGAGTGAAAAGTAGAACATACACAGTGTAACATCACCCAAGATGTTGAAGAATATGCTCTATCAAGACAGGGAAATAATCAAGATATACATGAAGAAGAGCATCCAATACAGGAGAGAGGGAATGGGAATTTCCAGGATGGTACTGATGGGAAGTACCAGAAATGTAACTGTACAGCAGTCCTAGAAATCAGCCAGGCTGCAGTGAAGTGAGAAAGAAATGGAATTATAAGTCACCTTACTGTTTGTGTATGGAATAGTGATAAGTACATGGGAAATGGAGTACATGAAAAAATGAAACAATATTAATCTCAGGGGAGGCAAAATACTCGATGAAAAAAGAAAGCATTTATATCATAAAGCATGGCTCTATTGTGGTTAGTATTTGCATGACAAATATGAACTAATTAAAAAAAAATAATCCAATAGGGCTTCCCTGGTGGCACAGTGGTTGAGAGTCTGCCTGCCGATGCAGGGGACGCGGGTTCGTGCCCCGGTCTGGGAAGATTCCACATGCCGAGGAGCGGCTGGGCCCGTGAGCCATGGCCGCTGAGCCTGCACGTCCGGAGCCTGTGCTCCGCAACGGGAGAGGCCACAACAGTGAGAGGCCTGCGTACAGCAAAAAAAAAAAAAAATAATAATAATAATCCAATAAAAACTATGACACAACAATATCAAAAGGCTGGGAGGAAGGGGTGTGTTTGTATATGTGTGTGTGTGTACGTGTATTGAGAGAATGATTTTAAAACATGGATCCTTATTTTCCAAAGGAGGGATTGATTAGAAAATACCTAAAACTGAAAAATTACAGCTAAAAGCACAATATGAGCCTGTTACATAGAAATGGGACTGTAAATGTCACCACATCACCTGAAAAATAGGTTAAAGCATGGAGAATTGTTGTCTTTGGGAAGCAGGAATCAAGGACAGGAGGGGATAAAATGGGTAAGTCTTGTAGAACTTTAACATTATGTATGTATAAGTTTGACTTAAGAATTAAATGTGTTTATAGATGTCACACTCCTTTCCCTAACCTGTGGCCTCATTTTTCTTTTCCTCAGTTAGTCCAGCTACTCTAGCCCTCTTTCATTCTACTGGCTTTGCATAAGAATTATCTGCAAGCCTTTTATAATGCAGATTCTCAGGTCTACCTAGACTTACTGAACTTCTTGACAGCAGACTAGGGTATTAGTAATTTGTTAAACATAGGCCACTCCAACACTTACCTAGGTTAGGCATTATTCAGCTACACTGTGAAGAGGAGTATTAATATGACTTATACTAGATAATGTTTCTGGAGCATTTGCCAAGTATCAGGAAACGTTTCAAGTACTTTACATGTATCTATTCCTCACTAAAATATTATGAAGTGTGTACACTTATTTTCATTTGCAGATGAGGCTCAGAGAGGTTAAGTAAATTGCTCAGTCACATAGGTCAACAGTGGTGAAAGCACGATGCAAACCCCACTATCTGATCATGGATTTGAGCAATGTTTAATCACCACTCTATACTGTTCTGCTATGCTAGTCTTACAGATCACCTCTTATACCCATTCATTCCTCAATGGTTCAACTAGACCTTGAAAACTATTGTCAGTGATTATCATGAGTTATGTTAATTAATGTTTCCTGTTCTAGTAGTGTTTGCATTTCTAACTATAGAATAAGAGGTAATAAATTTTTGTTCACGGAACTCCACATTCAGTGAATAGATTGATAAAGCTATGTCAGTCATAGAGAAGACCTTTAGGAGTAGTGCATTTCTAATGTGTAAGTCATCACCTGTTCCAGGGATTTCTAAACGTGGCTGGTTGGAATTCCCCTGGAGTACTATTGAAAAAAAAAAAGAGAGAGAACGAGAGAGAGACCTACTAAATCAAAATCACAGAGAGGGTAACTTGGCAACTATAGTCTAAGAATGCATCCCTAGATATTCTGATGATCAACCAGATTTAAAATCACACCACCTATGCAGAGAGTCAGACCAATCTCATGTTCCTTTGCCATGTTTCTTGTCAATAGCAGGAATAACATTTCTGTGCTTAGGCAAGGAATTCAAATCACACATCATCAGTATACACTACGTAAGGACTCAATACTAAATATGGAGTTAAATAAAGCAGAAAGGACATATTCATGGTTTGACTTTTTCAGAAGGATTTCTCAATGCTTTTAAAGTTATCTTAGAAATTGTGTAAGTTTTGGTGATTCTTAACAATGAGAGGACATAGTGAAATTTATTTCTCTCTCTTTTTGTGTGTGTGTGTGTGTGGTATGTGGGCCTCTCGCTGTTGTGGCCTCTCGCCTTGCGGAGCACAGACTCCAGACATGCAGGCTCAGTGGCCATGGCTCACGTGCCTAGTCACTCCGCGCATGTGGGATTTTCCTGGACCGGGGCACAAACCTGTGTTCCCTGCATCGGCAGGCAGACTGTCAACCACTGCGCCACCAGGGAAGCCCTATTTCTCTCTATTTTTGTTCCACCATGTATTGGTTGCCAAGTTGAGAGCCACAACCTGGAAGTTCATTTAGAATGTCATTCTGCCTTGTTTTGTTCTTTTTGAGTCTGACCTTTACTTGATCCAAATATCATTTTGTCTGTAAATAGTAAAATGAGTTGCTGGCCACTCAGTATTGCAAAATAGGTGAAACACTTTAAAAGATTTTCCGGCTGGCACAGAAGCTATTATTGTGCAAAGTTAATCTCTTGAAAATGTTTTACTATTGACAGCATTGCTTGCCATAATTAGGCAAGTAGGAGAGTCACTTATGAAGCTGTAACAATTGGGTATTATGCTTTCATCTCAAATGATTTCAAATACTAAATGTTCATAGAGTAGGATTTTAAAAAGGTCTTTGCATCTTAAAGGCCACTTAGGCTATAGTGGAATTGACTAAGCCCAGCATGTGCCAAAATGTTTTTGCATCCTTAGGTAATAAAATTGTGAACTCCTGTAGCTACAAGGGAATTTGAGACATTATCCTGTCCCAAACTCCCTAACCCAGCTTTTGGTAAGCAGGTCATTTACCTCATCCCAGACATTTAGGCATTATTACCTGCCTACTGTGGTATTTAATAAACTCTCCATCAGGAAATGCTTTTATATATCTGAAATGTACTGGTTTCCCCCCCCCCCCCAGAATTCTGGTGGGAAAAAAAGGCTGTTTTAAGGTTGAGGGCTCAAGCTGCACAGTAAGTCTTGGGATCTGTTCTCCCATTTGGAATGTGGTAGCTCTATAATTTGGTCCTTAGCAGGGAACCCAGAGCCATCACACACAGTTATGCTCAAAAGCACCAAGTAGAATGGTAGTTGGGGGGGGGTGTTGAATTCATATGCACTCCTGTCTCTAAACTCAACACCTGCCGGAATGTTATGTCCACCCTCAAGAAGTATCTTTTTTTAATCTTCTACACCAGGGAGAAGCCCACAGGGGAATTTTTTTTTCCCAACTTGCTCAAAGTTACCCTAATAACAGCACTGAAGAGAGTGGCTAGAATAGTGAATCTTAATTCTCAGAGTCTAGACTCATGTTGGATACTTTTTTTTTTTTTCTAATGAGAGAAATTGTGATAAGGCAGGTCTGTGGTAAGCTTAGGCCGGGCAATCTGTTTTTCTCTTGTTTTATTTTGTTTTTGTTTTTTCAAACAACACTCCTGGTTACTTGGATACAGGTGGTCCAAAACATTGCTTTCAGGAAAAGTGTGTGGCTGATTTCACTTCATTAGCTTGTTACCTGGTTGTCTAATCGAGCTACTACCATTGGGATCATGGAGGCTTGTGACTGTCTGCTTGTACCTCATTTGATTTGCAGTCAGAGGCCAGTAGAAGTCTTCAGGTTATCTATGAAGTTGACCAGCAACCAGCAACATCCATTTAACTCTTGTCACTACATATTTCACTCTGCTTATTTTTTTATTCTCACTTTAGGTATCTCCTGCATGCTTTCTTTCCTTTATTCAAAAGACATTTACTAAACCTACTCTGCACAATGCATGGTGTTTGAAAGACCAGGATGATCCAATCACAATTTAGTGGGCTGCTTCAGATAAGCACACAGATAACCCCAAATTAAGGTGTAAAGTAATACATTTCATAAAAATTGCAGTACTTTAGAGCAGAAGATAAAATACCATTAATGTTATTGTGACATGATACATGATTTTATACTATTTACAGAAGCAAAGACAGGATTCAGAGATACTAATAATTGGATTCAAAAAACAAAAACTATATCCATTGGTTCATATATTTTATCATTGTTTTCCTTCAGGGTATTATATTAGTACTGATAGTTAAGTCAATTGACTATGGCATTTCCTGTGTGCTATATATAATTATAAATTTGAACATTTTCAATTGAAATTTTTATCAGATATAAATGTGTAGCATAGATTAAAATGACAATTCCTTACAGGGTATGTATTTCTAACTTTCAGTTTATATGTTTGTTCCAGTGTTGTTTTTTGTATTGCAAATCTAGAAATAAATTTTGATTTAGATTTGACAGCATAATGCTTTAAATATGTTAAATTGTTTTAGCTCTGACAGTTTATTTTTTAGTTGGTTTGGTGTATAACAGTATTGCTTAGATTGTAATCTCTTTAGACTACCAGTACCTGTACCAGTGTATGCTCAAGATGTTCCTTGAGCATACAATGTGTGGCAAGCACACTGTTCTAAGTGTTGGGGAAACAGAGATTAAAAAAAAAAAAAAGTCCCTGACCTTGTGAGCCTTACACGAGGGGAGATATGGTGCTGAAGGTAAGTCCAAATTCAGAAAGCAGGTGGAAAGAGCAACTTGTATTGTCTTATTTGTTTCAATTGATGCCTTTCAAATATGCTTCTTTATTCTTAGTCACTCAAGTCTTAGTCGCCCCATTAATCACACACCCAATCGTATTCACTACCTGTAAAACAACAATTTAAAGTTAGGATGCCCTTTGCTCAACTCACCCTTTTATTCTCTTCTATAGCTTTGGATAAACTCTATTAAAGGTATGATGTAAGAGAAAAAATACTGACAAGAGTATCATAACTTTCTATCTCATTGCAGTTTAGATCAATTTCGAATGGTGATTGGACAAAACACTTAGCTTCTCCAGGAGTCAGTTTCCTCAGTTGTTTCCCCCAGAGGTTCCACTTATAAGGAAAGAAAAAAGAAAAGGCAAGGAAAAAAATAATTCTTTAACAAGTACTTACTTAATGACTCTTCTATGCCAGATACTGTTCTAGGAGTTAGGGAATCAGCTGACTTGGTGAATAATTATTTATAATATGTCAGAGGTGGTATAAGAGTGCTAAGGAATAGGAAAGGATAAGGGGATGACAAGGAAGTAGTGGGCGGCTGTTTTGTTTTATGTGGGTTTTTTTTGCATATGGGTTGTCAGCTTCCTTGGGAAGATGACATGTGAGGAGAGAACAAAAGAAAGCAGGTATTCAGTGGTGGAAGGGCTTTCCAGGGGGAAGTAACAGGAAGTACAAAAGCCCTGAGGCCAGAGAGATGGAGGATGCCTTGAAAGCCCAATAAGAACTTCATATTTTTCTCTGAATGAGATGGGAAATCATCTGGAGAGATTTAAGCAGAGCAGTTGAGATGAGTGTTTACCAGTATCAGAAGGAACACGGTGAAAAATGTGACTACAGAGTTGGACAAAACATGTTTTTCTTGACCAATTACCTGCAGCATGGAACTCTTTGACAAGCTGAATGATGTCATAGTTTTTCTTTCCAGGAAAAAAAACACATATTTCTATACATGTAAAAGTTGTGTTTAGGCATAGTATTTCAAAACTTCTATATTTTTTAAATCCGTTCTTGGTGATTCTCTTTCAACTGTAGTAGATCTCTTGGAGGAAAATACTTGACTGGGGCTATACATCAGAACTTAACGCTTTACATCACTTGGAAAGCTGGAAAAGCAAAAAACAAAAGCAAAACAAAACAAGAAAAACAAAAGAAAGCAAAAAGCAACTCATCATCATGTTAAAGAAGACAGTCATCCTGGCATTACAATATAAATAGAGACCAATTTAGGCAAGAGACATAGGAGAAGTCTGGAAATCTCTTTCAAGATGTGATAATTTATCCAGTGGAAATACCATTGCATGTAAAAAGCTTCATTGGATGGAAAACTTAATGCAGTTTGTCCGAGGTTAGAAACTATGGAATCATATTAAATGAAGATCCTAATAGAGATACACAGAAATCCTAAATAAAATATTATTGGTAAGGGTTGTAGGTATTTGGACTTTCACCTTTTGACCAGAGAATCTGAAGTATTCACTTCGCTTTAGGATTTCAGAATTTTTAGTAATATTATTATTATTCTTACAAGGAGATATGGCACTGTCTCTTTAAAAAGATCGACATGCTTTGTGAATTGTGAATCTCTGCTTTGTTTTCAAAGACAGATGGATCCATTTCCCACTTAAATAGTGATCTTCACTGTCTGCCCTTTGAATAAATGCTGGGAAAGTGTCCGATAGGCATGTATTTATCTTACAGCTTGACAAATGGAATTAATGCCAAAGTGTGAAGCCATTACTGTGTAGGGGAATAGAGGTCCTACAAATACATTTGCTATTTCACTTTCTCTGCATGTTCTGTGCATTGAAGCCTGGGTTAATGATATCCTCAGAAACTGTATGGCCTGTTAAATGGTAGTGGTGATGAAATATGGTTGGTCACTGCTTCCAAAAGAATAGCTTTATTTGGTAATACATCCACAGTGTTGGAAGGGTGAAGATTAGAGTCAGAAGTATGCGGCAAACACCCAAAAAGAAGAAACAATACCCCCAACCTCTGGAAGCATATTCTCTGGTCCTGGAGTTTCTCCCTCTTAGACTAAGAACCAGCCACTATCAGCAGCAACTACCTTCTCAAGGAGGTCTCTCATCATGAATGCAAAGGTATGGTCACCTCGTAGTCCATATCTCTCAAGATAACATCTGAAGCTGTGACTTGGCTTCATCCTCAGAAAGCATTAGAACCACCACAGAAACATAGCAGAGGTAAACGATGCCCTCACTTATGAGAATTCAAACTTCACATTTTTTTGGTAAAAGAAAAGAAAAGCAGTGATAAATCTCTTTAGCCCTCCCTTCCTAATGCCATATCGCCCCTCCCCCTCCTTATCCCCCTCTCTTTTCTCACCTCCCCTCTCCTTCCCATTTCAAAGTAGACCCAGGTTTTCACCACCCTCAGGAATAGGAAAACCTCAGGGCAAAGTGAAATCAAAGTACTATAGTCAAATCTTAGCTTTTTGAGTTTTCCAGAGCTAGGTCCTCCAGATTTAAAGAAGTTTCAAGGATAATTTTGACAATCAGTGATGTTTGCCTTAATTTGCCTTGTTGAATTGAGAACCTAGCTCTTGTATTTGAAGATACAGTTTCACTGCATTTTCAGTCTGCTTCCAAATTAGCTGTTTTGTTTTGCTTTGTTTTGTTTTTTTAAATCAAAACATCTTGTCTCCTAAGAGCAGGGACTCTATCCTATTCACCTCTAAAACCTCACAATGCCTAGATCAGTGCTTTGGACAAAGCAGATGCATATTAAACACTTAAGTTGAATTATATAAGAACCTCCTACCATCCTTTAAAGAAATTTTAGTCAGCTATGCATCCCATACACTGCCTAGCCAATCTAAGACTATAGATGAAAGATTTTCTGTATGCTTTTTATTTAAAATTACCGTTTCTCCTTGGGGAACAGCATAATCTCTGAACTTGTTTTTAAATTGGAACACTGGAATGATTAAAGTTTGGTATTATTTACCTATCAAAAGTTATTTTCTACTGAATATTCTTCCTTAAAAATATTCAGATTTTCTAAAGCCATTCTACCAGATAATCTAAATCCATAGGACACAAAGTAGCAATTTTATTTGATGCTGATATATTCTCTTTAGGTTTTCCTTTAAAGCACATCTATGCGAAATCCACTGAGCACAAAAAAGGACCTCTATTTCTAGTATCCACTGATGCCTTTTTGAGCTTCCCTTGATTGGGAATTTAGCATTAACAAAGGAATTTGTGATGTCATATACTCTGTGCTCTAATCTAGTATTCGTCTGTGATATCATTCATAATTACTATATATTTAAATCTCAGTTTGCAATTCAAGTGTCAAAGGAGAAATAGTACTGGGAAGGTCTTCATTATCAGTTACGAGCTGCTGTAAAACTTACAATGTTAAAACATCCTTTGAAACTGACATTAGAGACCTGAAAAAGGGATAATATAAAATTGATCAAAACCTATATTTCAAAGCAGCTTTCCCCACCATCCGGGGCGGGGTGGGGGAAGAGGCTTTATATAGAAGTGGTTTAGGGTTATTTCATACATGAACACTTAAAATCAGACAGACAGGTCTCTCCTTTACTGGAAAACAAACAGATAAATAGATATATAAATACATGAATAAATGGATACACTAGATCAGGAATAAACTCCAGAAATATACCAGCTCACCACGAACCTCATCTCTCTAAAGGGAAAAAAATCACGGAAGCTCACTGACTGCAAAGGTTAATTAAGATTCTGGGGGACATCTCCAGTGTAGCAGCTGACAAGCATTTCATTAGGGAAGCAGTCTGAAGCTTCAGTGAGATTCTGGAGAACAAACTCACCAGGCCAGATTGCTGAGAGGTAGAGAGATCAGAGCTGGATGGGGTGAATGGACTTGAACATTGACAAAGGTCTGCATCTCTTCCTGAAATGGCACCCATTCCACTCCCCCCAGAAATCTTTCTGCCCAGAACCACATAGCACTTAGCAGCAGCATTACCTGTCATTGAATTGTGGATTCCTGCACTTGAGAACTTAATAGATCATTAGTTTTCCCATCAGAAAATCCACACTTTAGAATTCTGTCTTACCCCATGCATATGTTATATGTCTGTACTTAAATTGTGAACAATGTATTTCAGTTTTATTCTGGCTTCAGGTAGTACACAGGGACTCTGGTAATAGTTTATCATTCCTAGTTCCCATCCACTCCACTAGTTTGGGAAGGACAAAAAAAAAAAAAAAAAGCTTAATATAATTATCTTTAAGGTTTTTTTGTTGTTGTTGTTTGGTTTTATTTGTTTGATTATTGATTTGACTTCTCAGACTCAATCACTATGTTGAAAGAGGTATACTTTCCCATTAATACTATTAGAAATTGGGAACCAAACTTATTTGTTCCATACAAAGAGACCAAGATAATTATTTTGGAGATCATAAAGATGTAAAAGCAACATTTGAACCACAGAAGGTGAAATCACAGCTCAGTAACAAATTCTCATAGCAAGAATGACTTGTAATAATTATGTCCAGATTAATTGGAGAGATAAATAGAGGCATAAGAGAGGAACTTTCAAGACACATATAATAGAGAAAGAACCAGAATTATTTTTAGATTATTTTTACACCATCCATGTGTTCTTGTGTTTACCTATGAAACCCCAGAACAATAGAGTCTGGTAGTTTTTAAGTTGTTACCGGGACCTTGGGTCAGCCTGTTGAAGTTATGTCATGAGTGTTAGAACAGTTTCCAGTTCTTCTGCTTTCCATTGTCTTATTTTCCTGGACTTCTTTCTGAAGGTAAATGCCCAACACATTACACAGTCACGTTGCAAATGTCTTATGATCTGTAAAGCCAGTCTCCAAAGTAAATAAAACACCACCCAAACCCACTTTGTCAGCAGCTTATCAAAAGGCATTTTTTTCATTGGTCTCATTTTTCCTTTATGCTGTGTTTGAAGGCAAGTTTTATATTCGAAAGACTAAATGAACACTTGGACAGCAATTGATTGTCTCCATCACATCCCTGCTGGATATGCATCCACCTCATTTTCCAATAGGGCAGCAAGGGCTCTGAATCTTCAGTCTTAGCACAGATCCCCAAGGATTGGGTATGGCAAAAAAGCTGACAAACCTTTGTTACCCAGAGCTCTGGCCATCAAAGGCAGGGTCCGGGATGGGGCAGAATCTGCCTCTCTTGCTGTTTCCCTGATCCTCGAGATCAATTGATTACTTTGATCCTTAAAGCAATAAAGCTGACACTTCTCAGAAACACTAAATTCGCTGCCTCTCAATTTTGACTAGTGGGACATGTACGGCAGTAGTCTGCTCTTCAGAATCACAAATTCAGGGCTGGCTGAGGGACTGTCACCCCTGACTGTCCTATCCTTATCACTTGCCCAATATGGAGACATGTGCATCTTTAACAGGAGACCTTTTAGTGGTGAAATCAGCACGTCACAGGCAAATACATTTATTATAACGTTAAACGACTAAAGCTGTTTATCCTGTGAACATAATGGTTTTCTGTGTCTTTAGTTCATCTTCATGTGTTTTAGTGCCCAGCTTCTCTCAAAAACCTCTTTTGAATGCAGTTATTCATTTCAGAGAATAGCTGTAAGAGGAAGAAGAATAAAACAAAATTAGCAGTTGATCAAGGGTACTTTAGGCTGCCACTCTTTCCATTAGCAACTTGATTTGATGTGAGTGCAATGCTTTTCCTGGTACATTATGATAGAATAACCTGACAGAAAGGAAAACCAAAGAAAAACTAAAACTTGATCTAAGATACAGCCACCTGCCACCCTTTCTATTAGCATTTTAATCAGATGGGAACTGGGTGGTGTCTTAGTCTCAGTTCCCAGGAAAGGCTTTCTCATTTAACAGTGCCTTATCCTTATCAAGTGATCCTGAGCTTTTTTTAAGGATTTAGTTAGTTAATTAGTTACTTAGTTATTAAAGATTACCTCTGCTTTTCTGTTGGCAATAGAAGGTGTTTAGCAGACACTTCTTCACAGCAGAAGTCTAATGCTGCCTTTTGATGACAAAGTTTAAGTCTTCATCAGGACTGAGGTATGCAGTTTCACACACACACACACAAAATTCCTCTGTTAGTACCTTTGTTAAAGTGGCTTCCTGCAAGAGAAATTAGTTAATAGTCAAACTTTCATTCTTTTTGCTTTAAATTATCCACTGCCTTAAAAAGGAATAGAATAGAAAATATTCTTTTAAATCTTAGGGAGCCAATTCATTCATCATTCATTGAAGTCACCACATTAATTCTACAGTATCGGGTTAAGAGAAAAAAAAATGAGCATTTGATCTCCAAATGGATGTTTGTTGCACACACATGGAAATGAAGCTGAGACAGTTTTGATTCTAGCTCTGCCAGGTTCATTGCTCTCCTTCCCCTAAGGGCTTTCTAGAACTGGGCTTTGTGACCTGGCTTCGTATGTCCGATGTGGGGTTTAAGAATCCGGGAGGGAGGGGGGGTCAGAGCCATCATAAAGGAATGTTTTTCTTCTTCTGAAATCTTAACTCAAAACATTTTATTTTCATGCCTGATTGATCAATTATCAACTGGAAGCAAAGGATATGAGTCCATTTCGACCCTTTTAAGGATGACATAACCATCTTTCGTAACAATTGCTTCATCTCCTTTTTTTATTCTCAGCCCCTCTCAGCATCCACAAAGACTCAAAAACATTTTCTGTACCTCTGTGTTTGGAAACAGTAAGGATCTGAAAATTTGAGCAATAAAAAAAAGCATATTTTTATTACTATCATTTTTATCCAAAGGGAAAAAATCTTATTGCTTTGAATTCCTTAAGTTGCCACCCAGTAGAGATAGGGCTCTGGCTCACTGTATTTTTATATTTTTCCGAGACTTGGTGTTAAAGTTCCCTTTTCAAAATCATTTCTCATATGCATATTCCCTAACTAAGAGTCTTTTCACATCAAAGTTACACTTTGAAGCTTTCTAGCAAAGTAGCAGCTAGGCAATCTATGACAACAGCAATAATTTATTTGTGTCGTTTTATCAGAGAGAAAAAAAAGTTTCATCCTTATTTAAAAAGCAGTTTTAAAGCCTAATTAACTAAATTGATAGTTTTATGTATGTAAATTGCCATAACAGAAGAAGGGAATATGCAAGATGGGGTGGGGGAGAGTAGAGGCAGCCTGCCCTTGTCTAATGATGCCGCTTTATTAAGCAGATCTGTATTCTCCCCGTGTATTCTGAAGCCTGCCTATGGGGTTATAATTTTTAACAGGGGGATCTGTATCAAAATGAATTTAGATGTTTAGAAGCTAATCTACCCACAGTAGAGAATGAGGCCTTAGGAGAGTGAGACCTGTTCATTATTTGGAGATTTATTACTTTGATGCCTTTATATATAAGGTACAGTAGTGCACTTTAAAAATCAGATTCTGGAAAAGAAAAAAAATCTCACCCAGTCAGCCCAGTGACCAATGGCAAGGTACATAATGCTGCCAAAGTATTTTCATTACCCTGTAAAATTCCTGTGTATCTGGTATATATGTTATAAAGCTCTAATAACAGCTTATCTTTATATAAAACACAGCCATGTACAAACATATTTAATATATATTTCCCTATATATATTTAAGTATTACACTATTAAATACACTGTTTGTATAGCAGTTACATTAAAATGTTATTTTCATTTACATAAAACTTATTCAATATGTACTTATTTATTTGTAAGTTTATATAAAATGTTTATTAGGTTGAACCAACTGAAACTTCTGGAACGCAGCTGCGTTTGACCCATGAGAATGGTCATTCTGTGTGATTCAATGGACTATACATAGAAGTAAATATAATTCCAGTTGATATATATTCACTAAAAATAAAATTTGGAATAGTTTTTCTAGTGATTCTTCACTTTTTTTTTTTTTTTTTGCGGTACGCGGGCCTCTCACTGTTGTGGCCTCTCCCCTTGCGGAGCACAGGCTCCGGACGTGCAGGCTCAGCGGCCATGGCTCCTGGGCCCAGCCGCTCCGCAGCATGTGGGATCCTCCCGGACCGGGGCACGAACCCGTGTCCCCTGCATCGGCAGGCGGACTCTCAACCACTGCGCCACCAGGGAAGCCTGTGATTCTTCACTTTGATCATGAAAATGATGAAGGCTCTGGATCTCTCCTTAGAAAAATTCAGAGTGATACAGACTTCTGCATACAGTTTTAGGGTGTTCTCGGCATCCCATAATGTTTCCACCATCTCTTAAGAACCTTTACCCATTACATGAGGATGTGCAAGAAGGCCAGGAAGGGAGAACCAAATAGTGTCTTGAGGATTTGCTGGCCTAATGGAGGGTTGATAAAAGGACAAACCACAGGCCCTGCACCCACAAGGATTTCTAAATGACTGCTTTGTGGAGAAAAACTACAGTCTAAGGACATTAGAGTTTGTTCTCTGGATAATTAATGGCCCCCGTTTGGCTTCTTCTGGCTTCTTTCTCCGAGGCTTGGGTTTTCTGCTGACGAGGAAGGCAAGACCAATTACTCTTTCAGACCCTAAACCGTAGACCTTAGACCAAATTTCATCTCTGTTCTAATCTGCCAATTTTTCCCAGTGTGTTATTTCATCCCTGAGACCATTTCCTTGGCAATCAGAGTAAACTGTGAGCATGAACCTAAATAAGGGACTCTAGGAAAAGCCTAGGAGAGAGTGATGAGTACCCAAGATAAAAATCTTTGTTTTGAGGGTTAGTTTACCTTGGAAGGGTAAATAATGTAATGGGCTCTTTCAGCTTAAGCAGCTCTTAAGAACCACCCATCTCCATTCACCTCTTTGAAATGCGTGGTGACAGCACATTGATATTGCTGAGGTTAATGACTGGCTGATTAACAACAGAGAGCATATTTGCAGGCAAATGAGCTGTAATAATTGTTACGGGAACTCCTTTGAAGAAAATGTTTTAAATAGGCTTATAAGGGCTCTTGAAATGGCTTCTTCACTCCTGACAAACCCCTCCCTCTTCCTTTCTTACCTTCTGTGCTCTTTCCCAGAGAGTGGAAGAGAAAACTCCAGCAATGTTATCCTAAATAAACTGAAAAGCTAAAAAGTGTGCTGGGCCATCGCATCTGAGGTTTTGGGGGTAGCAGTCTCTTTAATTGGGTGTCATTTACACTTTTAGCTGCTTTGATCTGTAGTCTAGGTTTGCTAATTTAGAAATGAGTTAGAACTTAATATCCGGGAAGACTCAATGTACCAGTTATCCTGTGCTTTAGAAAAGGAGTTTGGCATTTATTCAAAATAGTGAAAGTGGCAATATTATGTTATTTTTATCTGCAGGTACCGAATACATGGAGTTACAAAAGGAGTGTTTCCCAACTTCTTTTAAATCCATGTACCGTTTTGATAACTAGAAGCACTTAATCTCTCTGGTTCCCAAATCTCATCAAATTTAGGTTGATTTCCTTCCTCCCCTTAACAATCACAATCATGCTTTGAGAACATCGTTCTTGATATATGGTCAAATCGGATGCCTCCTCAGATAGAGAGACACCTACAGCTGGTACTAACCCCTCACATCCTCTAACCCACCATCCTCACCCCTGCATGCATAGAGGTAGACACAACCAGAGTCCACTGCCTGGGGGGAACAACCAGCCAGTCACCGGGCCATTCTATTCTGTTACAGCTGTTCCTTTTATTCTTGCTTTTAGTCATTCACTTAGTCAACATGTCTTTATTGACAGCTTCCTGGGCCTGGGCATGAAGCTAAGGTCCTGGAGGTACCAAAGTGACTGCTGACAGTCTGCAGTCTGATTAAGGACCTGACTGAAAGCCCTGTCATCCTGGGAAGGAGAGCAATGCACTAAGGTGCCTCAGATGAATGGAATCATTACAGCACTAAGAGGATGGGGATACAGTGATAAAAATTCACTCATCCACATACTATTTCCGTAGTATTTTTCTTTTCATGCCTTCACTTAAAATGTATTATATTTATTTCGGGGCTTCCCTGGTGGTGCAGTGGTTGGGAGTCCGCCTGCCGATGCAGGGGACACAGGTTCGTGCCCCGGTCCGGGAGGATCCCACATGCCGCGGAGCGGCTGGGACCGTGAGCCATGGCTGCTGAGCCTGTGCGTTGAAGCCTGTGCTCCACAACGGGAGAGGCCACAGCAGTGAGAGGCCCGCGTACCGCAAAAAAAAAAAAAAAAGTATTATATTTATTTTAAAAAGTGATCATGACATCATTATCCTGAAAGTTAAAACAGTACTTGTCATTAAGTGGAAGGGAACCAAAAATAAAATAAGGACATCTGCAACAAAACAAGTCCAATAAATTCTGGCTACCCACTGTTAACTGGGGAAGGGTCTGTGCCCGAGGTTCTCATGGTGAAAAAAAGGGAGATAAACAGATGTTAAAAGGGTATTAAAGACATTCTAGCAATGCATGGAGATGTTTGCTTTGATGTTATCAGAATTGTTGAAAGACAATGGGGAAGGGAAAACTTTCTTGTACATAATTCACTTATTTATTTCTATGTCAAATGTGCTATCTGTAATTCTATTAGGACCACCAGTATAATTTGTCTCCCTTTTTGATAAAGGAAAGAAAGAAAGAAAACTCAGCTAGAAAGAACAGGAAAGTGCAAGAAAAATGGGGTTGCCAGACTGGAGTGATAGTCTGTAACCACTAACAGAGACTGAGGCAGGATGAGGAGGGTGTGTCAAAATGTGGTGTGCAGGGCTGGAAGATGCACTTGTAGGATGAACTGTGCCTTCTTTATGGAGGCACCTCACGTCATCTGCCTTGCCCTAGATTGGAAGCCTAAATTTGAATCTAATATTCTTGTTCTTTTTCAGTTTTCAGTTTTATTGAGATATAATTGACATACATTATATTAGTTTAAGGTGTACAACATAATGATTGCTATATGTATAAATTATGAAATGATTACCGAGACAAATTTAGTTAACGTCCATCACCTCATATAGTTACACGTTTTTTTCTTATGATGAGAACTTTTAAGATCTATTCTCTTAACAACTTTCAAATATACAATGCAGTACTCTTAACTGTAGTCAACATGGTGTACATTACATCCCCAGAACTTATTAATCTGAAAACCGGAAGTCTGTACCTTTTTGACCACCTTTGCCCATTTTCCTAACTCCCTAGTCCCTGCCTTTGACAATCACCAGTCTGTTCTTTGTTTCTGAGTTTGGTGGGGTTTTTTTTAGATTCCACATATCAGTAAGATCATACAGTATCTATCTTTCTTGTTCTGACTTGTTTCGTTTAGAATAATGCCCTCAAGTTCCATCCATGTTATAGCAAATGGCAGGATTTCCTTCTTTCTCATAACTGAATAATATTCCATTCTTTGTGTGTGTGTGTGTGTGTGTGTGTGTGTGTGTGTGTGTACACCACATTTTCTTTAGCCATTCATCTATTGATGGATACTTCGGTTCTTTTCATGCCTTGGCATGAAATAAATAAATCAAAATGTAAATAAATCCAGTTTTAAGTTTGAATCCATTGTTCTTAATGCAAAACAATAGCCAGTATCTCATGGGAAACTTTAACAAGTATATCAAAAGGTGTTTTCATTACCCTGAATATGTCTTACTACTACATGAAAGTGCAGTTAGAACAGCAAAATTAGGGATCGTGTTTTATTATAGTGATTGTTTATGAATCCATGCTTCTGATATAGGAATTGGAGAATATTGAATCATGTCAGAAAGCACCCATGATTGTAACTATAACCTTGGCTAGGCAGCAAAGTAAGGAAATCAACTTCTTTTCTGGTCCACTGGTAAAAATCATAAGTATGACATAGAATGAGAAAGCGGTTTGACATCAAAACAGGAAGAGTGATTACTGACAAATACTGTATCATTCCCCTCTAACACCACTGCGTATAAGTTAAATCCATATTTATTGGACTGAAATAATAAGAACAAAATAAAGATGATGATGATGATGAAGATGAGAAGAAGGAGAAAGAGGAGAAATAGGGCTTCCCTGGTGGCGCAGTGGTTGAGAGTCTGCCTACCGATACCGGGGACACGGGTTCGTGCCCCGGTCCGGGAAGATCCCACATGCCGCGGAGCGGCTGGGCCCGTGAGTCATGGCCACTGGGCCTGCGCGCCCGGAGCCTGTGCTCCGCAAGGGGAGAGGCCACAACAGTGAGAGGCCCGCCTATCACAGAAAAAAGAAAAAAAAAAAAAGAAGAGGAGAAATTAAACTTATTTTTATGCTACTTTTTTCTATTTTTGACATAGTATATCTCAATTTATTCTTAAACTCATTTAACAAATAATTAAACTTGCTCCTAGAGAGTAACTTAATTTACAAAGATTACCTTTTCAATTAGTGACATAGTCACTAAGAGAAACCAGTTCTAATTTTCAGTCCTCACTCAATGGTAGCTAGTTGTAAGAATAATAGTATTACTTAAAAAATAGCAATAATAATGGATAATATTTATTGACTGCTTATGAGCAATCATAAGCTTATTATGAGCCAACTCTTTTACATGAATTATCTTATTTAATCATTAGAACAATCTATGAATCAAGTATTATTATTAGTCTCCTAATTTTACAGATGAGGAAATGAGGCTCAGAGAATTTAAGTAATTTTCCTGAGATTCTATAGCTCATAAATGGCAGAGCTGGGACAATACACAGACTCATTTTAACTCTGAACTTTGAGGTTCTTATGTGTCTGTTCTCAAACCATCTCCAATGTATTTTTAAAGGATATCTAATTCCTGAAGATAGACATTGTCACAAAACAAATATCAGCTGTTCATATTTATCTGCATTTCCAAGAACCAGAGCTTTAAATTTCTCTCAGAATCACCACCCTGAGGGCATTATCCTCTGCCACCACCTCGAACAGCCACATACCCATGGAGGCATTAACTGCTTTCATTAAATGAACTCCCGCCGGAGGGGTAATATGATGCTGTCATGACTTTGTACCATCATCTGCTGGCACTGATTGCCCATAGGACTTTTCACTTCCTGATCCCAAAGCACACAGCTTCAGGTACTCCTGGTGGGGGAACACGGTCTTCTATTCCTCACATTCCTTGTCTAACACTCCTTTGTCCATCACATCCTTGTCCACATATGCAAAGTTGTTTTATTCTGGGAGTGATATGGAGGGGTGGAATTCTGGATCACAGGGCATGCAAGTTTCAATTTTCAATAGCTAGTATCCACTTGCTTCTCTAATTGGTTGTTCCAATATACACTCCTACCAGCCATGTAATACAGGACCTATTTCCACCACTCCCTGCAGCGCATAATATTTTTAAACATCTTCTACTTTCTTGTGAATATTCTGAAGGGAGGGAGGGAAGGAGGGAGGGAGGGAAGAAAAACACAAGATTAAATATACTAGTGTTGCCCTCATTGCCTATCTTAGGGCTGTGATTCAGAAAGAGTGAGGCTTGATTGGTCTGAAATATAACCCTTGTAACTTCATCATTTAGCATATTCCAGGATCTTCACCTCTGTTGCCACTTCAGAGCCTGCCTCATTTATCTCTGCTCTCTCTAACATTAGCACCCATGGTGAAAAAGACTCCACGAGGTGGGAGACCTGACGACAGGATGCAGTTGAAATGCTAGAGATAGCATCCTGCATTGCCGAGGGAGATGTTCTGTGCCTCTGCATATTTAAAAGTTAACTTTTTTTCTTTTCCTGGAAATACAGTCAACATGAGCTGTACCCCACACAAACACCCTCCCTCATCCCCAACCCCAGGCAGTGCCTAAGGAATTAATGACCAGCTGAGGTTAATGAGTCCCCACTTGGCTCTGGGCCATCAACTCTCCCTGCTGGCCATTAATCCCCTAGGAATGCCCTACGCCTTGGTAGTTAGTCCTTAATTATGGAAGGCATTAAGAATCAGGAGAGATTCCTAAGTGAAATGAAAAGGCCATTTTTCATTGGTGCTCAGTGTGGGACATTTCAAGTCCAGGTGGCACCGGGAAACACAACCACTGCTATTAAACCAACTGCTTCTAAGGAGGAGCCATCAATCTCTATTTTCTCCTTTGATCCTCCAAATTCACGAAGCTATTCAAGGCTATCCCCAGGTCTAAGACCCAGGAAATAACTTGTGTCCAATGAATTCTTGATTAAACTCTCTGAGAACCGGTACTCTGGACTCATTCAAGCTGAGATAGCTTTATCTTCATGTCTGGGGGGAGTAAGTGGTTGTCTGTATGTTTTCATTTTTCTAAGGGTGTCTAAGATTTCTCCCTTCCATCTGCCTATTTATCTTTACTTACCAATGTATAAATGAATCTATTAATTATTTCCTGGGTCAGAATAAATTTTTTTGAATAGATTTTTTTAAATTTAATTTTATTTATTTACTTTGTATACAGCAGATTCTTATTAGTCATCTATTTTATACATATTAGTGTATATATGTCAATCCCAATCTCCCAATTCATCCCACCACCACCACCACCACCACCGCCCCTGCCACTTTCCCCCCTTGGTGTCCATATGTTTGTTCTCTACATCTGTGTCTCTATTCCTGACTTGCAGACCAGTTCATCAGTACCATTTTTCTAGATTCCACATATATGCATTAATATATGATATTTGTTTTTTTCTCTTTCTGACTTACTTCACTCTGTATGACAGACTCTAGGTCCATCCACCTCACTACAAATAACTCAATTTTGTTTCTTTTTTATGTCTGAGTAATATTCCATTGTATATATGTGCCACACCTTCTTTTTCCATTCATCCATCGATGGACACTTAAGTTAGTACCGTGTCCTGGCTATTGTAAATAGTGCTGCAATGAACACTGTGGTACATGTCTCTTTTTGAATTATGGATTTCTCAGGGTATATGCCCAGTAGTGGTATTGCTGGGTTGTATGGTAGTTCTATTTTTAGATTTTAAGGAACCTCCATACTCTTCTTCATAGTGACTGTATCAATTTACATTCCCACCAACAGTGCAAGAGGGTTCTCTTTTCTCCACACCCTCTCCAGCATTTATTGTTTGTAGATTTTTTGATGATGGCCATTCTGACTGATGTGAGGTGATACCTCATTGTAGTTTTGATTTGCATTTCTCTAATAATTAGTGATGTGGAGCATATTTTCATGTGTTTGTTGGCCATCTGTATGTCTTCTTTGGAGAAATGTCTATTTAGGTCTTCTGCCCATTTCTGGATTGGATTGCTTGTTTTTTAGATATTGAGTTGCATGAGCTATTTGTATATTTGCAGATTAATCCTTTGTCTGTTGATTCATTTGCAAATATTTTCTCCCATTCAGAAGGTTGTCTTTTCATCTTGTTTATGGTTTCCTTTGCTGTGCAAGAGCTTTTAAGTTTCATTAGGTCCCATTTTTTCTTTTTCTTTTTCTTTCCATTACTCTAGGAGGTGGGTTAAAGAAGATCTTGCTGTGCTGTATGTCAAAGAGTGTTCTTCCTATATTTTCCTCTAAGAGTTTTATAGTGTACGGTCTTACATTTAGGTCTTTAATCCATTTTGAGTTTATTTTTGTGTATGGTGTTAGGGAGTGTTCTAATTTCATGCTTTTACATGTAGCTGTCCAGTTTTCCCAGAATTGCTTATTGAAGAGACTGTCTTTCTCCATTGTATACCCTCCCCTCCTTTGTGATAGATTACTTGACCACATGTTTATGGGTTTATCTCTGGGCTTTCTATCCTGTTCCATTACTCTATATGTCTGTTTTTGTGCCAGTACAATATTGTCTTGATTACTGTAGCTTTGTACTATAGTCTGAAGTCAGGGAGTCTGATTCCTCTAGCTCCATTTTTTTCCCTCAAGATTGCTTTGGCACAGGGTATTTGCCCAGTAGTGGGATTGCTGAGAAAACCATAATTCAAAAAGAGTCGTGTACCACAATGTTCATTGCAGCACTACTTACAATAGCCAGGACATGGAAGCAACCTAAGTGTCCATCGACAGATGAATGGTTAAAGAAGATGTGGCACATATATACAACAGAATATTACTCAAATTAAGTTATTTGTAGTGAGGTGGATGGACCTAGAGTCTGTCATATAGAGTGAAGTAAATCAGAAAGAGAAAAACAAATACCGTATGTTAACACATAAATATGGAATCTAAAAAAAAAAAAAAAAGGTTCTGAAAAACCTAGGGGCAGGACAGGAATAAAGATACAGAGGTAGAGAATAGACTTGAGGACACAGGGAGGGGGAAGGGTAAGCTGGGATGAAGTGAGAGAGTGGCATTGACATATATACACTACTAAATGTAAAATAGCTGGGGGGAAGCAGCCACATAGCATAGGGAGTTCAGCTCTATGCTTTGTGACCACCTAGAGGGGTGGGATAGGGAGGTTGGGAGGGAGACGCAAGAGGGAAGAGATATGGGGATATATGTATACGTATAGCTGATTCACTTTTTTATACAACAGAAACTAACACAACATTGTAAAGCAATTATATTCCAATAAAGATGTTTAAAAAACAAAGATTGCTTTGGGTATTTGGGGTCTTTTGTTTCTCCAAACAAATTTTAAGATTTTTTATTCTAGTTCTGTAAAAATTCCATTGGTGATTTGATAGGCATTCCATTGAATCTATAGATTGCTTTGGGAAGTATAGTCATTTTCACAATATTGATTCTTCCAATCCAAGAACATGGTGTGTCTCTCCATCTGTTTGTGTCATCTTTGATTTCTTTCATCAGTGTCTTATAGTTTTCTGAGTACAAGTCTTTTACCGCCTTAGGTAGGTTTATTCCTAGGTATTTTATTCTTTTTGTTGCAGTGGTGAATAGGATTGTTTCCTTAATTTTGTTTTCTGATCTTTTGCTGTTAGTGTATAGGAATGCAAGAGATTTCTGTGCATTAATTTTGTATCCTGCAACTTTACCAAATTCATTGATTAGCTCTAGTAGTTTTCTGGTGGCATCTTTAGGATTTTCTATGTATAGTATCATGTCATCTGCAAACAGGGACAGCTTTACTTCTTCTTTCCCAATTTGTTTTCCTTCTGTTTCTTTTTATTCTTTGATTGCTGTGGCTAGGACTTCCAAAGCTATGTTGAATAATAGTGGTGAGAGTGGGCATCCTTGTCTTGTTCCTGGTCTTAGAGGAAATGCTTTCAGTTTTTCACCATTGAGAATGATGTTTACTGTGGGTTTATCATATATGTCCTTAATTTTGTTGAGGTAGGCTCCCTCTATGCCCACTTTCTGGAGAGTTTTTATCATAAATGGGTGTTGAATTCTGTCAAAAGATTTTTCAGCATCTATTGAGATGATCATATGGTTTTTCTTCTTCAATTTGCTAATATGGTATATCACATTGATTGATTTGCATATTTTGAAGAATCCTTGCATCCCTGGGATAAATCCCACTTGATCATGGTGTATGATCCCTTTAATGTGTTGTTGGATTCTGTTTGCTAGTATTTTGTTGAGGATTTTTGCATCTATATTCATCAGTGATATTGATCTGTAACTTTCTTTTTTTGTTGTATCTTTGTCTGGTTTTGGTATCAGGGTGATGGTGGCCTCATAGAATGAGTTTGGGAGTGGTCCTTCCTCTGCAATTTTTTGGAAGAGTTTGAGAAGGATGAGGGTTAGCTCTCCTCTAAATGTTTGATAGAATTCTCCTGTGATGCTGTCTGGTCCTGGACTTGCGTTTGTTGGAAGATTTTAATCACAGTTTCAATTTCATTACTTGTGATTGGTCTGTTGATATCTTCTCTTTCTTCCTGGTTCAGTCTTGGAAGGTTATACCTTTCTAAGAATTCGTCCATTTCTTCCAGGTTGTCCATTTTATTGGCATAGAGCTGTTCATAGTAGTCTCTTGTGATGCTTTGTATTTCTGTGGTGTCCATTGTAACTTCTCCTTTTTCATTTCTAATCTTATTGAGTTCTCTCCCTCTTTTTCTTGATGAGTCTGGCTAAAGGTTTATCCATTTTGTTTTTCTTCTCAAAGAAGCTTTTAGTTTTATTGATCTTTGCTATTATTTTCTTTGTTTCTATGTCATTTATTTCTGCTCTGATCTTTATGACTTCTTTCCTTCTACTAACTTTAGGTTTTGTTTGTTCTTTCTCTAGTTCCTTTATGTGTGAGGTTAGATTGTTTATTGGAGATTTTTCTTGTTTCTTGAGGTAGGATTGTATTGTTATAAACTTCCCTTTAGAACTGCTTTTGCTGCATCCCATAGGTTTTGGTTCATTGTGTTTTCATTATCATTTGTCTCTAGGTATTTTTTCATTTCCTCTTTGATTTCTTCAGTGATCTCTTGGTTACTTAGTAGTGTATTGTTTAGCCTGCTCGTGTTTGGGTTTTTACGTTTTATTCCCTGTAATTGATTTCTAATCTCATAGCGTTGTCATTGGAAAAGGTGCTTGATATGATTTCACTTTTCTTCAATTTACTGAGGCTTGATTTGTGACCCAAGGTGTGATCTATCCTGGGGAATGTTCCATGTGCACTTGAGAAGAAAATGTAACCTGCTGTTTTCAGATGGAATGTCCTATAAATATCAAATCTATCTGGTGTATTTTGTCATTTTAAGTTTGTGTTTCCTTATTAATTTTCTGTCTGGTCTGATCTGTCCATGGGTGTAAATGAGGTGTGAAAGTCCCCCACTATTATTGTGTTACCATCAATTTCCTCTTTTATAGCTGTTAGCAGTTGCCTTATGTATTGAGGTGCTTCTAAGTTGGGTGTATAAATATTTACAGTTATTATATCTTCTTCTTGGATTGATGCCCTGATCATTATGTAGTGTTCTTCCTTGTCTCTTGTAACATCCTTTATTTTAAAGTCTATTTTATCTGATATGAGTATTGCTACTCCAGCTTTTTTTGATTTCCATTTGCATGGAATATCTTTTTCCATCCCCTCACTTTCAGTCTGTATGTATGTGTCCCTAGGTCTGAAGTGGGTCTTGTTTTTGTATCCATTCAGCGAGCCCCTATCTTTTGTTTGGAGCATTTAATCCATTTACATTTTAAATAATTATCGATATGTATGTTCCTATTTCCATTTTCTTAATCGTTATGGGTTTGTTTTTGTACATCCTTTTCTTCTCTTGTGTCTCCTGCCTAGAGAAGTTCCTTTAGCATTTGTTGTAAACCTGGTTTGGTGGTGCTGAATTCTCTTAGCTTTTGCTCGTCTGTAAAGCTTTTGATTTCTCTGTCGAATCTGAATGAGATCCTTGCTGGGTAGAGTAATCTTGCTTGTAGGTTCTTCCTTTTCATGACTTTAAATATATCACGCCACTCCCTTCTGGCTTGTAGAGTTTCTGCTGAGAAATTAGCTGTTAACCTTATGGGAGTTTCCTTGTATGTTTTTTGCTGTTTTTCCTTGTTGATTTTAATAATTTTTCTTTGTCTTTGATTTTTATCAGTTTGATTACTATGTGTCTTGGCATGTTTCTTCTTGGGTTTATCCTCCCTGGGACACTCTGCACTTCCTGGACTTTGGTGGCTATTTCCTTTCCCAATTTAGGGAAGTTTTTGACTCTAATCTCTTCCTATATTTCCTCGGGTCCTTTCTCTCTCTCTTCTCCTTCTGGGACCCCTATAATGTGAATGTGGGTGTGTTTAATGTTGTCCCAGAGGTCTCTTAGGCTGTCTTCATTTCTTTTCAATCTTTTTTCTTTATTCTGTTCCATGGCATTGAATTCCACCATTCTGTCTTCCAGGTCACTTATCCATTCTTCTGCCTCAGTTATTCTGCTATTGATTCTGTCTAGTGTATTTTTCATTTCACTTATTGTATTGTTCATCTCTGTTTGTTTATTCTTTAATTCTCCTAGGTGCTCAGAACAGTAGATTTCAAAATGGATTACTCAGAGAACTAGAATTTTTTCCCCATGTCCCTTACTAATTTTTTTTTTTGACTGATGGGGTTGAAGGCACATCCTGTTAATGAAGCAACAGTGTTTGTATCTGTTTTTAATATGCAGGTTTCAGTGCCTGCAAATATTAGAACTCGTTAGATGAAATTATTAAGTTTAACATTAAAATGCAGGTTTTATGAGAAAGCTGGTTAACAAACATTAACACTTTAGTCTGAATTAAGTTAGTCCCCAAACCAGTTGGAAAGAGAAGCGTATTGAATGAATAAACCCAGAGACTTACTCTTTGTCAATGTCCACAGTTGTAGTAGAACCGTTATAGCATATGTTTGTTCTGAGTACATGGAAGGAGTATTTAAAGGATGAGTTTGGGGTGAGCAGTCAGAGTGAGCCAGAGGCAGTATGGAGTAAGAGGGAGAGTTGAGAGAGTTGGGTGAAGCCTAAAGCAAACTTTACCTACTTCAACATTTTATTCTAGGGCAAATCTTATTGAAACATGTCCTGTTATTATTTTATCTAGCATGAAGAGAACAGTAGATTAATATGATGTTTTTACTGTATCACACAATAAACCAACCTCTAAAAGAAATAAAATGCAGAGAGAAGCAGTTTATGGTAACCCTGGGTGGGGCTTTTGAGACAAAGAAACTGAATCTGAGCCCCAATTGTGCCCCTTAATAGTGACATGACTCCTGGCAATTGCCTCAACTCACTGGAGAAGAATAATGCCTCCTTCATGTTATGTTGTTTTTTGACTAAAACAAAATAATGCCTATAAATAATTGTACACAGTTCTTCATAGTTAATGTTTAACATATGATATAGTTTATAAATATAATCTAATATATTTAGTGAAAAATAACAATCCCATTAAAGTGAAATCTTGGAGCCATCTTTGATTGTTTTCTCTTGTTTGCCCTCTGAATCAAATCTGTCATAAAATTCACTCTGTATGTGCATGTCTGTGCACATGTGTCTTTGCTACCCAGCTTCTGGCAGTGAAACTTGTTGAATTAATCACTCCTCCACCTCTCCCTTTGGACCACTTAACCACCTTGTCCAAGCTCTCACTGCTCATGCTTATCCTACTGTTATTCATCTTTAACTGATCTTTTGGTTTCTTGCGTCTCTCTTCAAAGCCTTCTTCCAGCTTGCCTTCTGAGACAGCCAGCACTCTGCCTGTGGAGTGTATTTCTCCCAGGGCTGCTCTAGCCTTCTGATATGGCCCACGTTCTGTCTCTGGAATGTGTATCTCTGCTTTCCCTTTACTATGGCTTGCTCTTGAATACTTTGCTGCCCAGAGCCAAGGACCCTCACTTGGTGGCCTCTCCCAGGAACTTGCCCAAGACCTGGGACTTGACCATCCTCTTGTGCCCCATTTTCTTGCAACCTCTTTACAAAGGATATTAATAAATCTACTTCTTACCTATCAAAAAAAAAAAAAAAGAAAAAAGCTTTCTTCCAAATACTGGGGTAGAGTTTTGTAATATACTATAAAGAATCCAGATTTGCCGTCTCACAAGGCTCTTTTCCTAAAATCCAGATTTGCCATCTCACAAGGCTCTCCTATAACCTCATCTCTCTAGCACTTGGCCCATGGCACCCTTCATCTTTGACTGAAATTATATAAGCCTATATTACTTCCATCACTCATCACTCATCTCACATTCACTTGGATTGTTATTTTGCTTTTTTGTTTGTTTGTTTATGGAATGTATGTGCAAGCCTTGACTCCCCAATTATATTGTACATTCAAGGCAATTGCTTGCAATTTCAATTCACTGACTGTTCTGTGAGTATTCTTTCTAGCATGTTTTTCATTTTCTAGGCAATGCACATGGACTCAGGGATAAAATAGTTACAGAAAAAAGCCATAGTCCTTTTTTCATGAAGCTTATAGTTTGAGAGGGTGATAGACAAGATAGATGTCCATGAAAGAATCACTCTAAGGTTTACATAATTATAATTAGAAAAAAGAACATATAACAAAGGAATCTGATCTAGTCTTGAGGGTCAAAAATCTTAGTCAAAGAAAGGATGGGAAAGGAGTTACCTGATTAGGAGTTAACCATTGAAGGGTGTGGTAAGAATGTTCCATACAAAGGGAACGGAGATATCAAGGGCCAATGGCAAGACAGATCTCGAATCCCAGGAGGTACATTGGAGGAAGTGGAAAAGCCAGTGGGGCTAGAGCTAGGGAACGAGGGAGAAACACTGTGAAATAAGAGGAAGAGATAGCTTTATTAAGGTGTTTGTGGTTTCTCCCAAGAGAAATGATATCCATTTATTGTCTCATGATGGCTCCCTAACTTCTAGGTGCCTAGTGAATATAGGTGGAATGAATGTCGAAATGAAATTGTGATGTTTGTGTAAATGCTATTTGTTCCTTGTGTATAATTGGAGAATGAATAGGAAATCTGTAATGATTTGTTGGTAGAATTCTCAAGGGCTTAGATTTCTGACCCAGCTTCTAGACTGATAAAAATGCTATGAATTATGTGGAAAAATAATAAAGTGAAAAGGATAGAGCCAAGGGAATATATTCTACTTAGAAAGAATTATTGAATGTTCAGTTACAGAAATGAATGACTTAAAAGAGATTTCCTTTGCTCTTATTTTTTAAGCTTTGCCAAATAAAATATCTCAAAATCTAAATAAATTCTTACTCAGATTTCTGTAGTGACTTTATACAGTGTCTCTATAACGGTTCACCATAAATTTTCATAATTTTGCTGGGTTCTGTACCTGGAGCTTAGCTTCTTCAGTAATAAAAACAGTTTAATAAGAATTGTCAAGAGGTCCTACTTTACTAAAAACTAGTACTTTTGTGATGAAGATAAAAAATACTGAAGTATATAAGTGTATCATCTCTATATAGGCTAGTTCAGGAGAAAATCTGAAGAAAGATTTAACCCTGTGCTTCAAGCTATAACATGATTTTTGGTTAAGTCAAGGCAGAATATCTACACAGTATTCCCTCCTTATCTATGGGAGATATATTGCAAGACCCCCAGTGGATGCCTGAAACCACAAATAGTACTAAATCCTCTATATATTATGTTTTTTCTATACATACATACCTTTGATAAAGTTTAATTTATAAATTAGGCACAGTAAGAGATTAATGACATTAATAAAATAGAACAATTATAACAATATACTGTGATAAAAGTTATATGAATGTGGTCTCTCTCACTCAGAATATCTTATTGTACTCTATTCACTTCTTGTGATGATGTAAGATGATAAAATGCCTATATGATGTGATGAGATGAAGCAAGATAAATGACACAAACATGTCACAAGTTAGCATATGGCTACTACTGACCTTCTGACATACAACAGAAGGAAGATCATCTGCTTTGGGTGATCCTGGATCATTGAGCCATGATGATGTTGATGGTTTGATATCAGGAGCAGAAGATGTTGATGGTTGGGGATCCTGGGCAGGATGGAGCAGGATGGTGCCGGACAGCAAGAGATTCCATCATGCCACCCAGAATGGCACACAATTTCAAATTTATGGCTTATTTCTGGAATTTTCCATTTAATATGTTCAGATTGCAGTTTACCAGAGGTAACCAAAACCGCAGAAAGCAAAACTGTGGATAAGAGAGACTACTATACATTCACTCTTTACCCCATCCCATGGTTCTTTATTACACAGAATGGATATTTCCCCCTGTCTTTCTCCTAAGACATCATGTGGTCTCCATCAAAGATTAAACTCAGTTCTTTAGTCAGTCCAGGGTGACATATCTATTTAAAGGATTAATGGATAATCAGACTCCTTAGGGAAAATTAATGTGGTTAAATAGTAATAAAGGAATTTTCCAATAGAACATAAACAATACTATAATGAAGAATATTAAATCATATGTTTTGTCACTGAGCCCATTATAGATCCAATTTAAAATTATAATAAATTTGCATTTAGCACTTGCGAAAGATTGGCAAATTTATTCATGTGAAAAATAAGGAATATAGATTAAATGTCTTTGGATTTCCCATTGGGGAGAACTAAAAAATAATCACCCTTGTATAAGGATTATCTGTCTATGTATCTATCCACCCATCTATGTATCTATCCATCTATCTACATTTATATATCTTTTATATATACAAATATATAACAGACATGTGTTCTTAATCCACTAAATGCATTTTACTGACACAAAAGATATATCTTCCTTGAGGCATTTTAAACCCTTAAAAATTAATGACAAGCAACAGAAAAATTAGTGATTTGGTTTTAAATGCCTCTCTCCTCCCAGAAACTGGCTATCATTTTGCTCCAACACATGATGTATGATTTATGAAGGGGACTGGACAAAGAGAGAAGCAGCATGAGCCAGGAAGAATGATTCAGAATTGGCTGGTGTGAAAGCCAAAATGCACCCAGACTGTCTCCTCAGCAGCAAACAGGAGACAGTCTGGTCACCTTTAAATGACTGACAACTACACCCTGCAACCAGTTGAGTTGCTGGCATTAGTGGAGCTGGTTTTTAGATCTTTCCCTCCATTTCCTGAAAGGTCTCCTGATTTTTTTTTTCCCCCAAGACAACAATCCACAATCTTGGGCACCATCCTCCATTTGTGACTTCTAGTTTCTTTTGCCTTCTAAGAAGAAGGCATTATCAAAAGTTATTAGCTTGTTTCAAATCACTTAGTAATGACATACTAAGAGCTCTAGAAGTATAGTATGATTTGGCATTTTTCAACAATATTTTCACCCAGAAATTCCACCCTCAAGAACTTGCCTGATACATACATACTGTGTGTCTCTTTTTGTTTTGGCTATTATATAAAAGATTAGAAACAACTTAAATGTTGAACAATAGGAAATTGGTGTGTAGTTAATGGAAATGATGTAGAAAAATGTTTATTGAAATTAAGGATATTCAAAGTATATCATTAATGATGAAGGCAGTATATAAAGCAATGTAAACACACACCCATATATAAATGGTAGTTATATTTGACATGCAAGATGAGCAACTTTTAGTCTTTTCTGTTTTTTTGTATCTTTTGTTTTGTTTTTACAATGAGCATGCATTATTTTTATAATCTTGGGTGATAGTGGCAATAGTTTTTTTTTTCTCGTTACGTATATATGCCTAATAGTAATAGAATTTCCAGTTATCATAGAAGATACACTTTTCTTACACAGTGATTTAGTCAGAGAAACAGAACCAATAAGGTGTATATAAATATTATAATGAATTGGCTCATACAATTATGGAGGCTGATAAGTCCCAAGATCTCAGTCAGCAAGCTAGAGACCCAGGAGAGCTAATGGTGTACTTTTAGCCTAAGCCTGATGGCCTGAGAAGCAAGAAAGCCAATGGTGTCAATTCCAGTCTAAAGGCTGGGAAGCTCAAGACTCAGTAAGAGATGATGTTTCAGTTTGAGCCCAAAGGCAGGAAGAAAACTGATGTCCAAGCTTGAAGGCAGTTAGGCAGGAGGAATTTCTCCTTACTCATGGGAAGGTCAGCATTTTGTTCTATTCATACCTTCAACTGATTGAATGAGGCCCACTCACATTAGGGAGGGCAATCTGCTTTATTAAATCTGTTGATTTAAATGTTAAACTCATCCAAAAACACCCTTACAGAAACCCACAGTAATGTTTGACCATATATCTGAGGACTTCGTGGCACAGTCAAGTTAACACATAAAATTAACCATCACACACAGAATTTCTTAGACCTTATATATTTTTCATAACCCGAACCTGTGAAACATTGTAGATTACAACAGAATGGTTCTAATCCAACAAGAGAAAATAAAGAAAGAAGTTCTAATACAGAATGAGCAAAATAATGCACTGAATTATTTGGTTCTGACAGAAGGTGAAGAATTGAGCAATTTTGTGAAATAATTCACAGTCTTTCTATTTAGTCATTTCATTTGGGATGATGGGTGATTCTCCATTACTGTGATTGACTTTTCACATTAATCCTAGACAGTAATATTTGTGTGAGTGTCACCTTTATGGTTTCTGAGTAAAAAAATAGTGTGAACATAAAAAAACATAATACAAAATCAGAAATTTTGTTCTTATTTATTTTTGTGTTTTGTTTTGGTGGAATGGGTGCTATTATACACATATATAGCTATTTTGATTTTCAGTTTGAGTTTGGTCTTTCACATCAAATATTTATTACAAAATTTAATGCTAATTTTCTTATAGGTAATTGTATTAATTTTCTACCACTGCTTTAACAAATTACTGCAAACTTAGTGGCTTAAACAATACAAATTTATTATCTTTTCATTCTGGAGGTCAAAAGTCCAAAATAGTGTCAATGAGTTAAAATATTGATGTTAGCAAGGTTGCATTCTTATCTAGAGGCTTTAGGGGGAGAATCTGTATCTTTGTCCTTTCCAACTTCCAGAAGCCACCTCTATTCCTTGGTTCTTATCCCTTTTCTCCATCTTCAAAGCCAGCAGTGTTTCATTTCTCTGTACTTTTCTTTCATAGGCACCTATTCCTCTAATTGATTCTCTCCTTTTGCCTCTTTCTACTTTTAACAACCCTTCTTATTACTTTGGGCCCATGGAGATAATTCAAGATAATCTCCTTAGTTTAAGGTCAGAAATTGGAAAAATTAATTCCATCTGCAATCTTAATACCTCTTTGTCATGTAACCTTACACACTTAAGTTTACACACACTGGGTTTGGGGCATGGAAATCTTTGAAGAACCATTATTCTACCTACCACAAGAAGTAAAACTCTTTCACTCAATATAGCCTCATGGGGACTTTAATCTAGATACCCTGGAAAGAGAAAGACAAATGCCATATTATATCACTTTTATGTGGACTCTAAAATATGACACAAAGGAACCTATCTATGAAACAGACTCACAGACATAGAGAACAGATTTGTGGTTGCCAAGGAGGAGGGTGGTGGGGGAGGGATGGATTGGGAGTTTGGGGTTAGCATATGCAAACTATTATATAATATGTAGAATGGATGAACAACAAGGTCCTACCATATAGAACAGGGAACTATATTCAATATCCTATGATAAACCATAAAGGAAAAGAATATATTTACATATAACTGAATCACTTTGCTGTATAGCAGAAATTAACACAACATTGTAAATCAACTATACTTCAATAAAAGACATTTTTTGTAAAAAATGCCCTGCTCTCTCTAGTCTAAGACATGTCCTGTTACCCAGGCAAAGCCAATTGAGCTTTATTCTACAAATTTATACCTGAGAAAAAATATCCAAAGACTGAGAAAGTTTGAGCATATTCATTTCAGTGGTAGAATCTGAAAGAAACTATTATAGAATTCCTGTTACAAAAATTCTGTCAAGCTACTTTCCCTGTTATTCATTAGATTCCTTGTCTTATTCTTTATTCTTCATTTATTTCTGTAAGCTGCCATATTTTTCCAATGAATTCCATTTTTCCTTAATTTTGCTAGGGTGAATTTCCTTGGCTTACTACAAACTAATCCTAATGATACAAAAAATGGAAAACTAGGGAGACTGAGGGTGATTAGAACCACTCTCCAAGTGAATAAATATGATTTATTCCACATCATTGTACTTAAATATCATAAATACCCTAGCTAGTGAATGGGATTTCTTACTTCTCTAACAGTACAAAGGTGGAATTACAAAACTTCATTGTCATTCCATGATACTAATTATCTCTGTGAATTAGGGGACAATGTGGTTATTTATGTATTATTTCTATTTGTTTAAATAAACTCATTGCCCTAAGGCCTATGGGCATGTATACAAAAATTAATAAACACAAGACTAACTTCTCACAGCAGTCTATGGAAACTTCCCTGGCTTTTGAGACTCTCCACTGAGTATAAATAAGAAAACAGCTATAGAGTTCTAGGGTACCTAGAGGGCTTGGAATCCATGCAAAACAGATTTTATTTAAAAATGAAACTAAAAATTGGCCTTTTTTTTCTTTTACATGTGGTTTTTATTGAAGGAAACCATAATGAAATTTCTTAAATGCTACACCAAGGATTCAAACAAGATGAATGGTTAACAGTAATTTCACAATGAGTTTGAGGAAGAGAAAGAAGAGGAAATAAAAAGGAAAAGAGAAAAGTAAAATGAGAGGTTCAGAAGAGCAGGGGGATCCTCCAACTTGAAACCTTCAGTAACTTGACTGTGTGTTTATACATACATGATAGCAAGGCTGACCTCAGTTTAAGATGTTGACCCAGCTACATGAGTGGTTCTTAACCAGAAGAGATTTTGCCCCCCCATAAATGTTTGGCAATGTCTGTAGGCATTTTTATGGTTGTCACAGCTGGGGGTGGGGTGCTACTGGCGTCTTGTGGGTAGAGGGCAGGGATGCATGGTCAGTGCCCTTTGGCCAAAGGCCACCAGGAACACACCTTAGTGATTTACTCTGATTGGATGCTTTCAGAAGGTAGGGGCAATTCTGTGATTGGTTATCTCAATAACTCTTATCTAGAGGGAGAGGAGACTAATGGGGAAGATAAATCTGCAATTGGTAAAGAAGTAGCAGTCATTCATTTTGGCCAAAAGAGGGGAATTTGGTATTTGCAGATGGTAGAGTGACCTTGTTTTTGTCTGTGCTTAGACCAAATTAGGAATGTCCTTACTTTGTCTCCCTTTATCATGATCTCAGAATAACCTCATCTGAGGTGGCATTCTTAATGTCCAGGGCTTGTTCCTTCTTCCTTTCTTTACTCCTTCCTTCTTCCTTCCCCCACTCCCTCCCTCCATCCCTCCTTTTCTTTTTTCTTTCTTTCTTTCCTTCCTTCTTTCTTTCTTTCTTTCTTTCATTTTCCTTTCCTTTCCCTGCTTCCTTCCTTCCTTCCTTCTTTCCTTCCTTATCATTCCTAAATATCCTACAAGGTACAAGATAGCCCTCCAACAAAAAATAAATATCCAACCAGACTGTCAATAGTGCTGAGGTTGAGAAACACTCTGCTAACTGAAAGAAGTTGGAAAAAGTTTGAGAAGCCCTGAGCTACCTAGTCCAGCTCATCTAGAGATATCCCTCTCATTATGATAAATTTGGGGATTATATTTTGTGAGGGGATTTTTCTGATGTTACAAGAAAGAAAAAGAAAAAAGCAGAAGGAAGCACCAAATTTCCTGAATTACTCTTGCCAGCTGCTTCTTGCCTTGGGTGGGAGTGAATAAACACTTCTCACTGGGGTACCACAAAAAATATCCCAGGTGGATGTGCCTGAGATGTGGAGCACCCAAAAGAGAAGATGGTCCACAGAGGTAGAGGGAATCCAATAAGGATGTTCTGAAATGGCTGCAAGGATGAGGAATATTTCATTTTTATAATGGCATAGGTAATCCTTGAGTTGGACACTGAACCAAAGTCCCACAGCACATTAATGCTCATCCTCCACAAGGCTTTGCACATGTTGGTTTCTGTTGCCTGAGACACTCTTCAAATAGCCAGTTCCTTTTTATCAGTGAAGTCACTGCTAAAATGCATTTGATCACACACACCCCACCTACATCCACTAGTGTTACTCTTAGTTATTTCACAGTGATTGCAACTTAGTGAAATTATATTGTTTTTTACATTTATTTTTCTGTATCTTTCACTAGAAAATAAACTCCATGAGAACAGTAGCCTTGTTCATTTCACAGTAGCATCACCTTCACCTACATCAGTGCCTGGCACATGCCAGTAAGTGCTCAGTGATGATTGCTGAATAAATGAATCAATGAATGAATGAATGAAGTCTTGGTACCACCCCAGTGCCTGTAGGACAACAGTATGGTCAGAATTGTTACCAAATAGCTATCATAGTAGAAAGGATAACATGCTCAGGCTGTTTGTTCTTTAATAACAGGAGGTGAGAATCTCCACACATAAAAGTAAATTTTTTTTTTAAAGTGAAGAAAAAGTGATTCCGGTCTAGAGAAGCCCACAAACAGCGGTCAGAGGAGGTCATGGAGAGGATGTGACTTCCACTTGACGCTCAAGCTAGATTCTGCGGTTGAGGCTCCTCACCTCCTCCTTCATCTTTGGGATGTGCATTTTTCCCAGTTTTCACAGTGGGAGCTACTTCATGGAGGCAGCCCTGAGAGAGCACTGTGGAGCTGAGAATATCTGGACACAGTACACCTGATTCAAGGAAGCCTTGTGGCTGACAAGGTCTTGGTGATCCGGCCTGGCATCAGGCCTGAGCCTCTGAGGTGGGAGAGCCTAGTTCAGGACATTGGACCACCAGAGACCTCCCAGTCCCATGTAATATCAATCAGTGAGACCTCTTCTTAAGATCTCCATCTCAACACTAAGACCCAGGTCCACCCAACGGCCAGCAAGTTCCAGTGCTGGATGCCCCATACCAAACAACTGCAAGACAGGAACACAACCCCATCCATTAGCAGAGAACTGACTAAAATCATACTAAGTTCACAGACACCCCAAAACACACCACCAGACACAGCCCTGCCCACCAGAAAGACAAGATCCAGCCCCAGCCAACAGAACACGGGCATCAGGCCCCTTCACCAGGAAGCCTACACAAGCCACTGAACCAACCCTACCCAAGGTGGACAGACACCAAAAACAACGGGAACTACCAAATGTGCAGCCTGTGAAAAGGAGACCACAAACATAGTAAGTTAAGCAAAATGTGAAGAAAGAGAAATATGCAGCAGATGAAGCAGCAAGGTAAAAACCCATGAGACCAAACAAATGAAGAGGAAATAGGCAGTCTACCTGAAGAAGATTTCAGAGTAATGATAGTAAAGATGATACAAAATCTCGGAAATAGAATGGAGAAAATACAAGAAATGTTTAACAAGGACCTAGAAGAAATAAAGAACAAACAAACAATGATGAACAACACAATAAAAGAAATTAAAAATTCTCTACAAGGAATCAATAGCAGAATAACTGATGCAGAAGAATGGATAAGTGATCTGGAAGATAAAATAATGGAAATAACTACCACAGAGCAGAATAAAGAAAAAAGAGTGAAAAGAACTGAGGACATTCTCAGAGACCTCTGGGACAACATTAAACACACCAACATTGGAATTAGAGGGGTCTCAGAAGAAGAAGAGAAAAAGAAAGGGTCTGAGAAAATATTTGGAGAGATTATAGTCAAAAACTTCCCTAACATAGGAACAGAAATAGTCAATCAACTCCAGGAAGCACAGAGAGTCCCATACAGGATAAATCAAAGGTGAAAAACATCAAGACACATATTAATCAAACTATCAAAAATTAAATACAAAGAAAAAAGTATTAAAAGCAACAAATAATTTACAAGGGAATCCCCATAAGGTTAACAGCTGATCTTTCAGCAGAAACTCTGCAAGTCAGAAGGGAGTGGCAGGACATATATAAAGTGATGAAAGGGAAAAACCTACAACCAAGATTACTCTACCCAGCAAGGATCTGATTCAGATTCGATGGAAAAATTAAAACCTTTACAGACAAGCAAAAGTTAAGAGAATTCAGCACCACCAAACCAGCTTTACAACAATGTTAAAGGAACTTCTCTAGGCAGGAAACACAAGAGAAGGAAAAGACAAAAACAAACTCAAAACAATTAAGAAAACAGTAATAGGAACATACATACTGATAATTACCTTAAAGGTAAATGGATTAAATGCTCCAACCAAAACATAAAGACTGGCTGAATGGATACAAAAACAGGACCGGTATATATGCTGCCTACAAAAGACCCACCTCAGACCTAGGGACACATACAGACTGAAAGTGAGGGGATGGAAAAAGATGTTCCAAACAAATGAAATTCAAAAGAAAGTTGGACGATGCAGGGGATACGGGTTCGTGCCCCGGTCTGGGAGGATCCCATATGCCGCGGAGCGGCTGGGCCCGTGAGCCATGGCTGCTGGGCCTGCGCATCCGGAGCCTGTGCTCCGCAATGGGAGAGGCCACAACAGTGAGAGGCCCACATACCGCAAAAAGAAAAAAAAAAAAAAAAAAAGAAAGAAAGTTGGAGTAGCAATTCTCATATCAGACAAAATAGACTTTAAAAGAAGGACTATTACAAGAGACAAAGAAGGACACTACATAATGATCAAGGGGTCGATCCAAGGAGAATTTATAACAATGGTAATTATTTATGCATCCAACATAGGAGCATCTCAATATGTAAGGCAAATGCTAACAGCCATAAAAGGGGAAATTGACAGTAACACAATCATAGTATGGAACTTTAACACCCCAATTTCACCAATGGACAGATCATCCAAAAGGAAAATAGATAAGGAAGCACAAGCTTTAAATGACACATTAGACACGATGGACTTAATTGATATTTATAGGACATTCCATTCAAAAACAAGAGAATACACTTTCTTCTCAAGTGGTTATGGAACATTCTCCAGGATAGATCATATCATGGGTCACAAATCAAGCCTTGGTAAATTTAAGAAAATTGAAATTGCATCAAGTGTCTTTTCTGACCACAATCCTATGTGACTAGATATCAATTACAGGAAAAAAGCTACAAAAAATACAAACACATGGAGGCTAAACAGTACACTACTGAATAACCAAGAGATCACTGAAAAACTCAAAGAGGAAATCAAAAAATACCTAGAAACAAATGACAATGAAAACACGACAGCCGAAAACATATGGGATGCAGCAAAAGTAGTTGTAAGAGGGAAGTTTATAGCAATAAAATCCTACCTCAAGAAACAAGAAACATCTCAGATAAACAACCTAGCCTTACACTTAAAGCAGTTAGAGAAAGAAGAACAGAAAAACCCCAAAGTTAGCAGAAGGAAAGAAATCATAAAGATCGGATCAGAAATAAATGAAAAAGAAATGAAGGAAACAGTAGCAAAGATCAATAAAACTAAAAGCTGAGCTGGTTCTTTGAGAAGATAAACAAAGTTGATAAACCATTAGCCAGACTCATCAAGAAAAAAAGGGAGAAGACTCAAATCAACAGAATTAGAAATGAAAAAGGAGAAATAACAACTGACACTGGAGAAATACAAAGAATCATAAGGGATTACTACAAACAACTAATGCCAATAAAATGAACAACCTGGAAGAAATATACAAATTCTTAGAAAAGCACAACCTTCTGAGACTGAACCAGGAAGAAATAGTCGGATGAATCACAAGCACTGAAATTGAAACTGTGATTAAAAATCTTCCAACAAAACAAAGGCCCAGGACCAGATGGCTTCACAGGTGAATTCTATCAAACATTTAGAGAAGAGCTAACACCCATCCTTCTCATACTCTTCCAAAATATAGCAGAGGGAGGAACACTCCCAAACTCATTCTACGAGGCCACCATCACCCTGATACCAAAACCAGACAAAGATATCACAAAAAAAGAAAACTACAGGCCAATATCACTGATGAACATAGATGCAAAAATCCTAGACAAAATACTAGCAAACAGAATCCAACAACACATTAAAAGGATCATACACCATGATCAAGTGGGGTTTATCCCAGGAATGCAAGAATTGTTCAATATATGCAAATCAATCAATGTGATACACCATATTAACAAATTGAAGAAGAAAAACCATATGATCATCTCAACAGATGCAGAGAAAGCTTTCGACAAAATTCAACACCCATTTATGATAAAAACTCCCCAGAAAGTAGGCATAGAGGGAACTTGCCTCAACATAATAAAGGACATGTATGACAAACTCACAGCTAATATCATCCTCAATGGTGAAAAACTGAATGCATTTCCTCTAAAATCAGGAACAAGACAGGGATGTCCACTCTCACCACTATTATTCAACATAGTTTTGGAAGTTGTAGCCACAGCAATCAGAGAAGACAAGGAAATAAAAGGAATCCAAATCAGAAAATAAGAAGTAAAGCTGTCACTGTTTGCAGATGACATGATACTATACATAGAGAATTCTAAAGATGCCACCAGAAAACCACTAGAGCTAATCAATGAATTTGGTAAAGTAGCAGGATACAAAATTAATGCACAGAAATCTCTTGCATTCCTACACACTAATGATGAAAACCCTGAAAGAGAAATTAAGGAAACACTCCCATTTACCACTGCAACAAAAAGAATAAAATACCTAGGAATAAACCTATCTAAGGAGACAAAAGACCTGTATGCAGAAAACTATAAGACACTGATGAAAGAAATTAAAGATGATACAAACAGATGGAGAGACATACCATGTTCTTGGATTGGAAGAATCAACATTGTGAAAATGACTATTCTACCCAAAGCAATCTACACATTCAATGCAATCCCTATCAAACTACCAATGGCATTTTTCACAGAAGTAGAATAAAAAATTTCACACTTTGTAAGGAAACAGAAAAGACCCTGAATAGCCAAAGCAATCTTGAGAAAGAAAAAGGGAGCTGGAGGAAGCAGGCTTCCTGACTTCAGACTATACTACAAAGCTACAGTAATCAATGTAGTATGGTACTGGCACAAAAACAGAAATATACATAAATGGAACAGGGTAGAAAGCCCAGAGATAAACCCATGCACATATGGTCACCTTATTTTTGATAAAGGAGGCAAGAATATACAATGGAGAAAAGACAGACTGTTCAATAAGTGGTGCTGGGAAAACTGGACAGCTACATGTAAAAGAATGAAATTAGAACACTCCCTAATGCCATATACAAAAATATACTCAAAATGGATTAAAGAACTAAAGGTAAGGCCAGACACTCTAAAACTCTTAGAGGACAATATAGAACACTCTATGACATAAATCACAGCAAGATCCTTTTTGACCCACCTCCTAGAGAAATGGAAATAAAAACAAAAAAAAACAAATGGGACCCAATGAAAGTTAAAAGTTGAACAGCAAAGGAAACCATAAACAAGACGAAAAGACAACCCTCAGATTGGGAGAAAATATTTGCATATGAAGCAGCAACTGACAAAGGATTAATCTCCAAATATACAAGCAGCACATGCAGCTCAATATCAAGAAAACCAACAACCCAATCCAAAAATGTGCAGAAGACCTAAACAGATGTTTCTCCAAAGAAGATATACAGATTGCCAACAAACACGTGAAAGGATGTTCAACATCACTAATCATTAGAGAAATGCCAATCAAAAGTACAATGAGAGGGCTTCCCTGGTGGCGCAGTGGTTGAGAGTCCGCCTGCCGATGCAGGGGACACGGGTTCGTGCCCCGGTTTGGGAAGATCCCACATGCCGCGGAGTGGCTGGGCCCGTGAGCCATGGCCGCTGAGCTTGCGCGTCCGGAGCCTGTGCTCCGCAACGGGAGAGGCCACAACAGTGAGAGGCCCGAGTACCACCAAAAAAACCCCAAACAAACAAACAAACAAAAAAAACTACAATGAGGTATCACCTCACACCAGTCAGAATGGCCATCAGCAAAAAATCTACAAACAATAAATGTGAGGGTGTGGAGAAAAGGGAACCCTCTTGCACTGTTGGTGGGAATGTAAATTGATACAGCCAGTATGGAGAACAGTATGGATATTCCTTAGGAAACTAAAAATAGAGCTACCATACAACCCAGCAATCCCACTACTGGTCATATACCCTGAGAAAACCATAATTCAAAAAGAGTCATGTATCACAATATTCATTGCAGCACTATTTACAATAGCCAGGACATGGAAGCAACCTAAGTGTCCATCAACAGATGAATGGATTAAGAAGGTGTGGCACATATATACAATGGAATATTACTCAGCCATGAAAAGAAATGAAAGTGAGTTATTTCTAGTGAGGTTGATGGACATAGAGTCTGTCTTACAGAGTGCAGTAAGTCAGAAAGAGAAAAACAAATAGTGTATGCTAACACATATATAGAGAGTCTAAAAAAGAAAAAAAAGAAAAAATGGTTCTGATCAACCTAGAGGCAAGACAGGAATAAAGACGCAGACATAGAATATGGACTTGAGGTCTTGGGGACGGGGGGCGGTAAGCTGGGATGAAGTGAGAGAGTAGCACTGACGTATATACACTACTAAATGTAAAATAGATAGCTAGTGGAAAGCAGCTGCATTGCAAGGGGAGATAAGCTTGGTGCTTTGTGACCACCTAGAGGGGTGGGATAGGGAGGGTGGGAGGGAGATGCAAGAGGGAGTGGATATGGGGATATATGTACACATATAACTGATTCACTTTGTTATACAGTGGAAACTAACACAGCATTGTAAAGCAATTATACTCTAATAAAGATGTTGAAAAAAATGTAGAAGAGATAATGAAGAATGATTCCTCAGTTATGTGAAGCAATACAGAATCAAGGAAAATGTCAGATGCGAATAGGAAAGCAGAGAAATCGGATGACAGACAAATAAGGAAAAAACAAAAACCGCAGAGATTTCATTATTTTTAGATTTTTACTTATGTCTCTAAGAAAAAGTTTATCTTGAGGAAGAAAATCAGGAGTTCTTCCCAGAAAATCAAGATGAGAGATAAAGGAAGAAGCCAAAGAATGAAAAGGCAGAAAATACTTGAAGATACTTTACAAATCATTGCATATTTGAAATCAGCAGGGTCTGAGGACATGAGATCTGCATACTCAGAGCTTGGTACATAGTTTTGCAGAATGTCCTATTAATTGCTAGAACTTTTAAAAGGCAAAGAAAGGTTCTGAAAAAAAGAGCATATTTAGATCTTCCCTTAAAAACTCAGATATTTGGAAAGGCTCTACCCAGCTAATTACAGAATGGTCAACTTGGCTGTAACAATCAAGAAGATACTAGAAAAAATATTTTTTTAAAAATCATATTACAATCCCCTGGAGAGGAACAGAATTCTGAGTAGCAAACTAGGTTTTGTGAAGAGTGAATCATGCCAGACCAACTTAATTTCCTTCTATGATAGAGTGGCAGGCCAAGAGATAAAAGGGAAGCAATAGATGTAATCTACCTCCATTTCACTGAGTCTTCTAATTCTGTCCTACATAGCATTCTCATCAGTGGGCTGGAAAGATTGGTCTATGCCATACTACTATTAGGAAGAAGAATAAATTCCACAACACTGCCCCAGCAGGATGGTTATCTGTATCTCAGGATAGAAGCATGTTTTAAGTGATGAAAGAGGCATCAGTGGCTTAGCAATGGTGATGCAGGAGATTTCTTGATCACCTTTATCATGAATCACTGTATCTATGTCATTATCTCTGGAGCTTAGTTTCACATTCTATAAAATGGGTGGGTTTGGAGAACTTATTTCTGAGTCCACTTATAGCTTTAAACTGGTATAATCCTTTGGCTTATATTATTTTAGGGATTCTTCATGATCTGGGTAACAAAGTTGAAGAGTCTCACAGATATTAGGGGCTGTTTCAATCATTTACAACTTCCACTTAACAAGTAAGAGTTACACAGGAGAGGTTGCCCTTTTCCTCACTTGACGGTAGCCCTCATATTTATACAGTTGTTCAGTTGTATAGCAGTTATCCTGAGGGTTTTTGAATGCTTAATATGTGCAATGAGAGGAAATAAAAGATGAATTTGTCAAAAGCAGCAACTCCTACCTTTTATGTATCATATACAATATCCATATCAAATTTGTCTAAAATATTATAGAAAAAAATTTTAATGGAATATTTGCTAATAGATTAAAAACAAGGGCTAATATAAACCCTAAGTTTAAAAAGTTATAGAGTCCTGGAAATTAATTTTGTTTGCTACTTAAATTATAGGAAAATAGTTGACTATATTGCAATAAGTGAAAACTCAAATGCATAAAATCCAGACCTCACTTTCATTGACTTAAAAGCTACTTGCTTATTAAAAGCCTATGAGATTTTCTTTTTCATTAAATAGTTTATTCAGAAAGCTAACCAACCTTGGTCAGCTCCAAACTATCTTTAATCCCTAAGAGCTGATTGATTTTTCACAACTTTAGCTAGTATATACAGAAAGCATATCTTTAAACTTTTTGTAAAAACACCCAGATGGAATAATATCCTAAGGTGGTAATATGCTTATTGTTCATTACTTCACTTTTTAAGTTGGCATTTCAGATTAATTAAGCAATTGATAAAGCTCATGTTTATGCAAGTGTTTATAAATTAGAAAAGCTGTTAGCAGCATTTAATTTGTTTGAATATATATATTTAATTTACTGCTTCTAATGGAAAGAAGCTTAAGGGAATTTAAGAGCCATAGCCTTATTGATAGACATTAAGCATATGCAGAGTGTAATTATTATTGCTAATATTTTACATTTGCTGCACGCCAACAGTTGGGTGCAGGAAGCAGGCTGTGTAATTCCAAAGGCAGGAACGTGTGCTGTACATGCAGGGCTTTTATATCATTATTCATATTTATTTGTTTGCAGGCTTTTTTCCCCACCCTCTAAATACAGTGTGTTTTCCTCCCACTGATTTCCTCAAACTAGTGTTATAATGAGAATGGAATGCTCCTGTGATCCTTTGGCATGGGATTTGTCCAGTCACACCAAAATTCTGGACACAGCTCAAATCCTGTCATGACAAATATCATTCCAAGCCTTAGCCAATGGCCAGCTTATCTCCAGGACTATGTGATTAACATGTACCATTTAGAACAAGATAACCTCTATCTTTCTGAAACCCATGCAAAGGATTTACGTTGATCAGGATTCCTGCTGATCTATCTTTAGAAACATTGCTTCTGGTTATGGATCTGTGGCTAATGATGACTCCAGCTTTACCAGTTTGGGAAATTATTTGACTTCAAGCTGAACAAAATCACAACTTTAGACATGATTTAAGCACCTACTCAGTGCCACGTTCTGGACTGAGTGCTGGGAGTACAAAGATGAATAAGAAAATGCTGTTGTAATCATCATTTCTAAGTTGGGCTATTAAAGCAGCCTTCTGTCTAATTTCTCTGACCCTGATCTTACCAATCCATTCTGATTTATCCTCCACCCAGCTATTAAAAGTGACCCAACTCAAAAATAAATCTGACCATGTTGAACCTTACATTTAAGCCCTCCAATGACTGCCTTTTTTCACAAGATAAAATCTGGGCTTCCAAACATAGCATCACATATCCTTCATAGGGGCTTCCCTGGTGGCCCAGTGGTTAAGAATCCGCCTGCCAATGCAGGGGACACAGGTTTGAGCCCTGGTCTGGGAAGATCCCACATGCCGTGGAACAACTAAGCCTGTGCACCACAACTACTGAGCCCGCATGCCACAACTACTGAGCCCACGTGCCACAACTACTGAAGCCCATGCACCTAGAGCCCGTGCTCTGCAACGAAGAGTAGCCCCCGCTTGCCACGACTAGAGGAAGCCTGCGTGCAGCAACAAAGACCCAATGCAGCCAAAAATAAATTCATTAATTTAAAAAAAGATCCTTCATGATTTGGCCTCTCTCCAGTCCTATTTGTCAGACTCTCTACTTATACTTTTTGCTCCAATAACACTGAACTGCTTATATTTCCTCTAGACACTGTTTCTTGCCTTGCTTATTCCATCTCTGGCAGACATCCTCTCTTTATCTGCTAATTTCTATTCTTCCTTCCTCATCTACTGTTCTGATTTCTTTTTCTTCCAAGAACCGGGCTAGATCAGGGTCCACGGTGTTAAGGCATTTGTGCCACCATCTGCTTATCTTCATAACCACATTCACCCACATAGTTGCATAATTACCCGTTTAGTGTTTCAATTCCCCCACTAGATTGATTTTTGTGTTTGTTTTAAACTATTGACTATGTTTTTCATTGCAATAATGCTAATTGGTTCTTTTAAAAATTCCCACCTGTTTTAATTTCTTCTTTCCATGAATTTTTTTTATAGTTTCTGTTCCATATTTTGGGCTTCATTTCTTCATTTATCTTCAAAGATCCTAAAGATATTCAGTTTCAAGTCACTTTTTTGCATCATTTCCATTTGTATTGGAGTGAATTAATCACCTGATTGTCAATTTTGTGATCCTGCATGTTGTAACTTTTCTCAATCAGTTTTGGAATTTCGGCTCTAAGTTTCATCTTCAGTGGAAACCTCTCTACAACATTCAACCTTTAAAGAGGACTCTTAAGCCCCCTGGTCCAAAACCAAGTTCTCATGGTCTCATAGCTGTGGCTCAGAACTCCTGTCCTGTGGGGTTCAGATCCAGTCACCCAACTTGTGGGCCGCCTGGCCCAGGCTTGACTGAGAGATTGTGCCTGTTCTTGCCCTTTAATTTAGCTTCATAGATGCTTAAATTGCAGGAATCACTAGTTACATTTTGTTTCCTAGGCAGAGAAGGGATGTTCCAGGCTATAGTTTTAAAGAATGAACCTGAGTTCAGTCTTCATGAGATATGGGGCAATTTTAACTGCCATGACGTCACCATATACATACTCCTTTCTTTTCTGAGACCCAAGCCCCTGAAGAATTGGGAGAAATCAGTCTCAACACTTTGAGTTCCTGTTCCATTTCTGCTCCTCAAAATGTTCATCTCTAGGGACATGCTTATGTCTTTTTACTTTTTTCTTTTTATATTTTAACAATCTGATGTGTTTGATGAAAGAAAGAGTCAAGGAATGAACTGAAATGTTCATCTGTCTTCTTCATTTCCCTCTGAGGAAACAAGTAGAAAAAGTAAACAGTGGGGGCAGGGAGGGAGAGAAGGAATGGATAAGTCAATTCAACAAATAAAAATGTATAGGAAACATTGTTAAAACCTAAGAGGATAGAGACACTAATAACATAGAGGCCTTGGTCTAAGGCGTTAGAATAATATATACTTTATCTCATTCATTCATAGCACAAATATTTATGAGAGTCTAGTATATGTCAGGAATTGCTTAAATGTTGAGGATACAGAAAAAACAGAATAGACAAGATCCCCAAACGTAATAACTGTTGGAAAAGATGGACACATGAAATAAAGTGATTTGAATAATGTGGAAATGTGGGCTGTTTTGGGGGGATCTAACCTGTCTGGAACACCTACTATATGATTAAGCTGACACCAAATAATGAGTTGGAATTAGCCATTCAACAAGTTGGAATATTCCCAAAGAAGATGACAGCATGCAGGAAGGCCTGGAGGTGAGAGAGAGAGAACGGTACTTTGGAAGTACAAAACTAGTTCAGGGCAGCTAGAGCAGAGATGGCAAAGCGTAGGCCATCCAACCCTGCTGCTGTGTTCATTTCCCTCTGCAAAGAGATTATCTTCAGTAATGGAGAATGCATTGGCTCCCTGGACAGTGAAAGTCTCTTCGGCCATCAAACTGTTTCCTAAATATTTACAATGACTTCCAAGTACCTCTTACTATCCGTTCCCCTTGAGATCATTTTGTATTATACAACCAAAACTGAATTTTTGAGAGCTGACAGAAATTTGCCTTCCAAAGATCTCATGTCAAGTGTCTCCAAATTGTTTGGAATCCAATTGAATAAATTGTAGTATATGTGACTATCTTTTCCCTCCCAACCTATCATAATCTCTGAAATGATATGATGTCTCACTCCTAAATTACTTAGCACTGTTGAAATGCCAACTAATTCTCCCTGGTTGGCCAAAAATGCGTACAGCATGGCAGTTCCCCCGGGAAATTTTCTCCTCTGGGAGATGAAACTGTTAGCAAAGCAAGTCAAGGACCTGTTAGACATTCTGCTGTTAACCAAATGAGACTTCCAGCAGATGTCTGGAGAGTTGAAATCCCATCACTACTCTGTCTTTTCTCTGCGCTGATTTTACAATTTGTGGCTAGTAACAAACCACACATTTCCTCCACGTGTCCCAGTGTTCTCTCGTCATGATAACACTTCTGGCTCTTCTGTCCTAACCCATATGCCCCTGCCCTCAGGTCTGGACGTTTCCATATGAATGTGTATCTTCATGACATCCACCTCTGCTCTGCCTCCTGTCTAAGCCGTCTGTTTCTTTAGGGGTGGGTGTACGCTTCCATGCCAATGCTATGATGGCCTTCCATTGCATTATAATACAGAGGCCAAGCCCACAAAATCTGGGTAAGAGTTAAAAAAATCAGCTTTCTCTTTCTGGCCTATCTCCAATGTGCTGTATCCAAGGATCCTTTATCCACTTCTTTTTAGTAAGAATTACCAGGAATTCGGTGTTTAACGTTCTGTGTTCCTTGCTATTCTGGACCAGCAGCAGGGACCTTTCCTGAGAAATGCAGAATCTCAGGCCTCATTCCAGACCTACTAAATGAAAATTTGCCTATTAACAAGATCCCAGGAGATTCATTTGCATGTTAAATTTTCAGAGCACTACTCTATAGGAGCTGATTTCCCTGGTATATTCAAACCTTCTTCTCGTGTGTACATGCCATAAGGTCTTCTGGATCAGCTTCAGCTGGCCTTTCTGCAAAGTCACAAAAGGTAATCAGTCTGTCCAAATTCATCATTACACTATAGGGAAGACAACTGGTTTATTTGGGCTTGAAATATGTGACTCTGTTTGCACCATGTCCTCTCCAAATAGCTGTCATTAATGTACCACTTTCTTGACTTTAACATACCTGGGTTCTACTACATATGGCCTTCAGAAAGGCACCATATCACCTCCCCTACTACCTATTCCTTAATGTTGAAATGGCGGTCTTAAATTGACTTATTAATTTTTAAATGTACTATAAAAACAAACGTTTATACTAAAATACCTATATCAATTATAATGAATAGAAGATAACATTAAATATATCCCCCCACCAAAAAAAAAAACACAAAAAAAACTCAGTATTATTCAATCTAGTTAGATGCTGTTATCTGCCAAAAAGTGAGCCTACGGCCTTTTCTTTGTGCAACAGAGAGTTTGGGAAGTATTAAAGAGATGTTAAAGACATATAGCTGCAGAATTTTTCTCTTTGATGTAACAAGAAACATTAAAAGACTAGAGAAAGGAAGTTCTTGCTTGCTGGGTGTTTCAAATATTATTACCAACTAAAACTAATCTTGCAATTGAGCCTTTGGAAAACACTGTGCTAACCAGCTCACACAGCCTGTCACTTGAGGCCTGCAGTAAATTACTGATAGAGTTAAGGGTATAAATCTGAGGGAAGTATGTCTACTTTAATTAATTGCATCAGAGGGAAATTTTTGGTAACGCCTTGAAGACAATACTTTCTTGATGTATATGTGGTTTTCCAAAGTAACAAGTGGTCATGAATGACAAGTGACTTGTACTGGTTTGTTTTGCTACCATAAAATAGGGAGCCTCCTTATCAAAATGAGACCTGATAGTTTCAAATTCAGTGTGAAATCTTTGTGCCAGGCACACATTTGGAAACAGCCTCTCTATTCTGCTAAGATCTCAGTGTGTATACTGCTACATTTTCCGCAGTGACAAGTAACGCACAAGGGCAGAACAAAACATCACCACAGCCTTGCAAAAGATTTATAATAACATTGTATTGCTTTGAACCATTCAATCAATTGTAGACATGGTTTAAATGTACAGAAAAACTAAATTCAGTACCATGGGAAGAAATGAAATGTAGTTTGCAGTCTAACTTCAGCATAAAGATTTTGAGAGCATATTTTTTAAAAGAAGAAAGTTTCACCTAGACTCCCTGGATTTTTATATTTCTAGTTCGGCTATAATAATTTCTCTTTAAAGATTCAGAGACCCACGATTTCACTCAACAAAACATGTTTTATGCTAATTAAAAGTAGCCAAGAAGTCATGAATTCCCTATGATCTTTATGGAGAGAAATCAATACCTGTATCTCTTTCTATAAAACTCCAGGGTTTTACTGGTGGATATTAGAATCCAGAAAGATAGGCTTTTATGTTGTGTTTCTTGTAAGAAAGAACAATCTAGGGTCAAACAGAAGTCTCATGCAGAGTATATAATAAAAGAGTAACTATGAACAATTGAAAAATAAATGCAGAATCAGATATTTGTAATGCTGCTTAAAGCAAGGCTAATCTTTATTCAACATTTTTTACTCACATATAAGACTCCCATTGTGTGGTATCTTACAGTGGATATATTACTGAGGTTCTAAAATCTCAGTGTTAATGCAAAGAATTATGGTTTTATAACTCAGTGGGGGAATGCACATATGCACACAGACACAGACACACATGCCCCAATAATTGCTATTTCTAGCAGCATTTATTGTAATGGGAGCCCTTAAGGAAGCTTGGTTTTACTGCACTTCAAAATTGTTGAAATGCATTATGGAGGAGTACTGGCTGGTACATATACTCTCACCCGAGAGCAAATGACATGGATAGCTTTAAACCATGCTAAGATTTCTTACTGCACAACTCTAGTGGATACCATTCAGATTGGCCACAATCATAATTCTAGTCATCATTACAAAAACTCCAAAAGTCTATCTAATCATATTAGATTTTGTGTCCAATAAAATTACAGCATTATAGTCTATCTGCAGCAATGACTGATACCACAAAGGAATGAGTTTTATTGCTACAGATTCTTATTGTGTTTTTGGCAGATTTTTCTGAGGAGTGGAAGAGGCAAGATGCAATGAATGAAGGTGTTCCTGGAGAGCTTCCCATTTTTAATTTATTTGAATACTAAGTTCAGTATTAAACTGCTGGTCTTCCTCAAACTATTGATATTTCTTCCTAAATTGTAAGAGTTGCAACATAGCAATGTTGAAATTATTTCTGAATTCCACTAGTGATCACTTATGCATAGCAGCTGGCTGATTAAACTGATGGTTCTATAGGAAGTTAGGAGGGCATATGAAACATGCACATATAATCAATATCAAAAATAGAGTGAAATGATAAAATTTCATAGCATTCATAAAATTAAAAACAAAAAAAGACTCATTGAGAGTTGTGTAACTGAAGGTTATATTCTCTCCCGGGTAGTTCTCTTTATTTGCCATCGCCAATAAACTAGCGGCAACTCATATTAATCATAGATGAAGGTAGGATTCAGGATATTGTTTTCTAATTGCTGTCCGAAGTTTAACAGAGACTCTTATCAATACGTTAGTGCCTTAAAATCTATTCACAGTGCTGGGATGTGTTCTGAAGTCCTCTAGGAAAAAGGGCTTCAAAACACACTTTCCCTGTCCATGTACTTCTTTTCTTGCTCGCCAGTAGGAAGTAGCATCGACAAATCTATGCTCTTTGATAATTGGCGTGTCTAAGATCCCTGTGCTTTCTGGTCCCTACTGACTCAGGAGGAAGGAAATGACAGTGGCTCGTGTCTTGGGCAGACCCTTTGTGCTCAGGCTGCATGCTAAACACAATTCCAGGGCAGCCATCACTTGTAGGCTACCTTTTCATTGGAAAGTGGGCCTTCACCTTTAGCAGGGAGCTTCAGGCAGCTCACAAATCTGATGTAGAAGCACCTCCACCTTTCTTTGAATGGCTGTATTCTACATTCATAGGTGTTGTTCAGAAAACCTGCATGAGAGCAATAATCGTGTGCTCTGTTTAAAGGCAATGGCATATCCTGAAAAGCTCACGTGGATAGGCCATGTGTGGCCCCTAAAACCATCCGCCTCAGTGGTAACAGAGCACAACCGCAGCCATAATAATGAAATGCTTGCCGGATTTCTCTCTCAGCTTCCTAATTATGAAACTTATATTTTATAACCATTTGAAGTCTCTTTTTAAAGAATCGTTATTTCTCCCAGCATGAAGGCATGCCATGTGGGTAGTCTACATAGTCATGGGAGGTGAGGTTTTATCTTATTTTAAAGTTAGATATCATTCAGGTCTAGCTTTATCAGCAGGCTTTTACCATCTTGGTCCAAGATGTGATAAAAGAAACGCACCAAAATCCCCTCCCTCAAAATACCTCTTCTTATCAGCCTTTGAAATCCATAATTAGAGATTGTCCTTTAGTACTTGAAGATATTTACACCCCCAAGATTCACTTGTTAAAATAAAAAGGTACCAGAAATTGGTAAATGATACATTTGTGTCTTAGTGTAGTTCAAAAAACATATACTAAGCATTTCTTAGGTATCAGAAACTCTGCAGGGCCCTAGGTATCAAGGGTGGGTATGTATTTACTTTTCTTTCAAGAAGGTGATGAACTTTATGTTGGATCTTGGGACTAAGTTGGGAACGAGGTCCAGGCTTGGAAAGAAGAGCACAGGGAAAACAGGCTTTACTTCCCTTGCAATTTCAATAAGAAATAGACTCAGTTACATTTGGTTAATCTGTGCACTTGACAGCCACTTGTCATAATATGTCATTTGATTCCTAATATGCTTTGTGTACATCCAGCAATAAGCTTAGACATAAAAAGAATAAGGGGCTGAGAAAAAAATTGTAACTGTCTAGAATGATACAGCAGTTATTTAATATTTATAGGGCTGATGGGAATATAGAAAATAGTTAATGTTTAAGGATGACCCCACTATCAAGCCATATTGCCAGAGACCATAAACAGATATAAATTGTCAGAGCAGCAAAAGTACACAGTGACCCTGTGCTCAACTAAGCACAGCATTCACTATAGTAGTTAACCTTTGACTGGAGTAGTAAATTAATGCAGAGCTCCAAAAAACACTCCTATGCAAAAATCACTCTGGAAACACTGATGCATAGTAATAAACAGTAACTTGACCTCCAAAGCTTATGGCCAGGGAGGAATCATGTAGTGTTGGACTAGGGAGGAGCATATGTTCATTAGGAAGGTTATTGAACACTAGACATCTTATATGTTATGGTTAAATTCTGCCACAGCCAAAGAACAGCAACTTGTGTTATAAAGACAACAATGTCAGGTGTTCTAACCTATTTTAGTAACACCCTTTTATTACTGAAAGTGCCTCGGTAAAAGCCCAAGTTGCCTATTTGCACTAAATAAAATGTCACTTTGTGAATAAATTAGGCATTTTATGCTACCTTCTGTACGTCTTATGACATTCGTTGTAATATAGCGTTTGCTTGTCTCTAGGGGCTGGCTCGAGAAATCAGCTTGCACCTGTGGCTCTTGGGAAATATTAAGTAGAGCTTTGTTGCACTCACTTCCCCTGGCAGATTGTCACTGCTATTCAAGGAGAGACTTGAAAAATATTACCAGAGTATTTCTCAATACACCTCTAGGTCTTAAAGTTTTGAATTTACATGGACCTTTTGACACGTCACATTCATGGTCCAATGGGAGTTACTAGCAGCCTGTAGTTCATACTCTTCCCCTCGATTCTGCCTGTGAACAACCAGAATCAGATTAATTCTGTGTGCTTGGCATAAGTGTAACTAACTTGACCGTTTTTTTGTCAGAGTGGTCTGGCTTTGCGTTTATCAGGTGTTGTCTCTATCCTTGAAACAACTCAATTTCTACTTTCCTTTTCCATGTACCTTGATTCCAAACAAGAACTATAAATTTAGCATGACCCCCAGAGTGGGAGGATGCATCTGTAGTGTATAGTGATCCAAATAAGCCTTCAAAGTTGAAAAACTTGTCCAAATCTCATGTCACTATGTTGTGTTGACATCTAAAAAAGTCCCTTCTGGTGACTTTCTTGACTCTAAATATACCAAAACACCAAAGTTGTGAGCTGGTTTTCTGAAAGATGTTTTTTTAAAAAAAAATGGTCCAGAAAATACTTTCACACAAAGGTGTAAGGTATAAAGCATTTTCATTTACATTTCTTATCTTTCTTTTTTGTTTGATTTGATAAGAACAAATGAAGACCCAGGTAAATGATACCCTAATGACTCTTATCATCTAAGTGAAAGAAATATTTTGAAAATAGTTGTTCTCTGGCACATTTGACTATAAGAATTATGAATAATTCTGACAATTTCTAACATAAATTTTTAGCATGTGCCTGTTTACCATGTGCCTGTAATTACTCAAGACATTTTACACAAATTATCTCTGAGTATTTATAACAACCCAATGAGATAATGTTATTGTCCTGGTTTTACAAATGAAGAAAAAATTGATAGTATAAGAAGCCAAACCAAAATTAGGCTAGTCCCCTTGTTAAATGATATTATTTGCATTAGAAAATTTCCTTTAAGTTGGGGAGTTTTACAGTGTGTTACATAAATGGTAGAGTCAGAGAATCTTCATCTGAATAACCTCTTTACCACTAACTCGTTAATTGACTTTATGTATTAGTCAAGATTTTTTTTGTGTGCTGCTGGTTAAAGAACAACACAGGCTTATATGCACATAAATATTGGCAGAAAAAAATATTCCTTATATAAATAAAATTGCCAGAGTAATATAGTTTTCAGGCATGGTTAGCGTCAAGATTTTGACAATGTCACCAAGACCCAGTCTCTACCTCTATTCCAACTCTCTTCTCTCTATTGACTTCATTCTTAGACTCCACTTGGTGACATGATGGAGGCTAGCAGTTCCAATCCTAAATGCTTCCAGTTTCAAACTCAGTGGAAAACTGAGCTTTCTCAGCCTAACAGTTCAAACAAAAGTCTTAAGCCTGAGAGATGCATTCCTGAGCCAATGACTGAGGCCAGAGGAATGAAATGCATTGATTGGACAGCGTAAGTTTGGGCCACATGCTCTTTCCTGGAGCTCAAACTTAAGCACATATAATAAGAGTGCGTGATAAGTGGGTCCAGAGTAGAAATTGGAATGCTCTTATTGGAGGAAAAAAAAAAGTAGGATAAGGAAATTGATTCTGAGCATCAAAACAGCAGATGCTTGGGAGAGTCTCCTCATCTCTCTGATCATCACTTTTTCATCTGCAAAATGGGGGAAATAATAACCCCTTCATAGAGTTATGAAAATCCAAAGAGCTAATGCATAATGAAGTACAAGGTGCAGCCTTTGGTTATTTGGCTTCTATCCTTGCTTTTGCTTTGTTTTGTTTTTTTTCTCATTTTCTCTTCCGTTGTTTCCTCTTATTCTGCATTTTTATTTAATTTTAACTTTTCTTTGTCATTTTCTTTTATCATTATCATCACCATTATCTTCATAAATTATATACCACTGGATCTGGCCGATGGTAAGAACTCCCTATAGAAGAAGATGACCCTTCCAAAAGGAACTGAGTAGGACAAACCTGATGTTAGCTCAGCGTGTATTCCTGGAAGTCAACCTCCTCAAAAGAAGCATCCTGAGTCTCAGCTGAACATTGCTTCTTAGTCTATTTTCAGATTGCCTAAACAACACTGTACATATTACTGCTGGATATGAGGCAGACCTGGATATGAGGTCCTCTATGAAATCCAGGATCTGGTGTTAATGGTTATTTCCTTCCACTGTCAAGGCTCCCCATCTTTGAGCAGCAACCAGATAAAAATGCTCCATTGCCCCTTTTAAACTGTCTTGTAGAAAAAAGTGAACCCCAACATAACACACACAATTCTCTTAAGCTTTTAGCATGAAAATTATACATTTTGTGATTTATAACAAAATTATAGAAGACAATCATGTTCCCTGTCTTTATCTCTGATTGGATACATCATGTAAGCCATGCTTTATTACCCTTCCTCAAATGATGTGATTGGATTATAAATGCTAAAATTCACAACTTCATCATTGCAAAATAGCAGCCTGATTAGTAAAAATGTACTTAAACCCAGTCACCACCTTTCCTAAACATTAAAGTTTAGCGTATAGTTCAATTCAAGTAAGCAAGAGTATAGTGAGTGCCTGCTTAACTTTCCTTAATTTCCAAAATAAAATTTGGATAGGGATTTATTGGTCCAGGATGGATCAGTTGCATATCCCAGGAAAAATGAATATAGTCCCAGATAGTGGATAAGTGGACATTGCATTAATTCATTCTTCCCATGGTAAGCATGGGGATAGGTTGAAAATGCAATTACCAAAAAAATAAAATAAATAAAACGAGAGAGGGGACTGGACAAAGAGAACAATGCTCCACATCTACTCCCAATACAAACGTCTCAGATAAGCGTTCTCAACTATGCTCACCATGTTATACATTATATCTTCAAACTTTATTCATTTTATAACTGAAAGTCTGTACCCTTTTACCAACCTCTCCCTATGTCTCTCATCTCCCAGCCCTTGGCAATCATTTTTCTACTCTTTGTAGTGTTTCACTTTTTTTTAGATCCCACGTGTAAGGGATACCATGAAGTATTTGTTTTTCTGTCTTTTTTCACTTAGCATAATGCAACTCAAGTTCCATCCATGCTGCAAATGACAGGATTTCCTTCTTTCTCATGGCTGAAAGATATTTCATTGCATGTGTGTGTGTATACCACATTTTCTTTATCTTTTAATCTGTTGATGAGCACTTAGGTTGTTTCTATATCTTGGCTGTTGTGAATAATGCTGCAATGCACGTGGAAGTGCAGGTATCTCTTCAATATCCTGTTTTCATTCCCTCTGGATATATACCCAGAAGTGAAATTCCCAAATTACATGGTAGTTCTATTTTTAATTTTTTCAGGAACCTCCACATTGTTTTCCATAGGGGCTGCACCAATTTACATGCCCATCAACAATGTACAAATGTTCTTTTCTCTCCATATACTCACCAACAATTATCTCTTTGATAATAGCCATTCTAACAGGCGTGAGATAATATCTCATTGTGGTTTTGATTTGCATTTCCATGATAATAAGTGATGTTAAGTACATTTGCATGTACCTGTTGGCCAGGTACATCTTTTTGGTATGTATATCTTCTCTGGAGAAATATCTATTCAGTTCCTCTGCCCATTTCTTAATTGGACTGTTTGGGTTCTTTTGCTATTGAATTGTGTGAGTTCTTCTTATATTTTGGGTGTTAACACTCTACCAGATATGACTTGCAAATATTTCTCCCATTCTGTAAATTGCCTTTTATTTTATTGATGGTTTCCTTTGCTGTGCAGAACCTTTTCAGTTTGATATAGTCCTGCTTAGTTTTGCTTTTGTTGCCTTTATTTTTGGTGTCAAATCCCAAACATCTTTGCCAAAACCAATGTCAAGCAGCTTACCCCCTGTGTTTTCTTCTAGGATGTTAATGGTTTCAGGTCTTAAATTTAAGCCTTTAATCTATTTTAAGTTTATTTTTGTGTATGGTGTAACATACAGATCCAGTTTCATTCTTTTGCATTTCCAGTTTCCCAGAATCATTTATTGAAGAGACTTTCCTTTCCTCATTGTATATTCTTGGCTCCTTTGTCATAAGTTAATTGACCATATATGTATGGGTTTATTTCTAGGCTCTCTATTTTTTTCCATTGATCTATGTGTCTGTTTTTATTTCAATATCATACTGTTTTGATTACTGTGGTTTTGTAATATAGTTTGAAATCAGACTGTGTGATGCTAAACTATTTTTTTATTGTACTGTCAAAATACCACTTACATCTTCATTTAGAGTTATTCATGCAGAGATTAAATAATCATTTAGAAATACCACAAACAATTTTTATCTTTGTGTCAAATATTTGATTCTAAGATTTTATGAATTGTAAACAGTTGTGGAGGGAGGGAGTCTTAAAACATACCACCTCCCTTTGCATATGTCTAAAACACCATCCTTCCTTTAGCAATCAGCTCAACTTTTACTGCCTCAGACATCTCTAGCTAGTAACTTGGAACATAAATACTGCATTTTCTTTTTAAATTACTCTTTGAAAGTCTGTTTCTACCCTCTGAATTGAATTATCAACCAAGGGAAAATAGTATGTTTCATTCTTACTTCTATTCTTGATATTGAGTCCTGAACCTTGTAAAATATATATATTGTTTTTTGGCTGCAGCAATTATTGGAAATAATAATAGTGATTGTATACTGAGCTTCAACTATATGTCGTGCACTGAGATGAGCGTTTTATAGTCACTCATATGTAATCCTTAAACACTCCTGAGGCAATTACTATTATTATTGCTGTTTTAAAGATTCTGAAACTGAGACTCAAAGTGATAAAGACACCTAAGAAGATGGCAGATAAGACACTAGACTCTAGTTCTTCTTTATCTCCAAAAACTGTCATTCTAATTACCTATTAAACTCAGAGACTTTGAGTATATTCTCACAATGAGAAAACAGTGCATTTATAAACATTTCTGCATGGTGGGTATGAGATTGTTATATCACAACATGTTTTCAGGTACACGCTGAACCCATCATATTTAGACCCTCCTATGAATGTCTTTAATAGCCTCTACACATCAGTATTATTACACTTATCTTGTCATCTGTTGGGTATTTGCTAGACTGTGAACAAATGAATAAATATTATGTTGTATTTAATTTTTTCTCAATATTTAATATAGTACCTGACATATTATAGGAGGTTCTGAATACATAATGATTGCATATATAAATATAAGAATGAATAAACCAACCAGTTCATCCATCCATAAATGCAACAATGAATGAAGAATAGGTTAGATGGTGCTACAGAGATTTGTCTACAGAACATCATCTAATATGGCTCGGGTAAATAATAAGAAAAAAATGCCTCTTCTAGACTTACCACCTTGGGCCTTTGTAGAATGCTCCACAGAACACTCTCTAGGGCTGATTGCCAACATATTGCTGCCACCACAGTGCCAAAATTCCTTGTCTTGTATTTGATAATACCTTATTACTTATTTATTTTATCTCAAGTATGGCCTTTTGTACCTGAATCCAGAATTTTGCTATTAGCAATGAGTATTTTCATGTGACATAAAAAAGTGTGAATATTTAAACAACCAACAGAATACCCAACAGAGAACTGTGCCGAAAATTTCTAAGGCAAGGGTCAAACCAGCATTTTCGTAACATTGATTTAACAGATTAAACTCAGCTACAGTTGTCAGAGTTTGCATTCGTACCCATCCTCAATAAGCATATGGAACTTCCCATGTTGCCAGCAGCTCTGGACCACGTCATGAAGGGAGGGTCATGTAACTCCTAGGGATCACTTAAGTCTACTAATATACTCATCTCTGCAATGTAGGTTGGAGAAGATCCATTGTGGTTTTTCTAGTTCTTTAAAATGGTCCTCCTTATATTTACAAGTTCTATTTTATTTACTCCAGTCTTAAAACTCTGAAATACAACTGAAAATATCATTATTGCTTTAGTGAGTTTTTTGCTGTCTTCTTGGACAATCATTTTTCTCAGTAATAATAATTCAATGTACCTTTAAAAAGCAAAGAGTAAGTCACCTCACCCTATCTTACTAAATGGAAGATCCATTCATTTATATTTGTGTATTTGTTTTCATTGTGCTTAATATGGAGTTACTATAACCTAACCCAAAGTCTGAAATGTTTCAGATTATTCAAAAGAAACTTTGAATAATTGCATGAGTTAAAAAATGTGGCCTGGTATTCTCATGCATAAAATGAGGATGCTACTTTTCTTACCATTTTATATGTGTAAAAAGACATACATATTCTGTTGACTCTTGATAACATTGGTTTAAACTGCACAAGTCCCCTTACACACAGATTTTTTTTAAAGATTTAATTAATTAATTTTTTAAAGCATCTTTATTGGGGTATAATTGCTTTACAATGGTGTGTTAGTTTATGCTGTATAACAAAGTGAATCACCTTTACATATACATATGTCCCCATATCTCCTCCCTCTTGCATCTGCCTCCCACCCTCCCTATCCCACCCCACTAGGTGGTCACAAAGCACCGAGGTGATCTCCCTGTGCTATGCGGCTGCTTCTCACTAGCTATTTATTTTACATTTGGTTGTATATATAAGTCCATGCCACTCTCTCACTTCGTCCCAGCTTACCCTTCCCCCTCCTCATGTCCTCAAGCCCATTCTCTATGACTGCGTCTTTATTCCTGTCCTGCCCCTAGGTTTTTCATAACCTTTTTTTTTTTTTTAGATTCCGTATATATGTGTTAGCATACAGTATTTGTTTTTCTCTTTCTGACTTACTTCACTCTGTATGACAGACTCTAGGTCCATCCACCTTACTACAAATAACTCAATTTCACTTCTTTTTATAGCTGAGTTATATTCCATTGTATATATGAATACTCAACATCACTAATCATTAGAGAAATGCAAATCAAAACTACAATGAAGTATCATCTCAAGCCAGTCAGAATGGCCATCATGAAAAAATCTACAAACAATAAATGCTGGCGAGGATGTGGAGAAGAGGGAACCCTCTTGCACTGTCAGTGGGAATGTGAATTGGTACAGCCACTATGGAGAACAGTATGGAGGTTCCTTAAAAAACTAAAAATAGAACTACCATATGACCCAGCAATCCCACTACTGGACATAGACCCTGAGAAAATCATAATTCAAAAAGAGTCATGTACCAAAATGTTCATTGCAGCTCTATTTACAGTAGCCAGAACATGGAAGCAACCTAAGTGTCCATCAATAGATGAATGGATAAAGAAGATGTGGCACATATATATGCAGATTTTTTTCAATAGCAAATACTCCAATGCTAGGCAATCCACCTGGTTGAATCTGCAGATGCAGAACCTCAGATAAGGAGGAACTGAATATGCAGAGGAACTACTTACACAGAGGACCAAGTATAAATTATTTGCAGATTTTGACTGAGCGAAGCGTTGGTGCCCCTAAGCTCCCCTCCCCCATCATGTTCAAGGGTCAACTGTATTTATAAAATAACTATTGCCTGATTATGCATAATGCAAAATTTATGTCATTCTATATAATTCATCTCTACATATCTGACTTCCAAACAGGATAGAAGAAAAAAAATTACAGTGAGCAACAGAGCAATATAATTGAACAATATATAGTATTACTCTATCATCATTATTATATAATAAAACTTATATTTGCCCTCATCACTCAGGCTACATTGATATGTATTCATCAAAAAATAAAAACAACATGACCTTGATATTTCTTGCTGCTTTCTCCTCCTCTGCTTCCCCCTCCCCCTTCCCTCCCTCTTCTACTTTTTCTCCTTCTTCTCCTTCTCCTCCTTCCCCTTCTCCTTCTTCTTTTTTTTTTTTACATCTTTATTGGAGTATAATTGCTTTACAATGGTGTGTTAGTTTCTGCTTTATAACAAAGTGAATCAGTTATACATATACATATGTTCCCATATCTCTTCCCTTTTACATCTTTCTCCCTCCCACCCTCCCTATCCCACCCCTCTAGGTGGTCAAAAAGCACCGAGCTGATCTCCCTGTGCTATGCAGCTGCTTCCCACCAGCTATCTATTCTACGTTTTGTAGTGTATATATGTCCATGCCACTCTCTCACTTTGTCACAGCTTACCCTTCCCCCTCCCCATATCCTCAAGTCCATTCTCTAGTAGGTCTGTGTCTTTATTCCCGTCTTGCCCCTAGGTTCTTCATGACATTTTTTTTCCTTAGATTCCATATATATGTGTTAGCATATGGTATTTGTCTTTCTCTTTCTGACTTACTTCACTCTGTATGACAGACTCTAGGTCTATCCACCTCACTACAAATAACTCAATTTCATTTCTTTTTATGGCTGAGTAATATTCCATTGTATATATGTGCCACATCTTCTTTATCCATTCATCTGTTGATGGACACTTAGGTTGCTTCCATGCCCTGGCTATTGTAAATAGAGCTGCAATGAACATTGTGGTACATGACTCTTTTTGAATTATGGTTTTCTCAGGGTCTATGCCCAGTAGTGGGATTGCTGGGTCATATGGTAGTTCTATTTTTAGTTTTTTAAGGAACCTCCATACTGTTCTCCATAGTGGCTGTACCAATTCACATTCCCACCAGCAGCGCAAGAGTGTTCCCTTTTCTCCACATCCTCTCCAGCATTTATTGTTTCTAGATTTTTTGATGATGGCCATACTGACTGGTGTGAGATGATATCTCATTGTAGTTTTGATTTGCATTTCTCTAATGATTAGTGATGTTGAGCATTCTTTCATGTGTTTGTTGGCAATCTGTATGTCTTCTTTGGAGAAATATCTATTTAGGTCTTCTGCCCATTTTTGGATTGGGTTGTTTTTTGTTGTTGTTGTTATTGAGCTGCATGAGCTGCTTGTAAATTTTGGAGATTAATCCTTTGTCAGTTGCTTCATTTGCAAATATTTTCTCCCATTCTGAGGGTTGTCTTTTGGTCTTGTTTATGGTTTCCTTTGCTGTGCAAAAGCTTTTAAGTTTCATTAGGTCCCATTTGTTTATTTTTATTTCCATTTCTCTAGGAGGTGGGTCAAAAAGGATCTTGCTGTGATTTATGTCATAGAGTGTTCTGCCTATGTTTTCCTCTAAGAGTTTGATAGTTCTGGCCTTACATTTAGGTCTTTAATCCATTTTGAGCTTATTTTTGTGTATGGTGTTAGGGAGTGTTCTAATCCCATACTTTAACATGTACCTGTCCAGTTTTCCCAGCACCATTTATTGAAGAGGCTGTCCTTTCTCCACTGTACATTCCTGCCTCCTTTATCAAAGATAAAGTGACCATATGTGCGTGGGTTTATCTCTGGGCTTTCTATCCTGCTCCATTGATCTATATTTCTTTTTTTGTTCCAGTACCATACTGTCTTGATTACTGTAGCTTTGTAGTATAGTCTGTCCTTCTTCTTCTCGTTCTCTCTCTCTCCCTCCCTCTCTCATGCACACACACACACACACACACACACACACACACACACACACACACGGAACTTGCTTATATAGGTCTGGTTGGCAGCTGTATTCAACCTAAAGCAGAGTTTGTATAAATCAGTGTCTTCATGAAATTAAAAACATTTGAATACTTAACTACAAAGAAGTAAACAAAACAAAACAAAACAAAAAAACTGTTGGATGCACTCGTAAGACTTTGTTGCTATCATCTTACAATCATAATCAGACCTTCATTAGGGAATTAGCTAAATGTTCGTTTGGCAGTGAGTTCCTGTTTGATGAGTAAGACTTTTAGGATGTTGCAATTTCTGTCCTTTCGCTGATAGATATACTTGTTGTCCTTATGATTGGTTTATTTCAATAGATAATTTCCTCAGAGACCATGGAGTCACAGACAATATCACCCAATTTCCTTCCAAGAATTGTTGGAAAGTCTAATCAAGGAATGTTTGTGAGGTGCAAAGGGGAAGGAGGGGAGTACTCTCCAGTGGCAAAGAGGCATGATTATTACGGGAATTGTCTTTACAAAGATCTCTAATCACCACCCAAACAAGATGAAGAGATGATGGGAAAAATTCTAGGTAAACTAGGAAAACATAAAATTTGACCAAAATTTCCAAATACATTTTATCTTTAACTAGAGGAAAAATGTTTTTCCTTCCTTTTAATGTTAATTGCCACTGAAGGTCTAATATTTTAAATGATTATTTAGATTAGAACAAAAAGAAAGATCATTAAAATTAGGGGTTTGGACTTCGTTCATTCTATGCTTGTACAATTCTAAATTACCTCTAATTTCCTTCTTTACACATGTGGGGTAGGAATGGTTGTTTTTCATAGACCTTGATTTTTCACTAATTAGTTGCCAGAATTAAGTTTGTAATTACCCAATTGAAATATTTTAAGAAAATGTGTCATGTATCAGAAAAGTAATTGAAATGCATAATTGAAGAGAAACTTGGACCCTGTCTTGTATATTGTAATAATTTGGGTCTTTGTTGCAAGTGAGAAAGATCTGACTCAAACTGACTTAAGCAAAAGTATATATTTATTATAAGGATACTTAAGGTCAATCATGAGACCCAAGAACAAGAATATGGCTGGACCTAAAGAATTACTGAAACAATAAATTCACACATGTTTAAAACATGCTTTACATATTTTGTCTCTTCTCTCCAGTAATCATGGTCAGTCTTCTCTTTCTCTCTGCAAAGGAGATTTTCTCTGCTTCCAGGGTCCTTGTGGAGGGAAATCTAGTTGCCAAAAATTGCATCTCATATTCTAGGCTCTCCAAAAGAGAGTAACATACATTCTCTGTTTCATCTCCAGAATTCCTAGGGAGGGACTCATGTTTCAGCTCAGGTTAGGTGCCTAAATTTAACTGGTCAACTCTTGTTAGATGATGGGGGTCCCACTACAACTAACCTAGAACTAACGAACCTAGGTCTTAAAATAACCGTGTGGATGGGGTGAAGTTTGAGGGGCAATATCCAGACTAAAGTGCTCAGTAGACAATTCTGTAAGGACCCACTATGTACATTTAAATGCTCACATTTTTTAAGCATTCGACAGGTTGCTTTTCTAAATGTAGACTAGAGAATTAAATCATATAACAAAATAAAATTATATATTGAACATTATAAAAATAACTTGATCTAACTTAACCCCCCAAATATGAGTGGCAGTTTACTAATCAACTGCATAAGACATTATCACCACATGAGCATTTTACCTAAAGAAAAACTCAAAGCTATTCATGGATAATATTCTCCTTAGCTCAAGTATATACTGAATATTGAATCTATGGAAGCCCTTGTGCTAAGAATTGAGAAGACAACGATGAGCAAGATAGTCTAGAGGAGCGAGTGAAGCAGTAACAGGTAACATACAGTCATGCAGAAAATGCAGTGGTGGAAACATCTATAGCTATTTATGGGAACACTAAGGAAGAACAAAGCCCTGTTAGGAGTGAGAAGCAATCATAAATGTCTTCCCAAAGGTGTCAACCCCTGAACCCCATCTACATATAGAAGTAAAAGTTATCCAGATAAAGAAGTGAAAAATGAGCAGGAGAGGTCACCAAGGGTCAGTTGATGAAGGAGCTTGAAAACCCAGCAAAAGAGCTTGGATTTTTCTGAAGAAAAAAGAGCATGGGTGTGGCATGATCCTATCTGCTCAGAACTTAGGTCTGAATTACAGTTCCTATAAACACAGTCCCAGAGAGTTGGTTTCTAAGTAACTTCTCAAGTAATCAAGTTATTAACTACTCTAGGCCAAAAAAAGAAAAAAAGAAAAGACATTCTAGTTCATTAGGTCCTATTCTAATTATGCAACACCCTGTCCCACAACCACAAATTTTTGCAGTGTAGAAAAAAACATCTGCTGGCTGCAAGAAATAAGTGTGTTCAACCCAAAAAATCAATAGAATTAACCTTTGGACACACGTTTCTTCCTCCCTCCAAGAATGCAGAACACTTTACCACATTCCCTTCCTTCATACTGTTCATCCCCACCAGACCCAGGCTTTCAATTACAGCCAGGCTAAATTGCCTACCTTCCCCTGCCTTTACTCATCACAAAGTCATTTGAATTTGCTCACGGGAATTTTCATGCCCAGGACCGACTCTCTCTTCCTATCTGCCAGAATCTATGGTTCTCATCATTAAAAACTCAGTTTGAGGCCATTCCTCCTGGGGCTGCTCATTACATTAGATAGGGTATGTGTAGGACCCTTCTTCTGTCAGTCCCAACCATCTCTTCTGCAGTGTTCACGATATGTGAATGCATTTTTGTTCCTAACATTTGTGTGTGTGCTTTCTTCCTAAAATACCCAAAGCTGAAGCCTCAAAGCACTATGATATGTCCCCTCAAAAATGTTGATTAAATTGAATGATACTAACTTTAATCACAGGAATAGCAAATGAACATAGCGTACTTTCACATGTGAATATTTTGTATGAGTTTCAGAAACATTCCACACATGAAAAATATCATTTCTAGTGCCACCTTGTAAAATGAGATTGTGTCCTGAAACAATACTAAGTTCACAGTCCCAGGAAGCTCATCATTTCCCGATAATAAATTGTCTTGGCTTTAAGCTGCAGCAAGTCATGAGAAATCAGTCCATAAAGTCAAAGCATACTAATTTAATGAAAATCTATTTAAGAGTTTTAAAATATCTATAAGTACTAATTATCTGTTACTTGTCCTCAGTGGTTGATTTGCTTTAGCTAGCAGCCGTGTCTCTTATGTGGCAAGGAAAGAACTAAAATGCCGATTAAAGAAAGTTGTTGTCATTCTATTTTTCAAATTTAATTCTTCTAAACTCTAGAAAGGTTTTCTTTTCATATATGCTATATTTGTGCTGTGCCTCTCTCAGTAATTAGGGACATCTATTCACTAAAAAAATGCAACTGTTGTTTAACGAAGACATGCTTGTTAAATTATAGGTCTGTAATTATTTCACTATTTCTTATATTCTAGTTATAAGGTAGGTCCCAATAGATTACTGTTTTTTCATTTACTGATGTGAAGAATATTTTCAGGACTCCTGCCCTAGGTTATGTGTGTGTGTGTGTGTGTGTGTGTGTGTGTGTGTGCATGCACCTTCTATCCTTGTAGGGTCTTCTGGTACTCTCAGTCCTTTAAACTCCTACTTGAATCTATTTTGCCCTCTCCAGACTTAGCTGTTCCTAATACTGTTCTCCCAACCCCACCCATGCTTTATTCTCTTCTCCCCTTTTCAACCCTACCTGTTGTCAACTGGAAAAAAAAAAAAAGGCACAATGTTAGAGCTGTAAGTTCAGTTTTACTTGAGAACTTACTAAGGACTGTAGCCTGGGAGTTATAGCTTCTCAAGTTGCTCCGAGGTCAGGGAGGGGAGGTAGGGAGGTCAGTATATATGTGATATTGGTGAAGGGAGTATGTGCAGCCAAGCACACATTTTGGTAGAAGGTTTTCTGCTAGTCAGATATCTGAGTTAATGGTTTTAGGGCTTGTCTAAGTATGGGAAAATGCAAGAGTTTGGATTCATAAAATATTTTATCCTGAAAATATCTCACTATCTGAAGGCCTTTTCTGCCACCTTTTCCCAGAGCACAGAGTGCCTCATTCCTGAGCTCCACCCTGAACTCTTTTCAGGGTATGTTGAAGGTCAGTGACTGCAGTGACTAGTGGCTTAATTCTTGTAAAACCAGATGGCAAATGACGTTTTTTAGGTATCAATATATTCATATTTACCACACATTTGATGTTTTATTCTAATCATATAACATATTTGCAATTTAATAAGAATCTCCTGAAATTTCCACTTCAACCCTAAGGCTTGGCTCTTTGAGAGACAATGAGGTGCAATCGAAGAAGCACCAGAGAAGGAAGGAGATTCATTTCCTGTGTACATGTTTGGTGTGAGGTTTAGAAACATTTCTCACAACAGAAAGGTCATTGCTTTTGCCATCTTGTAAAATGTGATTGTGTTTTAAAACAATTTTGAAATCACAATCTCAGGAAACTCATCAGTTATGACACTTATGAGCTGGATGACCTAAGGCAAGGCATTCATCCTCTCGAGGGTTGTTTCTTCCTTTAGACTAGATCAGTGGTTTTACAAATTGTGTTTCTTTCTTTCTTTCTTTTTTTTTTTTTTGATAGACTTTATTTTTTTAGAGCAGTTTTAGGTTTACAGCAAAGTTGGGTGGAAGGTACAGAGATGTCTCATATACCTACTGCCCCCACAAATCCATAGCCTCCCCTATTACAAGTATCCCCCACCAGAGTGGTACATTTGTTACAATTGGTGAACCTACACTGACACATCATTATCACTCAATGCCCATAGCTTACACAAGGGTTCACTCTTGGTGTTGTACATTCTATGGATTTGGACTAATGTATAATGACATGTATCCACCATTGTAGTATCCTACAGAGTAGTTTTATTGCCCTAAAAATCCTGTGAGAACTGTGTTTCTTGTCTTTGTTGTTTCTTTTTACTCTTTGTTGTTGTTTTATTTTGTTGTTGTTGTTGAGCAAAAGTAGCACTCTCCCTTTGTTTTAGTTTGAAATTATGTTTCTGTCCAATCTGAATGTTTAAAGCAAAAAATCAGGAAAGGACTCTAAAGAATGAAGAGGTTGAATGCTTAAAAACCTGGCTGCTGGAATCTATCCCACAACATCGCCCCCAGCTCCTTCATCGTGCTGGTCAAAGAGATCACTCTGAGTTCACAGAAAGAGTCAGAAAATTACTGCTAACCCTCACTTTATGTGATTTCCATTCATGAAGCATAATGGATGGAGTGGGGAAAGCGGTCACTTTTTCAAAATGGTGCCTTTTTAACACATTTTCACGGTCATAGAAAACCATTGGTGTTAACTAACAAAGTAAAAGCCAGTGCTAGACTGCTCAGTAGATCATCATATCCATACAGAAGATACTCATGTGTCGATATGTGTGTACTGGCTATTGCCTCATGGTCAACCAGCAAGTTCCACAATTCTCCCAAGCCAGACTCTGGACCTGGTTCCACGCACCACCACACCCCCAGTGTTAGAACCTGTCCTACCATTTGTTCTAGTCCAACCCTTCTTAGTTTCCAAAGCTGGAGGTTTCAAGTGAGATGTATATGCTATTTGGAGACCTGGCTCTACCTACATGATCTGGACTTTCAAGTAACAGAAATGATATCTTTCCCATTATAAAAGTAAAAGCACCCAGAATGCCACAAGAAAGTCATAAAATAAAGAGTTACAAAGAGACATTCAGTAGCTAAAAGTCCACATAGATTTTACTGTTCTTGTTTGGTAAATATAATCTGTGATTCATTCTTAAAAGAATTAGCCCAGACCCCGTGGCTTTTAGAAATTCAAACTCAATGACAAATGCTGAGTACTTATCTATTCCTTTCACAAATTTGCTAAAAATCTTGTCCTTATGATACCATGCATTTTGATACAGTAATTAACCACACAAACACACATGCAGAAAATTTATGAACAGCCAGTATGAACATGTGACATGAGGAATGGATAAGGTTCCATTATGAAATGTGTAGTAATTCTCCTTTCAAGTAAGCTAACTGAATGTCATTACATGTAGCATTTGAGGTTGGGATGGTTGTGGCAGATAAACCTACTTTTATTTGCTGTACAGGTGCAGACAAGTATTACAATTAAGAGATCAGAGAGAAAAGCCTTACCTTTAAGCCCCAGTGCAAGGTTTAACGCTTGTGTCTTGCCTATAAACCTTCATTGTCCCCTATTCCTTACACTTGATCTAGACTCAGTTTGGCTTTCAGGCCATCAGTGATTGGGCCAAAAAGATCTCCATATTTTCTTCACTTTGGTCAGGACAGTTATCTCACCATACTTCCTCTCTTCCAAAATCCTGTAATAGTAATGGTTGATATTATACAATTCATCCATGAATCTCGTAGTATCTTGTGAAGCTTGCTAATCATTTAATATCTTATTCTCCTTCTCCCATAGACTATGGACAGAACAAATATATATACCCATAACCTCTTGGAAAGGTTCTGGAAGGGGTCACTGGGAGACAGTAATTCAGTGGACCCTTCACAACTTTTCAAGGATACTGAAAGAAAGTGGAAATAGAAATGAAGATAAGGTACAAGAAAACAAAATAGGGAATGTAGAAACAGTTGATAGAAGCCATACTAAGAGAAGTATCTCATTTTAGATCATGTACTTCTATTCTGGCCCTGGAAGCTCACAAAGTTAACTGACTTGAACATAATGTGTAAGCATCTAATAAGAGTCCTGCTAATGGAAACTGCTATTATCCCGTTGCTATTATCAATGTCCTTATTATATTTGTTATGGAATTGGTAACATTATTATTATCATCATTATCATTAGTATTTAATTATTGACCACAGCACACAAATACAGAGTGATTAACTGATTTACTTTCCATCCAATGTCCTTTTGCCAACGACTAGAATGAAAGTTATAATTTTCTCAATGCAGAGTTTCTAAACAATGAACTCTCCCCATCTCAGCAGCCCTGAGTTTTAAGTATTTTGCTTCATTAATAAATGTATTTGTGAGATTTCACTCAATGAAATATTAGCTCCTATTATATTTATAATATCTCTTTAGATAAACTATTTTAAGGCAATTTACATGTGGGTCTTTGCATAATACATCTGTATGTTTTGTTTTGTTTTGTTTTGTTTCGGTACGTGGGCCTCTCACTGTTGTGGCCTCTCCCGTTGCGGAGCACAGGCTCCGGACGTGCAGGCTCAGCGGCCATGGCTCACAGGCCCAGCCGCTCCGCGGCATGTGGGATCTTCCTGGACCGGGGCATGAACCCGCGTCCCCTGCATCGGCAGGTGGGCTCTCAACCACTGCGCCACTAGGGAAGCCCCATCTGTATGTTTTAATACATTTTTTTGGTTGTTGTTTAAAGAAATAGAGGCACTGTGAATTTATGTTATGAGCTTAAATTGTGATCCAAAAAGCATACTTTTTGCCTTATAACTGAAATAATTGGTCTTGCATTTGTGCTGTCTCCCCCCACTGAAATGAACAGCAACTGTGATAATTACCGAATGTCTATGTTTATATAAAACATCCCAAATATAGACGTTTGCTACTATCAACATATATGCCGGCTTTTATAAATGCACTTGGCATGTTTAGCAATTATCACTGAAAGTATTTCCATGAAATTGAATGTAGACGTTGAAAATTCTATTGAACTAAGAAAATAAAAATACCATCTTGTCTTGTCATTATTAACATCTAGGAAAAGTGCTTGCAATTCTGTGAATTCAAAGTAAAAGTAGTTTTTTCCTAGCACACTTTATTGATTTTATCTTTGATTTTTATCTTGTTTACATTCTGCCTTAGCCTATTTTGATCACAAAATATACTAGGTTTTATTTCATTTTGTCGTCTTCTTAATTCTTAAGCTCAAAAACCACTGGGTATCTGTCACATGATCAGCAAATAGTTCTGTCTCCAGGCTGTCTGTTCGACATGCTTCTTTCATGCTGACTGACATGCAAAAGGTTGGAACTCGAAAGACTTTTTCTCCACTCCAAGTGATCCTCAAAGTAAATCTGACATTTATGATCACTGTCTTAATGAGCTGGAGGAGTTCGTTATTATTGGTGTTTGGTTGTCCTTGTTAAATACGGGTTCCTACAGGGCAGAGACCACATAGATTTTCTTCACTATGCTACCCCTGGTGTTTGTCCCAAAGCCGTGTCTAAATGTGTTAGTTGAATGAGTCCAGTATTTTACCCAGTTGAATGGGTAAAAATCTGACTTCCTATTGTAGTAAAGCCATACTATTCACATAATAACTTTCTTCTTTTAAATTGTGCCGTATGTTTATTTTATGTTCCTTGGTACCTGATTTGCCACTACAGTAGCCAAGTTCCATTTTCCCATTTCCTGGAGCCACTCTCTGAGGTCCTCATCATTAATTGATATTTATTAAGCTTTTGCTAGGGTGTGGCTTTCCTCTGGCCCCTCTGTTTAAAATGTTCCTCCTGAAATGTAAGAGCCTATCATTCACATTAACCAGATGCATAAAAGTTTCAAAAGCAGCACTGACTGGTCCCTAATTAATCAATGCCAGACGCTCCTGCCTGTCGATGTGGGCTGGGTGCCCTCTCGGCCCTGACGGGAAGGCCTGGAGGACGTTGCTTGTAAGATGTTCTGACTACAATTTATGCTGCTTAATAGCCATCACGCAAAATTTACAATCCTATATCACACTTTAGGGAAGCTTCTGCAACTTGCCAGCTCACTTTGTTTGCAATAGTCAAAGCCCTGGAGGCATCAGCATTTAACTGTGATTTGAAATTGCTGAAGTGGGCCATTCCACCAGGCTGGGTGGCCTACACAGGAAGTCGAATAACAGAAGGCCTCTGTTTGGGGGGAATGGCTAGACATGCTGTATTCGGATTATCCTCGGTGAGAGGCATTAATGCCTGAAGAAACTGCTTTCCTCCCTCACCCCGACTCCAGCCCTTTTTCTGTTTGAGGACAGAGTACGTGTATAACCTGTGCTGACCTTGGGCTCAATGTTTTTATTCATGGTTTGTTGAACCCTTGGTCCAGTTTCTCTCACTGTTATTAATCATTCAGATTCCAATTGTCAAACACTCAACTGGAACCCTTCTGCACAGAAGCTGAGTAAACAGGGTGCAGTTAGGGGGAAGAGAAAGAGAATGAAAATGAAGGATTAAGGCAAATAAAATGGATTAATCCTTGACATGATCATTTATACCAGGACTAGGAACCCAACAGAAGAGCTATTGTAGATTATGTATGTGATTCATCACTGCTGCAGTTTCATGGGTGACAAAATGATTAGTAGAGTTTAGGACAAAAGCATATACTTTGGGATCGGAAACTAAATGTACAAAACCAAAGCATGGCTTCTCATTCAGAACTTGGTTCTGTTGAGGGATGGGCAAACTTCTAATTCAGATTTCTGGTGCCCTCATTAGATGAGAATGCCATCTTTACAATAGATCTGCCCTCCCGTTCCTTGCCAAATAGTAAGGGATTGGGAACAGGAATCCATTTCTGAAAAGACTTCCCAGCACGAGGTTTATTTGTCTTCACCTACCAAGGAGCACACATACTGGTAGCCCGGGAATTAAGCAATATTTCCTCTAGGCCTTCTTTGCCTTAAGTAAGCAACTGTACATTTGTATCCAAAATAGAACATGAACATTGGAGAAGGCATGGGAGAATGGGTAGGTACAAGAAGGGATTTCAATCATATAGCGTCTTAGTTTTGGTTTTCTAACCATTCTCTATTTTAGTAGGGTATATGTCAGTTTGTAACGTGCTTTAATATACTTCATATCCTTCAACTCCTTAGGACTGAAGATAATGAAAACTTTACTGTGTACAAAAATCACTTGGGACACTTGGTAAATATGCAGATTTCTGAGTCCCTCCCCCAGAGAGTCAATGTCAGCAAATGAGGAGAGGAGAGGGGAGGGGGGATGATGAGTACCCTGTAGGGGACAGGGAGGACTCTGTATCTTAAAAAACATCTCCTGGTCAATCTGATGAAGGCAGATCTCAAGGAAGCTTTAAGAAATGCTGCTTTAAGACAAAGTATGTTATTTTTTTTTTTAGTTGGTGAAGAAACTAAGGATCAGAGAAACGAACTTAAGATCAGAAAACTAGAAAACTTTGACCACAGTCCAGCTTTCTTTCTGCACTGACAACTTTGTGTGGGAAGAGTCCCAACATAGTCACAATAGACAGCCACAGAGGAAGGTGGTTTAAGTAATACAAACCAGTGCTTTCCAAACGTGGCTGCATATTAAAATTACCTGGGGAACTTCAAAAAATATGGATGCCTGTGTCCCACTCCCATACATTGTGAATTTATTAGTCTTGAGAGTGGCTGGAGACTGGGAATTGATTGAAAGTGCAGATAAGTTTAGGAACTGCTAGTATGAATCTTTGAATTAAGACAATATTTCCCACATCTACTCATGCATATCATGTGATGTATGAGATGGCTTTCTGTGAGAGGGAACATTATTAGTCTTAACAGTTGTATATTTGTTTTCATGTGTATTTTTAAAAATGTAGGGCTTCCCTAGTGGCGCAGTGGTTGAGAGTCCGCCTGCTGATGCAGGGGACACAGGTTCGTGCCCCGGTCCGGGAAGATCCCACATGCTGTGGAGCAGCTGGGCCCATGAGCCATGGCCGCTGAGCCTGCACGTCCAGAGCCTGTGCTCCGCAATGGGAGAAGCCAGAACAGTGAGAGGCCCGCGTACCGCAAAAAAAAAAAAAAAAAAAATATATATATATAGTAACAAACCAAACCCTTTATCCAATACATAGTCCTTAAGGCAAAGCTAAAGTAGGAATTTCCATTTTTTAAAAGTATAACTGTATGTGGAAGTGGCAAAAATTATGAAAGTAACTGAAATTTAGTGAGAACTGGGTTAAATTATTATTTCTGTAGAAGGGGCCTGTTTCATAAATGCAAGTAGGTTATTGACACTAGTCCCTTGATTATTTGATTAATATGTTAACATACTGATAAATTAACATTATGTTGTCTGCTAAGTAAGGAGGTCAGATCCCAGGTAGGCAACACCATGAAGCATCTGGGGAAACAGAAGGTGACAGGCATGAATGGCAGGGAATGACTAGAAATATTAGTTTTACCTAATTTACAGAGGTGTGTCAGCTGGTCCTAGGCTTAGCATACAGAAGTGAGGGAGGAATGCAAAGGAGGCAACATGTTTCTCCAACTAACTCAGGGCATTAAGAATAGAATCAAGGGCTTCCCTGGTGGCGCAGTGGTTGAGTCCGCCTGCCGATGCAGGGGACGCAGGTTCGTGCCCCGGTCTGGGAGGATCCTGCATGCTGCGGAGCGGCTAGGCCCATGAGCCATGGCCGCTGAGCCTGCACGTCCCGAGCCTGTGCTCCACAGCGGGAGAGGCCACAGCAGTGAGAGGCCCACATACCGCAAAAAAAAAAAAAAAAGAAAAAAGAAAAAAAGAATAGAACCAAGACGATATTATTGAAAATTATACTGGAAATTATCTGAACTCTAAATACAAGAAGTTAGCAAAGAAAATCTTAAAGGACCTAATGGATGAGAATTTGCCTACCCACATATTATAACATAAAATCACAACCCATCACAAAAATAATAATAGCAGCAATAATATGATGTAGTACTGATGAAGAAATACCTGAGAAAGATCAATGGCCCACAATATAATATCTAACACTGTATCCTATCATATAAGTATTTAATATTTGGTAAAAATAAGGAAATGTTGGATGCCTCAGTAAATGGCGTTGGGACAATTAGCTCATAATTGCAAAAAAATAATAATGTTATATCCCTAACTTGTGACTTAGACTAAAATAATTTCTGGATGAAATAGAGATATTCATGTTAAAGAAAGGTAAAAATATTTGGAAAAATACAGTCAAATATAAATATATGATAGTTGAATGGAGAAACTTGGTTTTTATGGAATCAAAGACAGAAACCATAGAAGAACACATTTTTAGATATAATCACAATAATTTAGTTCTCATATAACAAAATTAATGACAAATCAAAAATGGATAAAAATATTTGCAATTTATTTTGCAAAATGTTAGTGTCCTTGACATACAAATAGGTCTTATAAATCAGTAACTAAAGACACATATGAAAGTAGAGAAATGGCCAATAGAAATTAATATGCAATTCTCAAAGAAAAATATATACATATTTATTGAACATGAAAAATACACGTAATAAAATGTAAATAAAACTAATACTAAACATTTTTACCAGCTTGGTAAAAAGTATTAAATTATAATATCAATAGGCTATAAATAGTTACAATAATTTTGGAGAACTGTTGAGCAATAAATTTGGGCAAAAGCATAACTTTGCAAGCCCTTTGATTTAATAGTTTTACTTTTAAGAATTAGTCTGAGGAAGAAGCAGATAGTGACAGGGACAAACATTTGGCTATAGTATCTTGTGTTTCCATGTTAACTGGGCGTTGGAAGTCCAAGGTGAGGGAGCCAGCTTGGTCAGACTCTGGTGAGAGCTCTCTTCCTCCTGGCTTTCAGTTGTCCACCTTCTCACTGTGTACTTACAGTGGGGAGAGAATGGCTCTGGTGTCTTCCTCTTCTCATAAGGTCACTAATCCCATCGTGCAGGCTCTACCCTCATGACCTCATCTAATCTTAATTACCTCCCAAAGGCCCCCTCCTTCTAAGACCATCACACTGAGGGTTAGGGCTTCAAACATATGAACTGGGGGAGGGAGACACAGATATTTAGTCCTTAACAATGCCATAAAAGTATGAGGGGCTCAATGAAATAAGAATGGCAAAACATTGATATTACTAAACTCGGGCATTAGGTCCAGTGGGCTTATTATATTATTTTCTCTACTTTTTGTATGGTTAAAATTTTTCATATAAAATCCTTTTAACTGATGTGGTATGTAACGACATAGAAAAAATTTTCTAATATATTTAACTAAAGAAGCAGGCTAAGGAAACTTAAACAGATATAATCTGAAATTTTGGAGTAAAAAATGGCATATGTCTTTGTAGCCTGTATAGGGGGGAAAAGAACCTGAAGAATAAAATATCAGAAGGTTTAAAAATTATAGCAGCAATGTTGGAGTTACATATAATTTCTTTTTTAACATTTTCATCAAAAATCGTGTTATATTTTAATAAAAATGTTATAAAAACAATGCTTGGTACTAATAGTTAACCTAGACCTTTGAAAAGTATAAATACTCTAAGCAGTCAATTTTTTTTGACATTTATTAAGCACCTAATGTGTGTCAGGCCTTGTGCTTGAAGCTATAGGTAAAAAAATAAGTATGACACAGCCCCTTGTTCCCATCAAACAGGGAAATTAGGTATACAAATTAGGTAATCATAAAATATCATTGTAAAGGCTGTCGTAGCAGAGTACATAGAGAGCTATGGGAACTCACAGAGAAAAAGAACACATTATTTCGTTTTCACTTTAGGTTTCCTAAAAAGCAAGCAAGAAAATGTTTTTAACTATTACTAGTGAACTACAAGACTGCTTGAGAGGTTTGAATTTTAAGTTGACATTTTTGTAGCTACTTCTTGTGAACTTGACACTTTTCCTAGAACCAATCTACCTCTGGGCAACTCCATTTCTTCAGAGGTATTTCTTGGTTCCTAGACATGTTCCACCAAGCCTGGAGCCCAACCAGTATTCTTAGGCAAGTGGAGATACTTCCAAGAATATAAGAGTTGGTTTGGGCATTGATTAAGACCTCATATTATAAGGAGAGCTTTGTTCCTTTATCCTTATTACTGGAGAGAAATGAAATAAATCCAGTTTTAATATCCCTTCCATTTGTGCAGAGTACACACTCAAGGCTTAAGACTGTCCATTACAGATCCAACAGTCACATGTGGACTGAGCAGGTGAAATGTGTCTAGTGCAATGCAATGTGCTGTAAACTCCAAATTTGAAAAACTTAATTTAAAAATTCATTTTTTTTAAACTCAGTTTTTTGTTTTGTTTTGTTTTTTACTTTTTAAGTAGGGCTACTAGAAATTTTTTAAATTACTTGTGTGGCTTGCATTTGTGGCTTCACATTGAATAGCACTGGATTAAAAACTAAGTAGTTGAGCACCCACAGTATCTCTAAATACTGAAATTTTATGTGTTTTATTACATCTTTCTAACAGTTCTGTGTGGTAAGGATGGCATTTTACAGATGAGAAAAACATAGCACATGGCCCATAGGCTCACTTTCCAAGTTCACTGAAAATCTTTGGATAACTTGTTTTGTTTCATTTATTAAGAACTTCTTTTAGCATTCAAGTACTGTGGGGAAATGGGCAAAACACACCCTTCATTTGGTATGTTTATTTTGACCCTCATATTTCCCATGTGGTAAGGCAGATGCACATAAACAAGGAACAGTGTTCAAATTCTCCATCTCTCTCTGACTTTCTCTCTCTCACACATACACATACGTACACACACATGCATACATACGCACACATATGCACACGTCTAAAGACGTCTCTGTCAGTTAAAATAGTCATTTAAAAATATACAGCTATAAAAAATTGTATGGCTCAAGGGAAATTTGAAGTCATCTTTTCCAGGAGATCTTGTCCTATGTCCCTGCCCCCCATCCTACCACCTTTCCCTCCTATCAAACCCTTTCTTCCGACTAGCTTTGGGCTAGAATGCCAATACCAGGTATAGATAAAAATCTGCTGTTCTGGAGGCAAGGAGAGGAGAGCTCCTGAAATTCTACTCCCTCCACCTCCCTCTTCAGCTCCTGAGGAAACGCTGGGTTTCCTCAGAACCCAGTTTGAAAAGGACAGTAAGGTCCAGAGAAGTGAATTTCAAGAACAGTATTTGGTTTTGCAGTATTAAAGGTCATACTTTCCATGTCATCAGGTGCACTTCTAGAAATAACCCAAGGCTTGATTCAGGATAGCAAGGATATACCTTCTTCATTCTAAGAAAAGAATCAAGTAAGGATCTTTTTTAGCTATGTAGCCTAAGAAGATAGGGTAACTAAAATACTTTAGAAAGAAACCAACCAAAACAAGTCAAACTAGCAGCATTTATCCACTTACTGCAAAATTTCACAACAATAATCTTGGTTTCCAGAATTAACTTGTACATTTTCAGGAAAAGCCAAAGGCTTTTTTTATTTCACATTTGAGACACATTTTCCTTTTGGAGCTAAGTGGATGTGGGCCTCCTTCCTTTCTGGTCTTGACCACAATTTCTTCTTAAGCAAAATGCACCAGAAGCAGCCTGCTTTCACTCCACCCTTAAACTCTTCAGGTTTAGGATGGTCACATCTGGTAAACAGATGGCTATCACTGAAGGCATAAAGTAAGCGGAGACCCCCTTAGGTTCTCGGTTCCTCTATGTAGATGAGCTGAGAGTCAGAGTTGTTGTTTTATCCTCATCAGTGTTCTTCTTTGTGTACAAATAAAGCTCAGCCTCCTAACCTTTTCCGAGAACGTACTCTCATTTCTCAGAAATCAATGATCAAGAGCTCAGGATTTGGTTCTGAATGAATATATGTCACTCTACTCTGCAGCAAACCCAATGTTTACATTTTTATCTGTTGATATTTTAATTAACAATTTAAGTGCAGTGTTTGCCCTGTGAGTTCAATGGGAAAAACTCTGCAAATAAACAGCAGTTCCCTCTTGGACAATCACTCTGTAAATTAGCTTACTTTGTCAATAAAGTGCATGCCTATCAGGCTCTTCAAAGCAGCAGGGGTAAGGATGTTCATTTACTTAAGCAGTAGGTTCTACCATTAGCGTTTGTGATTGGTGTTAATTAGAACAGTGTGTGCGTGTCTCTCTGCCACAGAGCCCACATTTTCAAAATCCTAGTAACAATCAAGCTATTAATGAATTAAGTACCTATGTTTGTGGGTTTTTTTAAATCTAATTGAAACTTTTTGAACAATACCGTCTTGATAAGTGTTTGAGGACTGGTTTCTCAGTACTCTGATGGTTTCAATCATGCTTGATTTCGGTTTTTAAAAGAGCTTAATATACATAATTAACATACTAATTGAATTTTGGGGGTACAGTTGGGAAGCCTATGTGTTTTAGCTATTTAAGACAAAAGCTTTTATTTTTTTGCATTGAATGGGATTTGATAGAGTAATGTTTTATTGTCCCAAAACCAAGCATTGAAGACATGTAAATTGGATTTACTGGTATCCAAGAGAATTTAGAGAATGTTCTGAGGTATCTACGGGGATCTTAAGGTTGTGTTAACAAAGTTAGATAATTAGAATAATTATGTAGATGATTGAGATGATGGAGGTGGAGACACGGGAGCCCTGGGCTCTGCTGTCCAATGTGGAAGACAATACTATTTCCCTTTGCCTTAAAAATATCCAGAGTGGCTAGATTATTTTTAAGCTCTCTATCTCACTCTGCCTTGGGAGATATAATCTAAATATTTCTCAATCACCCTGAAACTGGACATCAAGCAAACCAGTGTAACTCAAAGCCATTTTCAATAGTGCTAACATTTAGAATGAGGAAAAGAAAGAAAAAGGGTTTGTGTATTACTCTGTTGGGGAAAAGAATGTAAATACTACTTTTTTATCAGCAAGCCCATACTCCTCTGGAGAAGTTCAGAAACATTTCACTCCAACTTTCTGCTTTGTGTTTGTCTGTACCTTACAGAAAATTTTTAAAACTTAAAATTTGTATACTCCTTGAGAATTTACTTACAGATCAAGTAGAGAACTCATAATTGTTGTTTGACTGTAGTTCATTTTCTGCTTAAATATCACTAATCACCCAATAGAGTGAACTATTTATTTCTTAGCTTCCTTTCTGAATCCCGGTGATTTGTTTCTTGGGTATCTAAAGATCAGTTGCTACCATGTTTGTGGGTTCTTACATCTTTATAGGTACCAAGAGCTAAGGATGTCTTTTTAATGGTTAGAAAAGCCAAAAGAAATCTACAGAAACACTTAGAAACAATTACAATTTAGTATCTAGTTTTCTTAAAAATATTTATGGCTATGGCTTTAGAAAATGGAATTTGTCATGTTAATGGATTCTAGCCTTATTAGCTCCTAATTCTTATGTACTCCTGATTTCATGCTCCTCTGCTGATAACATCCCTCATGGTTCAATAGTAACAATGTGGGCTGTCACAAAAGGATTTTTACCATAGGTAGAAAAATAATCACAAGATGAAGACACTTTGAATAATATGAAAGAAAAACCAGATATGTCCAAAATGCATGGAAATCTAATTTGTTTCTAAACTATGTGCTTTGACAGGAAGGGGGAAGAATGGTTCTACAAATTAACAAATACCTTTACATTTGTGTATTCTTTGTATGTGGCAATTTTATATTTAAGGAGGTTTTATTTTTTCCTTTACATTGAAGTCTGTAGATCTTGCGGTGGGGCGGGGGGGAAGGAGCCTGTTGCCTATCCCACACTTCATTTTCCTTCTTTCCTAGTTTTTAAATAATGTCTTACTGCAAGGGAGAAATTTCTCATAGAGACACAACATAAACTCTTCTTGGTAGAACTGGTAGAAAAATCAACACACTCAGTGAATTAAATTTCTAATGAAAATGTGTTGTGAGGAGACAAACAGATCATTTTTTTTCTACTCTTAGATGCTTGGAATTTGCAGGCTATATCTGTTCTCTTTCTTAAAGCAACAACAACAAAAAGAAATTAAAGGGAGTGTTTTAAAAGAAAATCAGCTACGTATATATAAAATTCATACATATGTAATTTTATATGAGCAATTTTCATCACGCAAGAATACTCTTGAAACTTATGTCTGTACCTACATATGCAACAATTATCACTTCCATTAGTAATGGTTATGTGTGTTTATGTGTTTTATTTGCTTGTTGCTTTTTGAAAGAAAATAAAATTCATAATATGTAAGCTTTGAAACTTAAGTTTTTAGGAGCAGATCTTTCTTAAGTTTGATAACCTGGCTCTAAAAATTAAAAGAAAAATATTTGGACTACATCTGAAATAGAAAAAAAAATGGACCAAGCAAATGCACTATTATTTTTTTTTTAAGTGTCTTATTCTAAATAAGATATAGGTCACAGTTTCATCACTGATAAGAATTAATCTACTGCATGCATTTTGACTTTTTTTTAGAACCATTAAGTCTGACTCGCAGAATTATGATATCCTTTCCTTAAAAAGACCAATCCTTTTTAAAACAATAAGCACTTTCATGGATGGCCTACTTCAGATGACATTAAAGGAGATACAATAAATTCATATAATATTTTTAAAGATTTCATGAAAAGAGAGAGAGGAAAAAAACTGCTTAGGTCCACTGAGAATAGGTGTACTTCCGTATAATATCAGAGATTTGCAGGGTTTTCCTAGCCTGAGGCATGGGAAAGATAAAGCATTGATTTGGTCTTAAAGGATTTTTGTAAGTAAATGTATACAAAGTGTTTATAAAGGCTCTTGGAGTATGTTGGGAAAACATACTGAAAAGATGCTGCTGAATTTATAAATGCAGCCATTAATAGTAGTCAAGAAATGTTCCTATTTGTTGTAAATTATAAGTTTTATTTTTTATATTATAAAAAAGACATAAGCTTAGCCCCATTGACACTGCGTGGATATAAGGGTTGCTAATATTGCAAATATTAATGCATGTTCCTTCATCACAATAAAGCTACATCTGACTTACATGACCTTTGGAATAAGGGAAAATCTGACTTCATTTTGAATTTTGCATTCACTGAATAGGCAAATATTTTTTCTTTTTTCTGATTTTTTAAAAATATTTTATTAGAGTGTAGTTGACTTACAATGTGTTAGTTTCTGCTGTACAGCAAAGTGAATCAGTTATACATATACATATATCCACTCTGTTATAGATTCTTTTCCCATATAGGTCATTACAAAGCATTGAGTAGATTTCCCTGTGCTATACAGTAGGTCCTTATTGGTTATCTATTTTATATGTAGTAGTGTGTATATGTCAATCCCAATCTTCCAATTTATCCCTCTGCCCCCATTTCTCCCCTGATAACCATAAGTTTGTGTTTTACATCTGTGACTCTGTTTCTGTTTTGTAAATAAGTTCATGTGTACCATTTTTTTAGATTCCACATATAAGTGATATATGATATTTGTCTTTCTCTGTCTGATTTACTTCACTCAGTATGACAGTCTCTAGGTTCATCCATGTTGCCGCAAATGGCATTATTTCGTTCTTTTTTATAGCTGAATAGTATTCCATTGTATATATGTACCACATCTTCTTTATCCATTCCTCTGTCGATGGACATTTAGGTTGCTTCCTTGTCTTGGCTATTGTAAATTGTGCTGCAATGAATATTGGGGTGTATGTATCTTTTTGAATTATGGTTTTCTCCAGATATATGCCCAGGAATGAGATTGCTGGATCATATGGTAGTTCTATTTTTAGTTTTTTAAGGAACCTCCATACCGTTCTCCATAATGGTTGTACTAATTTATATTCCCACCAACTGTGTAGGAGGGTTCCCTCTTCTCTTAATTAAAAAAAAATGTGCATTTTTTAAAAATTGAAGCAGGCACTCTCAGTTTCTTGCTTATATCCTCCCACCCCCATCTCCAACAGACCATTTTGGAGCATGTCAACTCCAAAATGAGTCACCACTGCCAGTACTGGAGGCTCTTGGCCTGAAAGATCTCTGAGCTCTGGAGCCCAATTCTGCCTATGCATGAGGCAGGCTGGAAGTGCCACGGTACTAATAATGCCCTTGGGAAGCAATGCCCAATTAATGACTGAAGGGAACTGATTGACAGAAGATCACCTCTCTTGTCCCTCAAGAGAAAGATCTCTGAGACATGTGCTCTGCGCTGCTTCCCAGATCCCCCGTGAGATTATGCTCCAGCTGTCCACAGAGGCTGCCAGTGTACACTTGATTAGCTTTCTTCCCTTTCCTGTCTTACTTCCCTACTTCTCTATCAATGTTTCCTGAGGCCATTTCTCAATAAACTACATAAAAATAATTCTTGTTTTAGGACCTGCTTCTAGGAAAATCCAACGTCAGTCATGTGTACATTTTGATTTGGTTATATATTTATGTGGTTAAAAAATCCATAAGATAGGGGTTCCCTGGTGGCACAGTGGTTGAGAGTCCGCCTGCCGATGCAGGGGACGCGGGTTCATGCCCCGGTCCAGGAGGATCCCACATGTTGCAGAGCGGCTGGGCCTGTGAGCCATGGCCACTGAGCCTGCGCGTCCGGAGCCTGTGCTCTGCAACGGGAGAGGCCACAGCGGTGAGAGGCCCACGTACCGAAAAAAAAAAAAAAAAATCCATAAGATAGAGTGTGTAAAGAAAAGTAATTCTCTTTGCTATCCTTGTCCCGAGCAGTAAAACACTTATAGGTATGAACAAGAGAAGTCCTTGCCTTGTTCCATACGTTTTAGAGAGTCTTATGTGTCTCAAATACACAAAGAAATAAGTTTATTGAAAAGATGAGATATTTTACTCTCAGGTTCTGGAATTTAAAGCTGGCACAGGGCTGCTTATCACCCTTAAGATCCCAGTTCAGACACCAGGAAAGTGCTTCTTCAGACCTCTTGCCTCTTGTCTTAAAAAGGCAAATAAATGAGTTCAAATGCTCTGAAGGCTGTGGGTTGTGTCACAGCCAACACTGAAGACGGACACTGCTTCAGAGTACAGGGAGGTTTTGAGCAGGGAAGCACTTAAATGAGAGAAAAGACAAATTAATTAACTTGTCAAGTTCTTTCTCTCAGCATACGTGTAATAGATTCGTGAATGATGAAATAGTATTTCCCAGTAGCTCTGAATACCCATTTCTTGTTCTCGTCCTATTCCAATTTGTGGTCCTGAGGTAGTCATGAATTAGCATGGTGTTCACCACAGTTGCACATGGAAACTGAAGAATTTTTAAATTACTAAACAATATATATTCTTATATTTGTGTATATTATACAAATCTATACAAATACATTTGAGGTGTTATGAAGTGTGATACAGACTTTTTACATTACTCACTAGAGAGACAATGAATGCTAAAATTATATTTTATTTTTATAAAACTATATATTTTAAAACATTAAGTTAAATTTCAAAAAAAGCATTTTAGTTTTATTTGAATAATTTTTTTAATTATATTTATTCTAATTTATATTTTGATTTTTAATTTTAATAAGTAATTCAGTTATTTTAAAATAAAATAATTTTGAAAGCATAAAAGTGCTTTCATTTTGGTATACATTTCCTTTCATTTACATTTTTAATAAAATTATTTTCAAATTTTGTAAACATTGGATTTAATTACTTTTTTATATAATTGTGATTGTATACAAGGCAAAACTGGGATAGAAATTAAAAATGTCAAGCTGGAGCTCAGGGAACAAAAGACAGAAAGTTTAAAAGAAAAAACAAATCTTCAAAGAGTTCGTATAGCTAAAGCTTTAAAATCTTGAAAAATGAAAGTAAGTAGACTTCTGCCAAACATGACCCAGGTATTCATGAAAAGGGCGTCATATATTCTTTACTTAATGAATATTTAATTACTGCTCAAAACAAGGAAGAGGAATAAGAAAAGTATTTTCATAATTGCACAACTTGAACAGGTCAAATGATCATCTGCACTGCAATAGCAGAGTTGAGTATGTACTTTGGATGCAATTATTCAATCATTAATTATTTAGAAATCCTGTTAGATGAATCAGTTTCTAAGCTCTGGGAGATATGACCCGTGAAGTTGACTTTCCATACATACTAAAGATACAGTAAAGAAATCTGAATTTTAGGTTGAATGATATTCAGGCACCATCTCTCCTTAGTTAATATAGAGACACAGTATCGACCATTCTCTGATTTCGTGCAATGCTGTGGTTAAAAACTCCATTGTGATAAGAGGGTTCCCTAAGCATCTAATTCTTTTTTTTTTTTTTTTTACATAACTGAAAAAACCTCTCTATCTCCTGTTCCTTTACAATATACTAATAAGTAAGACTTTGGAAGAATCATATACAATTTATTTTAGTCTTTGCAATGAATTGAAATTGAGACATTATGGAGTCCTTGCAAGAATTCCTCATTTTTGAATTTGGTGCTTTCAGCATTTAAATGGTACTCCTTGAAAAGATTCATACCTTTAAAAAAACAAAAAAATATCAATTTCAGCTCTGTAAAGAGAATATAGGGAAATTAATGCCTTTGAAAATGTCTTGAAACTCAAGATTGGTTTATAGAAACAGATTGTGTAGTATCATCTTGTTTCTACTCCACTAACTTTTTTTGTTTCCATATTTTGGATTTTTTTTTTTTTTTTTTTTTTTTAGTTTCTGCTTTATAACAGAGTGAATCAGTCATACATAGACATCTGTTCCCACATCCCTTCCCTCTTGCATCTCCCTCCCTCCCACCCTCCCTATGCCACCTCTCCAGGCGGTCACAAAGCACCGAGCTGATCTCCCTGGGCTATGTGGCTGCTGCCCACTATCTATCTACCTTACTTTTGGTACTGTATATATGTCCATGTCTCTCTTTCGCTTTGTCACAGCTTACCCTTCCCCATCCCCATATCCTCAAGTCCACTCTCAAGTAGGTCTGTGTCTTTATTCCTGTTTTACCCCTAGGTTCTTCATGACAATTTTTTCCCTTAAATTCCATATATATGTGTTAGCATACAGTATTTGTCTTTCTCTTTCTGACTTACTTCACTCTGTATGACAGACTCTAGGTCTATCCACCTCATTACAAATAGCTCAGTTTCGTTTCTTTTTGTGGCTGAGTAATATTCCATTGTATATATGTGCCACATCTTCTTTATCCATTCATCCAATGATGGACACTTAGGTTGTTTCCATCTCCGGGCTATTGTGAATAGAGCTGCAGTGAACATTTTGGTACATGTCTCTTTTTGAATTATGGTTTTCTCAGGGTATATGACCAGTAGTGGGATTGCTGGGTCATATGGTAGTTCTATTTGTAGTTTTTTAAGGAACCTCCATACTGTTCTCCATAGTGGCTGTACCAATTCACATTCCCACCAGCAGCGCAAGAGTGTTCCCTTTTCTCCACACCCTCTCCAGCATTTATTGTTTCTAGATTTCTTGATGATGGCCATTCTGACTGGTGTGAGGTGATATCTCATTGTAGTTTTGATTTGCATTTCTCTAATGATTAATGATGTTGAGCATTCTTTCATGTGTTTGTTGGCAGTCTGTATATCTTCCTTGGAGAAGTGCCTATTTAAGTCTTCTGCCCATTTTTGGATTGGGTTGTTTGTTTTTTTGCTATTGAGCTGCATGAGCTGCTTATAAATTTTGGAGATTAATCCTTTGTCAGTTGCTTCATTTGCAAATATTTTCTCCCATTCTGAGGGTTGTCTTTTCGTCTTGTTTATGGTTTCCTTTGCTGTGCCAAAGCTTTGAAGTTTCATTAGGTCCCATTTGTTTATCTTTGTTTTTATTTCCATTTCTCTAGGAGGTGGGTCCAAAAGGATCTTGCTGTGATTTATGTCATAGAGTGTTCTGCCTATGTTTTCCTCTAAGAGTTTCATACTGTCTGGCCTTACATTTAGGTCTTTAATCCACTTTGAGCTTATTTTTGTGTATGGTGTTAGGGAATGATCTAATCTCATACTTTTACATGTCCCTGTCCAGTTTTCCCAGCACCAATTATTGAAGAGCCTGTCCTTTCTCCACTGTACATTCCTGCCTCCTTTATCAAAGATAAGTTGACCATATGTGCGTGGCTTTATCTCTGGGCTTTCTATCCTGTTCCATTGATCTATCTGTCTGTTTTTGTGCCAGTACCACACTGTCTTGATTACTGTAGCTTTGTAGTATAGTCTGAAGTCAGGGAGCCTGATTCCTCCAGCTCCGTTTTTCGTTCTCAAGATTGCTTTGGCTATTCGGGGTCTTTTGTTTTTCCAAACAAATTTTGAAATTTTTTGTTCTGGTTCTGTGAAAAATGCCAGTGGTAGTTTGATAAGGATTGCATTGAATCAGTAGATTGCTTTGGGTAGTAGAGTCATTTTCACAATATTGATTCTTCCAATCCAGGAGCATGGTATATCTCTCCATCTATCTGTATCATCCTTAATTTCTTTCAACAGTGTTTTATAGTTTTCTGCATACAGGTCTTTTGTCTCCTTAGGCAGGTTTATTCCTAGATATTTTATTCTTTTTGTTTCAATGGTAAATGGGAGTGTTTTCTTGATTTCACTTTCAGATTTTTCATCATTACTGTACAGGAATGCCAGAGATTTCTGTGCATTAATTTTGTATCCTGCTACTTTACCAAATTCATTGATTAGCTCTAGTAGTTTTCTGGTAGCATCTTTAGGATTCTCTATGTATAGTATCATGTCATCTGTAAACAGTGACAGCTTTACTTCTTCTTTTCCAATTTGGATTCCTTTTATTTCCTTGTCTTCTCTAATTGCTGTGGCTAAAACTTCCAAAACTAAGTTGAATAAGAGTGGTGAGAGTGAGCAACCTTGTCTTGTTCCTCATCTTAGTGGAAATGGTTTCAGTTTTTCACCATTGAGGACGATGCTGGCTGTGGGTTTGTCATATATGGCCTTTATCATGTTGAGGAAAGTTCCCTCTATGCCTACTTTCTGCAGGGTTTTTATCATAAATGGGTGCTGAATTTTGTCGAAAGCTTTCTCTGCATCTATTGAGATGATCATATGGTTTTTCTTCTTCAATTTGTTAATATGGTGTATCACATTGATTGATTTGCATATATTGAAGAATCCTTGCATTCCTGGAATAAACCCCACTTGATCATGGTGTATGATCCTTTTAATGTGCTGTTGGATTCTGTTTGCTAGTATTTTGTTGAGGATTTTTGCATCTATGTTCATCAGTGATATTGGCCTGTAGTTTTCTTTCTTTGTGACATCCTTGCCTGGTTTTGGTATCAAGGTGATGGTGGCCTCGTAGAATGAGTTTGGGAGTGCTCCTCCCTCTGCTATATTTTGGAAGAGTTTGAGAAGGATAGGTGTTAGCTCTTCTCTAAATGTTTGGTAGAATTTGCCTGTGAAGCCATCTGGTCCTGGGCTTTTGTTTGTTTGAAGATTTTTAATCACAGTTTCAATTTCAGTGCTTGTGATTGGTCTATTCATATTTTCTATTTCTTCCTGATTCAGTCTTGGCAGGTTGTGCATTTCTAAGAATTTGTCCATTTCTTCCATGTTGTCCATTTTCTTGGCATAGAGTTGCTTGTAGTAATCTCTCATGATCTTTTGTATTTCTGCAGTGTCAGTTGTTACTTCTCTTTTTTCATTTCTAATTCTATTGGTTTGAGTCTTCTCCCTTTTTTTCATGATGAGTTTGGCTAATGGTTTATCAATTTTGTTTATCTTCTCAAAGAACCAGATTTTCGTTTTATTGATCTTTGCTATCGTTTCCTTCATTTCTTTTTCATTTATTTCTGATCTGATCTTTATGATTTCTTTCCTTCTGCTAACTTTGGGGGTTTTTTGTTCTTCTTTCTCTAATTGCTTCAGGTGCAAGGTTAGGTTGTTTACTCGAGGTGTTTCCTGTTTCTTAAGGTGGGATTGTATTGCTATAAACTTCCCCCTTAGAACTGCTTTTGCTGCGTCCCATAGGTTTTGGGTCATCGTGTCTCCATTGTCATTTGTTTCTAGGTATTTTGTTATTTCCTCTTTGATTTCTTCAGTGATCACTTCGTTATTGAGTAGTGTACTATTTAGCCTCCATGTGTTTGTATTTTTTACAGATCTTTTCCTGTAATTGATGTCTAGTCTCATAGCATTGTGGTCGGAAAAGATACTTGATACAATTTCAATTTTCTTAAATTTACCAAAGCTTGATTTGTGACCCAAGATATGATCTATCCTGGAGAATGTTCCATGAGCACTTGAGAAAAATGTGTATTCTGTTGTTTTTGGATGGAATGTCCTATAAATATCAATTAAGTCCATCTTGTTTAATGTATCATTTAAAGCTTGTGTTTCCTTATTTATTTTCATTTTGGATGATCTGTCCATTGGTGAAAGTGGGGTGTTAAAGTCCCCTACTATGAGTGTGTTACTGTCGATTTCCCCTTTTATGGCTGTTAGTATTTGCCTTATGTATTGAGGTGCTCCTATGTTGGGTGCATAAATATTTACAATTGTTATATCTTCTTCTTGGATCGATCCCTTGATCATTATGTGGTGTCCTTCTTTGTCTCTTCTAATAGTCTTTATTTTAAGGTCTATTTTGTCTGATATAAGAATTGCTACTCCAGCTTTCTTTTGATTTCCATTTGCATGGAATATCTTTTTCCATCCTTTACTTTCAATCTGTATGTGTCTCTAGGTCTGAAGTGGGTCTCTTGTAGACAGCATATATATGGGTCTTGTTTTTGTATCCATTCAGCCACTCTGTGTCTTTTGGTGGGAGCATTTAGTCCATTTACATTTAAGGTAATTATTGATATGTATGTTCCTATTCTCATTTCCTTAGTTGCTTTGGGTTTGTTATTGTAGTTATATTCCTTCTGTTGTGTTTCTTGCCTAGAGAAGTTCCTTTAGCATTTGTTGTAAAGCTGGTTTGGTGGTGCTGAACTCTCTCAGCTTTTGCTTGTCTGTAAACATTTTAATTTCTCCATCAAATCTGAATGAGATCCTTGCTGGGTAGAGTAATCTTGGTCGCAGGTTTCTCTCCTTCATCACTTTAATTATGTCCTGCCACTCCCTTCTGGCTTGTAGAGTTTCTGCTGAGAGATCAGCTGTTAACCTGATGGGGATTCCCTTGTGTGTTATTTGTTGTTTTTGCCTTGCTGCTTTTTATATGATTTCTTTGTGTCTAATTTTTGACAGTTTGATTAATATGTGTCTTGGCGTATTTCTCCTTGGATTTATTCTGTATGGGATTCTCTGTGCCTCCTGGACTTGATTAACTATTTCCTTTCCTATATGAGGGAAGTTTTCAACTATAATCCCTTCAAATATTTTCTCAGTCCCTTTCTTTTTCTCTTCTTCTTCTGGAACCCCTATAATTCGAATGTTCGTGAGTTTAATGTTGTCCCAGAGGTCTCTGAGACTGTCCTCTGTTCTTTTCATTCTTTTTTCTTTATTTTGCTCTGCATCAGTTATTTCCACTATTTTATCTTCCACCTCACTTATCCATTCTTCTGCCTCAGTTATTCTGCTATTGATCCCATCTAGAGTATTTTTCATTTTATTTATTGTGTTTTTAATTGATGCTTGATTCATCTTTAGTTCTTCTAGGTCCTTGTTAACTATTTCTTGCATTTTGTCTATTCTATTTCCAAGATTTTGGATCTTGGAAATAGAATCTTGGATCATCTTTACTATCATTATTCTGAATTCTTTTCAGGTAGACTGCCAATTACCTCTTCATTTGTTAGGTTTGGTAGGTTTTTATCTTGCTCCTTCACCTGCTGTGTGTTTTTCTCTCTTCTCATTTTGCTTATCTTACTGTGTTTGGGGTCTCCATTTTCAGGCTGCAGATTCATAGTTCCCGTTGTTTTTGGTGTCTGTCCCCAGTGGCTAAGGTTGTTTCAGTAGGTTGTGTAGGCTTCCTGGTGGAGGGGACTAGTGCCTGTGTTCTGGTGGCTGAGGCTCGATCTTGTCTTTCTGGTGGACACGTCCACGTCTGGTGGTGTGTTTTGGGGTGCCTGTGGCCTTATTATATTTTTAGGCAGCCTCTCTGCTAATGGGTGGGGTTGTGTTCCTGTCTTGCTAGTTGCTTGGCATAGGGTGACCAGCACTGTAGCTTGCTCGTCATTGACTGAAGCTGGGTGCTGGTGTTGAGATGGAGATCTCTGGGAGATTTTCGCCACTTGATATTTTGTGGAGCTGGGAGGTCTCTTGTGGACCTGTGTCCTGAAATTGGCTCTCCCACCTCAGAGGCACAGCACTGACTCCTGGCTGCAGCACCAAGAGCCTTTCATCTACCCGGCTCAGAATAAAAGGGAGAAAAAGTAGAAAGAAAGAATTAGTAGAAGAAAGAAAGAGAGAGAGAAAGAAAGGAAGAAGGAAAGAAAGGAAGGAAGGAAGGAAGAAAGGAGGGAGGGAGGGAGGAAGGAAGGAAAGAAAGAAAGACAGGAGGGAGGGAAGGAGGGAAGGATAGAAAGAAAGAAAGAAAGAAAGGAGGGAGGGAGGAAGGAAAGAAAAGGAAAGAGTGAAAGGAAGAAGGGAGGGAGGGAGGCAGGGAGGAAGGAACAAAAGAAAGAAAGGAAGAAAGAAAAAAGAAAGAAAGAAGGAAAGAAAGATGGGAGGGAGGAAGGAAAGAAAGAGAGAAAGAAAGGAGGGGCGGAGGGAGGGAGGGAGGAAGGGAAGGTAGGAAAAAAAGAAAGAGAAGATAAAGTAAAATAGAATAAAGTATAAAATATAGTAGCGTTATTAAAATAAAAATGTAATTATTGAAAAAAAAACGGACAGATAGAACCCTGGGACATATGGTGGAAGCAAAGCTATACAGAGAAAATCTCACACAAAAGCATACACATACACATTCACAAAAAGAGAACAGGGGGGAAAAAATCGAAAATCTTGCTCTCAAAGTGCACCTCCTCAATTTGGGATAATTCGTTGTAAAAAGAGGAAAAGGGGAAAAAATCTTAAATCTTGTCCTCAAAGTCCACCTCCTCAATTTGGGATGATTTGCTGTCCATTCATGCACTCCACAGACGCAGGGCACATCAAGCGGACCGTGGAGCTTTAATCCGCTGCCTCCGAGGCTGCACAGAGAGATCTCCCTGTCTCTTCTCTGCTCTCACAGCTCCCGGGTCTCAGCCTTGGACCTGGCCCCGCCTCTGCGCGTAGGTCGCCGGAGGGCGTCCGTTCTTCGCTCAGACAGGACGCGTTTAAAGGAGCCGCTGATTCGGGGGCTGTGGCTCACTCAGGCAGAGGGGAGGGAGGGGCGCGCAGTGTGGGGCGGGCCTGCGGCGTCAGAGGCCGGCGTGACGTTGCAGCAGCCCGTGGCGCTCCGTGCGCTTTCCCGGGAAAGCCGTCCCCGGGTCCCCAGTGGCGGGGTGCACAGGCTCCCTGGAAGCGGGGGTGGACAGTGACCTGTGCTCGCACACAGGCCTTGTGGCGGCGGCAGCAGCAGCCCCAGCGTCCCACGCCCGTCTCTGGGGTCCGCGCTTTTAGCCCGGCTCGCGCCTGTCTCCGGCGCTTCCCCAAGCAGCCCTCTTAATGCCCTCTCCTTGCGCACCGGGAAACAAAAGGGAAGAAAAAGTCTCTTGCCTCTTCGGCAGCTCCAGACTTTTTCCCCGGACTCCCTCCGGGCTAGCCGTGGTGCACTAACCCCTTCAGGCTCTGGATTGTTTTTGATAGAACACTCTATTGATGGAAATAGAAACATCCAAGAAAAACATAATTTTTATATGATCAGAAGGGACAGCTTTTCCATAAAAGATGGGGTTCACTGAATTTCTAGGCAAAATAATTTTTTACTATATGTGAATTTTTTATGAACCAACATTCAGGTAAGAGGTTCCATGAGCCAAAAGGAAATATAATGTGTCAGATTATATTGATTGAGTGAGAGATAATAATGATAATAATAACAGGTAAAATTTATCCTGGATTTTTCTTCTAAAGAGCTAAAAAGTATTTTATGTATTGTTATATGGAGCTTTATTTTTCACCCCGTAGGAAGAATATTTTCAGGAGGATGCTGACCCACCAGGAGGCCATAAGGAAATAGCTTCATTAACCCTTGGTGCCAGGCTGGGTAAGAAGAATATTTATTTTTCCAGGGCCTAAGATGAAATGAAATACACATAGTCATTCTGATCATAAAGCCTTGAAGTCCCTGTGGCCCCATTTCATGATCTGCAAGTGATTTAAGTAAAAACACTGAGAGTATATAAATTTGGAAATTCTTCTAAGACATTTTCTCCTTTTGTAGAATTCTCCAGGTTCACTTTTCTTAGCCCTAACTGTCTATCTATCTTCATATTTTTTTTTCTTTTGGCGGGGGGAGGGGATACTGAACTGGTGATGCGTGCCATTTTTCAAGATCGGCCTCCATCTAGGCAATAGGAAGGAGGCAGGTTTAGAGCCAAATAATTGTAATATTTAAAATGGACAGTATGCTGTTTCTCAAATAATCAGCTATTGAGATGAAAATAAACAAACTAAACAAAGGGAAGTGATTTGCTTAATATCACTCAAATGTCTAGCATCTGAATAAGTCTCCTTCCTCTTCCCTTGATGGTTCCAGAGGGCAGTGCTTTGAAGGAAAATCACTAATATATTAGCTTGTATTACATTTGAGCTGAACCACTGATAAAGCATGTATTAAAGTCCTTTCCATGTTACAGAGTAAAGCAAAAAAAAGGCTATGATATTCGTTTCCATTCCTCCAGTTCTTTCCAAGTTCAGCATGCCAAATTCTTATTGACACACCATTCCAAAAGGGCTGCTCCTTTACTTTCCTGGAGGGAGAAGTTATTAATTTATTTGCTATCATTGCTTTCAACTCTAAATGAGTAAATAAAGAACTTTTCTTTAATAAAGAGGTAATTTTGTACAACCTTAGTATAGAATCTTCTCTAGAATATCCCCTACATCTATTTCCCTTGCCTTTGAATGAACACCTCCAGGGATTAGCATTCTCTCCACTACAAGGAAATTATATTAATTACTAGACCATTTTTAATGTTAATGTTTAAACATTTCTTATTATAGTGAACTACCATCTGCCTTTTTCTTTTGTATAGCCACTGGCCCTAGTTTTGCCCTCAAGGGCAACACAGATTAAAATGAGTTCTTCCTTGTCACAGTTATTTTTATATTTGAGGAGAGCAACCTCATCATTCTTTTAATTCATCTCTTCTCCAAGATAATGTATTTGCAAAGAACAAAAATAAGATGACCCCTTTAATTTTGAATTAAAACTAGGAAAAGATATCTAAGATGTGTGTGTGTGCATATATATATACATATATATTATATATATATATATGTATATATATGTATATATATATACATATCACCTTTAAGAGAAGCGGTAGGTGGTCTAAAAGTCTTCTATCCTGAAGCATGGTGAAGAATACATCCAATAGCTAGTCATTTCTGTATTGCCGTGGTTAAACGTTTTGCTGAAATTGGTTAATTTTTACCTCTTGTGTAGTACTTGTTAACTAAGAAGACTGGATTATATGCTTATTTTGTCTCCCAGATTTAAATGTCTTGTCCTCACCATATATATTGAACAAAACATTATCAGGCTTACTGCTTCCTTGAAATTCTGTTTGCTTTTGGTGTCCTTAATCCACAGTTTCTGGGTATATTCTAAAGCATACCGTAAGCTGAAGATGAATGCTTTGAGGAAACTATACTAGGACATGAGAGCCCCCAGAAGTCCCAAAACGACTAACAGCAAACCCCCTACTTTTGTACGTTTCCCAGAATTTTAAGTGACTCTGACGAAACTGGTTCAGCAGATTTTTGGACCTGTGAAGGCTCTAAGACCCTAGTCTGGTTTGTCCAAGATAACATACCTTATTATATTAATGAAAACAGTCTGTGTTGTTTGTTTTGGTGGGGAGGAAGAGGACAAATTAGTTTTTAATATCTTATATAAGGACGGATTCTGAGTTAATTGTAGACTAAAGGTTCAGCGTAGTTTATAGGAGTGTCACAGTTTGAGTGAGGCCAGATCTGAACAGCAGTTCTCCTTTTATAGAGGGAATGTTGAATAAGATATGAAGGGCAAAAACTGATTTTAAATTTAATAAAATTCAATAAAACAAATAAAATGTTTCATTTGTAAGCAGGCAATTTTAGTTGCAAATCCAATATAGAACTCAAGTCTTCCAATGCCAATTTAGCTTTTTCTATTACAGGAATAGGCAGCTGCCTGGAATCTACCTATAGTTCATTATTCTTAATTATGAGATTATTTGTATCATTTGAGATAAAATGTTGGCATTTTTAAACTTACAACTCGGATTAATCAGCTGAAGTTACAAGTGTGAAAGTTTTTGATTCAGGAACACAAACTGATGTTTGTTTTTCCTCCTGAAAAAAACACTTAGTCAGAAAGTTGAGGGAGAATAAAGTAGCACTCTGGTCTCCAACTGGATGGTCCAATATTTCTTGCTAAGACTCATTTCCAGATTTTGGTGTGTGTGCGGTGTGTGTGTGTGTGTGTGTACATGTGTGCACGCGCGCATGCGTGCATGCACGCGTTTTCTCTAGGGCTTTCCTACGGCACTGCTAATAATCTCATGAACACTGCACAGATGTTTTCCCCATTCTGTGGCATGCTTATTTTTCAAGTGGCTTCTGAGAGCAGATGTTCCCATGTGTCTTTGTAACTTCTTTTCAGTTGATGTTTTTGCAACATTAAAAAAAAAACAGTAGGGGAGGAATACTAAAGAAGACCAGTTACAGAAGAAAAATAAAGAGCAGTGTATGTTTAACTTTATTATGAGTCTGTGAAAGAAACTCCATTCAGTTCAGTTGAATTTAACAAGTATTTATTGAGAACCTACATGTAAGGCCCTTGACTCAGTTCTGGTAAGGTTCAAAGTAGACAGATGCCATAGGTTGGAGGAAGGATATTTGCAAAACAAGAACACATTCACAAGGCATATATGTGAGGTGGTATCTCAGGCAGAAGGCAAGAATAAAGTATGAAAGTTTAGAACATACGCAAAGAAAAGTAAAATTATCAGCAGAGTCTGGATATTGCCTCATGTGGTAGAATAGTTGAGAATTTAGATTCAGAAGGTGATTTAAGGCTACAGTATAAAGAACCATGAACAGCAGACCAAGGAGCTTGTGATTAAGTGGATTTGTACTGATGAATGTTTTTGAGTGGAGGAGTAGCACAATCAGAGCCAGGTATTTTGGAGAGTTATTGTGGCCGTCATGTGTAAGAAGGACTGCGGAAAATGAAGACAATAGGGCTAAGGAATCACAGCTATCATTCTACTAGTGATGAAATAATAAGGTGGGGTGTCATTTGTAAAAATGAGAGTGTTACAGGTGGAAAGATATTGAGGTTAGAGAATCATTGTGTATACACAATGTATATTGTGTTACTTTTGCTTCTTTCCCTCCTAAAAATGTGAGCTGGATAGACAGGGAGAACAGTGCTTCCAATAATAGAGACAAGGATATCAAAAAACATGATAATGTATGGTTAGAGATTATGAGTTTGATTTGCTTGTAATACATGCACTTGTTAATGTCCAATAGGCAGTGAACATCTAGTGTCAGGAAGAGAGTTTCAAGCTAGACATAAATATACCATGAGGCTTTCTGTTAATAGAAGTGCACAGTTACTAACAAAGAGGCTAATACTGGGAAAGAGGATCAAGAACAAGACTGTGGCAATTATTGTTGTTCTGAGAAGGGGATAGAGGAACAAGAGGTGCTGGCTAAGTTGACTTAGACTGCAAGGTCAGTGAGGTAGCAAGAAAAGTCTTAATAATTAGAGTAGGGCTTCCCTGGTGGCACAGTGGTTGAGAGTCTGCCTGCCGATGCAGGGGACACAGGTTCGTGCCCCAGTCCGGGAAGATCCCACATGCCACGGAGCGGCTGGGCCCGTGAGCCTTGGCCACTGAGCCTGTGCGTCCGGAGCCTGTGCTCTGCAACGGGAGAGGCCACAACAGTGAGAGGCCTGCGTACCGCAAAAAAAATTAAAAAATAATAAAAAATAAAAATAATAATAATAATTAGAGTAGAAGAATGGTCCCCAAAGAGGGAAGACTTACCTAAATTCCAAACAGCAGAGATTGTTAGAGGAATAAAGAAGGATTAAAGCATTTGGTGATGGTAAGGTTTCTATGACAAATACTTCATACATTTTGGTTGACAGTTGGAGTAGAAATGACGATTTCAATATATGCTTTGGTTAGCTAATGTGTTTTAGATAAAGAAGTTTCATATTTATTTTTCATTGAAAGACTGTACTTTAGCTTATTTTAGGGCCAAAACACTGAAAATATAAACACATTTGAGGATAATCTACATAATACTGAATGAATTTCTGATTTTTCACTAATCATGCTAGTGGAAGGCTGAGAGCCTTGAGCTTATCTGGGGAAACCTCAACTCCCAAGATTGGTGCCAAAAATTATATCATTTCCCACTTTCCTTCCTGCCAGATGCCCTCATTGCAAAGTTTCTTCTCTATGGATCTATTTGTCACTCATATCTGCCCCCAGATGACCTGTCTCTGTTTCCTACTATCCTAATTTTGCCTAATTATGGTGATATTATACCATGACAGGACATCATTTCCCAGAACCAATAGATTGGCTTTCTAGGGTAATCTCCTTGTAAGGGTCTTCTGTTCTGGGCTTGTTGCTTTAGAAGCTTTTGAAGGCAAAACTCGGTTTCTCAGCAGATGAATTTCTTTAAGATCTCAGTTGGTTCTAATTGTTAAAGATCATCATTTCCAATAGAATAAAGAAGGATATGATAGTTAAATCCATTGCTGTACATTTTCGAATTCTTAGAAATCGATTCTTTACGTTCCACCCAAGTCTTCTTCCCAAACATTTAAAATTTTGGTCTGGGAGAAAGTGGTTTCTTTTGCAGTCCACCTGTTTTCCCTAACAGATAATCTGAGTATCACAGAGAAACTTCACCACTCTTCCTAATCATCAGACAAAATAAATGCAATTATATCTAGGAGGTGATACAACTTTAAACATATGGATGAAATTTAGAATTGATTGTAACAGGGGGAGAACTTTCTTACATGACTCACAGCTAATGATGATTGAAATCACCTGAACAATGACAAATGCAGGGTCAGAAAAGGACAACATGAGATTTATTATGGACAAGTACCAAGTAATGTATTCATGTGGCAAAAAGCCATCAGATATTCAGTGTATAGAGGGCAACTGGCCAATTTGTGTTTCCAAGGGGGCTGAGGACAGTCATTGTTAATGGGCCCGCTTTGAAGAGACACGGAGCCACAGAGAATGCAGAATCTGTCCCGGATTACTTAGAAAGCATGGTCTGTACTAGAAAGATGTGATCAGGCTCAGGTTCTCATCATAATTGTGACTCCAACTTGCTGTGTGGCTTTAGGCAAAGTGCTTAATTCCTTTTCACTGTGGTTCCTTTAGTTTTAAGATAAGTGAAGGGAAAAGCATGTTCCCTTACAGAATTAACAACGATATAAAATAAGACCATAATGTATATCGATTGACTTGGAAAGAGGCCCCTTGTTAAAACTGTTTAAAATTAGGACACAACAACAACAAAAAAAATAGATCATAATTCCTTGTTACTATCCCACCCCAACATACACACACACTGGCCATAATCATAAATAAAATGGCAATTTTCTATTTCTCCTTTATCTTTTCCTTGTTCTCTAATTCATTTTTATGACGAACATCTTTTATTTCAATGATTCCCATTGTGGTCAGAGAGAGAAAAAGAGAGGAATAGAATGAGAAACATAAGTATGTTAAAAATGAAAATTTTACATGCTTTAAAGAGAGAAAGGTACGAAGAGATTCCAAGATTAGTTTTATCAAAGCATGATGTTTTACATAAGAATCTTGACAACACATAGAAAGAATAGAAGGAATTTGCCACATTATGAAGAGAGCACACTTACTACATTTGGGGCAAATAGTAATTAAGTGAGTACATTATGTGGCTTTAAGCCCTGACTTTAGTGTTAATGGAATAAGGAAAAAGCAACTTTGGACTCAGGGACTAAGAATTCCATGTGAGTGAACCCATGCAAGGCAGCTTTGAAAAAGTTTCTAGGCTTACCTTAGGGTAGAAGAGGAGTTGGAACTTTTAAGCATTCATCTGTATCTCTGCTCTGACGTTTGGCATTTCCAAAGACCCCAAACTGTATTTTGGAGCAGTAAATATCAGTAAATAGTAAGCTGTTGTTATCTTTGACAATAATGTTACCACATCTCTCCTTAGACCCAGGGGCACTCTCTCCTTATACTTCCCTTCCATTCAGAAAGCACACACCCCCATCCCAGCATGCTAGTCAGGGCTTCATCTCTCAGTGCAGCTCTTGCTCTTTTGGGAGTGGGGTGGACTGGGATGGAGGGGAAAGGCTTTGGAAGCCAAAAAGGAATTTCCCTTCTCCATTTATTCTAAACCTCTGTGTAAACAATACGATCGCTTTGTTAATACAACTTGCAGGTGTATGCCTCGCACTTGTCTACCAAAAGCCCAGTAAACATCAGTCTTTGTGACTTTCTTAGTTTTGCAAAAAAATTAAATAATAGGAATCATTCTAATTGTTCAAGACCCAAGTTACAAAAATAAAAGTTATACCTTCTCTCCACTTAAAAAAAAAAAAAAAGTAGCTATCTCTTTTAACTATCTTCCAGGAAGGCAGGAAGGGAGGAGACACAGGAAAAAGAGGATCTGGAGGAAAAAGAGAGGTGCTCTTGGCAGTAGTTTTTCAAACGTAAGTGAAGGTAGATCACCTTAGAGACAGTAATGTGAGTCAACAGTCCAATGGGATTCTATTTGCCAAAATAGTAATTAAACACAAACAAACCAAAATGCCTCTCCAACTTTTCTGGAAACTATTGATAGTGTGGTGGGATATGTTGGTGCCTATATCCCCTTTTATACAAATTTTCTAACTGAAAAAGGGTAGCAGTCATGCCTACAAAAAAGAAAATGTTGTGGAAAACAAGGTGATCACTGGATTTCAGATCTGAGAGGTGTTACTGGGAAAAAAACACATATTCACAGGCACGTACACTCAACCAGAAGTGCTAGGTGAAGGGATCCATGTTGCTACCCTGTATTCCACCTTTTACTTTGTTCTTAAGGATTATATTAATAGTCTGCTCTTTGTCTTCCTGAAAGAGAGAAAGGAGAGTAAGCCAAATAAAAATCTGCAGTCATTGTCAGTAAGTGATATCTTTTATGGTTGCTTCATTAGAACAACTTTTTAAAAAATTGAGAAGGGGATTTTTTTTTTTTTTTTTTTTTTTTTGCGGTACGTGGGCCTCTCACTGTTGTGGTCTCTCCCGTTGCGGAGCACAGGCTCCGGACGTGCAGGCTCAGCGACCATGGCTCACGGGCCCAGCCGCTCCATGGCATGTGGGTTCTTCCTGGACTGGGGCACAAGCCTGTGTCCCCTGCATCGGCAGGCGGACTCTCAACCACTGCGCCACCAGAGAAGCCCAGGGATTTTTTTTATATATGTATCTACCATAGTAGAAAAGGTATTCTACATGCTTACACTAGACTTCCCCTGAGAGAGCAAGTTGCGCTTAAGGAAATACCTTGAGAAGCCATTTAAAGTAGTGGGTGGTGAGACTCTTTCAGGAATTGATTAACAGGAGACAAGATAATAAAATGATACCTAAATTTCTCTGTATTGTAAATGACCTAGGAGAGGTGAGAAGGGAAAAAAGGAGATAGCTAAAACATATATCCAAAGACATTTTTTTAATTTATTGAAGTATAATTGACATACAGTGTTATATGTTTCCAGGTGTACAACTTAGCGATTCAGTACTTTTGTATACTGTGAAATGATCACCACGGTAAGACAAAGTAAGATCCATCACCCTACGGAGTTACAGAATTTTTTTTTAATTGGCATCATTTTGTTTTATTTATTTTATTTTTTTAAACATCTTTATTGGAGTATAATTGCTTTACAGTGGTGTGTTAGTTGCTGCTGTATAACAAAGTGAATCAGCTATACGTATACATATATCCCCATATCCCCTCCCTCTTGCGTCTCCCTCCCACCCTCCCTATCCCACCCCTCTAGGTGGTCACAAAGCACCGAGCTGATTTCCCTGCACTATGGCGCTATGCGGCTGCTTCCCACGAGCTATCCATTTTACATTCGGTGGTGTGTGTATGTCCATGCCAGTGTCTCACTTTGTCCCAGCTTCCCCTTCCCCCTCTGCAGAGTTACAGAATTTTTTCCCTTGTGATGAGAGCTTTTAAATTTGCTCTCTTAGCAACTTTCAAATATGCAGTACAGGACTATAAACTATGGTTTCCATACGGTACACTGCATTCCCCTGACTTACTTTATTTTTTATAACTGGAAGTTTGTACCTTTAGATTCCCTTCGCTCATTTTTTTTTTTTTAACATCTTTATTGGAGTATAATTGCTTTACAATGGTGTGTTAGTTTCCCCTTTATAACAAAGTGAATCAGTTATACGTATAGATATATCCCCATATATCTTCCCTCTTGCATCTCCCTCCCTCCCACCCTCCCTATCCCACCCCTCTAGGTGGTCACAAAGCACCGAGCTGATCTCCCTGTGCTATGCGGCTGCTTCCCACTAGCTATCTATTTTACGTTTGGCAGTGTATATATGTCCATGCCACTCTCTCACTTCGTCCCAGCATACCCTTCCCCCTCCCCATATCCTCAAGTCCATTCTCTAGTAGGTCTGTGTCTTTATTTCCGTCTTGCCCCTAGATTCTTCATGACCTCTTTTTCTTTTACAGATTCGATATATATGTGTTAGCATACGGTATTTGTTTTTCTCTTTCTGACTTACCTCACTCTGTATGACAGTCTCTAGGTCCATCCACCTCGCTACAAATAACTCAGTTTTCCTTTTTACGGCTGAGTGATATTCCACTGTATATATAGGCCACATCTTCTTTATCGATTCATCTCTTGATGGACACTTAGGTTGCTTCCATGTCCTGGCTGTTGTAAATAGAGCTGCAATGAACATTGTGGTACGTGACTCCTTTTGAATTATGGTTTTCTCAGGGTATATGACCAGTAGTGGGATTGCTGGGTTGTATGGTAGTTCTATTTGTAGTTTTTTAAGGAACCTCCATACTGTTCTCCATAGTGGCTGTATCAATTTACATTCCCACCAACAGTGCAAGAGTGTTCCCTTTTCCCCACACCCTCTACAGCATTTATTGTTTGTACATTTTTTGATGATGGCCATTCTGACTGGTGTGAGATGCTATCTCATTGTAGTTTTGATTTGCATTTCTCTAATGATTAATGATGTTGAGCATTCTTTCATGTGTTTGTTGGCAGTCTATATATCTTCTTGGCAGAAATGTCTATTTAGGTCTTCTGCCCATTTTTGGATTGGGTTGTTTGTTTTTTTGATATTGAGCTGCATGAGCTGCTTGTAAATTTTGGAGATTAATCCTTTGTCAGTTGCTTCATTTGCAAATATTTTCTCCAATTCTCAGGGTTGTCTTTTGGTCTTATTTATGGTTTCCTTTGCTGTGCAAAAGCTTTTAAGTTTCATTAGGTGCCATTTGTTTATTTTTGTTTTTATTTCCATTTCTCTAGGAGGTGGGTCAAAAAGGATCTTGCTCTGATTTATGTCATAGAGTGTTCTGCCTATGTTTTCCTCCGAGAGTTTCATACTGTCTGGCCTTACATTTAGGTCTTTAATCCATTTTGAGTTTATTTTTGTGTATGGTGTTAGGGAGTGTTCTAATTTCATTGTTTTACATGTAGCTGTCCAGTTTTCCCAGCACCACTTATTGAAGAGGCTGTCTTTTCTCCACTGTATATTCTTGCTTCCTTTATCAAAGATAAAGTGACCATATGTGCGTGGGTTTATCTCTGGGCTTTCTTTCGTGTTCCATTTATCTATATTTCTGTTTTTGTGCCAGTACCATACTGTCTTGATTACTGTAGCTTTGTAGTATAGTCTGAAGCCTGGGAGCCTGACTCCTCCAGCATTTTTCTTTCTCAAGATTGCTTTGGCTATTCGGGGTCTTTTGTGTTTCCATACAAATTGTGAAATTTTTTGTTCTACTAATGTGAAAAATGCCATTGGTAGTTTGATAGGGATTGCACTGAATCTGTAGATTTCTTTGGGTAGAATAGTCATTTTCACAATGTTGATTCTTCCAATCCAAGAACATGGTATATCTGTCCATCTATTTGTATCATCTTTAATTTCTTTCATCAGTGTCTTATAATTTTCTGCAAACAGGTCTTTTGTCTCCTTAGGTATGTTTATTCCTAGATATTTTATGCTTTTTGTTACAATGGTAAATGGGAGTGTTTTATTCTTTCACTTTCAGATTTTTTATCATTAGTGTATAGGACTGCAAGAGATTTCTGTGCATTAATTTTGTATTCTGCTACTTTACCAAATTCATTGATTAGCTCTAGTAGTTTTCTGGTAGCATCTTTAGGATTCTCTATGTATAGTATCATGTCATCTGCAAATAGTGACAGCTTTACTTCTTCTTTTCTGATTTGGATTCCTTTTATTTCTTTTTCTTCTCTGATTGCTGTTGCTAAAACTTCCAAAACTATGTTGAATAAGAGTGGTGAGAGTGAGCAACCTTGTCTTGTTCCTGATCTTAGTGGAAATGGTTTCTGTTTTTCACCATTAAGGACAATGTTGGCTGTGGGTTTGTCGTATATGGCCTTTATTATGTTGAGGTAAGTTCCCTGTATGCCTACTTTCTGGAGCGTTTTTATCATAAATGGGTGCTGAATTTTGTCGAAAGCTTTCTCTGCATCTATTGAGATGATCATATGGTTTTTCTCCTTCAGTTTGTTTAAATGGTGTATCACGTTGATTGATCTGTATATATTGAAGAATCCTTGCATTCCTGGGATAAACCCCACTTGATCATGGGGTATGATCCTTTTAATGTGCTGTTGGATTCTGTTTGCTAGTATTTTGTTGAGGATTTTTGCATCTAAGTTCATCAGTGATATTGGCCTGTAGTTTTCTTTCTTTGTGACATCTTTGTCTGGTTTTGGTATCAGGGTGATGGTGGCCTCGTAGAATGAGTTTGGGAGTGTTCCTCCCTCTGCTATATTTTGGAAGAGTTTGAGAAGGATAGGTGTTAGCTCTTCTCTAAATGTTTGATAGAATTCACCTGTGAAAATCTGTTCTTGAGCTTTTGTTTCTTGGAAGATTTTTAATCACAGTTTCAATTTCAGTGCTTGTGACTGGTCTGTTCATATTTTCTGTTTCTTCCTGGTTCAGTCTCGGAAGGTTGTGCATTTCTAAGAATTTGTCCATTTCGCCCAGGTTGTCCAGTTTATTGGCGTATATTTGCTTGTAGTAATCTCTCATGATTCTTTGTATTTCTGCAGTGTCAGTTGTTACTTCTTCTTTTTCATTTCTAGTTCTATTGATTTGAGTCTTCTCCCATTTTTGCTTGATGAGTCTGTCTAATGGTTTATCAATTTTGTTTATCTCCTCAGAGAACCAGCTTTTAGTTCTATTGATCTTTGCTACTATTTCCTTCATTTCTTTTTCATTTATTTCTGATCCGATCTTTCTGATTTCTTTCCTTCTGCTAATTTTGGGGGTTTTTTGTTCTTCTTTCTCTAATTGCTTTAGGTGTAAGGTGAGGTTTTTTATTTGAGATGTTTCTTGTTTCTTAAGGTAGGATTGCATTGCAATAAACTTCCCTCTTAGAACTGCTTTTGCTGCATCCCATAGGTTTTGTGCCATCGTGTTTTCATTGTAATTTGTTTCTAGGTATTTTTTTATTTCCTCTTTGATTTCTTCTGTGATCTCTTGGTTATTAAGTAGTGTATTGTTTAGCCTCCATGTGTTTGTATTTTTTCCAGATTTTTTTCCTGTAATTGATATCTAGTCTCATAGCATTGTGGTCGGAAAAGATACTTGATATGATTTCAATTTTCTTAAATTTACCTAGGCTTGATTAGTGACCCAAGATATGGTCTATCCTGGAGAATGTTCCATGAGCACTTGTGAAGAAAGTGTATTCTCTTGTTTTGGGATGGAATGTCCTATAAATATCAATTAAGTCCATCTTGTTTAATGTATCATCCCTTCACCCATTTGCCCCACACCCCACCCCCTGTGTCTAGCAACCAACAGTCTCTTCTTTGTATCTATGAGCTTGCTTTTTTCCCCCACTTTTACTGAGAAATCAGAGTCATACATCATTGTATAAGTTTAAGGTGTATGCATGATGGTTTGATTTACATATATATATATATATATATATATATATATATATATATATTTTTTTTGTGTGTGTGTGTGTGTGTGTGGTATGCGGGCCTCTCACTGTTGTGGCCTCTCCCGTTGCGGAGCCCAGGCTCCGGATGCACAGGCTCAGCGGCCATGGCTCACGGGCCCAGCCGCTCCGCGGCATATGGGATCCTCCCAGACCGGGGCACGAACCCGTATCCCCTGCATCGGCAGGCGGACTCTCAACCACTGCGCCACCAGGGAGGCCCTGATTTACATATATTTTAAAGGGATTACCATTATAGTTAGTTAACTTTCATCTCATATGGACACAATAAAAAGAAAAGAAAAAAAAATTCTCCTTGTGATGAGAACTCTTAGGATCTAGTTTCTTAGCTTTCCTATACATAAATCATTCAACAGTGTTGACTATAGTCATCATGTGCTACATTACAATCCTAGTACTTATTTATATAAGTGGAAGTTTGTATCTTTTGACTGCCTTACTTCAGTTTCCCATCCCCCCGTTCCCCCGCCTCTGGTAACAACAAATCTGATCTCTTTCTTTGAGTCTGGTGTTTTGGGGGTTGTTTTTTGTTTTTTCAAATTCCACATATAAATGAGATTGTACAGTATTTTTCTTTCTCTGACTTATTTCACTTAGCATAATGCCTTCAAGGTCCATGTATGTTGTCACAAATGGTAGAATTACCTCATTTTTTAATGACTGAGTACTGTTAAGTTGTGTATAATATATACCACATTTTCTTTCTCCATTCGTTGATGGACAATTAGGTTGATTTCATATCCTGACTACTGTAAACAATGCTGCAATGAACATGGGAGTACATATGTCTTTTTGAGTTAGTGTCCTTATTTTCTTCACATAAATACCCAGTAGTGGAATTGCTGGATCATATGGTAATTTTATAAAGACATTTTTAAAAGTGACTTTCTGTATATGATTTCCAGTTATTTTTTTTGCTATAATGTAACACTTCCACCATCTTACTTAAACCCTCTCTGAAGCTACCATATAGAGAAATCTTGTGCAAAGATTGTTGTTTTTCTTGGCAGTTCAGAAGACAGCTGTATCCGCACCAAGGTCCTAGAGTTAAGGCAACATGTGCATGACACTGGGGTGACCCGTAAAGTGAACTTAGAGAGGGGAACTGGTATTGAAGGAGTTGAGAATGCTGATCCTGTAAGAATATGCAGAGATCTGGAGAAATTGTATTTTTCCCAAAAAGTATATCTTATCTATGCATATGATTGAGAATATAAACCCAGCTGACATCTGGGTAAAACAGAATCCTAGGTTTTTGCAGAAAGAGCTTTTATCACAAAAGTTATATGTTTTTGATGTGCACACAAAAATATGGCCATTGGTGCAAAACAGAGCGTGGCATGTCTCAGAATCATGGAATTCTAGCACATGATCTTTGAGAATATCACCCAAATGCCTCATTTTACAGGTGAGGACAAAAGCCAGGAACTAGTTATTGGCAGAACCTAAAGCAGAACTGAACTGACCTGACTGTCTAATGCTGAACATTGTCCAATCTATTGGTTGCTTTGATTTCAAATAACAATGACTTTTTTCTTAAGTACTTATTAATCATTTTTGCTAAGTTTTATGTCTTTGAGCATTTAATATATGCTCATTTATAATATTTGGACCCTGAGAACTTATAGATATCATGGAAATAAAACCAGAGGCAGATAAAGTTGAAATTGAATCAGAGAGGTTGGGGGATGGGAAGAGACTAATTCCAGAATTAAGAAAACATAGCATGTGTCACTTTCTAAACTCTCAAGGGCAACAAGTTGATCACCAAACAGAAAACTGCATTTGAATGTCTGAGAACAGCCCAAACATTTCAAACTCTGCAGGGATGTGCATTTGAGATGGAAATATGGGAAATGGAAACAGACTCCACCTCAAAAGTGAAGTTAATGGCTTGAGTTCAGGAATGTTTCACAAGATTTGTCATCTTCTCATTGCTCTACAGTGGATGTGGTAGAAAAAGCATTTTCCTTAAACATGTACAAAATTAAATTTAGAAACAGCAACAACAAAAACAGCTCCTTTTATGTCCTCCTGCAAGAATCATGCCAGGACCTTCACATACAGGAAATTCAAATAGCATAGACTATTCCTTAATTTTAAAGAAAAGTAGCTATACTCTGCTGTGTTAATAATTAGTAGGTGTTAAGCATTTTACATATGATCTCTCATTTAATAATTATGTCTCTTGAGGGATATTGGATTATTTGCATGGACAGGAAATCTACCCAAAGCCAAGAGATGACACTGTGATAAAATAAGTCATGTTTCAGAATTGGATTCACTAGTCAGTTTCTCCATTTTCATGCACATCTCTTTCTTCAAAGATTATAAATACCAAGAGACACAGGCATTTGGCAGAAAAAGCTTTTATGGCCCTGATTCCCTCTCATGTCATCTGAATTAGGGAACATTCAAAGATTATAGGTCGCTGTGACAGGAAAAATGTATTGTAACTGGATTTTGACATACATACGGGTGATCTCTCATGGCAGTGTTATGACTTTAGCAACTGGCAGTAGTAATGGTCAGGAATTTGGGAGGAACTCCAAGTTTTAAAATCAAATAAGTACTAAGCCACTGAGAACACTTAGAACATTGTAAAGCAAGGAGCAGAAGCTCTGCTTCGGAGTTTTAATCCTGCATATTCTATAAATCAATAGTTTATAGTATATTTTAATACATTCCTTGAAGGCTCCAAGCTTTGATCTTTGGCTTTGTCTTCTCTCTTGAAATTGTGTACAAAGCAATCTCAGAGTAGAATTTGGCACTATTTGTTGCTAGTCTTAGGGAAACGAAGTACAAAGCCAGAGATAAACATTTTTCTACTGTAAAATGTTGAAAGCAATCGTGCTTATCTCACTCTGTTTGATAAGCAATGCAAATTCAAATGGCTCTCATTTTATCCACGTTTGCTTCCATTTAGAGGATTCTCAATAGCATATGTGTGACAATTGTATATTTAAGAGAACACGATATTTAAATTGACTTGAATACATTTTAAAAATCCATTACCAGCACTGTACCTTTTACTTTAGAATATTAAAAGTCACTTTCATTTCCTTTCCTTTCACAATGAGCTTTTTCTAGTGATAGCCCATCTTTACAATAGTCAGGCAGCCCTGTTGAATAGAACCATGGCTGCATGTGAGAAACCTCTTTTCTGGACTGGGCAGTGAAAAAATACACTGAGATAAACTTTCAAAACATTATCTTTGGCATTGTTGTATAGGACCTGACCACTGCACATATTAGTTGACAGTCAGATATGAAATTCTGATGGAAAGGTGGATCAGTGCAGAGCCAATCCTGACATACTGCAGAGTGAGCCCGCCCCCTCCCCCCACCAAGTTCTTCCTTGCCTGTACACACATTAAAATTCCATTTGGATATCAGCAAATTCCCCCTCAGCTAGGATCCATCCTAACCTAGACAAGCATGTGTCCTATGTTTCTAGCAAGGCAACCCGATCACCAAGTGAGATGACCCCAACCAATGTGACCCATTTGCCAGGATTTCTCTGGTACTTGCACTAAATAATGGAAGTGGGTCTTGCCCCAAGCTCCTTGATGGAATATGCCTCTTCCACCTGTGGATTTGGCCTTCTACCCAACTTTAAGGAAAGTTTAAGCATATACTGGGATGACTCCTTGCAGTGTTTTTTTTTTTCTGTGGGAGTACTTTTTATAACTACACATATTGTTCTTTTCTGGTTTTCCTCACTAAGAAAAAATAGGGTGTTAGCATTTGTAAAGGCTGTCTCCCTGCATTTTATTATATAAATCAGCTTTCTTGCTCGAGTCAAATGTCACCCCTTCAGCTGCATAACAATACTTTTCAGCCTAATATTAAAAGCTGGCTTCATTTTACTTTGTAATATAAAGCTTCACTTTGGCATTAATATCAAAAGACAGCTGCCCTCATAATAGGTTTCCTTTTAAGCAATATGGGAAAACACATTTATCAAACAATTTTCAGTATGGAGGCTATGGTTTTGATTGCATCAAAAACCTTAGCCAATCAAGCTGTTTCTTATAAAGGATGCTGGATCCATGCATCTGACAGGATATTGAATATCCAATGAGTTTATTCCTGCAAACATATTTATAGAACCCTTTATCATGTGTAGAGGAGGGGGGAATGTGTTTTTTTTTTCTATGTATATATGTTTTCTAAGCCAATGTAAAAAAGCCCATGTCAAAACTGAGAAATACTTTTGTAAAGAAAATAGCATACTTTCCTGGGCATTCTAACATGATGAATGGCCAAAGCAAAATTGAATTTGTCTCACTATTTGTGCCACATACTGTGTAGACTTTATGTCAGTGATGACACTAGAAGTTTTCTGTTTGCCTTCTGTGAAGTTTTCTAGTAAAATCTTTGTCACTTGTACATAGCTGAGCCTAGGTCCAGCCTGGACATGGACTATTCTACTGGGGCTGACATGAGTTTTAGCCAGTGGGAGCCAAATCTTTCCTGTGTGTCGCATGTCACCTTGTGCAAACAACATTAGAATATAGTTTGGTTTATGAAGTTATGCAAAGCTTCCTTCCAGTATGTATTCATATATTTTTCTTTTCCTTTCTCTAATATATCGTTCCAAAGCATACACTGCAGTCCCTAAGCTTATGATTCTTGAGAGCATGATTTTCAAATAATTTATTAAAGTGGAAAAATAACACGGTGGTCAATCCATCTGCATGCCTACTTGCAATTTCTTTTTTCCTATTGCATTTGATGTTTAACTGCAAATACTGAGATGAAATTGACCCAGAGAAGTCTTGCCAAACTTACCCACAAGCAAAAGCCATAGTCAGTTCCATCTGTCACTATGATCGATAAGGATACCAATGCCTTAATTTCTCAGGTGATTTTCCTCTCATCCTGATGAACTTGCCAGTCAAACTCAGGAGACAAGCAAGAGAAGAAGTGTATTTCAAAAGAAGGAGCCGCAGTAGCTGAAGGCCTTTGCTGCTACTGCTTCTCCCTGACTTTTTTCTTGTTTGTTCTTCCCTCTTCCTCCTCCTCTTCTCCTTCTTTTCTTCTATATTTTCTAAGATCTCCAACTCTTGGAAATCTCCAGTCTATGGCAAACCACCCACCCGTCACTTAAAAGCCACAAGTGGCTACGCCAGGCTACGAATCTGAAACCTCTCATAGCTTTCGGTTACATTGTGGTTTTTGTAACTTCTTAACCTCAGCCCCTCTGACATACAAGTCTCATGATCCTCTTTCACATCACAAAATGATATTCTAGAACTATTTGTATATAGATTGCTGTATGTAATGGAGGCTAAAAATATGACATGCATTTCCAGTGTGCCCTGTCATCCATTTCTGGCATTTTTCACTGAAAGAGTACACACATACACATGTGTGTGTAAAGACACACACAATTCTAGATGGAGCTCAGAAGACACAGAACTGAGAACAGCTCAGTTCTCAAAAATTCCTGAGAGCTAGAAGTGTACCCTCCCCTATGATCAGAGACTCAATCAGCTTCCAGTGGAAACAACAACAAAAAAGTGGCTGCAGTTTAAGAGACAGCCTGATGTAATTGATCCAGCCCCTTGGGGAGGATGTTTCTGCTTAATTAAGAGCACAGCCACCTGCTTGGTGTACTGGAGTCTAACAATTCACTTGAGCAGGTCCATCGTGGATTAGGGCACCAGCTTTTACTGACGTGTGGAACTGAAACACTAGCCTGCCTATTAAGCTCTAAAGCTGGTTCTTAAACTGTCATAATGCTGGCTGAATTATAGCTGATTGGAATACCGAACACAAGAATGCCTATGGGCTGAATGCAAATCAAATCTGCACGACACCATGCTGCACTAATAGAATAATAAGACAGAATGCTTGAGAGAAATTATTTATACATTGCTTTGCAAAGATCCCAATCATTCATTTTGTTTAGGTCTACAGCAACTAGCCTCTCTAAGATGTTTAAGTAAAATGAACTTTAGCTGTTGTATTTACTTTAGACTGGTATTGGGACACTCTTGCCCAATAAAAAATTCATATTTTATGAAAGAACAGTAGCTCTTTTAATCTTGTACTACATATGTATTAATTCACCAAGGTCAAGCCATTTATAAAAACAGGTAAAACTTGGCAGTTACAGCTTTTTAAAGACTCAAAACAGGAGCAATTTCTAGACAAATTTCAAAGATTCCTTGAATGTTTGGTTAGCCCCAGATGGATACAGTTTATTATGAAAAGAAAATTAAAGATTCTAACTATTGACACTGTGGAGAAATTATACATTTACTAAAGTACTAAACAGATCTTCTGACCCTGTTAAGTTAAAGGCACAAGCAAACAGGCTTAAACCAGACTTGCATTTGTTTTACATGATTTAACTGTTCCACATTTTTCTTTCTGCTCTTTATTACTATTTGGGTTCTCTGTAGCAGTGCCAGCAGTTAGTAATGCCAATAGCTAATTGTATAGTAGACCTAAGATAAAAATGTTCAACATTCTTTAGATATTAGAAAATTGAAAATATTTTTGATCAAGTGGTGAAATTCCTCACTTTTAAATTCTAAAATATATTCTCTTTATGTAGTTGTTCATTACCTTTAAAAGTTTCAAGCCCTTTCACATTAAAGGTACTGTGGATGTTCAGAATGCTGTTTCTTTTTTTTATGTTCTGTTTAATCATCCATATGTTGGTAAGAATATTTATATGGTAAGTATAATTAATATGTATTTGTTTAAACATTTAAAAAATACTTTGTCTTAATCAAGCAGTTCAACATAAGGAATGTCACCAGTTATATATTTTTATGCAGGGGTCTTTTTTGCTTTTCGTTATTTTTCATGAAAATTAATAAATTGATTTTTTTTTTTTTACTATATTGCAAGCTTCAAAAAAACAGAAAAAAAAGCAAAAGTCTCTAGGTACATCCATGTTGCTGCAAATTGCATTATTTTGTTCTTTTTTCTATTCTCATACTGAGTGAAGTAAGTCAGACAGAGAAAGGGAAATATCATATGATATTGCTTATATATGGAATCTAAAAAAAGACTACAAATGAACTTATCTACAAAACTGAAACAGAATTACAGATGTAGAAAATAAACATATGGTTACCAGGGGGTAAGGAGGGGAAGGGATACATTGGAAGATTGAGATTGACACATACACACCACTATATATAAAATAGATAACTAATAAGGACCTACTGTATGGTACAGGGAACTCTACTCAATACTCTTTAATGGCCTATGTGGGAAAAGAATCTAAAAAAGAGTGGATATGTGTATTTGTATAACAGATTCACTTTGCTGTACACCTAAAACTAACCCAACATTGTAGATCAATTATACCCCAATAAAATTTTTTTTAAAAGAAAAGACTAAAAAAGTAAATAAAACAAAAGTCCTCTTTGCTCCCCAACTCATCCACAGAGATAACTTTTATCAATTTTTGCAAATTCCCAAGACTTGTTTGACTATACATGTATATGTATACATACATATATTAAGTGTGTTTTTGTATTTGCTACTTATATCTTTATAAATTTTTCATATAAATAAAATTAAATTCTAAACATTTTTCTGTAACTGATTTTATTTCACAAAGCATTATTTTTAGAGATCTTTCCATGCTAGTTCATATAGATTTACTAATTTTTTAAGTGCTGCTGAGTTTTTAATAGGGTGGATGAGTCATAATTTAAACATGCTTATGTTGATGGAGATTTAGGTTGTTGTCAACATTACTTCTTTATGTTGCAATTAAAATACATGCAAATACAAGTATATCACCTGTATTAGATACCTAGGAGTAGGACAGCTGTGTCCAAGGATCTTCACTGTGCCTCCTGCCTCGTGAACTTAACCCTTTATGTAGCTCTGCGACTTGCTTTCTCACTCAACTAAACCTTCTGAATCTTTCTTCACTTTCTTTCTATAATAAGACTACCACTCCTTCTTTATCACCTAATCTTTACTTAGTTTTCCTTATTTCACTTACAACCATTTGATCTATAATACATTTATTTGTTTATTTATTGTCTGGATTTATCTGTTTTGCTCTCTGTTATATCTCTGGTACCCAGATCAGTGCTACTTAGTGCTTAATGTTTGTTGAATAAATGGGAAAAAATGAGTGAGCAAATGAACTGTAATTTTATGTATACAAACTACTTTTCTTGGTATTAGGTTTTCCATCTTGAAAGCATAAAAACTTGAAAAATCAAAATGTAAACATTGCTTTCTTTTAATCATACTTAAAGCTTTTAGTAAAGGTTTTTTGTTAAAAATATATACATGCTAGGGGAAACATAGCTTTTGTCTCTGTAAGAAGAAGTATGCAATCATGTATAAACCCCACAGAATGAGAAAGGAGTGGTTACAGAGGTTCTGTGATCACCCAAAATGTAAAAACACTTAATGTTTAATGCAAGGCAATTTGTCTACTTTTTATATCGCTGTGGAATGGAGTAATCTACTAAGATGTCTTTTGCACACTTGGTGCTAGAACACCAGGAGTCTTATTGACTAGTGCTAATATTGTGACATAAAGATTTCCTTCTCGTGTTCCCCAGAAGCTCTGTGCTGAGAAACTTCCTTCCATTTACCACCATGCCTTTCCTTTTCTCTTTTCGTTTGTGTTGCAGAGTCTTCAGGTAGAATAATTATGCAGACTATATGACATACCATTTATAACCAAATAGAAAATAAGAACTTAGAACACTGTTGTCAATCTGCCTTCACTTTCTTTTGAATTTTATCTATTTAGTACTCCAGAGTGGGAAGTTTGGAGGATTTAATTCTCAACAGCTAATATTCTTTTTCTGATCATGTTTAATACTTTAACTCCCTAAGTATAATTTTGTGAACTGAACAATGAATCAACCCAAAGGTGCTTCAAATAAAAGGAATTCAGCAATGTCAACACATTAAATGTCAAAGGACATAAAATTATAGAGTAAAACTAGCTTAAGAGAAGCAAAAGTAAATCTAGGATTGATTCCTGAGGTAGGGTTTATTATCTTGTATCATAAATCTATAAAAAGATTTAAATTTTCAAAAAAATAAGTAAAATTATTAATGTTCATATTAAATATGCACTCATTCATATACTCAGCATCTGAAAGAAGCCAGATAAAAACTAATGGAAGCTATGGTTAAAGCAGCTGATGGGAGTTTAAGTATTTTGGTCTCTCCATTTTTAGTCTCTAATACATTGTGGTTTTCTTTGGCATCACTGTAAGAAATTATAAACGACAAACTTTAGGCAATGATTAGTGTGGCTAGAGATACTAGGGTTATATAAAGCTTCAACTTCTACAGTTAGAAAACATTCTAATAATTAAATTAGTAATAAATCATCATACCTTAGAACACACACACAAAATGCTGTGTATTCCAAATGCTTAGGTTGTCACTAGCTACTAGGGAAAAAACATTAGTGCCAACTTCATGCATATTAAACAGATACATGCCATGTGGCCCAAAAAAAGGAAAATTGGTTGGAATGTAAAAGTAACTTTTTTAAAGGCTTCTCATGAATGTCTGCACTTCCTTTTAATCTCTTTGGCATTTTGTAGTTGGCACTTTCCTTTGGGCTTTAAAAAAAATCAGATGCTTTCCTCTGAATAAGAATGAATCACCAACTTATTTCCATGTTTACCAAGAGTAGCTCAAAAGTTATTGGTGTTTGTCTTGATGCCAGTCATTTCAAAGGATTTTGTCTCTTGTGAAAATCATTATTTTGTAAGATGTGAATTTTTTTTGTTATATTTACAGTCAAAGATGTTAACTGGTTGCTCAGTCCTCTCCATAATACTTTTATACATTTTATGACACCTTGCTTTTGAGTTGGAGAAAAAAGGAAACTTCATATTCAGGCGAAAAAAGAGAGACTCAAGTCAAAAAAAACTATTCCTAACCTCTTTGGAATTGAGCCATTTTTCTGGACTCAAAGGTCCAGGTTATTCTGAAGATCACCTTTAAATTGGATCCTGGGACAAATTTTTGTCATTTCAAAGATCATACTAATGTAGGAACTTACAAATCTTAAGTCAAACTTCTTGGACATAAAACAAACAAAACACTAATGATTGTGTGAACATACTTTATTTTACTCACTTATTCAAATTTCCAAATTAAATAATTCACATATTCAACAGATATTTATGGAGTGCCACCTAAGTGCTCAGCCTTTTGCCAAATTCCTGGGGAGGTGGTGGTGAGCAATAATAGACAAAATTCCTTCTCTTGTGCCTTAGGAATCATACATAATAGTTTTCAAACAGAGGGGGAATCATTCCACAAGAAGGATGTTTTCTCATCTGCCAGTACTGGAGAAGGTTATGAAACAGTCTGTGTTTGTTACAGAAACAATTGCTTGACTCCATCTAGGTAGATCTTAAAAAGTAGAGAGAATTCTGCTGTTCCCATGTTTATAGGACATTGCCCATCACAGTTGACTACAGAGTCTCAGGGTAAATCTTGTGATACTTCTCAGTTTGAGATTGACAAGTTTGTGCTAGACAGAGTGGCTGAGGCTAGCAGGGGAGTTTCTTTCTTACCCCTAGAACTTCAGTTCAGTTGCTAGAAAGCTCTGGCCACAGCACTGCCAGTTAATTCAAGATGGGAAATAATTAGAAAAATATGAAAAAAATCTCAAGGTGTACTCAAGGTTGTATTGACAAGCAAGTAGGCATCGGATGAAAAGATGTAATTCTTTTAACTGTAAGAGAATAAGAATGTTGGTAGGATGATAGAAAGAGAGATTTCAGATGAAAATAAAATTCTAACTCGACCAAGGTGGAAAGAAAAATACTGTCTTTTAATTTAAAAACACAGAGTTCGGATATTTTGGATGATAAATAAGTAATAAAGTTATTTTACGATATGTAAAGTAATCTGAGATAAAATAGGGGAGATCCACATCTTTCTATTTCTTTTTGTATTCATTTTCATGATTAAAGTGTAAATCAATTGAGGATCAAAGCACCCAAATTAATCTCTGAATACATCATGTTCATCTGAGGTTGTAGTTTTCTCCTTTGAGGAAGGTAGAAGTGGCCTCACACACAGGGGACCAAAAAGCAGGGTTTACAAAAAGGTTGAAGAGGAACCATTTAATTCTCACCATACTAGGCTTTCCCAGGAACGATTATGTGCTTCTTATGAATGTGACATTGAAAATCTGTAATTTTTTATAGTACACAGTGGGAAAAGACGTAAGCTGTAAAATGTTGCTTTAAAAACGTGTTTAAAAACAGCGTTCTGACACTTTATTACACAATGAGCTCTTACATTAAGTATTTATGGCAGCTACAAATTCACAGTCGGTTTTGATGCAGTAATAAAAAGCACCAAAATGGGTCCAACTGACATATTACAGCCAGACAAAGGGTTGAAAGTTTAAACTTATCTGTAGCTACTACATGTTACATATTAGTTACATTATCTATAACAAGATTACATGTTTCCCATCCCACAGATATTTCTAACAGTACATTATTAGTAAATTCGTCATTTCACCCACTTTGGAGGACAAAGAACATGAATTTGTATGGTCAAACAAATTAGTAGGGACTTAAGTGTTTAATTTTGACCACTGAGTACATACATAGTTCATCCAAAATCCATGCTTGCCCAAAGGAATAGACCAATCTCATTTATACTCTTCTCTGAAGTTCCAGCCAGTTCCTAGTCATTTTGTACCCATCAAGGATATTAAGTCAAAAATTCTCTCAGGTATTTTGTACATTTTCTGCTTGGCTTTGGCCAAAATATTGAGAATGTCTTTGATGCTGTCAGTCAGCCTACAGAATCACAAACATGTATTTGGGTCCAATCTTCCAACTACTCAAATTCTCCCACTACTACCACCACAACTGTGGCTCTTTATCAATATCAGATCAGGTTGTTGGCTGAGTGATTATTTTGCCTAGAGCTTATCCAAAATAAATGACAATCTCTAAGTTGCTGGTTTGAAACCTTAAGAGAGTGGGTATTTGAAAACAGGTGTTCTATATAATTCTGGCAGTTCATGTACAAGGTTTCCTAGGTGTGGTTAAATCTCAAAAGATACATAGTTAACTAGGTAGCTAGCTAGCTAGCATTTTCAGTGGGAGTGAACAATTGGAGGCTTTAGTTAGTTCATGAGTTTGTCTATGGAAAAAGAACTTGAATGATTTTCCCAAGCCAATATTTTGTGAAATTGCCACTGCCAAAAGGCTCATGACTTGGACATAGCATAGTCCAGTTTTTCAGCATTGCATCAGAAACCAACATGTGCTTTTCCCCAAGGGCTGGTAGCATTTGCCTGAATGCCACATTCATCAATTTTAATGTTGGACAGACATTTTGGGGTTGAGTTATATAAAGATATTTACCAGCCAATCTATTCTCAATATTCTGGACAAATTAAGTTCAGGCCATCAGTGATCAACAAATTTAGATTATTAAAAATGTAATGGATCAAAAAGAATGAAATAAAAAATATTTTCTCGGGTTTTATTCTTTTTCAGGTTTTTAACATACACCACTTCATTTGATTTATGTCTATGCTCTTTGACAGCACAGGTAACATTTAGATATATAACAATGTATATCTAGAATCAGAAATCTTTAATTCTTTAAAACATGACATCATAATATCAATGTCATTAAAATCCTTCATTTAAAATCCTGGGATTTTACTAAAGTTCCTTTTGTTTCTTTTTGAGGCTACTTTGGATTTCTTAAATCACACAGTCCATAAGCTGTCTTGCACATACAGTGTTGGTGCCATCCCTGAAAATATTGTGTGCGTAGTTGACGGCCTGTAACATGACTCTCTTTCTAGCTCAAAGATATCTCATTGGGTCCCATTTTATATACACATAAAATATTATATATACATATATATACATATATATTGCAATATACTTATATTCATTTCATAATCTCATAAAGGCAATGCAGCTAGCTGCTCACTTTCATATACAAACATGAGAAGCACTGGGTTGAAATTTTGAAAGATATTTGGATAGTTTTTATTACTTTGTAAAATTGAACAAAAGTTGTCATGATAAAAAAGGAAAAACCTCTACTCCATTGTTACTGTTACCAGCTTTTTAAAAATTAATTAATTATTTTTGGCTGCACTACGCGGCATGTTGGATCTTAGTTCCCCGACCAGGGATGGAACCCATGTGCCCTGCAGTGGAAGCATGGAGTCTGAACCACTGGACTGCCAGGGAAGTCCCTGTTACCAGCTTTTACTAATTACAAGTGTTATTAATACTCTTGCAACAAATTCAAACAGTATAGGAATGTATCACATACATTATAAATGGTCTGTTGTGACCCATGCCAACCTGCTCTTAACTCCTAAGAGTTTGGCATTATTCTCCCCATACCTTTTCTTATACCTATTTAAATATGTATATTATTTTAATGAAATTATGCAACTTGCTTTTCAAAATTAACAATATAACTTAGACTTCAAATTTAGAAAGGTAATCTCTCCCTGTCTCAAAGACCATTTTAAAGACTCTTATATTTTATTTTATGATTTTATTTTCTTCAGTTAGATTTTTCAGTCCACCTACAGCTTGGGGAAGTTGTATTGTGCCGGTATGGCAATTTTATTGTTATTTCAAAGTATTTAGCCAGTAGTCTATAACTCTTTGACTCTGAGTTTCAAGGAAAATCAAAATGCTATAGTGGAGAAAAGGGCAAAGGTTTATGAAAGCAATCTTAAACTAGACCAACAACAAAGCTAGGTAGATTGGTTGGTTGTTTTAAACAGGAATCTAGTAGGAGATGAAGTTCAGGAATATCTACTGAGAATTCTTAGGAGAGTTCTCAAATTACATTCAGAAAGCTATCAAAACATATATTCTGTCAGCACAAGAAGTATCTGATTCCATTAATGCTTTAAAAAGTCAGTATACTGGAAAGAGAGGGACAGGGTATCAAGGTGGGTGTATGTAGGGCCAGGAAAGAGAGAAGGGAAGAGAAACAGTTAAAAATATGATCTGTTTTCATGCAGGTTTAAACTCATGGGTTTTTTTATAAGTCATCAATAAAAATATTTTCCAGATAAGAATGGAAAATAATGTTCGATTCATTGAAATGTTAAATCAACTAATTCAAGCTTCTAAATCTGGATGTTTATTTAAAAATGCTTGCAACTGATTTGGTGGCAGTAATGGTGATGATAACAGAAATCAAAATTAAACACCAGTCAACATTCATTTGAGGAATTTAATACATTAACATTGAAAGTAATGTTGATACTAAATATTGATAATAAATTTAAAATTAAATTCAGTAATTTAATTGCAGTAATTTTTTTAAATTATAAAGTTATTTTTGAATAATAAAAAAGAAAATTGGCATGTGATCAGGTACCCAAAAAAAGGAGAAGAGTAAATTGAGTAAAGAGTTGCAGCCTGTGCTGCCTTTTCAGAAGATTCCTCCCTATATTTCAAAATAATAGTCTCTTCTATTATTATAGACCTGTGGTTCTTCACTTAGGGTCTATGGAACCTCTAGCTACGGATGGAGGTCCATCCATTTGTGGAGGTCCACAAATCCCCTGAAATTATAAGCAGAATTCCGTACTTCTTGTGATGGCAATATGTAAAGTGTGCATTCTTCTCATATAAATAATTTGTGGCTTTCATCACAATCACAAAGGAATTCATGGCCCCCAAAGGTTAACAATCAGTGATATAGACCTCAGGGTATACAAGACACTTTCACAGTTATTAGCTAGTTTGATTCTTACAATACAAGAGCAAACCTGGCACTGAGCCCAGGATACTTATGGTTTCCTTGTCTCTGTGGTCCAGAGAAAAGTGGCCTAGTGAAACTATTCTCACTAAATGACGATTACTAAATGTATAGGCTTCTCCTATAGTATTTGCATTTGACACTGAAGGAAGGAGATATGAAGATGCTTTATAGATCCTTGGATGAGGACAAATGCTTTTTGTGGGGAGGATTGGGTGGGAGCCTTCCCAGTTTTTCTTACGTGTTACCCCTTAGGTAAACCCACCACCAGTGAGTGAAGAAGTAAGTATCTCATAAGTGATAAACATTTCACTTTAATGGGGTCACTTGAGGGGAAAAAAAGCTTCCTTTGGATAGTGAAAGCTGCATGCATTTACTTGAACCCCAACATTTGAATGCCAAGGTATCTGAGACAGGAGTTATTACCCTGAAACTCTAGTTGAGCTACTTTTCTCCAAATTAGTGATTCAGTCACACAATGGGGAGAAACCCCCCCACACACACACACAAAAAGGAAATTCCACCTTTATAAGCATCCATTCTTTCACAGAAGAGTGATTTTTATTCACTTTCCTGTCCTGAAACACATAGACATCCCATCATCTGAACTTCGGTCAAGGTAAAGCAGAATAAATAGAAGTTAAAATATTTTGAAACGTCTAAATTTTAGCTGTTCAGAACTTTGACCCTCTGCCTAGCCACTCATTGCTAGTGCCCCAATTTAAGCACTTTCCCATTATGGTGCCACTTTTAAGTTTTAACCAATATTAATCTCCTTCTTCAGTATCATGAAACATGTGCCAGATCATTTTGATAAGTACGTACTTTTTATGTTTACTTATATTTTTAATATTATTATTATTATTATTGAAGTTTCTTTAGAAGAGAAAAAAATGTCTTATATGATATATAGCATTGTGATTAAGAACACATACTCTGGAACCAGACAGCTTGAGTTTGATTTCCATCTGTGCCACTTTTCACAATGTAATTTTGAGCCACTTACTTAATGTTTTTGAGACTCAGTTTTCTCATCTATAAAATGGGGATAATATAAAAACTATCTATACCATGAGATAGTTGTGATGATTAAATGAGTTAATATAGGTAAAAACATAGACCAGTGAATAACCTAACCTATATACAGGCATACCTCTTTTCATTGCTCTTCACTTCATTGCACTTTGCAGATATTGTTTTTTTTTTACAAATTGAAGGTTTATGGCAACCCTGAGTCAAGCATTCTATCAACACCATTTTTCTGGTAGCATTTGCTTACTTCATGTCTCTGTGTCACATTTGGAAATTTTCACAATATTTCAAGCTTTTTCATCATTATTATATTTGTTATAAGTATAAAACTTTAACGGATGAGGAGTTTCTTCTTATGGATGAGCAAAGAAAGTGGTTTCTTGAGATGGAATCTACTGGTGAAGGTGCTGTGAAGGTTGTTGAAATGACAACAAAGGATTTTAGAACATTACATAAACTTAGTTGATAAAGCACCAGCAGGTTATGAGAGGACTGACTTCAATTTTGAAAGAAGATCTCTAAGTAAAATGCTGTCAGATCGCTTTGCATGCTACAGAGAAATTGTTCATGAAAGGAAGAGTCAAACAATGTGACAAACTTCATTGTCTTTTTTTTTTTTTTTCTTTTTGCGGTATGCGGGCCTCTCACTGTTGTGGCCTCTCCCGCCGCGGAGCACAGGCTCCGGACGCGCAGGCCCAGCGGCCACGGCTCACGGGCCCAGCCGCTCCGCGGCATATGGGATCCTCCCAGACCGGGGCACGAACCCGTATCCCCTGCATCGGCAGGCGGACTCTCAACCACTGCGCCACCAGGGAGGCCCTTCATTGTCTTATTTTAAGAAATTGTTACAGCCGCCCCAGCCTTAGAAACCACAACCCTGATTAATCAGCAGTCACCAATATCAAGGCAAGACCCGGCACCAGCAAAAAAGATTGCAACTCACTGACGGTTCAGATGATTGTTAACATTTTTTTAGCAAGAAATTATTTCTTAGTTAAAGTAGGTACATTTGTTTTAGATACAACATTCTTGCACACTTAACAGACTACAGTATATTGTAGCATAGCTTTCATATGCATGGCAAAAAACCCCAAATTTCTGTGACTTGCTTTATTGCAATATTTGCTTTATTGCTGTAGTCTGGAACTTAACTGCAATATTTCTGAGATATGCCTGTATGCATAAGCTATTTTTGTTGTCATCATCATCATCATCATTATTATTGCTATTATTATATACCACTTACACATGGTAGACACTCATGAAGTATTTGTAGACTGATGAGTCTCAGTTTCTTTATATAATAATTCCTGTACCAAAGAAGACCTTGAGCTTATTAATTCTTGTGATTTTTGTGTGTGTGTGTGTGGTACGTGGGCCTCTCACTGTTGTGGCCTCTCCCATTGTGGAGCACAGGCTCTGGACGCACAGGCCCAGTGGCCATGGCTCACGGGCCCAGCTGCTCCGCGGTATGTGGGATCTTCCCGGACCGGGGCACGAACCTGTGTCCTGTGCATCGGCAGGAGGACTCTCAACCACTGCACCACCAGGGAAGCCCCAATTCTTGTGATTTTTGAACTTCTTGTTGTCATTGTGTTTATTTGTTGAATATTTTAAGACCACAATTTCCCAAATGGGAAGAAGTATGCCCTTCAGGGCTTCTCAACTTCTTCTCCTAAAGTGATAAAGAATGTGGATTAAGTATAGATGAGGAGACGTAGCCTGAGAGATTTATTTATAAATGGTAAAGAGTACATAAAAACTTGAGTCTCCTTGTCTCCAGTGCAGTTCTTTTTCTACAGAAGTTAATACTTCACTCTCCGTGGAAACTACATATAATATCTCAGCTGTTTGTTATATATTTATGGTAGTAACCTTAATCAAATAGTAAATTAGTGGCTCGGTCGACACTAGTGCCTAAGCTAGACATGATATAGTGAAGTTATGGAAAAGTTTTGAGAATTGGGAGATAGATTATTGAGGAGAACACAAGCTTTTGAATCAAGTAGACTTAGGTCTAAAACCTCCATTTACCCTAACTAGGCAGGTCTAGAATCTCATATACATTATTGGATCTCACTGAGATTTAAGTATAGCAGGCGCTCACAAGTTTCCCACCTATCCCGGTAACTCCTTGATGTCTTCCCATACGTTAGGCCAAAGTAGACTTATGGGACCACAAGTTTCAAGGAAAAAAAAGGAAATGGTGTATTTCCTTATAGAAATCACTTGCCTTCCTAGTTCAAAACTTAAACCATACTGCCTAGCATAGTATACATAGCAAATGAATATTAATTTTCTCTATCCCTTCCTTTTACTCTATCATCCTGGGCTAGGAAAATAAAATAAAGCTTGTGCTATAACTCACCTAGGGAACGAGAGAGAGAGAGAAAGATAGAGAAAGACGTGTAGATATGGATATATAAATTTCAGAGTTGCTTCATTATTTTAAGTTCCCTTTTGCCATAAAAAAGTTCCACACACATCCCAGTGTGTACCATACATTATTATATGATCTTTCTAGTTTTTAGGTGGGCTATATTTTAAACTTATTGAAAGTTTCTAAATAAAAGAAACAGTTTTAATGGCTAAAGAGTTAATTTGATAATCTACTTCTTGTTGCATCAGTTATGGAAGTTGGGTTTTATAAGAAATTTGTTTATTTTATCAGACTTCAAATTTATTGGCATAAATAATCTTTTTAATGTCTATAGGGTCTATGATATTTTTTTCATTCCTGATATTGTCAGTTGTGTTGTCTCTCTTATTTTTAATTAGTCTTATTAGGGGTGACTAATTTTATTAAACATTTCAAAAGCCTAAGTTTTGTCTTTGTTGAATTTCTTTTTTTTTAACATCTTTATTAGAGTATAATTGCTTTACAATGGTGTGTTAGTTTCTGCTTTATAACAGAGTGAATCAGCTATACCTATACATATATCCCCATATTTCCTCCCTCTTGCATCTCCCTCCCACCCTCCTTATCCCACCCCTCTAGGTGATCACAAAGCACCGAGCTGATCTCCCTATGCCATGCAACTGCTTCCCACTAGCTATCTGTTTTACATTTGGTAGTGTATATATATCTATGCCACTCTCTCACTTTGTCCCAGCTTACCCTTCCCCCTCCCCTTGTCCTCAAATCCATTCTCTACATCTGCATCTTTATTCCTGTCCTGCCCCTAGGTTCCTCAGAACCTTTTTTTTTCTCAGATTCCGTATATATATGTTAGCATATGGTATTTGTTTTTCTCTTTCTGACTTACTTCACTCTGTATGACAGACTCTAGGTCCATCCACCTCACTACAAATAACTCAATTTTGTTTCTTTTTATGGCTGAGTAATATTCCATTGTATATATGTGCCACATATGCTTTATCCATTCATTGTCAATGGACACTTAGGTTGCTTCCATGTCCTGGCTATTGTAAACAGAGCTTCAATGAACATTGTGGTATATGACTCTTTTTGAATTATGGTTTTCTCAGGGTATATGCCCAGTAATGGGATTACTGGGTCGTATGGTAGTTCTATTTTTAGTTTTCTAAGGAACCTCCATACTGTTCTCCATAGTGGCTGTCTCAATTTACATTCCCACCAACAGTGCAAGAGGGTTCCCTTTTCTCCACACCCTCTCCAGCATTTATTGTTTATACATTTTTTGATGATGGACATTCTAACTGGTGTGAGGTGATACCTCATTGTAGTTTTGGTTTGCATTTCTCTAATGATTAGTGATGTTCAGCATCCTTTCATGTGTTTGTTGGCAATCTGTATATCTTCTTTGGAGAAATGTCTGTTTAGGTTTTCTGCCCACTTTTGGATTGCATTGTTTGTTTTTTTGATATTGAGCAGCATGAGCTGCTTGTAAATTTTAGAGATTAATCCTTAGTCAGTTGCTTCATTTGCAAATATTTTCTCCCATTCTGAGGGTTGTCTTTTCATCTTGTTTATGGTTTCCTTTGCTGTGCAAAAGCTTCTAAGCTTCATTAGGTCCCATTTGTTTATTTTTGTTTTTATTTCCATTTCTCTAGGAGGTGGGTCAAAAAGGATCTTGCTGTGATTTATGTCATAGAGTGTTCTGCCTATGTTCTCCTCTAAGAGTTTTATAGTGTCCAGTCTTACATTTAGGTCCTTAATCCATTTTGAGTTTATTTTTGTGTATGGTGTTAGGGAGTGTTCTAATTTCATTGTTTTACATGTAGCTGTCCAGTTTTCCCAGCACCACTTATTGAAGAGGCTGTCTTTTCTCCATTGTATATTCTTGCCTCCTTTATCAAAAATAAGGTGACCATATGTGCATGGGTTTATCTGTGAGCTTTCTATCCTGTTCCATTGATCTATATTTCTGTTTTTGTTCCAGTACCGTATTGTCTTGATTTCTGTAGCTTTGTAGTATAATCTGAAGTCAGGGAGCTTGGTTCCTCCAGCTCTGAGTTTTCATTGTCATTTGTTTCTAGGTATTTTTTGATTTCTTCAGTGATCTCTTTGTTATTAAGTAGTATATTGTTCGCCTCCATGTGTTTGTATATTTTACAGAATTTATCCTATAATTGATATCTAGTCTCATAGCACTGTGGTCAGAAAAGATACTTGATATGATTTCAGTTTTCTTAAATTTACTAAGGTTTGATCTGTGACCCAATATATGATCTACCCTGGAGAATGTTCCATGAGCACTTGAGAAGAAAGTGTATTCTGTTGTTTTGGGATGGAATGTCCTATAAATATCAATTAAGTCCATCTTGTTTAATGTATCATTTAAAGCTTGTATTTCCTTATTTATTTTCATTTGGGATGCTCTGTCCATTGGTGAAATTGGGGTGTTAATGTCCCCTACTATGATTGTGTTACTGTCGATTTCCCCTTTAATGGCTGTTAGCTTTTGCCTTATATATTGAGGTGCTCCTATGTTGGGTGCATAAATATTTACAATTGTTATATCTTCTTCTTGGATTGATCCCTTGATCATTGTGTAGTGTCCTTCTTTGTCTCTTGTAATAGTCTTTATTTTAAAGTCTTTTTTGTCTGATATGAGAATTGCTACTCCCGCTTTCTTTTGATTTCCTTTTGCATGGAATATCTTTTTCCGTCCCTTCACTTTCAGTCTGTATGTGTCCCTAGGTCTGAAGTGGGTTTCTTGTAGACAGCATATATATGGATCTTATTTTTGTATCCATTCAGCCAGTCTATGTCTTTTGGTTGGAGCATTTAATCCATTTACGTTTAAGATAGTTATCGATATGTATGTTCCTATTACCATTTTCTTAATTGTTTTGGGTTTGTTATTGTAGGTCTTTTCCTTCTCTTGTGCTTCCTGCCTAGAGAAGTTCCTTTAGCATTTGTTGTAAACCTGGTTTGGTGGTGCTGAATTCTCTTAGCATTTGTTTGTAAAGGTTTTAATTTCTCCATCAAATCTGAATGAGATCCTTGCTGGGTAGAGTATTCTTGGTTGTAGGTTTGTCCCTTGCATCACTTTAAATACGTCCTGCCACTCCCTTCTGGCTTGCAGAGTTTCTGCTGAAAGATCAGCTGTTAACCTTATGGGAATTCCCTTGTATGTTTTTTGTTGTTTTTCCCTTGCTGCTTTTAATATTTTTTCTTTGTATTTAATTTTTCATAGTTTGATTAATATGTGTCTTGGCGTGTTTCTCCTTGCATTTATCCTGTATTGGACTCTCCATGCTTGACTATTTCCTTTCCTATATTAGGGAAGTTTTCAACTATAATGTCTTCAAATATTTTCTCAGTCTCCCTTTCTTTTTCTCTTCCTCTTCTGGGACCCCTATAATTCGAATATTGGTGCTTTTAATGTTGTCCCAGTGGTCTCTGAGACTGTCTTCAATTCTTTTCATTCTTTTTTCTTTATTCTGCTCTGCAGTAGTTATTTCCACTATTTTATTTTCCGGGTCACTTATTGTTCTTCTGCTTCAGTTATTCTGCCGTTGATTCCTTCCATTTCATTTATTGTGCTGTTCATCATTGTTTGCTCTTTAGTTCTTCTAGATCCTTGTTAAATGTTTCTTGTATTTTCTCCATTCTATTTCCAAAGTTTTGGATCATCTTTACTATCATTAATCTGAATTATTTTTCAGGTAGACTGACTATTTCCTCTTCATTTGTTGGGTTTTTCATTGGTGGGTTTTTATCTTGCTCCTTCATCTGCTGTTTCTTTCTCTGTCTTCTCATTTTGCTTCATCTACTGTGTTTGGGGTCTCCTTTTCACAGGCTGCAGGTTTGTAGTTACCATTGTTTTTGGTATCTGCCCCCAGTGGCTAAAGTAGTTTCAGTGGGCTGTGTAGGCTTCCTGGTGGAGGGGACTGGTGCCTGTGTTCTGGTGGACGAAGCTGGATCTTGTCTTTCTGTTGTGTAGGACAATGTCCAGTGGTGTGTTTTGTGGTGTCTGTGACCTTATTATGATTTTAGGCAGCCTCTCTGCTAATGAGTGAGGTTGTGTTCCTGTCTTTCAAGTTGTTTGGCATAGGATGTCCAGCACTGTAGCTTGCTGGTCGTTGAGTGGAGCTGGGTCTTAACATTGAGATGTAGATCTCTGGGCGAGCTTTCACCTTTTGATATTACATGGAGCCGGGAGGTCTCTGGTGGACCAATGTCCTGAACTCGGCTCTCCCACCTCAGAGGCACAGGCTTGACACGTGGCAGGAGTGCCAATACCCTGTCAGCAACACGGCTCAGAAAAGAAGGGAGAAGAAAGAAAGAAAGAAAGAAAGAACAGAAAGAAGGAAGGAAGGGAGAGAGGGAGAGAGGGAGGGAGGAAGGAAGAGGGGAGAGAGAGAGAGAAAGAGAAAGAGAAAGCTATTAAAATTTTAAAAATTATTAAAAATTTAAAACTAATAAAAAAAGAAAAGAAAGAAGAGAACAATCAAACCAAAAAAGCAAATCTACCAATGATAACAAGCACTAAAAACTATTCTAGAAAACCCCAAAAACAGCACAAAACAGACAGACAGAACCCTAGGACAAATGGTAAAAGGAAGCTATACAGGCAAAATCACACAAAGAAGCATGTCCATACACCCTCACAAAAAGAGTAAAGGGGAAAAAATATATACCTATATTTTAAAAGAAAAGAAGGAGAGCAACCAAATCAAAAAACAAATCTACCAATGGTAATTAATTTGAAATACTAAGCTAAGATAAACATAAGACCTGAAACAAATTAGATGCAGAAAGTATACCCCAAGTCTACAATTGCTCCCAAAGTCCACCGCCTCAATTTTGGGATGATTTGTTGTCTATTCAGGTATTCCAGAGATTCAGGGTACATCAACTTGATTGTGGAGAATTAATCCACTGCTCCTGAGGCTGCTGGGAGAGAGTTCCCTTTCTCTTCTTTGTTCGCAAAGCTCCCGGGGTTCAGCTTTGGATTTGGCCCTGTCTCTGTGTAAAGGTCGCCTGAGGGCATCTGCTCTTTGCTCAGACAGGAAGGGGTTAAAGTAGCAGCTGATTATGGGGCTCTGGCTCACTCAGGCTGGGGGGAGGGTGGGGTACGGAATGTGGGGTGAGCCTATGTTGGCAGAGGCTGGCATGATGTTGCAACAGCCTGATACGTACCGTGTGTTGTCCCAGGGAAGTTGTCCCTTGATTACGGAACCCTGGCAGTGGCGGGCTGCACAGGCTCCCAGGGTGCGGGGTGGTGTGGATAGTGACCTGTGCTTGCACACAGGCTTTTTGGTGGCTGCAGCAGCAGCCTTAGCATTTCATGCCCGTCTCTGGTGTCTGCACTGATAGCCACGGCTCATGCCCATCTCTGGAGCTCGTTTACACAGTGTTCTGAATCCCCTCTCCTCGTGCACCCCTAAACAATGGTCTGCTGCCTCTTAGGCAGGTCCAGACTTTTCCCCAGACTCCCTCCTGGCTAGCTGTGGTGCACTAGCCTCTTTTAGGTTGTGTTCATGCAGCCAACCCTAGTCCTCCCCCTGGGATCTGACCTCTGAACCCTGAGCCTCAGCTCCCAGCCCCCACCCACCCTGGCAGGTGAGCAGACAAGCCTCTCAGGCTGGTGAGTGCTGGTCGGCACTGATCCTCTGTATGGGAATATCTCTGTTTTACCCTCTGCACCCCTGTTGCTGCGCTCTCCTCTGGGGCTCCAAAGCTTCCCCCCCTGCCACCCCCCGTCTCCAACAGTGAAGGAGCTTCCTAGTGTGTGGAAACTTTTCTGCCTTCGCAACTCCCTCCCAGAGGTGCAGGTCCCATCCCCATTCTTTTGTCTCTGTTTTTTCTTTTTTATTTTGCCCTTCGCAGGTACGTGGGGAGTTTCTTGCCATTTGGGAGGTCTGAGGTCTTCTGCCAGTGTTCAGTAGGTGTTCTGTAGGAGTATTTCTACATGTAGATGTATTTCTGATGTATTTGTGGGGAGGAAAGTGATCTCTGCGTCTTACTCTTTCGCCATCTTGAAGATCTCCTCAGAATTTGTCTTTTTGTAACTTATTTCACTTAGCATAATGGTCTCAAGTTTCATCAAGTGATAATATATGACAGAATTTCCTTCTTTTGAAGGCTGAATACTATTGCATTGTATACCTATTCCACATTTTCTTTTTCCCCCCAGTTTTATTGAAGTATAATTGACACACAGCACTTTATATTTTTTCCAGCTGAGTTATTTTTTTTAATTTTATTGAAGTATAGTTGATTTACAATGTTGTGTTAATTTCTGCTGTACAGCAAAGTGACTCAGTTATACATATATATATTCTTTTTCATATTCTTTTCCATAGTGGTTTATCAGAGAGTATTGAATATAGTTCCATGTGCTATACAGTAGGATCTTGTTGTTTATCTATCCCATATATAACAGTTTAAATCTACTAATCCCAAACTCTTAATCCTTCCCCCCTCACCCCCCTCTTTAACTCATTTTGAGTCTATTTTTGTATATGGTATTAGCAAAAATTCTAATTTCATTCTTTTACATGTACTTGTCCAGTTTTCCCAGTACCACTTATTGAAGAGACTGTCTTTTCTCTATTGTATATTCCTGCTTCCTTTGTCATAGATTAATTGACCATAAGTGTGTGGCTCCTTTTCTGAGCTTTCTATTCTGTTCTTTTGGTCTATATATCTGTTTTTGTGCCAGTACCATACTGTTTTGATGACTGTAGCTTTGTAATATTGTCAGAAGTCAGGGAATGTGATTTCTCCAGCTCTGTTTTTCTGATTATTTTGGCTATTCAGGGTCTTTTGTGTTTCCATATAAATTTTAAAATTATTTGTTCTAGTTATGTGAAAAATGTCATTGGTATTTTGATAAGGACTGCAATGCATCTGTAGATTGCCTTGGGTAGTATAGGCATTTTAACAATACTGAGTCTTCCAATTCAAGAATACAGTATGTCCTTCCATCTGTTTGTATCATGTTTAATTTCTTTCATCAGTGTCTTATAGTTTTCTGCATACAGGCCTCTTGCCTCCTTAGGTAGACTTATTCCTAGGTATTTTATTCTTTTTGATACAGTGGTAAATGGGATTGTTTCCTTAATTTCTCTTTCTGATAGTTCATTGTTAGTGTATAGAAATGCAACAAATTCCTGTATATTAATCTTGTGTCCTGCAAATTTACTAAATTGATTGATGAGCTCTTGTAGTTTTCTGGTGGCGTCTTTAGGATTTTCTATGTATAATATCATGTCATCTGCAAATAGTGACAGTTTTACTTCTTTCTTTCCAATTTGGATTCCTTTTATTTCTTTTTCTTCTCTGATTGCTGTGACTAGGACTTCCAAAACTATATGGAATAAAAGTGGTCAGAGTGGGCATCCTTATCTTATTCCTAATTGTAGAGGAAATACTTTAAGATTTTCATCACTGGGTATGATGTTAGCTGTGGTTTTATCATATATGATCCTTATTATGTTGAGGTATGTTTCCTCATGGTAATAAGAACATATGTATCGATAGTTACCTTAAATATAAATGGACTAAATGCCTTAACCATAGACTGGCTAAATGCGTACTAAAACAAGACCTGTACGTATGCTGTCTACAAGAGACCCACTTCAGACCTAGGGACACATACAGACTGAAAGTGAGAGGATGGAAAAAGGTATTCCATGCAAATGGAAATCAGAAGAAATTCAATACTTATATCAGACAAAATAGACTTTAGAATAGACTGTTACATGAGACAAAGAAAGATTCTATATAAGAATCAGGAGATCAATCCAAGAAGAAGATTATACCAATTATAAATATTGGAGCACCTCAATATATAAGACAAATATTAACAGACATTAAAGGAGAAATCAACAGTAACATTTGGGAACTTTAGCACCCCACTTACATCAATGGACAGATCCTCCAGACAGAAACTCAGTAAGGAAACACAGGCCTGAAGTGAAACATTAGGCCAAATGGATTTAATTGATATAGAGAGAGCATTCCATCTGAAAGCAGCAGGATATGCATTCTTTTCAAGTGCACATGGAACATTCTCCAGGATAGATCAAAGGCTAGGCCACAAAATAGGCCTTGGTAAATTTAAGGAAGTTGAAATCATATCACGCATCTTTTCTGACCACACACTATGAGACTAGAAATCAACTACAAGAAGAAAACTGCAAAAAAACAGAAACCCGTGGAGGCCAAACAATATGCTACTAAACAACCACTGGATCACTGAAGAAGTCAAACAGGAAATTTAAAAAAATACCTAGAGACATACGAAAATGAAAATATGACAATCCAAAATCTATGGGACACGGCAAAAGCAGTTCTAAGAGGGAAGTTTATAGATATAGAAGCTTACCTCAGGAAACAAGAAAAATCTCAAATAAACAACCTAACCTTACACATAAAGGAAGTAGAGAAGGAAGAACAAACAAAATCTAGAGTTAGTAGGAGGAAACAAATCATAAAGATCAGAGGAGAAATAAATGAGTAAATAAAGACTAAAATACAGTAGAAAAGATCAATGAAAATAAAAGCCAGTTCTTTGAAAAGATAAACAAAATTTATAAACCTTTAGCCAGACTCATCAAGAAAAAGAGGGAGAAGGCCCAAACCAATAAAATCAGAAATGAAAAAGGAGAAGTTACAACTGACACCACAGATCGTAAGATACTATTACTACTACTCCAACAAAATGGACAACCTAGAATAAATAAACAAGTTCTTAGAATGGTACAATCTCCCAACACTGAACCAGGAAGAAATAGAAAATATGAACATAACAATAACCGGATTGAAATTGAATCAGTAATTTTAAAACTCCCAACATACAAAAATCCAGGACCAGATACCTTCACAGGTGAACTCTACCAAACATTTAGAGAAGAGTTAACACCTATCTTTCTAAAACTATTCCAAAAAAATTTCAGAGGAAGGAACACTTCCAAACTCATTCTGTGAGGCCCTCATCACCCTGATACCAAAACCAGACAAAGATATCACACAAAAAAGATAATTACAGCCAATATCACTGATGACCATGGATTCAAAAATCCTCAACAAAATACTAGCATATCAAATCCAACAGTATATTAAAAGGATCATACACCATGATCAATTGGGATTTATCCCAGGGATGCAAAGATTTTTCAATATCTGCAAATCAATCAGTGTGATACATCACATTAACAAATTGAAGAACAAAAATCATATGATCATCTCAATAGATGCAGGAAAAGCTTTTGATAAAGTTTAACATCCATTTATGAAAAAAGTCCCTTTTCTCTTAAACTCAGAAATGCCACCAATTACTTAGCAAGAAATGAAGCACCAAGTGAAATGAGATACCTTGATTTCCTAGATTTTTGGGGTTTACTCTTCCTATTATCACAGTCCATTTGGTGAGAGCCTATGCTAACACTGCTAAGCCCATGGATTTCTGTATTTTGTTACACTGGAACTTGATGGAGACAATTTTACATTATAGAATCTACTCCATATTATGCTTCTTAAGTGTTTTCATTGCCTGAAACTCATCCTATATCTGAGAGAATAGGATCATTATCTTTAGGTCAAACTACTGGGTGGTGAAGCAAGAACCAATTTTTAGTTTAATTCAAATTCTATTTTAGGGTTCTGCATGAAATACTCATTGCCTTTGAGGTGTTTATTTCCATTTTATTAAAGAAATGCTGATTGTTAGTTATGAGATGTATTAAATTGAAACAGCTTTATTAAAAAGAATCTCCACTTGTATGATTGTATGATGATACACCAAGATTAGAATTCCAGCTGTGGGGATTGACAATGATTATATCACACATGCTTTTCATATTGCAGTTACCTTATTTTGCACATCAAAAAAAAGTGTTGGCATGTTATATTGTAATTATCTTTAACTTTCCATGATATCATAAAATAACCATGCCATTATAAAAACATTACTCCTAAATCATCAAGATTTGCTTAATAATTTCCAATTAGTTGTTGTTCCCATTAGAATACTAGAACTAACCTTCTAAGGGTGGGGATGTGAAAGTTTGGAAGGTCTCTATCCACTTATTCATAAGTTTGATTTGTCCACTTAATCAAATAATAGGTGACATTTGTTCATTCTATAGCCCCCAACATCTTTTGCCATTATTATTTCATGAGACTTGGCCAACTTTTCAAAGATACCTTAGATAAAATAAGACAGGTAATAATTAGTAAGCTGATCCAGAGATTTGTGAGGAAGTTGCCTAAATCTGTTGAATAATTTTTCCATCTATGATGGCAAAAGGACATTTTGTTGTTGGAAAACCCATCTCATATTTTGTTACCTCTCTACCTTTTATTGTAAAGATGGAATTTTGTTGTTGTTGTTCTGAGAAAATAGTAGAGACCTTCTTCAGGTATTTTCCCAAAGCACAAGAACTTTTCCCTCAGTTTTGCTCACTGTTTATTGAATTATGAACATATTATTGACCAATATTTTAAGACTGTAGTCCAAACCCATGTATTTATTTGTCCACAGAACTAGAATAAAAATAATTTGGAAAAGATCTGAAGAACCATTTGTCTTTAAGCAGTAAACTTTTTCTTTGATGTTAGTATGTATTAAAAATATAAAGTAGAAGCAAGGAAGTACTTGAAGTATTCATGGAAATACTCATTTTTAAGCTCCTTAAAGAACTTCAGGAGCATCTACTTACCTACAAATAATTGATATGCTAATTAAAAACCTTTCTTGTCTGGTTTCTTTCCTCTTTTCTCAACCCTAAAACCTCATTAGTAAAATTCTACTACAGGTTTTGATGTTATTACAGCTTCAGAAAACCCAAACCCAATGTCATATGTCTTTTTCAAAAGAAACACAGCATGTGTCATAGAGAACTGGACTCCTTCTGGTTTTCTGTGATTTCTGTGATTGAATTTTTATTTATGTCAAGATCAAGGTCAGGAAAAAATGATTTTGCTGCACAGTCATACTTATGTGCAAAAAAATATTTACCAGTATATTTATCCTTTAATCCAGCCCATAAAAATGGAACTTAAAACTGTAGAATTGTGATATTTTAGAATTAGAAAGGTCCTCAGAGATAATCAAGCCCATCCCATTTGTTTTAAATTTATTTATTTATTTTTGGCTGTGTTGCGTCTTCATTGTTGAGGGCGGGCTTTCTTTATTTGCGGTGAGTGGGGCTACTCTTCGTTGCAGTCTGCGGGCTTCTCAGTGCGGTGGCTTCTCTTGTTGCAGAGCATGGGCCCTAGGCTCACAGGCTTCAGTAGTTGTGGAGCACGGGCTTAGTTGTTCCGCGGCATGTGGGATCTTCCTGGACCAGGGCTCGAACCCGTGTCCCCTGCATTGGCAGGCAGATTTGTAACCACTGTGCCATCAGGGAAGCCCCTGCCCCCACTTGTTTTAGACTAGATTTGATCTAGAGGAAATTGAACCCTAGAGAAATTAAGTGACCTGCTAAAAGCTACACATATTATTAATGGCAGACTTTAGAAGAGCCACTGAATCTTCTACTGCAACACCCAGTCCAGAATTCTGTCTACTACTATTTAAATGTTTTCCTTCATCCACTTTTAACTTTGCTTTGATTTTATTTCTATTAGCTAAATTTTCAAACCAATTGGTTATGTTGTTTAGTAGGAGATAGATGTGTATCTCTATGTAAAACATTTTTAAAACCAATTTTAGGGCCTCCCTGGTGGCGCAAGTGGTTGAGAGTCCGCCTGCCGATGCAGGGGATACGGGTTCGTGCCCCGGTCTGGGAGGATCCCATGTGCCGCGGAGCGGCTGGGCCCGTGAGCCATGGCCGCTGAGCCTGCGCATCCGGAGCCTGCGCGTCCGGAGCCTGTGCTCCGCAGCGGGGGAGGCCACGACAGTGAGAGGCCCGCATACCGCAAAAAAAAAAAAAAAAAAAAAAAACCAATTTTAAAAACTAGTTTGAAAAGTATTCTTAGGGCTTCCCTGGTGACGCAATGGTTGAGAGTTCGCCTGCCGATGCAGGGGACACGGGTTCGTGCCCCTGTCCGGAAAGATCCCACATGCCGTGGAGCGGCTGGGCCCGTGAGCCATGGCCGCTGAGCCTGCGCATCCGGAGCCTGTGCTCCGCAATGGGAGAGGCCCGCATACTGCAAAATATATATATATATATTCTTAGATTGTGCATATGGAATACAAAGGAAGGTAAAATAACATATTCAGGATTAAAATCTATATATTTTTAGCAATATAATGCTTATATTAAATGAGTTAAAGCAATGAATTTGAGGTATTTGAAACACCCAAATTCACTTTACTTAGATACTACCCTTCTAAAGTTGTAGGATTTTAGCTGCATAGTAAAGTTCTCTGAGTTATTTTATCTAATTTTTCTTTTCTTATTCCATTTTGCAAAAGCACAGTTTATTATTATTCTTCTGACTGTAAAATCAATCCCTATTTTCTGGCTTGGAAAATATCTCACAATTATTTAGGACCTACTATGTGTCAGACATTGTTTAAGTTTTTTCCCAAAATATTCTCATTTAGAATACCCTAGACCCCCATGAAGTAGGTTTTGCTATAACCATTAGTCAGAAGGGAAATCTTAGGCTTAGAGAAGTTAAGTATGTTATCCAGTTTAACAAAGCTAGTAGGAGTTAAAGCAGAGATTCAAACCTAGGAAGTCTAACAATAGAACCTCTGATATGTGTAAAATGCAATCTTATATAAAATCCTCAAAGCCAATTTTTTCTCAAGAGAAGTCATAACAGTAAATGACACTCCTTTATTCCTTTTTTCGTATTTTTTGCATCGTAGAACCGCACAATAATCAGTAGCTCATTCAAAATGTTAGAACAGAGAGGAAAGTCATCTTTCAAAGATATATACAGCATTGAATAGTATGGATATGACTTCTAAGATTCTATGAATTTTAGGTTCTTTGTGAAATGAATTTCACTAGGATACAGTGTTGAAAATAATTCTTATAGTGTTTTTAGTTAGAATCATTTCTGAATCACCAATAAAAATTTTAAATTGAAGTCCTTGTTGTTGTTCAAATTGTGTTTCAAAAGCACATATTTCTCTCTCAGTGTCTCCCTTGTGTTTAGCTTTTATTGATTGCAGCATGGCAGAATAGTTATAAGGATGCCGTTATTTGGAAACTGGACAACAGATTATTGGTGTCTTTGGATGCCTTATAAGGAAAAAAATATATTATTAGTACTGTTTAACCTGGATTCTCCCCATCTCCCAAAGCAGAAATTGAGGCAAAGGTTTATGTGTATGTAGTTGATTTTGAAAGAAGACAGGAGTGAAGGATACAGTAGTAGAATGCAGAAAGAAACAAACAAAAATACTAGATGCTTATCAAGTTGACCAGAGAGCTCAGTGGCTCAGGTATTTAATCTCCCCTATGACCTTCTGGAGAGCCATAAGAGATGCTTCTCAGAACTATCCACTTGGGGCAAGAAAGGGGAAACATTTGTTCACCTATATTTGTTGTGCACTGTGAAGTTCCCTGCACTTTCAGTTTGCACAGGTGTGAACACTGAGATGGTCCCCATGGGCACTGCACTTTGAGTTCAGAGAAGCCCCAGGACAAGAAGCAAGAGGAATACCAATGTGACCTCAGGGCGAAGGCCCTTCTGGTTGCATCTGCATGAAGCTGGCCAAAGCCTGCTCAGCTGGTCACTGTGGTGCAAGAGACAGGTTCAAGAGGATTTGCAGTGGAATATGAGAGGTCCATTTTAAGCGCTTATTAAACCTTCCAGTTTTATTCTTCATTCCATTTTTTCTGATGGAGCAGCACATGCAACACAGCAGGAAGAAAACTTACAATTTTAGAATAACAGGTACCCTCTTACTTACCTAAACTGAGAACTAACTGGTCACGTGGTAAAATTAGTTAGGAATGTAGTGGGGAAAGGAAGACAGTCTTGTGGACTCATGGGATTGTAGAGATAGAAGGGATCATGAAATGTCACTTAATCCATATGCTACCCTGAAGTGTTAATTCACAACATATTTTATTATTTTCACATTTAAATGTAGTCATTTGGCATAATTAATTTTCAGAGCACAGTTTTACTTACTTTCTTGGATAGGGTATCAGTGCTGGCTGTTGGAGACACAGAATGAATTCAGAAAGTTTTTCTTGTCTACTAAAGGTAATTTAGCAACTCTGGGCTCACCAAATTCTTACTTATGGATAAGCTTATTTAATGACTAAGAACTCAATAAATAGGAAGCAGGCATACATGAACAGGAACATTACATACACATTTTCCAACAAAAAGTTTCCATGATCTTTAGTTTAAATATGGTAAATATTTAAATGTGGTTTACCATGGAGCTCATGGTAAACCTTTTGGTTTTTAAACCTTGATCTCTGGAATTAAATGAAATCAGTATCTCCACATGTACTTTTCATAGGTTATAAACATTTCATCTGAAATCTCTTCCAGAAATCTTCTACTACCTCCTCTTTGGCCCATGCTTTTAGAAAATTTTGTTTGTAATCTATGAGTACCAATTCAAACTATATCAAACAAAGCACAGACAGACAGACATGTAAACCATCATATATGTATATTAGCTGCCCTATAAAACATTCATAGAATGTGTGGCTTTAGTTATGGCTAGATCCAAACATTCAAGTTATTTAATTAGGATTCTCTCCAACTCTTAATTTTGCTTTTGCCATGTTGGTTTAGCTTCTAAATGTGGGCACCAAGAACTTCAGGTTTATCTTCTATTAAACTAGCAAACTCCGTGGAAAGGGCATGCTCTTTCCCTCCAGCTCTAGAAAAATTCCCAGGAAATAACTCTGATTGGTTGTTATGATACTTACCCATTCTTGTGGCTAGGAGAATGGGATGATCCAATTGGCCAGATCAGGGACACATGCTAACTCTTAGAAGAAGCTGGCAGAGTCAACTCCTCCCTAACTACATAGATCGGCATTGGAGAATCCAGTGAATCTTTAAAATAAATCTGAATATTACCAAAAGAAGAGATATTGAGAACTGCAGAAATAGCAGGTGTCTCTTCCATTTTTCTCTAATGACATTTGTGAGTTCAGAAAGTCTTTCTTCCCACTCTTCCAGAAGCCTCTTGAGGGCAGAGGCTGCTTCTTATTTATCTGATTGAAACTATCATCTCTCAGAGTACCTAGAACTCATTATTGATTAAAAATTTGAACAGATCACAGATCCTCTAATTCAAGATAGTACACCAGTGTCATCCAGTTCAGTTTATTTAGAGAACAAACCAAACACTTTAAAACTATATATAACAAAGAGCAACCATCATCTGATTCAGATTACACCATCTCATATAGATGAATCATCAAGATATATACCCAATTAAATGCCTGGAGAGAGGATTAAATTCCTGGAGAAAAATAATGCAGGTAGCACTATTTAAATCTGCTTTCATTTTTATCCTCAAAATATTTAGTGATCAGTAGTAATTCTGCAGATTTTTATGCATGTAAATAAAGCAAATGTGCAAATTAATAAAATTCTATCATGCTTCATCATGAATAATGAATAGCTAGGGAGTCCTCAATGAGAAAAATAAGTTTGCTACATTTTAAGCATTTCAACAAAAACAGAAGTGGGAATCTATTAATATGTAGTTTTTGTGTTTTTCTTTGTGTTTAATCTGTTCTAAAAACACAAACTGTGATCGTGTTAAATAAAATGAAGGCAATTGAGTTCATATGCAGATTTGGACATTCTCTTACAATCACATCTTATCTGTCACTCACATGGGGATAAAATTATATTGTCTGCTTTAAAAGAAAAATTTCAAAGTGCTGAAACAATTTTACACAATTCATGGCGAATGTAAAAATAACCTACAATAGGGTCTTATGCCAAATTAGGCAGCACTTTACAGAAGCAGGGAATAAAGGCTCAAAGTGAGAGGGAGCTAGGAAGGGAGCATTCTCCTCCTTGTCAGAATAATTGGTTCATTAAATGGAAGTAGAAAAGGGGAAAAGATAAAATGGGAAGAGTTCCCACTATTAAATATGTATTGCGCAAGGTCTCTCTCAACTTACTTTGCAGCATCACGGCTGATGTACACAGGTCCTAATAAACAGCAGAGTGAATAGGGAGCTGGACTCCCAATTGTTCAATTCTGTTTTTTTTTTTCCAGTGATAAAGAGAAGGGTGCAGTTGTTCCTGTAATCCCAGGGATCAGACCCTGAAGCTAAGCAAAAGGAAGAAAGGGCTGATTAAAGCCACAGCAGTCAAGACCTTTGTGCAGTTGTGTTATGTGGGTGTATATAGACACATGCCCATCTAAAGAGCACACATGTGGTCAGTGGAGTGCTGTGCATGAGCCTCTGGGATGAATAGTGCCATTATAAACATAAATCATTATTAGTAGCCAGCATAAATAGGTTGGCCTGTCATGGGGTTAAGATCTGTGATCCACTGGGACTTGCTCCTCTTCAGAGGGGATGCAGCTGCTGTGTAACAGAAAAATCTGTCTTGAGAACACATCCAAGGGCCCATGGAAAAGTGGTGGCTTGTAGATGTGGTCTTTAATTAAGGTGGTTGTTGTAGAGAGAAGGTCGTCAATTGGAGGTGACCCTTGGATCGAGTTTTGATCTCCAACTAACTGTTCAGTTTTATTCAAGGGACAAAGAGTCAGGAGGAAACCAGAGGGAATAATATCAAGGCAGGAGACACATTTACTTGTGATGTGTAAAACCACAAAGGGTTCAAAGTTTGGGTTTTAGTTCAAATAAAATCCCAAGAGTTCAGATAGTTTTCTAAACCCTCTGAGCCTCATCAATGCTGAGAACCAGCTAAAAGAAATCTCACAAGAGCAAAATGGTCCTTGGAATGTTTGGTCACTTCACTAACAAATCTGGCCAGAAAAATACCATAAGCAATTTAGGCAAGTCCAGTCAAATGATACATAAGAGTGTGTGCCTTAAGTGCCCTACAAGGCAGCTTTCCTAGATTTTAGATACCATTTGCCCAAAGAAAATGGAAATATGAGTGGAGGCGCAAATGGTATACAGAGCATTTAAAATAAGTCTGGTTAAGGCCCAAAAACCTAGAAGGGCTTACTGTGTCACAGATGATTGAGGTTAGAAAACGAACTATAGGACCACAGAACACTCAGTATTTGGTGTAGCAACACTGTCACCCAAAGCATATTCTGCCTTCCATGTTTCCTGACTTTTCCATTCCTAGAATAGATGCTTAGAAAGAGTATCACTATAAAACCTCAGTCACAGGAAAGAGTGTGTCTAAATCTTCATAGCAGCCTGCTCCCTTTTTATCTCTTCACCCCCATTCCCATTACTGTTCCACGAAGGCATAGAACTGACCATGGGCAAATCTGAGTAGCCAGTGTTTCTTCTCTTCTTAGAATCCTCTCATTGCTATCTGTGATATGAAGCTCTTATAGATTTTTCGTTACTCTTTCTCTACTGTGACTACCCAGGGTTTCTCAGCCAAAGATTTCTCTTACCCTCCATAACCAGGCCTCTTTTCTCCTTATTCAGCTATAAATATGCTCTTAGCATTCTAGTTGGAAGGGATATGATAAAGAATTCATAGTTAGGTATAAATGTTGAGAATAGCTTTATGTGTTTTCTCCGCTGAGGTAAAAGCCCTTTATTGAGAATTTATTGATAAAAAGGAAGTAATAATGTCCAAATGTTGTGAGGGAATCCTTAGGAGAGGGAGCGCTTAAAATCCATCATGTATACAACTGTAGTGGCTATTGTGATACTACCTGGATTCTTTTACCCATCCCCCAGCTTCTGGAGCTGTGGACCTCCTGAGATATCACAGCTGCATATCTCACTGGGAAATCCCCTTGACCTCAGAGTTGGGCTTCGCCCGGGAATACCCTCTCCAGGGACAGCTGTGGCCAAAGATTGGCAGATGCAGGGATGCAAAGCACTTTTCTCTGTGCTTCCCTCCTACTCTCCCACTTACTTCCATTTGTATCAACTCTGAAGAGATCCACCTCCAGACCACCACTTGGTTTTAGGATCAGCTGAAGATTCAGTCACAACCACATTATAAGTGACCTTCCTTTGCCCGATCCTACCTTCCTCACATGCTTATACATGCACCTCCTGAGATCACTCTCTAATATACCTCTGCATATAACTCTCTGTTTCCCCAAAACTCAGTGTAGCAGGACTTCTCTTTACATACTCAAGTTGGCCAGTCCGCTTCCCATAAATACTACTGTTTAACAGAATGCTGCTGCCGTGTAGCAGAGTAGCTTACACTTTCCATTAGAGAAAGCGTAGGGAGAGCTGAAAGGGAGACTACTTGAGAAAGAGTGAATAGAGGTCAGCGGGGGGCCTTGGCAATTATGGGTGCATAATCATGGGTCTTAGCATACTAAAGGAAAGTCCTCTGCCTCTGTCAGACAAGCTATCGGTCCATTTTCACCTCCAACCTGAAAATTTCAAAATCGATCCTTGCTTTTTTATATCTGTCCTCCATGTTGCAGGTACAAAAACATTTCAGGACAAATGTGATCTGATCATTTTCATATAAATAGAGATCTTAATTATCACATTTATCTATTTTATTTCTCTTGAAAGGTTTTTAGAGGTTGTATCTCAATGACTTCCCTTCTGAAGGATTTGCATTTGAAAGGCTGTTGTTCAAATTTAATTCACATTTGACACAATGTTTTCTCTTGCAGAACATTACTGAGTATCTGAAAATCAGTTTGCAGCAGGCTCTATTCTACATCCCTCTGATCATTTCTCTTTTTACTATGGGTATATTCTAAGTAAATTTCATGTGTGCTGTGAAAGTGAAAAAAAAATCAGAAAATGTTCATATCCTTTATTCAGTCCCATTTTGATTTTTAACATCCACTTCCTGTACTGTCTTCCCCATGGGGAGTGCTGCCAACAGGAGCCTGCAGGACAGTGTCTCTGAGCTTCCTGGGGTTTCCGGGGGCCAGTGCAAGCATTAACCTGAAGGAATACTTATTGATTCCTTATTGATGGAGAGTCACGACTGATTTCTATCTCTGACTCTTTGCTCTTCTCCTGTGAGAGTAAGCCTGTATGAAATCACTCCACATGCCCCAATGGTTTGTTTTGTACATCAAACTCCAGCAGTTCTCGGTGAAAACTAAGGTTACATCCCTGAAACCCAGGCTAGAGCGAGGGCTGTCTTTAAGGATAGCAGAATTTACTTCTGGCTAATCCCATCCTCTCAGAAAAAAAAAAATTAATTTGGTTTGGTTAGAATAAATTTGGTTATCCTTCTTCTTGAGAGGAGAAGCCCCCTTCTTGAGGAGAGCTGACCAGCAAGGAGGCAGCTGAAATTAGCAGCTATTTTTTGTTTGGCGTTCTCATATTAGGAAATCTTTTGTCCCTAGTGAGATTCTCCCTACCCTGCAAGTAGAGATACACCAAAATTAGATGCAAATGCAGGGTGCAGAGTAAATTGCAGAGTGGTAGGCTGTCTTCGTATCATTGCTCATTTTACAGGTTTTGTCAGTTTTTGAAAAACGGTGGAGAATAATTGGCCTGAGATGTAAAGCCACACTCGTCTGTTCCAAGGAACAAAGAAAGACAGTTTTAACCCACAAGGCCGTATTTTGTGAAACACAGTCTTCCTTTCTAATAAGGAACAGATACACAGTGCTCTTCCTCAGCTCTGAAAAAATCTGTAGTTTTCCCCCTGCAATGTTGTACAAGGCATTTCAGCTGGTGCCATTTGTAATGCTGTGGTCGGTCGCGTTGAACATGGAGAGCCTACACTTGTTATCTTAAGGAAAGGCGGATGACTGTAGCACTCTGGCGTGGCTGTGTGAGAGCTGCAATATCCTTCCAGCATATTTGACCTTATGACGATAGCATCAGAAAGAGCGATAGCAAATAATCAGGACCCAGAAGCTGTCATTCCAGCCCACTATCATGATCTTTTGGGTATATTCAATGTTTCCTGTTTAGAAGTGGGCAAATATTTGTCAAGAAGTATAAGTATGAAAATCTGACTGGGGAATTCAGATCACATGTAGAAGATGGAACAAGTAACCAGTACTCCCCAGGGGAATGATAAACAGGTTGTCATAAAGAAAATACATTTCTCATCCAAACTTGGCCATCCTGCTACACTGTAGGCACCGTGGCATTGCCAAAGGTGACTATGATAACACCACTTTTTTTGTTACTCCCTTATTTGAACTCTATCATCATTCTAATTTCTCTTTAAAATCCTATCCTTACTACATGTAGTCACAACAGAGTGATTTTTTTTAACGTCTTTATTGGAGTATAATTGCTTTACAATGTTGTGTTAGTTTCTGCTAAACAACAAAGTGAATCAGCTATATGTATACATATATCTCCATATCCACTCCCTCTTGCATCTCCCTTTCACCCTCCCTGTCCCACCCCTCTAGGTTGTCACAAAGCACTGAGCTGATCTCCCTGTGCTATGCAGCAGCTTCCCACTAGCCAGCCATTTTACATTTGGTCGTGTATATATGTCAATGCTACTCTCTCACTTTGTCCCAGCTTCCTCTTCCCCACTGTGTCCTCAAGTCCGTTCTCTACATCTGCAACTTTATTCCTGCCTTGCCACTAGGTGCATCTGTACCGTGAATTTTTTAGATATTTTAGATTTTTTAGAAATTTTTGGATTCCATACATGTGCGTTAGCATACAGCATTTGTTTTTCAGTCAGAGTGATCTTAAAAGTAAATTTGATCTGTCACCTCTTCAATAAAAATGTCCAGTGGCTCCCATACTACTTAGAATAAAATCAGAACACTTGAGTATTCTTCCAAGACTGAATACAATCTGTGTTCTGCCTCTCATTCACTCATCTCCTCTCGCACTGGTTTTCCCCTTACTCGTACGCCAGGAAGAGTGGCTTTCTTTCCTTACTTAGAACACACCAAGTTTTATTTTTTCCTCCAAACCTTTGCTCATATTGACCCTCTCCCTACTCTTGCCTTAATCTAATTGCTTACTGGGCTGTTTCTCACCGCTCAATTCTCACCTTAAATGTTACTGCCCAGTTGAAGTCTTTTTTTATTTGTTAATTTGTTCCTCTTCTAGTTTTATTGAGATATAATTGACATATAGCACTGTATAAGTTTAAGATGTACAGCATAATGACTTGACTTACATAAATCGTGAAATGATTATCACAGTAAGTTTAGTGAACATCCATCATCTCATAGAGATAGTCTTTCTCAACCAACTTATTCACAGCAATTTTCCTCACTCCCTGTTACTCTACGTCTAAGCTTTGAGTTTGATTGAACCTGCTTTGTAAGGAACATTTATAATTATTTTATATATTTGTTTCTACCTGTTTCTCTAACTACAAACTTCTTGAAGTCAAGAGTTAAGCCTTTTCTTCCCCACTCCCTCTTTTTCCTTGTTATCTTCAGAGCCCACTACAGTACCTGCCACACGGCACATATTTAGAAGTGTTTATTGAGTAAATAAATATTTTCATGTGGTTCGTTGTATTTTAGACCTTAGTCTATAATAATTTTCTTCCCCATTTGGCCCCCTAAAAAGTGAAACTTAACCTCCCATCCTATCCTCATCTTCAGTATTTTTGTGGGCTCTTGGAACTCCTTTCTTCCCCTTCCTTTATCTTGTGTATTTCCATAGGGAAGGGCAAAGCCAAAGTAATGTCATTGAGCATAGGAGAGGGCATCACAGATGGAAAGGAGAGATAACATATGATGGAGGGCATCAGCATGGTTTCGTGTCTTCTCAAAAGGCTCCTGGCAAAATGAGAGCAGAAACAAGTTAAGCAGATGGTGGGAGTCATCTGCTTTTGCAATTCACTTGTTTATGTTTTGCCTGCCTTCCCATCAATTTCAGCTCTTGAGCCCTATAGGCAGGGTCTTGTCCATGGTTATTATTGAAGGTGTCACCTAATGAAGGTTGGGTATTTTATAAACTGACTCTTTAGTAGTAGATTTTGTTAGGCAGTGCAGGGACCTTCAGGAATTGCATATGATAAACTTGACTTGAACCAGTGATGTTTCAAATTAGTTAGATGACCTTGAATAGAATTGGCCAGAGTTTCCAATGTACATTTTCTCCAACAGCTTTTACTATACTAATTACTCTAGTGGTATCAGGTGGACTCACCATCTGAATGTGAAAAACCAAGCCATTTTTTGGTAGTTGAATATTCCTAAAGCACAGCAGCAGTAGGAGATTTAAACATAAATAATACATTCATTCAATTAACATTTTTTATAGTGGACATTATTTGTTGGTGGTATAGAATACAAGGAGGAATAGTCCTTGCCTTCTTACCTTATTCTATTTAAACTATAAAGATGAACAAAAAAGGGGAAAAATTAAATATTCATAACTACTTAATTCTGTAGCACAATCAGATTTATTTATTGAAAAGTACGTCTGATACTAACTTGGCATAGTCAGTGGTTCTTTTAAGATGACAATATTTTGAATTAGGGCTTAAGCTGACCAAAGTGTTTTGTTTGTGGGTTTTAGCCAACACAAAAGCTTTGAATTTGACAATCACAGGGAGACCAAAGAAACCATTGGTAAAAGCATTTATACCTATTATGTTGTAATTGGATTTTTGTTTACTTAAAATTTTTCTATGATAATAAACTCTGAGATTATATATTTAAATTTTAATAAAGAATAAAATTTCAATTTTAATATGCTAAAACTAAATTTTTTTTACAGAAAAATAGGAAGGCTATAAGAAAACTCCATAAATTATAAATAGATGTGTAAAATGGTGACTGTGGATTACCAGGATGCACATTTGATCATACTGATCTATTATGATCATTATCATAGGTGTTAGATATATCAGTTTGGCAATGTGTTTTTTATCAATATTTGCGTATTATGTTAAGCATATCCACATTGTGTGAGTCCATGTTTAGGAGCTTACATCTATCAGTAACTTGAAGGGTTTGAGATTTTACCCTACTTACAAAGTAACAAGGTAGCTTGCCACAGTATCTTAGGTACAAGCAGAAACATGAGACTTTGGAACTAGGGACCCATGACTTTATTAGTTACAGTGCTGCAGGCAGCATAACTTCATGTTTGCATTAGTTCCTCTTGACCTCCAAGTCCCATGGGACAATGACAAGATGGACCCAGGTGGATACTATGCACACAGTATATCTGTGTTATTCAGAGGAACACTGATCTTAGGAAACCCCAGTCTTTTAAAGGTTCTGCTAGCAAAGCTATTGAGTCTTTGCCCCAGAGGTAAAAATTATCTTTATTGTATTCTTCAAGAAAAAAAATATGCCCTTTGCCCCAGAGGGAGACACTATCTCTATCTTCCAAGGTTGTTCTGCTATATAAACATTCTTGAAAAGATAGTCTGGGACAGAAACTGTTATAAGACATATATAAGTGCCATGAAGAATTGCCCTGCAAAAATACCATTCACTACTAAATAGCCATGCTAAATAGATTCTTAATTTTAAATAAAATACTTTAAACAATAAGCTAAAAGAAATAATGAGGACAGTTTATATTTACAATGTGAACAGGATTTTTCCATTAAAATTGATACTGTTTAAACTCCAAGTTTGAGAAGTCACATTCTAACATGTTTTTAAAGAATGTGAACCCAGCTTTGGTATACAATAAGCGATCATCCTTCTGACAGAGAGAGAATAAAACTCTTATTAGAATGTTTATGCCAGAAATTTTGAAATAAAGTGTTTTATTTCTGAGAAGGATAGACACTGCTTCTTTCAGAAAATGTTAAAATTTCAGAATATTAGAAATTAAAATTCTTCAAGAAATTCTGTCATATAAGTTTTTTTTTAATGTTCATTAGCATGATTTCACTTATACAATCCCCATGTACCACACAGGTTCACATGTTGCAATGACCTGGGGTGGTTGAAATTTCTGCTTAAAGTGATGAAAATTGAGGAAATAGAGATTTCCGGCAAACTTCAGCAACTGAGACCTTACCCATTGTGATATTTTCAGGTTGAATTTATTTCTCACACTTCTGTCAAATACCTACTCTATGCAATGCCACTTACAGGGAGTTAGGAAATAAGCGATATATAATAAGATATTGTCCATGCTCTTCAGAAACTCACAATCTAGAAGAGGAGAATAAGAGAAACTCCATTGATCCAGCCATGATGCACTGTACATTTCCTAAATAGTAATAAATCAGTATAAAATCAGAACATATTTAAGATTGATCAAGAGGAAGAAAAGAACGATAATTTCGGCACATCTCTAGAATTTGTTCACCCTTAAAAGCACCAAAGTTAAATTCCTTAATGAAAATGAAAAATGGCTTGATGCAAATGTATAATATGGCAAATCCTGTTTTTTTAAGTTTTTATTTGTGACCTCAGGCAAGTTAGTTAACCTCTGTTTGCCTCAATTTTTTCATCTGAAGATGGAGATAATATCACTCTCAATTTTATTCCATTGATCTGCATGTCTCTTCTTACTCCAATATCACATTGTCCGGATAACTGTAGCTTTGCAGTTAAGTTTTAAACAAGGGAAGTGTGTGCCTTCCAACTTTGTCCTTTTTCAATACTGTTGTGGCTATTCTGGGTCTCTTACATTTCCATAAAAAAAATTAGGATCAGCCTCACAATTTCTGCAAAAGGTGCCAGCTGGAATTTTGACATGGATCATTTTGAATCTGTGATCATTTTGGGGAATATTACCATCTTAATGATATTGTTTTCCCAACCACAAACATGGGATACATTTTTATTATTTATATCTCCTCTGATTTCTTTCAACAATGTTGTATAATTTCACTTCTTTTGTTAAATTTACTCCTAGTTTTTCCATCATTTTGATGCTATTATAAATGGAATTGTTTTATTAAATTCATGTTCATATTGTTCATTGCTAGTGTATAGAAATAAAATGGATTATATATATTCATCCTGTGCAACCTTGCCAACTTGTTTATTAGTACTCATAGATTTTTAGAGGATTTCTCAGGATTTTCTATATTCAAGATTATGCCCTTTATATTGTAAGAATAGATCATTTTAATTCCCCAATTCCAATCTGGATGTTGTTTATTTCATTTTCTTATCTAATTGCTCTGGCTAGAACTAAGAGTACCTGTACACAGAAGTGGTGCAAGTGGACATCCTTATCTTGTTCCTAATCTTAAATGGAAGTATTCAGTCCTTCATCATTAGATATCACATTATTTGTGGGATTTTTATTGATGCTACTTGGCAGTTTGAGGAATTTTCCTTCTATTTCTACTTGGTTGTTGTTTTAATTATGGAGGTGTGCTGGATTTTGTCAAATGCCTCTTGTGCATCTATTAAAATTACCATGTAGTTTTTGTCATTTATTCCATTGACATGTTGTATGACACTAATTGATTTTCAAAAGCCAAACCACCCACAAGTTTGTGGAAAAAATCCCCTTTGGTTATGCTGTATCATTATTTTTATATGTTGCAAGATTTTGTTTGCTAGTGTTTTGTTGAGGAATTTTGCATCTATATTCATAAGAGATATCCATCTGTAGTTTTTTTTTTTCTTGTGGTATTTTTATCTGCTTTTGGTATGAAGATAATACTGACCTCACAGAATAAGCTGGGGAGTATTACTTCCTCTTCTACTTTTTGGAAGAGTTCATAAATGTTGGTATTAATTCTTTTTAAAATGTTTGGTAGAATTCACCACAGAAGCCATCAGGTCTTGGCTCTGTGTGTGTGTGTGTGTCTGTGTGTGTGTGTGTGTGTGTGTGTGTGTGAAATTTAGAATTACTAATTCAATCTCTTTACTCTTTATAGCTCTTTATTCTTTATAGCTCTACTTAGATTTTCTATTTCTGCTTCAGCTCACTTTCAGTAGTTTATATCTTTTTTAGGAAGGTGTCCTTTTCTTCTGAGTTTTGTAATCTGTTGGCAGAGTAGCTGTACACAGTATTCCCTTATGATTCTTTTCATTTCTGGTAGGCCAGTATTGATGACCCCCATTTTATTCTTGATTTTATTAATTTGAGCCTTCCCTATAGGTTTTTCAATTTTGTTGACTTTTTCAAAGAAACTACCTTTGGTCTTCCTTCTTGTTCTTCTATTCTCTATTTCATTAATTCCCACTCTAATCTTTATTATTTCCTTTCTGCTTGCTTTAGGTTTAGTGTGTCCTTCTTTTTCTAGTGTCTTAAGGTAGAAGGTAGGCTACTGACTTGCAATATTTCTTATTTCTTATTTGTAGATGTTACATCTATAAATTTCTTTATACCTATTGATTTCACTGCATCCCATAACTTTTGGTATGTTGTGTCTTCATTTTCATTCATTTCACAGTATTTTCTATCTTCCTTTGTGATTTCTTTTTTGAGCCATTGCTTATGTTGGAGTATATTGTATAATTTCTTCATATTTGGGGATTTCCCAAATTTGTTATTGATTTCTAATTTAATTCCATTTTGTTTGGAAAAATACTTTGCATGATTTAAATAGTTTTGAGTTTATTGAGGCTTGCCTTATAGTGTAGCATGTGGTCTATCCTAGAGAATACTCCAAGTACACTTTAGAGAATATATACTCTACTGTAGCTGGGAAGAATATTCTGTAGATGTATGTTAGGTCTAGTTGGTTTATAGTGTTGCTCTAGTTTCTTATTTCTTTGTTGATTTTCTGACTAGCCTAATTGTTCTGACAGTTATCGAAAGTGGGGCATCAAAGTGTCCAGCTAGTATTATTAATTCCCTATTTCTCTTAAAGTACATTTTGACTCATATTACTATAGCCATTCTTATTATTCTTATTATTCCTATTTGCATAATTTCCTTTCAACCAACTTTATCTTTGAATGTAAAGTATATCTCCTGCAGAGAGCCTATGGTTAGATATTGTCTTATCTATCTCATCTTGTCTAGTCTCCCCTCTACTGCCTTCCCTTTCCCTCTCCTCCCCTCCCCTTTCCTTTCATTTCCTTTTGTCTCCTCTCCTTTTCCTTTCTTTTCTTTCCCTTTCCTTTCCTTTCTTTTTTCTTTTTTCTCTTTCTTTTCTTTTCTCTTCTATTGTTTTCTTTCTCCTTTCCTTTCCTTTCCTTTCCTTTTCTTTTCTTTTCTTTTCTTTCCTTTTCTTTTTTTTTTTTTCTTTTCCTTTCTTTCCTCCAGTCTGGCACTCTCTCTCTTTTGATTTAGTTCTTGAATCCACTCACAGTTAGTGTTATCATTCATATATTAGATTTACATCTCCCATTTTACTTTCTGTTTTCTATATGTCTCCTGAATTTTTATTATCTCTTCCTTTATTACTGCTCTTTTTAAAATTATTTTAATATTTTCTAGTGTAACATTTTAATTCCCTTTATGATTTTTAACTATTTTTTGAGTTATTTTCATATAGGTTGCACTAACGCTTACCACATACACAATTTATGAGAATGTAGTTCAGATTTATACTAAGTTAATTCTAATGAGATATTGAAATGTTACTGCTCTGTAACTCTATTCTTTCTTCCCAGATTTGCTATTATTGTATACGTATTACAGCTATATATGTTGCAACAGCAGTAGTACATTAATTATTACTTTGTGTAATTATATGTCTCTTATAGAAGTTTAGAGTAGAAAAGAGAGCAAGTATATATTTACAGAGTTTGTTATGTTAACTTTATTGTTTACCATGTCTAGTCCTCAATTTGTTCCTGTGGATTTTGAGTTCCCACCTGGTGTCATTTCCTTACTTCAATACAGCTTTGCTCCCACCTGCCTCCTGCTATTATTGTCAAATATATCATATTTCTATATCTTACAGGCCCAACAATAAAATTATATGCATATTATTTTATACAGTTGCTTTTTAGATCAGTTAAAAGAAACAAGGAGAAGAAATATGCACTTAAACTGTCTTTTATAATTATGTAATTACCTTTACCTTTATTTTTTCATGTGGATTCATATTACTGCCTGGGTTCACTTTCTTTCAGCCTGAAGAAATCTCTTTAGTAGTTTTTGTAAGTCAGATCTGCTATCAACAAATTCTCTCAGTTTTTGTTCACGTGGGAATATCTTTATTTCACTTTCATTTTTGAAAGATAATTTTCCTGTGTCAGTGATTCTTGGTTGACAGTTTTTGCTTTGAATATATCATCTCACTGGCTTTTGGACTTCATTGTCTCTGATGGGAAGTCCACTGTTCATCTCATTCAAATTTGTTTGTACATGATTAGTCATTTTTCTCTTTCAGATTTAAGATTTTTCTCTGCCTTTGGCTTTCAACATTTTTACTATGATGTGTCTGGGTATAGATCTCTTTGAATTTATTCTCTTTGGAGTTTATGGAGCTTTTTGAATGAGTGGATAACTGTTTTTCATCACATTTGAGAATTTTTCAGCCATTATTTGTTTAAATTTTTTTCTCTCTTCTTTTTCTATCTCTTAGCATTTTGGTATTCTCATTACATATTTGTTAATGTGTTTAAAAGTACCTTACAGTTCTCCAAGCCTCTGTTCATTATTCCTCATTCTTTTTTCTCTTTGTTCTTCGGATTGCATAATCTCTACCTATGTTTCAGTTCCCAGTTTCTATTTTCTGTCAGCTCAGATCTAGTCTTGAGTCTTTCTAGTGTAACTTTCATTTCAGTTTTTGTACTCTGAAACTTGAGAAATTCCAATTAGTTCCTTCTCAGAATTTCTATAACTTTATCAGTTTTCTTTGTTTATTAAGGTGTTATCATCACACCTTCCTTTACTTCTTTAAGCATTATTTCCTTTAGTTCTTTGAATGTATTTATAATAGCTCCTTGAAATCTCTGTCGGTTAAGTCCACCATCTGAACCCCATCAATGTCAGTTTATAGTATCTGCTATTTTTTTTCTTACGTAAGGGTCTCACATTCTTGTTTCTTTGCCTGTCTAGTACTTTTTGGTTGTTGAAAACTGTACATTTTAGAAAACATATTGTAGAAAGTTTGGATTTTGATCCCTACCTTTGGAATCTTGTTTTTATTGTTACTTACTTCTTTATTTGTTTAGTGACTCGGCTGAACGATTTTAGTGAAGATTATTTCCCCTACTGTGCACAGCCTCTGAGGTCACCCTTTAGATGGTACAGCCTTGTAACACACACATTCTCTCTGGGATGATAGTGTTTTAGCAGGATCCTCTTTGACTGTCTCTTTCCCCAGTTTCTCTGTTAAGCTGTCTGCCTTTGTTGATACCACACCAGCTATTAGCCTCCATTTATTGCCTGCTGATTATTGTAGTTTTCAACAATGCTGCAGAGCCTAAATCACTTCAGTGTCCGATCCAATTAAATTCAGTCCTCTTGTGGGAGTAGTTTTTGGCTCAGACTTTAAGGCTTGCTCCAACCCCAGGAGAAATCTTCTTAGATTCTTCTTCTGGTCCTCCCTGGTAAACTTCTATTTCATCTACAATTTAGCTCACTGCTCTCCTGGAGCTAGCAGCCTCCTATTAATTGCTTATCACCAAAATCTCCCTACTTTTTGAAGACATTCTTAGGCTTGAACTTCCCCACACACTATTCTAAATGCAGTTTTTTGGGGGAGAACTTTTAAAGTCTCTGTTCTTATAGCTTGCCTCTCCCCTAGGCAAAATCTCTGCATCACTGCTCTGTAGCAGTGAAAGGGAAAAGTGGCCTTCTTTCAGAGTGATACCCCAGCTTTAGGAGTAAGGCACTAAGTGGAGTTGGTAGCCACTGGCCTCTCAGATTGCCTTTCCTGGCATAGAATCTTTACCATACCAGTGAGCTGTGGTGAGGGCGACTGGTGCCCCAGTATTCTCAGTCTGCCACTCCTGTAGTAGAGTTTCTGCCCTATGAGTGGGAGCTGGGTAGAGAAAGAAAGTGTCAGACTTCTCAGCTGTTATTGCTTGATATAGAGTTTCTGCAACACAGCGCTGGGGAGAATTAAAAATTCTAGAGACCTAACCCTCCCAAAGGGAAGCCATAGTTCAAGACTAGAAGCTGAGGAAAAAGGATGTTTTAGCTATGTTCTTAACTATACATCCCCTTCCATTAGGCCAAGCTGGGGTGGGAGTGAGATTCTTGGTTCAAATACCACAGACTCTTGCTGTTTTTAAGAAGATTTAATAGATTTTCTTAAATATTTCTTTCTTAATTTACTGTGTGCCCTTAGACAATTTTCACAGATTTTATACGGTTGTTGTTGCTGTTTTTAATAGTTTTTGCTAATATGGTTGTGCTGGGAAGATGGTTCACAGAACTCCTTGCTCTTTGATTCTTAAAGTCATTCTACACTTTACTTTTCAATAAAACATTTTAGCAATGTACAAAATAATCTTAATGCTACACATTTTGGAAGAAAGCAGCTAGTTACTCTGCAATCTGCCTTACTCATTACAACAGGAAATAATGTTTTTGTATGCCTTCTGCAAATAAAGGCAGAGATATCTTCTTACTGGTTTCTCAAGTTTTGTGCATTTCAACCTGACCTGGAATAACCATGGAACCTTTATGGAAACAACAGTAAGATAGGTGACTTCATAAAGTCATTTTTATGACAGACACTGGACTTTTCCCATAAATATTTCCTATTTCTAGGCAAAGCTCCTCAGAGTGTGGGTCTTTATTCTGTCCCATCATGCAATTTCATATTTACTTCAGTCCAATGGTAAAGGAGATCAGAAGGTGCCTTTTCCAATCCAAAAAGTCCAAATTATTAGAAGGTTTAGACTGCAGGCATTCAATTTTTGAAGGCTGGCCTGACATAAAATTTTGTTTTTATTCTTATCTGAATGAGTTTCCTGCCCTGTATTTTCAATTGAATTAGAGAGAAATTATTTGTTCATGACAAGCACTGACTTTTGAGCAGGTGGGTTAATCACAAGATTTCACCAAAGCCAGATTTTTATTTTAACATAATTTTTTCAAAGCCTTAAGCAAAAGCTTTAAAAAAAAAAAAAAAACGTAAAATGTTCAAATAATGTTTTTCAACTAAGGGTGATTTTGTCCCCCAGCCCTGTAGCCCTTGGAGGCACGTTTGGTGACGTTTAGAATCATATTGCTTTCACAATGATAGGAAAGTGCTACTGGCATCTAGTGAGTACAGAGGCAAAGGATGGTGGTAAATAGTGTATAATAAAGAGGAGAGTCCCCATAACAACAACAAAATAATAATCCAGCCCAATGTGCCAATAGTGCAAAGTTTAAAAAAGCTTGATTTAGAGAACACCAGCAGTTCTCATATCATACAACACTAAATTTGTTCTCTAATGCTAAGGATGACTAATTCTCAATTTCTACACCTTTGATATATCTTAGAGATATAGACAGTCTAGTTACATTAATTTGTTGAAATAATTGGTTTCATAACAGTCCCTAAGGATACTTTTCCTTACCTTTCTCCAGGAGATGATACAAATTAACAACCTCACTATGATCTAACAAGTCATACCAGTGACTTTCCCTAGAGAAATAATAATTGTCAGCTATACATGTTAACAAATACTCAGCAGGACAGTGCAAATGCAAAACACTTCTAAACAAAAGCAATGATACTATCCAAAGCCAAACTCCTGAGTTTCATACTTGATTTCCTCATTCTTTCTCATATCCAAATTATCAATAAACAAGTATCTTCATTTTTTTCCTCTGTTATAACCAGCCTCCAAGATGTCCCCCATGATTTTTATTTCCTGGTATTCATACCTCTGTGTACTTTCCTCACACTGAATTGGGTGGCCTCTGAGACCCTTAGGCGTTGCAGAAATGATGGTGTGTGACTTCCACACCTGGGTCCCCTTTGCTCTCTTGGATCACTTGCTCTGGGGGAAACTAACTACATTGTCATGAGGACACTCAAGTTATCTTCTAGTGAGGTCTAAAAGGTAAGGAACTGAGGCCTTCTGCGAACAACCAGCACAGAATTGCAAGGTACATGGTGAGCCACTGTTTAAAAAAAACTCTCCAGCTTTATTCAAGCCCTCAGATTGAGTGCATTTCTGGTCAGCATCATGATTGCAACTTCTTGAGAGATCTTAAGCCAAAACCACTCAGCTAAAGTGATTCTAGATTGTTGTAAACTGTGTGAGATAACAGAAATGTGTGAGATAGTAAATGTTGACTTACATTGCTAAAGTTTGGGGTAATTTGTTATGCAGTAATAGATAACTAATCTAACACTCTGAAAACCATTTAGTTTTCTGAAAACATACAGAATATCTCTTTTTAATATCTCTGAAAACCATCTATTTTTCTCCGTCCTTCCTGCCAATGTGGTTCAGACCACGATCCTATGCAGTCAAAAAACCTGTGAAGATAATTAGTGTTGCTGATCAAAGTGCCTGCTCCCTTGGGCCTCAGCATGGGCCTCCGCAGTGCTGTGTAGCATTGTCCCTATGAAGTAAATGTTCCTCAGCAAATTTACCTGGGCTCCAGAACGTTACATCTCTTGGTGGTACACACACATATACCCCTCTCCCCTACACACACACACGACAGTCATTTTTTTTCACGGTAAGAAAGGATCCAATTGGAAAAAGCTAAGCTGTGTTCAATAGTCTCTACATTGTTCCAAGAGTCCCTGTTGATCTGTGAGACCTTGGTGTTCCAGTGGGAGAGAATATTCAGATTCCAGTTCCTTTGTATTCTGTTCCTCTTTTTTTCCTATCTCGCAAACGTTTCAATCAGAAATGTTTTAGACCTTTATTTTAGTCCCACTCCTCCTTATTTTGTTTTGTTTTGTTTTGTTTTCTTGCGGTACGCAGGCCTCTCACTGTTGTGGCCTCTCCCATTGCGGAGCGCAGGCTCAGCGGCCATGGCTCACGGGCCCAGCCGCTCCGCGGCATGTGGGATCTTCCCGGACTGGGGCACAAACCCGTGTCCCCTGCATCTGCAGGCAGACTCTCAACCTCTGCACCACCAGGGAAGCCCCTCCTTATTTTTAATGATTAAATTACATGAGATGAAATTTGTATCAGTGAAAATAGATATGAGTAAAGGTGACCACCTCTACTCTGAGCAGCATCTTAGCCCTAAATATAATGCTGTGAGTTCAAATTAGTATTATTCAGCTCCTATCACCAGCAGTACTGAACCCTATTTTCTTCCTAAACAAAAAATGTCCTAACTTGGCACTTGTATCACTACACTGTGATGGAATGTTTGCTTATATATCTTTCTCATTCCACTTGAAAGTCCCTGTGTTCCTGTTAACTGTTATATTCACATTGCCTAACTCAATTTTTGGCACACACTAGGTGATGAGTACTTGTACTATTGCATGAATAAATAAATGAATTAATTAATTAAGCACATAGATAAAAACAGTATGACTGATGTTGTTAAAAATCTTAATATCTTCTTTATTTTTTCCTCTTTCCTTTTTCAAAAGTCTCAGATTCTAATGTAGTGACTGAGAAATAATCATGGGATTTTTGTTGAAGTAATTTGTTGTTCAGTGTCCTGTCTATTGATATTTACATACATCAGAACCTTTAAATGATACTCACTGGGTTCCCATCAGAATCATATTGTAGCTTCCACTGCTCAATAAAGTGAAATTAGAGCACAATTTCTATAGAACTAACCCCATCTGTAGAATGTGTGGAAATATAGCATCATTCTAGACTGGAACAATATATTTTTTTAAGTTTTCATAAAAAGCAAAGGGTTTTCATAAGGATCCAACTGCTTTTTTAAGGATAAAAAGAATATGGGTGTTAGAGTGTCTCCAACTTAAAGTAATTCTCTATCTACTAGGTACCTTATTTATGACCACATGACATTGGAAACTTCAGTATTACAGGCTTCCACTGTTTGGGCCTTTACTTCACGCTCCTAGTAAGGAGAAGGCATCATATACTACCCCAGGGTCTTTTATTTTAATTGAAATAATATTGGTCATATTATATTATTCTGTTGTAGTTTCAGGTATGCAACATAATAATTTGATTTTTATATACACTACAAAGTAATCACCATTCTAAGTCTAGTTACCATCCTTCACCATATAATTGACCACCTTCATCAATTTCATGTGCCCTCCCAATCCCCTTCCCTTCTTATAACTACCAATCTGTTCTCTGTATCTATAGGTTTTGTTTTGTTTTACTTCACTTGTTCATTTGTTTTGTTTCATATTCCACGTGTAAGTGAAATCATACAGTATTTGTCTTTCTCTGTCTGACTTATTTCACTAAGCATGATGCCCTCAAGGCATTATCCATGTTTTTGGATAAATGTCCTTTTTTATAACTGAGTAGCTTTCCATTGTGTGTGTGTGTATATATAAATACACACACCGTGTCTTCTTTATCCATTCATCCATCGATGGTCATTTAGGTTGTTCCCATATCTTAGCTATGGTAAATAATGCTGCAAGGAACATAGGCGTGCATATTTTTTTTTAAATTAGTGTTTTCATTTTCTTTGGATAAATTCCCAGAAATGGAATAGCTGGATCATATGGTAGTTTCATTTTTTATTTTTGGGGGGACCTCCATACTGTTTTCCATAGTGGCTGCACAAATTTACATTTCTCCTTTTTCTCCATATCTTTTCCAACACTTGTTATTTCTTGTCTTTTTTATAACACAGTCATTCTAATAGGTGTGAGGTGATACATTATTGTAGTTTTGATTTGCATTTCCCTAATAGAGATGTGGAACATCTTTTCATGTGCCTGTTGGCCATCTGTATGTCTTCTTTGGAGAAATATCTATGTAGATCTTCTGACCATTTTTTAGCTAGATTATTGTGGCTTTTTTTTTTTTTTTTTTTTTTTTGCTATTAAGTTGTTTGAATTCTTTATATATTCGGGATATTACCCCTATTTTATATATAATTTGCAAATAATTTCTCTCATTCAGTGTGTTGCTTTTTTATTTTGTTGATGGTTTCCTTTGCTGCAAAGAAGCTTTTTAGTTTGATGTAGTTCCCTTGTTTATTTCTCCTTTGCTGCCTTTGCACTGGGGATCAGATCCGAAAATTCCATGCCAAGACCAATGTCAAGGAATTTACTAGTTCTATGTTTTCTTATAGGTCTGTGTTTTCTTCTAAGAGTTTTATGCTTTCAGGTCTTGCTTAAAGTCTTTAATCCATTTAGGCTTCACTTTTGTGTATAATGTAACACAGTGTTCTAGTTTCATTCTTTTGCATGTTTCTGTCCAATTTTTCCAACACCATTTACTGAAGAAACTCTCCTTTCCCCATAGGATAATCTTGGCTTTTTTGTTATAGATTAATTGACCACATAATGTGTAGGTTTATTTCTGGCTGTCTATTCTGCTCCATTGATCTATGTGTCTGTTTTTCTTCCAATACCATACTCTTTTGATTACTATAGCTTTGCAGTATAGTTTAAAGTAAGGGCATGTGATATCTCCAGGTTCGTTCTTCTTTCTCAAGATTGCTTTGGCTATTGGGGGTCTTTTTTTTTTTTTTTTTTTTTTTTTGCGGTATGCGGGCTTCTCACTGTTGTGGCCTCTCCCGTTGCGGAGCACAGGCTCCGGATGCGCAGGCCCAGCGGCCATGGCTCACGGGCCCAGCCGCTCCGCGGCATATGGGATCCTCCCAGACCGGGGCACGAACCCGTATCCCCTGCATCGGCAGGCGGACTCTCAACCACTGCGCCACCAGGGAGGCCCTGGGGGTCTTTTGTAGTTCCACACAAATTTTAGAATTATTTGTTCTAGTTCTGTGAAAAATATTATTGGACTTTTTATAGCAATTGCATTTCCAGGGTCTTATATGTTGGCTAGAAGTTCTCAAAACAGGGAGTTTATAGACTTTAAAAAATTCAACTAGCAACTTTTAGAAGTAACTTATCTGTGAATTGTTCTAAGCAGATGATTTTGTTCTTCCTGTGTTCTAAGCTAACAGAGTACCATGCTTACAATTAAAATTATTTTATCGGGCTTCCCTGGTGGCGCAGTGGTTGAGAGTCCGCCTGCCAATGCAAGGGACGCGGGTTCGTGCCCTGGTCCGGGAAGATCCCACATGCCGCGGAGCAGCTGGGTCTGTGAGCCATGGCCGTTGAGCCTGCACTTCCGGAGCCTGTGCTCCGCAACGGGAGAGGCCACAACAGTGAGAGGCCCGCGTACCGCAAAAAAAAAAAAATTATTTTATCAATTAACCTTCCATCGTCAATCTAATAAAGAGTTAATGCGCTAATTTTCCATTTCCATTTCATATTAAATTGAGTCTATTTCCTGCCTTATTGAGGTCTTCTTAAAAATCTGAATGTATAGCCATGATACCCATAACTCACTTCAGGAAAAGAAAATCAGGGTTAATTTTGCAGTGAATATATCTTATTTCTGTGGGGGAAAAAATAGAATGTCTGTGTTGTTGCTTAGGCAAAAAAGCTGCTTAAGTAGCACCATGCTTTAGGATGTTGAGTACATATTTGAGTAAATGAGTGAATGAATGAACATTGAAATGGTTGGCTTTTCTCTTTAGATGTTCTACTGCTTAGCCTCATGGTTATTTGGTACGATTATTACCCTTTCAATAATAAAAGGTGATAGTTGGATCACCAGAAAACATGGATTATCTTTCAGAATTTAGACCCCTAAATTATCCTATGAATTAGATATAAGGAAAAAGTATTCATCAGGGTTTCAGTTCCTTCATTCACATACTCATTGTTTTTTTGTTTATTTTATTTTATTTATCTATTCTTTAACATCTTTGTTAAAATTAATTAATTAATTAATTTATATTTTTGGCTGTGTTGGGTCTTCATTTCTGTGCGGGCTTTCTGTGAGGGCTTTCTCTAGTTGCTGCGAGCGGGGGCTGCTCTTCATCGTGGTGCATGGGCCTCTCACTGTCGTGGCCTCTCTTGTTGTGGAGCACAGGCTCCAGACATGCAGGCTCAGTAGTTGTGGCTCATGGGCCCAGTTGCTCCATGGCATGTGGGATCTTCCCAGACCAGGGCTCGAACCCGTGTACCCTGCATTGGCAGGCAGATTCTCAACCACTGTGCCACCAGAGAAGCCCCTAACATCTTTATTGGAGTATAATTGCCTTATAATGGTGTTTTACTTTCTGCTTTATTACAAAGTGAATCAGCTATATATACACATATATCCCCATATCTCCTTCCTCTTCCATCTCCCTCCCATCCTCCCTATCCACCCCCAGGTGGTCAAAAAGCACCAAGCTGATCTCCCTGTGTTATGCAGCTGCTTCCCACTAGCTATCTATTTTACATTTGGTTGTGTATATATGTCCATGCCACTCTCTCACTTTGTCCCAGCTTACCCTTCCCCCTCACTGTGTCCTCAAGTCCATTCTCTACGTCTGTGCCTTTATTCCTGTCCTGCCCCTAGGTTCTTCAGATCCTCCCCCTAGTTTCTTCAGAAACTTTTTTTTAGATGCCATATATATATATATATATATATATATATATATATATGTTAGCATACGGTATTTGTTTTTGTCTTTCTGACTTACTTTACTCTGTATGACAGTCTCTAGGTCCATCCACCTCACTACAAATAACTCAATTTCGTTTCTTTTTATGGCTGAGTAATATTCCATTGTATATATGTTCCACATCTTCTTTATCCATTCATCTGTCGGTGGACACCTAGTTGTTTTCTGAGGGAGGACTTTGTTATTAGACCAAATGAGTCTGTCTCCTTTATTTCCAACTGTGGGAAGCTGGACATGTTACTGTATCCACTGAACTTCAGTTATTTCATTTGTTAAATGGAAATAATTATACCCAATTTAGAGAGTTTGTGTGAGAGTTAAATATAGTTAAATTAAATAATGTATTCATGTAAATAGTATGAATACTTAGTAACTAATATTTTTATTATTATTAACTTTAAAATTTAAATAATTTTGCTTAGAAATAGATTAGTTCTAGATAATTAATTTTCTTAAAATCTCTATAGTTCTTTGATAGAGAATAAAACTTTTCAAAATGTTTCTTCTTCTCTAAATAAAGAGACTACCTCAATTACAATAGATTTATGGATTTGCCAGTGTGTACAGCTTGCATGGCACACCTTGGCTTTGCTGATTGGCTCCCTTCTGGGTTAGTGTCTTTTCTTCTGACCAGGGGAATTAGTGAAATGGATTTGGTGCCTGCTGAGTGGTAGTTCATCCTGTGCCCATCAATATTGTGTCAGGGACTTTGTGTATATTTTCCATAAAGAGTGCTTTCAGCTGGTAGTTCAGCCAATAGTCCTTTCCACTCTGATAGTTTCTGTTTGTAACTTAAATTACCCCCATCCTAATGCTGGCTTCAGATACTATGCTCCTCTCCCAGACCAACAACATGGTTTAGTCCAGTCTCCCAACAAAGTAAAGGAGAAACTCAGTGTAAAATTTTTCTGTTCACACTTCCTGAATCCATCTCCCACCACTGAGGTACTATGTTTAACCATTACATGTCTTTTGCCTGGAGAAAATTTTTTAAAAACCACCCAAATCTATAATTTCAAAGATATAATTTTATTTTGTGTAGCACAACTCCATTTACATGAATTTAATTATCCTAACCAGGAGAAATAACTCCTGATTGCTTTATTGCTTTAAAACATAATGAAAAGTGTATGGTCATTGAAGCCACAGAGTTCTGAGATTCAAATTAGTTCTCCAATACAGAAAATGTATACAAATACACAAAAACAAAGCATGTTTAGAATCTCTATTAATTTCTAGCAATTTGAGGACTGACCAGTGACAGTTCAGATTATCAGTCAAAACCATCTCAGATATCCACCTCATACCTTTTACTTTAATATGAAGTAAAGAAATAAATATGAAACACACTTTTTTGTTTTCAGTAGTACCGCAGAAAATGGTGACATCAGTTTGAAGTGCAAAGAATGTTTCAGCTGTACTCCATGCATAGGTTGGCTGTCACATGGCCAACAGACAACTCAGAACGAACATGCATATGGAGAGAATTTAGGCACCATGGAGAGTTTAGGCATTGTTGTAGTGCTTGCTTTTTTCTTGGCAATTGATTTATCTCAAGATAGATATGTTACTGGAGTTTTTACCTGGATGTGATGATCATTTCTCCTTCTCTTTTTGTTTTTTTGTGGAACAAGACTTAGATAGCAATGGGGTCAGTCAGTCAAGGGAGAGTACAGTAGATATTCAGAAACAGAGAGTCATAGTTTTGAGTAAAGACTGATCAGAATAGGAAAGTGGATTTAAAGAGTGATTAACCAAAGCCATAAATGAGAAAGCAGACCCATATTCAGAAAAGCCTTCTAAGAGGAAAAACAGGATGCCAATTTTTTTTTTTTTTTTTTTTTTTTTGCGGTACACGGGCCTCTCACTGTTGTGGCCTCTCCCGTTGCAGAGCACAGGCTCCAGACGCGCAGGCTCAGCGGCCATGGCTCATGGGCCTAGCCGCTCCGCGGCATGTGGGATCTTCCCGGAGCAGGGCACGAACCCATGTCCCCTGCATCAGCAGGTGGACTCTCAACCACTGCACCACCAGGGAAGCCCGGACGCCGATATTTTTAATGATGGGTTCAATTAAGAGTTATTCCTATATTGTATGGAAAGTCTAAAGGGCAAAGAGATGCAAAGAGAGAGTTTCAGTCTCAGCAAAGCCAGAGAGCGGGCAGCAGGAATTGAATCCTTTAACTACAAATGGAGAATAATAATGGCCATATCATAAGGCTTTTATTGGTAGAAAAATCATAAAACTACATGATCACATACGTGCATAATGCAATAACATCCCAAATTCTATAAGCATATAAAGACAAAGAAATACATGTATGTCTCTACTCCATGGTGAAATGAACAAATGAGTTACTGAGGAATAAGGATGTCTTGCTGATACTATAAGCTTTATTTAGTGAGGGGGATGGACTTGTTAGAAAGGAACTAATGAGCTTCATTTTTTATCCCTTCTTTCTATCCCTTATTTTTATTCTTTCTTCTCTGACCAAGATTTCCAAGGGAATCCATCTCAGTCACCAAACTGGGGCACCACATTGGTTCTCTAAAGATAACTCAATCCTCAGTTTTTTCTATATTTAATAGTTGTGGAATCACCTACTCCACTCCTAGTTCCTGAAAACCCAGATGGTATTTTTCAAAATAATAATTGCTGAAAAACTAAGGATGGATTTTTTTAAAAATCTATTATCTGATAAAAAAATATATATATAATTTTATGGAATCCAGATTCCTCTAATTTCCCAAATGACTCATCACAGACCACTTTGCTTGGTTCCATTCACACAGTTTCTAGCTTTTAGTTACTTCTCATAATTTCAACCTCATGTGAGATGGTTTGCTAAATGATGATAATTGCTGTGTTAGCCTGAAGTAAATTTCACTTGTACCAACTTTCAGAACTGGAGAGCTGCTGGGCTCCTTCATATCTTCTAGTACCTACATTAAGAAATGGTCCCTGAGAATTGGATCCCAAGAGAGAGCAGTCAGCATGTGTTAGTCCATACTTCCAAGTTCTTGGTGAAAAATTTGACCATTCTGCAGAACAGCATCCTGTATGAAAACCCTGAGCACCTGAAAAATCTAACTTTTTAGCTCCCGATATTGATACCCTGCCACTAATCTCTCAGATTCCCTGTGGTGGTGAATCTTTACTCTTGTGCGCCACGGAAGGATTGGCATTCTCCTCCAGATCGCTTTAATTATTTCCTTTAATATATAACATTTCCAGTCCCAAAGCTATATAACAAGTAGTTTCTAACAGAATTCCTAGTCTTCTAAAGCAAGTCCTTTACCATATTTCTTAATGAAAACGTGTTCAGCCTGAATTCATAGTTTTCACTATAGAGAAAAAGATGTTTTTCTCAAAGCTTTCTTCTTCTCAGTCACCCCAATAACAATTTAGCGACTCGGGTATGTTCTACTGGGCTGCTTCTTTCTCTTTTTCTCTGTGCATTTATTCTCATATAATCAGGAAAAACCTTGAAGGTAAACTTTGGCCCTCAGTGTTCTTATAAGAAAACTCCTACCTGAAATCTTTGCACAAGGATTGACTGTTCCCAAACAACAAATATTTCTTTTTCTATTATATATATTTAAAATATTTCTTTCTTTTATTATTTTGTTTGTTCATTTGTTTTGGTTTTGTGTACATGTGGATTTTTTAAATATTTTTTAATGTTTATTATTTCGGGGATTACAGGAAAAAAAATAGCTCATAGTTACAAAGAGCTTATCTCCTAGCAGTTCTGAAAAGATGTATGCAAAAATGAGAGTATGAGAACTTTAAAAGAGATACATTTGAGTTGAACTTATTAATTCCTTAAGTTGTCACAGGAAAAAAGTAATCTGTCAAGTTATTTTTGACATTCTTTACAGTTTACTTTTATAATTAGTGCTGCTATATTCAGATTGCCGAATTAGGTCCATTTCTGAGTATTTTATTCTTACAGAACATGAGTGATTACAGTGGAAACTAGCTAGGAAGAAGTATTATAATTGGATAAAAAATTTTAAAGAGTGAATTAATTATTGGGAACTATAATTAATCAGGGTTATTCTTCTCAAGGTTAGCACTTTAAAATGTATTTTGCAGGTAATATAAATGCCTCACTTAGTTAAAACCTTTTATAATGATGATAATACACCTTATCACAAAGGCGAGGAGAAATCCCTTTTACATAAAATCCCTGTTTTGTTTAATTTTGTTACCTTTGCTCTATCATCAATCCAATGGTCAGCCAGCAGAACAGAAGGCAGGATAATTGGGTTTGGAGTATTACCACCCGCTTATGGAAATTTGGAGAGCTGCGGTCACAAGTGACACTGGTTTCAGCGCTGTTATACCAATTCCTAATGGACATCCATCCACTTTCTCAAAGGCTTCACCTTACATTTTAGCCACCTGTCCAGCATGAGTTCAACAGAGACCCTTTAATGGGCTGCCCAGGTTGTTTTAAATAGACTTACATTTTAGAATCTAGAGTGTCTTTTTTAAATTGTAATTTTGTGTTACAGAGAATTGCAAATATACATAAAAATAGACTATATATGTATAGAAGCAGGGGGTATATTGGAAATCTCTGTTTATTTCCTCATCCCCTCAATTTTGCTATGAAACTAAAACTGCTCTAAAAAGAGAATAAAGTCTTAGGGAAAAAGTTGACAATTATAATGAATCCACCTATACTCCTTCATCTAAAACCATCCACCTATGGGCAATTCTAACTTCTCTACTTCTTCATCCATATTCTTTTTCAAATTAATTTGAGTAACAGCAGACATGGTATAATTTAACCCTTCATCATTTCACTATGTAAGCCTAAGACATAAAACCCCTTTTTTGTTAGTATAACCATATATACCATTCATAACTAAAAATTAATTTTTCTTTAATATCTTCAAATGTATTCAATTAACTCAAAAGGGAATTAGAACCTCTGGTAAAAAAAAAATTTCCTAAAAGTCAACAATTTTTTTTAATTTTTAAAACTTTTTTCCGTATTTCAATTTCATTTTTTTTGTTTTGTATTCAAGCAAACTCATATGTAATGCTTTCTGTAATATCATTTGAAATTATTTGTGTATATGTTTTTATCTGTTTATCTTTCCATTTGTAAATATGAATAAAGAGATACTTCAAATTACATTTACATCAAGCTAATGTAAGCTGTTTCTGGGTAATGGGATCCAAGATGATCTATTTCAAAAATGTTTTGTGTGAGTGTGTGTATACTTACACACATGCTTTTGGATATTTGATTTTTTTATATGAAAAAATATATATACATACATTTTTAAAAATTCATTTTATAAAATATAGTGGTGTCACATGTCATTGCTAAGTTCAAGGGTATAATTTAGAATTTTAAAAATGTAGCTCATGGGCTTCCCTGGTGGGGCAGTGATTGAGAGTCCGCCTGCCAATGCAGGGGACATGGGTTTGTGCCCCAGTCCGGGAAGATCCCACGTGCTGCAGAGTGGCTGGGCCTGTGAGCCATGGCCACTGGGCCTGCACGTCCAGAGCCTGTGCTCCGCAACGGGAGAGGCCACAACAGTGAGAGGCCCGCATACCGCAAAAAAAAAAAAAAAAAAAAAAAAAAATGTAGCTCATATAGCTAAATGTATTACATGTAATCAGAATAGTCTAAGTTATCCTACAGTAGCAAACAACTTCAAAATATCAGTGACTTAATATAACAAAGATTTCTTTCTTTTTTTTAAAATCTGCCATTTCTTTTCCATTTGCATTACATAAATAGAATGGGGATATATCCATGTTGTGAAAGATTCAAACATCCAAAATGACATAATTTAAAACATGAATGATTCCTTCCCTACTTCTTGACAGGTGCCCTTCATATCATTTTTGCATGGATTTACTTACATATATGAACACTTTCTTAACACAAAGACTTGGGATGATATGATCTCTAGGATGTGTTGTTAAAGTGAAGAAAGCAAGTCACAGGATGAATAGCAGAGTCTAATCCCCTTTGTGTTAACAAAGATTTATTTCTTGATCACAGTATACATTTGTTGAAAATCTGCTCACTGTAGTCATTTAGGGATCCAAGATGACTTAGCAACCAATCCCTTGAAAGATGTTGATAACCATCCCAAAGGGAAGAGAGAGAGAGAGAGCTTTGGAGAGCTTTGTACATGTAACTAAATGTGAGGTTTTTTGGTTTTTCTTAATTTTTATTTATTCATTTATTTATTTTTGGCTGCTTTGGGTCTTCATTGCTGTGCATGGACTTTCTCTAGTTATGGCGAGTCAGGGCTACTCTTCGTTGTAGTGCACGCGGGCTTCTCATTGCGGTGGCTTCTCTTGTTGCGGAGCAGGTGCTCCAGGTGCACGGGCTTCAGTAGTCATGGAGTATGGGCTCAGTAGTTGTGGCTCACAGGCTCTAGAGCACAGGCTCAGTAGTTGTGGTGCACGGGCTTAGTTGCTCTGCGGTATGTGGGATCTTTCCAGACCAGGATTCAAACCTGTGTCCCCTGCATTGGCAGGCGGATTCTTAACCACCTGGGGAAGTCCCTGTAACTAAATGTTTAGCCAGCAAGTCACTTCAGCTCATAACTTCTTGCACGACTAATCACAAGGCCCCACCCAACAATAAAAGTCCCAGGAACTGCTTTCTTATCAGATATCCAGAACTAGTTTAGAACTGGAAATATCTGTCAAACTGCACTAATGCCTACCATAATAGTTCAATAATTTCCTACATAGGTGGGCTACCCAATTCATATATATAATTTTTTAATTTATGTTTTACTTTTCAAGTTTTATCTACCAAAGTTTTTGTGGGGTGGATCAGGAATAAGAAAATTTTCCTTAAAAGGACATAACAAAGAAAGACCATAGCAACATCTTGGGACTGAAAGAAGGTGGATACGAGTGCATACAAAATCAATTATCATGTGCCAGACTTTGGGGATAAAGAATGAGGGAGACACTAGTTACTTTCTGAAGGGTTTCATAGGTAAAGTGAGGCATCAAGTCATATCTCATTTTCAATAAGAGCATATCTATCATAGCCACATGCTGTCCACGTGGAATGGTAAAGTAGTGTAATGGCACTGTATAAATACCTGCCAAAAGGAAGTCAAATAATTTGTCTTTATTCCATGAAGAAACTTTTCAAATTTCTCCTTCTCGGTTATACTGACAAGAACTGAGGCAGCTTACATATTTATTAGGAATTTTTAGAAGAATCACAGTGACTTCAGTTCTCTAACCTAGCTTTTTGTAGTCATGCTCAATATCAGTAAATCAAACCCTTTAATTCATTTCCCAATATAATTTTCTCTTAATATATGAGGGATATATGTTTATTATGAAAAAAATTTTTAAGTTAAGCTCAAATATAAACTACTCAATGCTTGAACAACCAGAGATAACTGTCAACTTTTGGGCATATGTCCATGCAGATTATTTTCTTTTTGATTTTTTATGGATTACATTGTATCATAGTGTACATTTTATACACTTTAGGTACTAAATGTATGATACCACATTAAAATAGTTCACTATGTTTTAAATATTTCATGTCACAATATTGCACACCTCATTTTTAGTGTCTGAATTGTGTACAATTTTACTGTGATTTATTTAATCATTTCTATTTTTATTGAGCATTTATGTTGGTACAACTATTCCAAAAGATGTAAGCAATATTGGGTTGAACATCAGTATAAGTTCATATTATGCTCAACTTTATTTCTTTTAGATAAATTGCTAGTTGTGAAATTGCCATGTCAAAATGCATGTTTATAGATTTTTGATGTTGCATGCTGATTTTTCTTCCAAATTGTATAGCAGTGTATTCTTCCACAAGAAATGCATAAGAACATCCCTTGTCTTAGGTACCTCATTTTTCACTTAGGCTATTATAATTATTTACTACAAATAAATAATAAAATTAAAATCCTTAATACAAAAAAAAAGAAACTTTCTATGTTAACTAGGGAATTGTGTGTGGCTGCTAGTAAAAGATCTGAAATTACAGCGGCTTCTCTTTCTCACAAACAACAACAAATTCAGACAGGCAGTTTGGGGATATATGGCAGCTTCTCATTATGAGTGGCCTATGACCTGTCAATCTGCTTTGTTCCTTTTAGAATATGTCTCTATTCCTTAAGTTTGCCTTACCATCCACAATATGGATGTTGTAGATCCAGCCATCATATCTCCGTCCAAGTCAATGAGTCAGAATGAAAGAAGGAGGAAAATAGATTTGTAAAATTGTAGAAACCTGCCACCTGAGTAAGCTCTCCTAAAAGAAGTCATTTTTTTTTTTTTAACATCTTTATTGGAGTATAATTGCTTTACAGTGGTGTGTTAGTTTCTGCTTTATAACAAAGTGAGTCAGCTATACATATACATATAGGACAATTTTTTAAGATTAATTAATTTATTTTTTTGGCTGCGCCCTGTGGCTTGCGGGATCTTAGTTCCTCGACCAGGGATTGAACCCGGGCCCCGAGCAGTGGAAGCCCCGAGTCCTAACCACTGGACTGCCAGGGAATTCCTGACTTTTTTTTTAAATTGTGATAAAATCCATATCATATGGATTCACCATATTCATCAGTTTAAAGGAAACAATTCAGTGGCAGTAATACACTCATTCACAGTGTAGTGCTACTATCACCACTGTCTGGTTCCAGAACATTTTTATAATCCCCCAAAGAAACCCATTCCAGCTAGCAGTCACTCCAATTCCCCCGTCTCTGCAGTCCCTGGAAACCAGAGATCTGTTTTCTGTCTCTGTGGATTTGCCTGTTCTGGGCATTTCATATAAATGGAACCATGTGATACGTGACCTTCTGTGTCTGACTTCTTTCATTCAGTGTAATGTTTCCAGGGTTCATCTGTGTTGTAACGTGTCAGGACCATTCCTATTTAAAGGCAGCTGTGTTCATCACCATTTTACAGACAAGAGAGTGTGTGCTTTGTTCATGGTCGAGAGTATGAGCTCTGGGGTTAGCAGTCGCAATTTTAATTCTGAATTCCCCAGCAGCTGTGTGACCTGGTGACAACCTCACTGGGCCTCAGTTTCCTCATCTGTCAAATGGGCAGCAGGGAAATCATAGTATCCCTGTCACAGGGTGGATGTGAGGATTAAAGAAGAAGATGACTGTGAAGTGCTTAGCTCAGTGGCCGGCGCACAGTAGATGCTCCAGAAGTGGTAGATGTTATTTAAGCCCACGAGGCTCAGGGAGGTGAAGCAACAGCGGTGAGAGTGGAGCTGGGATCTGAACGCAGAACTTATAAACTATAACACAGGTGCCCTAGCAATCCAGTCTTGCCCCTTGCTCCTCTTCCCCTATATCCAGAGTCAGTGATGCCAAGAGGTTCCCACTAGGACTCTGAGCCTCAGTTTCCCCATCTCTAAAATGAGACTTTGAGCACATCTGTCTAAGGCTGCCACTGTGAGGATGAAGTGAGAAAATGCACACGGTGGTGCTCAGACAATGCAGGCCGTGGTGTGTGTTCTCATGGCTGGACCCCACGGGCTGCTTGTCCAAGCTCTCGTCCCTGCTGGGTTCTGGAAATAAGATGGGTTCTCTGTTTGGCAGATGTACTCGGGCCTCTTCTGCGTGGTGGTGAACCCCTACAAGCAGCTGCCCATCGGAGCATGCTGCAAGGTGAGCCGCCCATGGGTGCATGGAGCTCCTCCTCCTCCAGGGAGCCCACCAGGGCTGCTTACAGTCACTCCCAGGGCCCCTCCTGTCCTGCCTGACTGCAGTTCTCGCCAAGAATGCGGAGTTTGGCAGGCAGCACTGGGCCTCAGGAGGGCTGTGACTGGGAAAGGAAGTGGGTCAGGAACAGCTCTGGGGCTGAGCCAACCAGATGTGGATTTGCAACCGGCTGTCACTCACACCCTGCGGGATCCTGTGCAAATGTCTTTTCATCTCCAGCCTCAGTTTCCTCATCATAAATGGAATACCTCCTCGTATAAATGGATCTGGTCTTGAGATACAGGAGTTCTGCTCTCCTTAGACTTGGGAAAGGGCAACAGAAAAGAGCTTTGGCAGTTTTAAAGCTGTGCACAATTGTTATGTGATTTTTAGGTGTGAATAGTCTAGAGGTTGTAAGCCGGCAACTGGTAGGCTGGATCCAGCCCTCAGATAAGTTTGGTTTGGTCCACATGGAGTTTTATTTATTTATTTTTTTTAACATCTTTATTGGAGTATAATTGCTTCACAAAGGTTTGTTAGTTTCTGCTTTATAACAAAGTGAATCAGTTATACATATGTTCCCATATCTCTTCCCTCTTGCATCTCCCTCCCTCCCACCCTCCCTATCCTACCACTCTAGGTGGTCACAAACCACCGAGCTGATCTCCCTGTGCTATGCGGCTGCTTCCCACTAGCTATCTATTTTACGTTTGGTAGTGTATATATGTTCATGCCACTCTCTCACTTTGTCACAGCTTACCCTTCACTCTCCCCATATCCTCAAGTCCATTCTCTAGTAGGTCTGTGTCTTTATTCCCGTCTTACCCCTAGGTTCTTCATGACCTTTTTTTTTTTTCTTAGATTCCATATACATGTGTTAGCATACAGTATTTGTTTTTTCTCTTTCTGACTTACTTCACTGTGTATGACAGACTCTAAGTCCATCCACCTTACTACAAATATCTCAATTTTGTTTCTTTTTATGGCTGAGTAATATTTCATTGTATATATGTGCCACATCTTCTTTATCCATTCATGCGATGATGGACACTTAGGTTGCTTCCATGTCCTGGCTGTTGTAAATAGAGCTGCAATGAACATTTTGGTACATGAATCTTTCTGAATTATGGTTTTCTCAGGGTATATGCCCAGTAGTGAGATTGCTGGGTCGTATGGTAATTCTACTTTTAGTTTTTTAAGGAACCTCCATACTGTTCTCCACCACATGGAGTTTTTTTTTTTTTTTTTCCATTTTTTTTTATTAGTTTCTGCTTTATAACAAAGTGAATCAGTCATACATATACATCTGTTCCCACATCCCCTCCCTCATGCATCTCCCTCCCTCCCACCCTCCCTATCCCTCCCCTCCAGGCAGTCACAAAGCACCGAGCTGATCTCCCTGTGCTCTGCGGCTGCTTCCCACTATCTATCTAGCCTACGTTTGGTACTGTATATATGTCCATGCCTCTCTTTCGCTTTGTCACAGCTTACCCTTCCCCCTCCCCATATCCTCAAGTCCATTCTCAAGTAGGTCTGTGTCTTTATTCCCGTTTTACCCCAAGGTTCTTCATGACATTTTTTTTTCTTATATTCCATATATATGTGTTAGCATACGGTATTTGTCTTTCTCTTTCTGACTTACTTCACTCTGTATGACAGACTCTAGGTCTATCCACCTCATTACAAAAAGCTCAGTTTCATTTCTTTTTATGGCTGAGTAATATTCCATTGTATATATGTGCCACATCTTCTTTATCCATTCATCCGATGATGGACACTTAGGTTGTTTCCAGCTCCGGGCTATTGTGAATAGAGCTGCAATGAACATTTTGGTACATGTCTCTTTTTGAATTATGGTTTTCTCTGGGTATATGCCTAGTAGTGGGATTGCTGGATCATATGGTAGTTCTATTTTTAGTTTTTTAAGGAACCTCCATACTGTTCTCCATAGTGGCTGTACCAATTCACATTCCCACCAGCAGTGCAAGAGTGTTCCCTTTTCTCCACACCCTCTCCAGCATTTATTGTTTCTAGATTTCTTGATGATGGCCATTCTGACTGGTGTGAGATGATATCTCATTGTAGTTTTGATTTGCATTTCTCTAATGATTAATGATGTTGAGCATTCTTTCATGTGTTTGTTGGCAGTCTGTATATCTTCTTTGGAGAAATGCCTATTTAAGTCTTCTGCCCATTTTTGGATTGGGTTGTTTGTTTTTTTGTTATTGAGCTGCATGAGCTGTTTATAAATTTTGGAGATTAATCCTTTGTCAGTTGCTTCATTTGCAAATATTTTCTCCCATTCTGAGGGTTGTCTTTTGGTCTTGTTTATGGTTTCCTTTGCTGTGCAAAAGCTTTGAAGTTTCATTAGGTCCCATGTGTTTATCTTTGTTTTTATTTCCATTTCTCTAGGAGGTGGGTCCAAAAGGATCTTGCTGTGATTTATGTCATAGAGTGTTCTACCTATGTTTTCCTCTAAGAGTTTGATAGTTTCTGGCCTTACATTTAAGTCTTTAATCCATTTTGAGCTTATTTTTGTGTATGGTGTTAGGGAATGATCTAATCTCATACTTTTACATGTCCCTGTCCAGTTTTCCCAGCACCACTTATTGAAGAGGCTGTCCTTTCTCCACTGTACAGTCCTGCCTCCTTTATCAAAGATAAGTTGGCCATATGTGCGTGGGTTTATCTCTGGGCTTTCTATCCTGATCCACTGATCTATCTTTCTGTTTTTATGCCAGTACCACACTGTCTTAATTACTGTAGCTTTGTAGTATAGTCTGAAGTCAGGGAGCCTGATTCCTCCAGCTCCTTTTTTCGTTCTCAAGATTGCTTTGGCTATTCGGGGTCTTTTGTTTTTCCAAACAAATTTTGAAATTTTTTGTTCTAGTTCTGTGAAAACTGCCAGTGGTAGTTTGATAGGGATTGCATTGAATCAGTAGATTGCTTTGGGTAGTAGAGTCATTTTCACAATATTGATTCTTCCAATCCAGGAGCATGGTATATCTCTCCATCTGTTTGTATCATCTTTAATTTCTTTCATCAGTGTCTTATAATTTTCTGCATACAGGTCTTTTGTCTCCTTAGGTAGGTTTATTCCTAGATATTTTATTCTTTTTGTTGCAATGGTAAATGGGAGTGTTTTCTTGATTTCATTTTCAGATTTTTCATCATTAGTGTACAGGAATGCCAGAGATTTCTGTACATTAATTTTGTAACCTGCTACTTTACCAAATTCATTGATTAGCTCTAGTAGTTTTTCGGTAGCATCTTTAGGATTCTCTATGTATAGTATCATGTCATCTGCAAACAATGACAGCTTTACTTCTTCTTTTCCGATTTGGATTCCTTTTATTTCCTTGTCTTCTCTGATTGCTGTGGCTAAAACTTCCAAAACTAGGTTGAATAAGAGTGGTGAGAGTGGGCAACCTTGTCTTGTTCCTGATCTTAGTGGAAATGGTTTCAGTTTTTCACCATTGAGGACAATGTTGGCTGTGGGTTTGTCATATATGGCCTTTATTATGTTGAGGAAAGTTCCCTCTATGCCTACTTTCTGCAGGGTTTTTATCATAAATGGGTGTTGAATTTTGTCGAAAGCTTTCTCTGCATCTATTGAGATGATCATATGGTTTTTCTCCTTCAACTTGTTAATATGGTGTATCACATTGATTGATTTGCGTATATTGAAGAATCCTTGCATTCCTGGAATAAACCCCACTTGATCATGGTGTATGATCCTTTTAATGTGCTGTTGGATTCTGTTTGCTAGTATTTTGTTGAGGATTTTTGCATCTATGTTCATCAGTGATATTGGCCTGTAGTTTTCTTTCTTTGTGACATCCTTGCCTGGTTTTGGTATCAAGGTGATGGTGGCCTCGTAGAATGAGTTTGGGAGTGTTCCTTCCTCTGAAATTGTTTGGAAGAGTTTGAGAAGGATGGGTGTTAGCTCTTCTCTAAATGTTTGATAGAATTCGCCTGTGAAGCCATCTGGTCCTGGGCTTTTGTTTGATGGAAGATTTTTAATCACAGTTTCAATTTCAGTGCTTGTGATTGGTCTATTCATATTTTCTATTTCTTCCTGAGTCAGTCTTGGCAGGTTGTGCATTTCTAAGAATTTGTCCATTTCTTCCAGGTTGTCCATTTTCTTGGCATAGAGTTGCTTGTAGTAATCTCTCATGATCTTTTGTATTTCTGCAGTGTCAGTTGTTACTTCTCCTTTTTCATTTCTAACTCTATTGATTTGAGTCTTCTCCCTTCTTTTCTTGATGAGTCTGGCTAATGGTTTGTCAATTTTGTTTATCTTCTCAAAGAACCAGCTTTTAGTTTGGTTGATCTTTGCTATCGTTTCCTTCATTTCTTTTTCATTTATTTCTGATCTGATCTTTATGATTTCTTTCCTTCTGCTAGCTTTGGGGGTTTTTTGTTCTTCTTTCTCTAATTGCTTTAGGTGCAGGGTCAGGTTGTTTACTCGAAATGTTTCCTGTTTCTTAAGGTGGGATTGTATTGCTATAAACTTCCCCCTTAGAACTGCTTTTGCTGCATCCCATAGGTTTTGGGTTGTCGTGTCTCCATTGTCATTTGTTTCTAGGTAGTTTTTAATTTCCTCTCTGATTTCTTCAGTGATCACTTCGTTATTGAGTAGTGTATTGTTTAGCCTCCATGTGTTTGTATTTTTTACAGATCTTTTCCTGTAATTGATGTCTAGTCTCATAGCATTGTGGTCGGAAAAGATACTTGATACAATTTCAATTTTCTTAAATTTACCAAGGCTTGATTTGTGACCCAAGATATGATCTATCCTGGAGAATGTTCCATGAGCACTTGAGAAAAATGTGTATTCTGTTGTTTTTGGATGAAATGTCCTATAAATATCAACTAAGTCCATCTTGTTTAATGTATCATTTAAAGCTTGTGTTTCCTTATTTATTTTCATTTTGGACGATCTGTCCATTGGTGAAAGTGGGGTGTTAAAGTCCCCTACTATGATTGTGTTACTGTCGATTTCCCCTTTTATGGCTGTTAGTATTTGCCTTATGTATTGAGGTGCTCCTATGTTGGGTGCATAAATATTTACAATTGTTATATCTTCTTCTTGGATCGATCCCTTGATCATTATGTAGTGTCCTTCTTTGTCTCTTCTAATAGTCTTTATTTTAAAGTCTATTTTGTCTGATATAAGAATTGCTACTCCAGCTTTCTTTTGATTTCCATTTGCATGGAATATCTTTTTCCATCCCCTTACTTTCAGTCTGTATGTGTCTCTAGGTCTGAAGTGGGTCTCTTGTAGACAGCATATATATGGGTCTTGTTTTTGTATCCATTCAGCCACTCTGTGTCTTTTGGTGGGAGCATTTAGTCCATTTACATTTAAGGTAATTATTGATATGTATGTTCCTATTCCCATTTCCTTAATTGCTTTGGGTTCGTTATTGTAGGTATATTCCTTCTGTTGTGTTTCTTGCCTAGAGAAGTTCCTTTAGCATTTGTTGTAAAGCTGGTTTGGTGGTGCTGAACTCTCTCAGCTTTTGCTTGTCTGTAAAGGTTTTAATTTCTCCATCAAATCTGAATGAGATCCTTGCTGGGTAGAGTAATCTTGGCTGCAGGTTTCTCTCCTTCATCACTTTAATTATGTCCTGCCACTCCCTTCTGGCTTGTAGAGTTTCTGCTGAGAGATCAGCTGTTAACCTGATGGGGATTCCCTTGTGTGTTATTTGTTGTTTTTCCCTTGCTGCTTTTAATATGATTTCTTTGTGTTTAATTTTTGACAGTTTGATTAATATGTGTCTTGGTGTATTTCTCCTTGGATTTATTCTGTATGGGACTCTCTGTGCCTCCTGGACTTGATTAACTATTTCCTTTCCCATATTGGGGAAGTTTTCAACTATAATCTCTTCAAATATTTTCTCAGTCCCTTTCTTTTTCTCTTCTTCTTCTGGAACCCCTATAATTCGAATGTTGGTGCGTTTAATGTTGTCCCAGAGGTCTCTGAGACTGTCCTCTGTTCTTTTCATTCTTTTTTCTTTATTTTGCTCTGCAGCAGTTATTTCCACTATTTTATCTTCCACCTCACTTATCCGTTCTTCTGCCTCAGTTATTCTGCTATTGATCCCATCTAGAGTATTTTTTATTTCATGTATTGTGTTTTTAATCGATGCCTGATTCATCTTTAGTTCTTCTAGGTCCTTGTTAACTGTTTCTTGCATTTTGTCTATTCTATTTCCAAGATTTTGGATCATCTTTACCATCATTATTCTGAATTCTTTTTCAGGTAGACTGCCTATTACCTCTTCATTTGTTAGGTCTGGTAGGTTTTTATCTTGCTCCTTCACCTGCTGTGTGTTTTTCTGTCTTCTCATTTTGCTTATGTTACTGTGTTTGGGGTCTCCTTTTTGCAGGCTGCAGATTCGTAGTTCCCATTGTTTTTCGTGTCTGACCCCAGTGGCTAAGGTTGTTTCAGTAGGTTGTATAGGCTTCCTGGTGGGGGGGAGTAATGCCTGTGTTCTGGTGGTTGAGGCTCGATCTTGTCTTTCTGGTGGACAGGTCCACGTCTGGTGGTGTGTTTTGGGGTGCCTATGGCCTTATTATGTTTTTAGGTAGCTTCTCTGCTAATGGGTGGGGTTGTGTTCCTGCCTTGCTAGTTGCTTGGCATAGGGTGACCAGCACTGTAGCTTGCTGGTCGTTGACTGAAGCTGGGTGCTGGTGTTGGGATGGAGATCTCTGGGAGATTTTCGCTGCTTGATATTATGTGGAGCTGGGAGGTCTCTTGTGGACCCGTGTCCTGAAGTTGGCTCTCCCACTTCAGAGGCACAGCACTGGCTCCTGGCTGCAGCACCAAGAGCCTTTCATCCACCCAGCTCAGAATAACAGGGAGAAAAAGCAGAAAGAAAGAATTAGTAGAAGAAAGAAAGAGAGAGGGAAAGAAAGGAAGAAGGGAAGAAAGGAAGGAAGGAAGGAAGAAAGAAAGAAAGGAGGGAGGGAGTGAGGAAGGATGGAAAGAAAGAAGGAAAGAAAGGAGGGAGGGAGGGAGCAATGAAAGCAAAAGGAAGAGTGAATGGAAGAAGGGAGGGAGGGAGGGAGGAAGGAAAGAAAGAAAGAAAGACAGGAGGGAGGGAGGGAGGAAGGAAAGAAAAAGAAAGTGGAAAGAAGAAGGGTGGGAGGGAGGGAGGAAAGAAAAAGAAAGAAGGAAAGGAAGAGCGGAGGGAGGGAGGGAGGAAGGGAAGGTAGGAAAAAAAGAAAGAGCAGGTAAAGTAAAATAGAGTAAAGTATGAAATATAGTAGCGTTATTAAAATTAGAAAGTAATTATTGAAAAAAAAAAAAAAAAAAAAAAGAACGGACCGATAGAACCCTGGGACATATGGTGGAAGCAAAGCTATACAGAGAGAATCTTACACAGAAGATTACACATACACATTCACAAAAAGAGAGCAGGGGGAAAAATCAAAAATCTTGCTCTCCAAGCCCACCTCCTCAATTTGGGATAATTCGTTGTAAAAAGAGGAAAAGGGCAAGAAGTCTGAAATCTTGCTCTCTAAGTCCACCTCCTTACTTTGGAATAATTCGTTGTAAAAAGAGGAACAGGGGGGAAAGTCTTAAATCTTGTCCTCAAAGTCCACTTTCTCAATTTGGGATGATTCGCTGTCCATTCATGCACTCCACAGACGCAGGGCACATCAAATGGACCGTGGAGCTTTAATCCGCTGCCTCCGAGGCTGCACAGAGAGATTTCCCTGACTCTGCTCTCACAGCTCCCGGGTATCAGCCTTGGACCTGGCCCCGCCTCTGTGCGTAGGTCGCCGGAGGGCGTCCGTTCTTCGCTCAGACAGGACGGGTTTAAAGGAGCCGCTGATTCGGGGGCTCTGGCTCACTCAGGCAGAGGGGAGGGAGGGGCGCGCAGTGTGGGGCGGGCCTGCGGCGGCAGAGGCCGGCGTGACGTTGCAGCAGCCCGTGGCGCTCCGTGCGCTTTCCCGGGAAAGCCGTCCCCGGGTCTCGGGACCCCGGCAGTGGCGGGGTGCACAGGTCCCCCGGAAGGCGGGGCGGACAGTGACCCGCGCTCGCACACAGGCCCCGCGGCTGCGGCGGCGGCGGGCGGCGGCAGGCAGCGGCGGTGGCGGGCCGCGGGGGCGGCGGCGGCAGCGGGCCTCGGCGGCGGCGGCGGCGGGCGGCGGCAGGCGGCGGCAGCGGCGGGCTGCGGGGGCGGCGGCGGCGGCGGCAGGCCGCGGCGGGCGGCGGGCGGGCGGCGGCGGGGCGGTGGGCGGCGGCGGCCCACGCCCGTCTCCGAGGTCCTCGCCTTACCCGCGGCTCGCGCCTGTCTCCGGCGCTTCCCTAAGCAGCCCTTTTAATGCCCTCTCCTCGCACACCAGGAAACGAAAGTGAAAGTGAAAAAAGACTCTTGCCTCTTCAGCAACTCCAGACCCTTTCCCCGGACTCCCTCCGGGCTAGCCGTGGTGCTCTAACCCCTTCAGGCTCTCTTCCTGCCGCCAGCCCCAGTCCTCTCCCTGCGCTCCGACTGAAAGCCGATACCCAAGCCTCAGCTCCCAGCCCCGCCCGCCACGGCGGCCGAGCAGAGAAGCCTCTCGGGCTGGTGTGTGCCTGAGGGCACCGATCCTCTGTGCCGGAATCTCTCCGCTTTGCCCTCCACACCCCTGTTGCTGTGCTCTCCTCCGCTACTCCGAACCTTTCCCCCTCCGCCACCTGCAGTCTCCGCCCGCGAAGGGGCTTGCAGTGTGTAGAAACCTTCCCTCCTTCACGGCTCCCTCCCACTGGTGCAGGTCCCGTCCCTATCCTATTGTCTCTGTTTATTCTTTTTTTCTTTTGCCCTACCCAGGTATGTGGGGGAGTTTCTTGCCTTTTAGGGGGTCTGAGGTCTTCTGTCGGCGTTCAGTAGGTGTTCTGTAGGAGTTGTTCCACGTGTAGATGAATTTCTGATGTATCTGTGGGGAGGAAGGTGATCTCCGCGTCTTACTCTTCCGCCATCTTCCTCCGGCTCCCCAAGAAGTCATTTTAAGAAGCCCCATCAAATGTTTGTTTACATATCATTGGTCATCCTTACCTGTATAGGAGGGTTGAAACTATTATCTTCAGCTGGATATATTACTGATTCTATCAATATAGGTACTCCCTAGTAAGGAAGCAGTGGGAAATTGATGCTAACAAGGAAATTAGCAACTTCTGTCAAACATTCTATATGTATATACATTTAAGTTTTATCAATAGGTCAAAGTTATATGCCTTTTTTAGTTTACTTTTTAATCAAGAATTATCAATAGTTTATAACTATTTTTTGGCAAGTTTAAAAACACCAAGAGATAAAGTAAATTCAGGCTGCAGGAATAGATTTCTAAAGTAAGAAGAGTTAAGTATCTAATAACGTCATAAAGATAAATTTTTTAAATGTTGTAAATTCAAATAGTACATGTATAACTAGATTAATTATTAAATGTACCTTTATTTTCTCTACTGAAAAAGAAGCACAATTTGTCTATTTAGCAATCCAAAGAAAAATTTTAGAGTATTTTGAAAAATCACCCAGAGAAACGAACTAAAAGTCATGATTGAAAATGATAAATGATCTTTCAAATTACAAAGTCACTTGTGGCAGGTTCCTTAATAGTTTAATCTACTCTCATAGTACCTTTCATTATACCTTTTAATAATAAAATATCCCTGAAGGTAATTATACCTTCCAGTTGGTTTTATAGAGCCCTATCTCTGATAAACTTGTGTTAAACACAACAAAAACACATGGCCACACATAAGTGTGATAATTTTTTTAACATTGTTAACTTTAAGATTTTTAACATAGTTGTGCCATCATGAGATCCCATGTTTGACAACATTCTTTCTATGGAACAGACAAGTCAACAATAATGGAACAAAGTAGTTCCTGGATAGAAAGTTCTGAGGTTTAAATATAAGATCATGTTCCACCTTTTACTCTAGAGCCTTTGGCAAATTTTTTAATTCTTCTGAGTTTAAGATTCTCTAAGGAAAAATGTAGGGAATATCTGATTTATAGTCTTGGATAAGGGAATTCCCTGGTGGCCCAGTGGTTAGGACTTTGCGCTTTCACTGCCGAGGGCCCAGGTTCAATTCCTGGTTGGGGAACTAAGATCCACAAGCTATGTGGCATGGCCAAAAAAAAAAAAAAAAAAAAAGAAAGAAGGAAAAAATAATATAGCCTTGAATAAGAATATGAATGGTAAAAGATACAACAGTACTTGGTGCTTAATAAAGCTCCATTCAAACATAAAGTAATATTATCATATTGGCAAAACACTTATAAAATACCTTCCTCAAGCTTGGTCTACATACATTTTCAAGGTGGCATGTTCAACACTTATCCAATAAATATTGACTGAGCACCTTCTATTTGCCTGGCACCATCCCAGGCACTGGGGATAGAGCTGAAAGGAAAAAAATGTCAAAAATCCAACTTCACATTGTTTACTAGTGGGGAACAAATAAGCAAATAATGTTTAATATCATGTCAATGAAAGACAAATTCTATAAGGAAAAATAAAGCATGTAAGATGACACAGAAGGCCACTCTTACATCCCCTTCCATCTACTCTGCACTTATATTAGGTTCCATTCTATATAGGCATGTCTTCTTGTTCCTTTAAAACAATCCTTTAGATTATCCTTTTATTAGGTCACTGATCTGGCCCAGTCTTGGATTCCCCCCACCGACCCACCCATACCCATTTTGCTCTACAGGCCTGTTGGCCTGCTTTGTTTTCATCATTAACATGTGGTTCCCCAATCTGTAGTGGACTAGCCTTTAAATCATAGTACAAGAAGATTGTCTGGAGATCACATAGGCATGGATAGCTTTATAGCAATTTATTTCCTTAACTGTTCTCTTTTCAAAGTTGCCTTCTTAAGCACCTGTCTGTCTGTGGTCTGCCAGTTCTTCCCTTGCTCCCCTTCCACAGTGTTCATCTCTTGCTGCAATAAGAAACTAAACTCTCTCCCAGTCCAAATCTCATTTTGATGCATTGCCCCAGGTTATAAAGACTCCCAGGGATAATCTGAGAATGGAAAGATTCAGTGTGGTGACTGAGACATTTTATTTCATCCCGGCTATAAAACTTTTGGCAGAGCTCAGCACCTCTATCTATCTATCTATCTATCTACCTATCTACCTATTATCTCTTCTTCCATCCAGTATTAAAACTTATAAAACATCTACAATGAGATTGGTTCAAAATGGCAGAGTAGAAGGACATGCGCTAACTCCCTCTTGCTAGAACACCGGAATCACAGCTAACTGCTGAACTGTCATCGACAGGAAGACACTGGAACTCACCAAAAAAGGTACCCCACATCCAAAGAAAAAGGAGAAGCCACAGTGAGATGGTAGGAGGGGTGCAACCACAATAAAATCAAATCCCATAACTGCTGGGTGGGTAACTCACAAACTGGAGAACAATTATACCACAGCAGTCCACCCACTGGAGTGAAGGCTCTGAGACCTACATCACGCTTCCCAACCCGGGGGTCTGGCAATGGGAGGAGGAATTCCTAGAGAATCAGACTTTGAAGGCTAGCAGGATTTGACTGCAGGACTTCAACAGGACTGGGGGAAACAGAGACTCCACTCTTGGAGGGCACACACAAAGTAGTGTGTGCATCAGGACCCAGGGGAAGAAGCAGCGACCCCATAGGAGACTGAACCAGAGCTACCTGCTAGTGTTGGAGGGTCTCCTCCAAAGGTGGGGGGTGGCTGTGGCTCACCATGAGAACAAGGACACTAGCAGCAGACGTTCTGGGAAATACTCCTTGGCATGAGCCCTCCTAGAGTCCGCCATTAGCCCCAACAAAGAGCCCTGGTAGTCTCCAGTGTTGGGTCGCCTCAGGCCAAACAACCAACAGGGACGGAACTCAGCCCCACCCATCAGCAGAGAGGCAGATTAAAGTTTTACTGAGTGTTGCCCACCAGAGCAACACCTAGCTCTACCCACCACCAGTCCCTCCCATCAAGAAACTTCCACAAGCCTCTTAGATAGCCTCATCCACCAGAAGGGCAGACAGCAGAAGCAAGAAGAACTATACTCCTGCAGCCTGTGGAACAAAACCCACACTCACAGAAAGGTAGGCAAGATGAAAAGTCAGAGAGCTATGTACCAGATGAACGAACAAGATAAAACCCCAGAAAAACAACTAAATGAAGTGGAGATAAGCAACCTTCCAGAAAAAGAATTCAGAAAAATGTTAGTGAAGATGATCCAGGACCTCGGAAAAAGAATGGAGGCAAAGATAAAGAAGATGCAAGAAATGTTTAACAAAGACCTACAAGAATTAAAGAACAAACACCTAGAAGAATGAAAGAACAAACAGAGATGAACAATATAATAACTGAAATGAAAAATACACTAGAAGGAATCAATAGCAGAATAACTGAGGCAGAAGAACAGATAAGTGACCTGGAAGACAGAATGGTGGAATTCACTGCTGTGGAACAGTATAAAGAAAAAAGAATGAAAAAAAATGAAGACAGCCTAAGAGACCTCTGACAACATTAAATGCACCAACATTCACGTTATAGGGGTCCCAGAAGGAGAAGAGAGAGAGAGAGGACCCGAGAAAATATTTGAAGAGATTATAGTGGAAAAATTCCATAACATGGGAAAGGAAATAGCCACCCAAATCCGGGAAGTGCAGAGAGTCCCAGGCAGGATAATCCTAAGGAGAAACATGCCGAGTCACACAGTAATCAAATTGACAAAATTTAAAGACAAAGAAAAATTATTGAAAGCAACAAGGGAAAAACAATAAATAACATACAAGAGAACTCCCATAATGTTAACAGCTGATTTCTCAGCAGAAACTCTACAAGCCAGAAGGGAGTGGCATGATGTATTTAAAGTAATGAAATGGAAGAACCTAAAACAAAGATTACTCTACCCAGCAAGGATCTCATTCAGATTCAATGGAGAAATCAAAAGCTTTACAGTCAAGCAAAAGCTAAGAGAACTCAACACCACCAAACCAGGTTTACAACAAATACTAACAAACCCATAACAATTAAGAAAATGGTACTAGGAACATATCTATTGATAATTACCTTAAACCTGAACGGATTAAATGCTCCAACCAAAAGACACAGGCTCGCTGAATGGATACAAAAACAAGACCCATATATATGCTGTCTACAAGAGACCCACTTCAGACCTAGGGACACATACATACAGACTGAAAGTGAGGGGATGGAAAACGATATTCCATGCAAATGGAAATCAAAAGAAAGCAGAAGTAGCAATACTCATATCAGATAAAATAGACTTTAAAATAAAGACTATTACAAGAGACAAAGAAGGACACTACACAATGATCAAGGGATCAATCCAAGAAGAAGATATTACAATTATAAATACATATGCACCTAACATAGGAGCACCTCCATACATAAGGCAACTGCTAACAGTTGTAAAAGAGGATATCGACCGTTAAAACAATAATAGTGGGGGACTTTAACACCTCACTAACACCAATGGACAGGTCATCCAAACAAAATTAATAAGGAAACACAAGCTTTAAATGACACAATAGACCAGATAGATTTAATTGATATTCATAGGACATTGCATCCAAAAACAGCAGATTACACTTTCTTCTCAAGTGTACATGGAACATTCTCCAGGATAGATCACATCTTAGGTCACAAATCAAGCCTTAGTAAATTTAAGGAAATTGAAATCGTATCAAGTATCTTTTCTGACCACAATGCTATGAGATTAGAAATCAATTACAGGGGAAAAAAAGTAAAAAATGCAAACACATAGAGGCTAAACAATATGTTATTAAATAACCAAGAGATCACTGAAGAAATCAAAGAGGGAATCAAAAAATACCTAGAGACAGATTACAATGGAAACACAATGATCCAAAACCTATGGGATGCCGCAAAAGCAGTTCTAAGAAGGAAGTTTATAGCAATAAATCCTACCTCAATAAACCAGAAAAATCTCCAATAAACAATCTAACCTTACACCTAAAGGAACTAGAGAAAGAAGAACAAACAAAACCCAAAATTAGTAAAAGGAAAGAAATCATAAAGATCAGAGCAGAAATAAATGAAATAGAAATAAAGAAAACAATAACAAAGATCAATAAAACTAAAAGTTGCTTCTTTGAGAAGATAAACAAAATTGATAAACCATTAACCACACTCATCAAGAAAAAGAGGGAGAGGACTCAAATCAATAAAATTAGAAATGAAAAAGAATTTACAACAGACACCACAGAAATACAAAGCATCCTAAGAGACTACTACAAGCAACTCTATGCCAATAAGATGGACAACCTGGAAGAAATGGACAAATTCTTAGAAAGGTATAACCTTCCTGACTGAACCAGGAAGATATAGAAAATATGAACAGACCAATCACAAGTAATGGAAATGAAACTGTGATTTAAAATCTTCCAACAAACAAAAGTCCAGGACCAGATGGCTTCACAGGTGAATTCTATCAAACATTTAGAGAAGAGCTAACACCCATCCTTCTCAAACTCTTCCAAAAAATTGCAGAGGGAGGAACACTCCAAAACTCATTCTATGAGGCCACCATCATCCTGATACCAAAACCAGACAAAGATACTACATAAAAAGAAAATTACTGGCCAATTTCACTGATGAATATAGATGCAATAATCCTCAACAAAATACTAGCAAACAGAATCCAGAAACACATTAATAGGATCCTAGACCAAGATCAAGTGGGATTTATCCCAGGGATGCAAGGATCCTTCAATATATGCAAATCAATCAATGTGATATACCATATTAACAAACTGAAGAATAAAAACCATATGATCATCTCAATAGATGCAGAAAGAGCTTTGGACAAAATTCAACACCCGTTTATGATAAAAACTCTCCAGAAAGTGGGCATAGAGGGAACCTACCTCAACATAATAAAGGCCATATAGGACAAACCCACAGCAAACATCATTCTCAATGGTGAAAAACTGAAAGCATTTCCTCTAACATCAGGAACAAGACAAGGATGTCCACTCTCACCACTGTTATTCAATATAGTTTTGGAAGTCCTAGCCTTGGCAATCAGAGAAGAAAAATAAATAAAAGGAATACAAATTGGAAAAGAAGAAGTAAAGCTGTCACTGTTTGCAGATGACATGATACTATACATAGAGAATCCTAAAGATGCCACCAGAAAACTACTAGAGCTAATCAATGAATTTGGTAAAGTTGCAGGATACAAAATTAATGCACAGAAATCTCTTGCATTCCTATACACTAATGATGAAAAATCTGAAAGAGAAATTAAGGAAACATTCCCATTTACCATTGTGACAAAAAGAATAAAATATCTAGGAATAAACGTACTTAGGAAGACAAAAGGCCTGTATGCAGAAAACTATAAGACACTGATGAAAGAAATTAAAGATGATACAAACAGATGGAGAGATATACCATATTCTTGGATTGGAAGAATCAATATTGTGAAAATGACTATACTGCCCAAAGCAATCTGTACATTCAATGCAATCCCTATCAAGCTACCAATGGCATTTTTTACAGAACTAGAACAAAAAATCTTAAAATTTCTATGGAAACACAAGAGACCCCGAATAGCCAAAGCAGTCTTGAGGGAAAAAAGCAGAGCTGGAAAAATCAGACTCCCTGACTTCAGACTATACTACAAAGCTACAGTAATCAAGACAGTATGGTACTGGCACAAAAACAGAAATATAGATCAATGGAACAGGATAGAAAGCCAAGAGAGAAACCCACGCACCTATGGTCAACTGATCTATGAGAAAGGAGGCAAGGATATACAATGGAGAAAAGACAGTCTCTTAAATAAGTAGTGCTGGGAAAACTGGACAGCTACCTGTAAAAGAATGAAAGTAGAGCACTCCCTAACACCAAACACAAAAATAAACTCAAAATGGATTAGAGACCTAAATGTAAGACTAGACACTATAAAACTCTTAGAGGAAAACATAGGAAGAACACTCTTTGACATAAATCACAGCAAGATTTATTTTGATCTGCCTCCTAGAGTAATGGAAATAAAAACAAAAAGAAACAAATGGGACCTAATGAAACTTAAAAGCTTTTGCACAGCAAAGGAAACTACAAACAAGACGAAAAGACAGCCCTCAGAATGGGAGAAAATATTTGCAAACAAATCAACAGACAAAGGATTAATCTCCAAAATATATAAACAGCTCATGCAGCTGAATATTAAAAATCAAACAACCCAATCTGAAAATGGGCAGAAGACCTAAATAAACATTTCTCCCAAGAAGACATACAGATGGCCAAGAAGGACATGAAAAGCTGCTCAACATCACTAATTATTAGAGAAGTGCAAATCAAAACTACAATGAGGTATCACCTCACACCAGTTAGAATGGGCATCATCAGAAAATCTACAAACAACAAATGCTGGAAAAGGTGTGGAGAAAAGGGAGCCCCCTTGTACTGTTGGTGGGAATGTAAGTTGATACAGCCCCTATGGAGAACAGTATGGAGGTTATTTAAAAAACTAAAAATAGAATTACCATATGATCCAGCAATCCCACTATTGGGCATATACCCAGAGAAAACCATAATTCAAAAAGACACATGTATCCCAATGTTCATTGCAGCACTATTTACAATAGCCAGGTCATGGAAGCAACCAAAATGACCACTGACAGTCAATGGATAAAGAAGATGTGGTACATATATACAATGGAGTATTACTCATGCATAAAAAGGAATGAAATTGGGTCATTTGTAGAGAGGTGGATGGATCTAGAGACTGTCATACAGAGTGAAGTAAGTCAGAAAGAGAAAAACCAATATCATATATTAATGCATATATGTGGAGCCTAGAAATATGGTACAGATTAACTGGTTTTCAGGGTAGAAATAGAGCACAGATGTAGAGAACAAATGTGTGGACACCAAGGGGGGAAAGTGGCAGCAGGGGGAGGTGGTGTGATGAATTGGGAGTTTGGGATTCACATATGTACACTAATATGTATTAAATGGATAACTAAGAAGAACCTGCTGTATAAAAAAATAAATAAAATAAAATTCAAATAAAGAAGAAAAAACAAAAAAAGAAACCATCTACAATGTGTTCTTTTTTTCAGAAAATATATTAGTAAGCAACAGTAAAAAATTGCCTTTTTGGTGCTTACATTCTAGTGGTACACTAACTTCCTTCCTTCCTATCTTTTTCCAATCTATGTTAAGTAAGAATTAATAAGTGAGAAAAGTTGTCACCAGGACAAACATTATCATTTTTTTAAATTAAAAATTAAAATCAGACATTTTTCTGATTGAAGTTACATTTGATGTGAAGGACTGGTTTGACAATGAGGACTGTTTTGCCAATTAGCTTATCCAGTTGAATTAACTAAGTCTGAAGCTGTGAATTTTTTTTTTGAAGCTGTGAACTTTTGATGTATGTATATTTAAAACACATATGTAGTAGTCCTCACTTCTGGAAAATATATAATTTGCAACTCTAAACAAATGATAATTAAAAATATATCAATATTATAATGTGTGAAGACATAAATGGTTTTTCTAAATTATTTTGGGGAATACCCAGTCTACCATTTTGAAACTCACTGTGCTAGGGTTCTTCCACTTTATAACTGATTATAGGGAGGGGTAGGGGCCCTCAAGTTTCCCTTGAATTTACTTTCTTACTTACTAGGAGATCAGCACACACTCTGCAAAGTTCTCTCCTAATGGAATAAATGGAAGAAAGAAAGGTGGTAAAAAGGTTTGAAAATTACAAAAAAGTTTATATTCATTACACTTTGTTTACAGTTGATGGTAATCTTCCTTATGGGAAGCTGGACTTCTCAACCTCAACACTGTTGACATTTTACACGAGATCTTTTTTTTTTTTTTTTTTTTTTTGCGGTACGTGGACCTCTCACTGTTGTGGCCTCTCCCGTTGCAGAGCACAAGCTCTGGATGTGCAGGCTCAGCGGCCAAGGCTCACAGGCCCAGCCGCTCTGTGGCATGTGGGATCTTCCCGGACCGGGGCACGAACCCGTGTCCCCTGCATCGGCAGGCGGACTCTCAACCACTGCGCCACCATGGAAGCCCTACACGAGATCATTCTTGGTTGCAGGAGCTATCCTGAGCATTGGGAGTTATTCAGCAGCATCCCTGGCCCCTACCCATGTAACGCCAGCAACCCCTCCTCTTCTAGTTATGACAAAAATGTCTCCAGTTATTGCCAGATTGTCCCCTAGGGTGAAAAACCATCCCTGATTGAGGACCACTGTGCTATTGTAACCAGATGTGTTGACTTCCTTCCTTATTTAGTAACTAGGCATCCCCTCGGATTTGCTTATCCCTGAAACTAAAATCTCACCAAACTTCTCTGTGTACATCGTCAGTAAGAGAAAAAAAAAAAAAAAAAAAAAACTTTACCAAGTCTATTCTCCTGGTGTTAGTGGCGGAGTGCCTCATCCTAGGAGGTACGTATGTCGTGGAACTATTTCTTTAGAAGATTTCCTCACATTCTACAGTGAGTTAGTACATTTACTCTTTAAGAGACACGTAATTCTACTCAGCATGTAGCTGTCAAGCAGAGTCGTTGATTGAAAATTAACTCTAAACATTAAATATATACAAGCAAGGTAAAAACAACTACTCAGTTATTCCTAACTATGGTATGTATAGATAACTGTGGATTGACTTAACTATAGAATATGATTTTAAAAACGAACAATGCTGTGATATTTGGTGAAACTTCTTTGAGTGGAAAGGATTCACATTGATGGGCTATTTCATGTGACTCAGATTTAACCAGAGCTCTAAGAAAGTAGGTGCCAACTGTGTAAATTCCAAAGAGAGGCACTATACAGGCAGGACTTACAGAGAGAGAGGTGGATTAAAACCAGTTTTGCCAATCTTACAAAAAGTTTTAATTTGGAGGGGCCAACAGGTGGGAAATAAAAGAATTTCTTCAAAGAGTTATTCATGATAGAAGACGGATTGATGGTTTTCACTTCCCTGCAAACCTAATTTTAAAAGCTACACGGAGAACCCTTGAAGATCCCAGAGACGTGACTCTTGGAGATTTGTGGACATGGTGCATGGTGTCTGATTAACTCCCGAACAAAAAGGCTACAGCCGAGGCTGCCCTAAAGGTCACGGCAGCAGAGAACAGAGCTGCATTTGGAAGAAACCACCTTCTCCCTAAATGCAAGTCAAAGATAACCACACGCATCCCACAGTGGAAAGGTTGGCTGAAGGCTGCTTCCCCGGAGAGCTTCTGCCCAGTGACAAGTGACCGCAGCAGAAGAGGCTGGAAGTACACAGTGACATGCAGAACTGAGGAGGAAAGGTAAATTGCCAACTGAAAGAGAGGCACTACCCGAGTAAGAGGAACACTGGGGACATCCCCCAGGAGTAAAACGGGGCACATGTGAGAAAAAGGATCACCTTTAAACATCCGCCACCTCCAGAGAGCACCAGCACCCCATTACTTAATGTCAGCCGGGAAGGACCTATCCTGTCAGCATCCTCTCCTCCCTCCTCTATTTCAATCCTGGAGAAGGCACAGGCAGCCTAATGAGTGAGAGAAGTGGAGCAGCAGTCAAGGCAGAAACATAAAGACACCAACCCTCGATTCCCCTCCTGCTAGACGAGGCAGCCAGAGGAAAGCAGGAGCTGGTGGAAGGAGGGTCCATTGGGAGAAACTTTTAACTTTGAATCACCTTCTGAGTTTGTGATCAATACAACACAGTGGACAAGTAACTACTAAAAGGAGATCATTTCTTCGTGGCTGAGATTGACTGAAGAGTGGTTGATTGGGTAAAGGGAAGAAGCTAAGCTGTGAGACCTGCCCAAGATTTCTTCTCGGTAAAGAAGAAGCAGTTGCATGAAAAGCATTTGAAGAAGCAGTGAGGAGGAAAAAATTAAGTTGTTTTCTGATTGCATTCTACAAGTCCTGCTTGTTCAACATATCAGTTACATACAAGTAAACACTGAACAGCTTATTCAGTGATAATCCAATTGACAGCTTTATAGTGATAATATAGTATCACTTTTATTTTGCTATAAATTACAAAGTGCCTGCCTCTTCACTCAGACAAAAATGTTCTCACTTCTCTTTCATCATAATATAGTGAATTCCTGCTGTAGTACTGTACAGGATTTATCAGTCTCTAGTTTGAAAGAGTAAGAAAAGAAAACCCCACACAGAAACAATTCATACATGCTTGTTTTTGCTTGTAAATCTTCCCTAAACATAATAAAAATAATTGATTAAGGGAGACATTGATGAGTGATGTTATAATTCAATCTCTGGGCTTTGATTATAGCATAAACCAACTGGATTTCTTCAACAGAGAAATAACACTCACATCAATCTTGTCTTATTGGTGTCCTTTATACTACATATATAATTACACAGCTTAGAAAAATGTTAGATTCCAAAAGCATTTATTCTTCCAATGGATATTCAAGACAGAAAATTCTCTACAGAAGCAAACTTGGAATGAATGTATGGGTTAAAAGTACATCTCAGCCAAAGGGGAAAGAAGTGCCTATGTCTAAAGAGGTAACTTGCCTAGTAAAGGAATTTTATATGCTGTATTGATATACCTAAGTTCCAGACTTGCAGTTAAGACTTGGAAACTTGGATGGGTATTATTATTCAGTATTATTATTATTAAGCTTTTGACTGCAAAGCTTAGTTAGAGGTGAGGAACAGAGGGAAGTGGAAGGGAAGAAGGTAGGAGTGAGGGAGGTGGATAGAGAAAGAGAGAATTGATTTTAAAAGTAACTGAAAAAATCTAAGGTGCCTTCAAGTATAGCTGGAGCCAGGTGCTCAAGTAACATGAAACTATCACTGTGCATACCACCTTTTCTTACCTTCTGTGTTGACTTCAAGCTCATTCTTCACTCTCTGCTGACCTATGCAACAAGAAGCTTACATTCTTTTAGCTTCAAGTTCAGAGGAAGAGGATGTTCCCTTCATGGACTTCCTTCTGAGCTTAGCCCTAAATAAATTGACAGGGGTCACATGTCCATTTTGAACACAACATTGTGATTGAATGCATAATACATGATGATTTCCCAAGCCAGCATAATATGCCGTCTGCTAGTTATGATGGTGGAACCAGCCCCAGGCAAATAATAGGAACTGAAAATAGTGTGGCAAAGGGAGTCTTCAAGCAAAATCTGCTCTTATAAAATAAAGGGAGAAAGGAAGCTAAATAGATGAAAACAACAGATTCCATTTAAGGTGATTTATGTAATATCTTAGGATTTAATCTTCTCATTTATAAAATAAATGTTGATAACACAAGTTCTACATATTTCCTAGGTTCACTATTGTAAAGCTTAAATGAGATCACAGATGCACAAGTGCATCAAAAGAAGTACTGAGTTAAAAAAATCTTTTTTAATATGTTGAAAAGGTCTGCAGATCAGAAAAAGTGTCTATATTGAGGCTAACTAAATAGCTCTTTAATGGAGGATTATGTGATATTTCTCACTGTGCATGTCAGCAGTTATTGTTATTTTCTTTTCTAGGAATAAGGACTTCATAAAAAGGTTAATATGGATCTAGTTGTAGTTTTTTAATTGAAGTATAGTTGATTTACAGTGTTGTATTAGTTTCAGATATGCAGCAAAGGGATTCAGTTACACATATATATATATATATACATAGATATATACACACACACATATATGCTTTTTCAGATTCTTTTCCATTATAGGTTACTATAAGATATTGAATATCCCCTGTGCTATACAGTAGGTCCTTGTTGTTTATCATTTTATATATAGTAGTGTGTGTCTGTTTATCCCAAATGCCTAATTTATCCCTCCTTCCCTTCCCCTTTGGTAATGATAAGTTTTTTTTCTATGTCTGTAAGTCTGTTTCTGTTTTATAAATAAGTTGATTCATATCATCTTTTTTAGATTCCACATATAAGTGGTGTAAGATATTTATCTTTCTCTGTCTGACTTACTTCACTTAGTATGATAATGATAATCTGTAGGTCCATCCATGTTGCTGCAAATGGCATTATTTCATTCTTTTTATGGCTGAGTAATATTCCATTCTCTGTGTGTCTGTGTGTGTATATATATATATATATATATATATATATATATATATATATACACATACATATATGTATATCACATCTTCTTGTTTTAAATTAATTTTTATTGGGGTATAGTTGATTTACAATGTTGTGTTAGTTTTTGCTGTACAGCAAAGTGAATCAGTTGTACATACACATATATCCACTCTTTTTTAGAATCTATTCCCATATAAGTCATTATAGAGTATTGAATAGAGTTCATTGTGCTATACAGTAGTTTTTTGTTAGTTATCTATTTTATATATAGTAGTGTATATATGTGAATCCCAATCTCCTGATTTATCCCACCACCACCCCTTTCCCCCTTGGTAACCATAAGTTTGTTTTCTACATCTGTGACTCTATTTTTGTTTGTAAATAGGTTCATTTGTACCATTTTTTTAGATTCCACATATAAGTGATATCATATATTTGTCTTTCTCTGTTTAACTTACTTCACTCAGTGTGACAATCCCTAGGTCCATCCATGTTGCTGCAAATGGCATTAATTTGTTCTTTTTTATGGCTGAGTAATATTCCATTGTATATATGTACCACATCTTCTTTATCCATTCCTCCATTGATGGCCATTTAGGTTGCTTCCATGTCCTGGCTATTGTAAATAGTGCTGCAGTGAACATTGGGGTGCATGTATCCTTTGGAATTATACCACTTTATCTTTTCATCTTTATCTATTCATCTGTCAATGGGCATTTAGGTTGCTTCCATGTCTTGGCTGTTGAAAATAGTGCTGCTGTGAACATTGAGGTGCATGTATCTTTTCGAATTAGAGTTTTCCTTTTTCTTGGATGTATGCCCAGGAGTGGGATTGCTGTATCATATGGTAATTCTATTTTTAGTTTTTTAAGGAACCTCCATACTATTCTCCATAGTGGCTGCACCAATTTATATTCCCACCAACAGTGTAGGAGGGCTCCCATTTTTCTGCACCCTCTCCAGCATTTATTATTTATAGACTTTTTGATGATGCCTATTCTGACCAGTGTGAGGTGATACCTCACTGTAGTTTTCATTTGCATTTCTCTAATAATTAGCAGTGTGTACCTGTTGGCTAACTACATGACTTCTTTGAAGAAATGTCCATTTAGGTCTTCTGCCCATTTTTTGATTGGGTTGTTTGTTTTTTTGTAGTCCTTCAAATATATCATAACCCTATGATATGAATAAGCAAGAATGAAATATTGAGATTCAGTAAATTTCCAGGCAGTCACAAAGCAAATATCCTCTTAAGTTTGAGAAGGCTACTTCTTTTTCCTAAGATGACAGCTTGGTGCATAAAAAAAAGAACTTAAAAAATGTGATCTTGAGAGTGTAATGGAACTGCATTTGAGTTTCTGCTTCTGCTTTACCATTACTTGGGTGTGAGATGTTGGACAAGTGACTTAACCTCTCTGACTCTCAGTTTCTCATCTGTAAAAATAAGGATGATAACTAGCTTGTGGGGCATTAGTGAGTTTTAGAGCTAAAGTGTGCCACAGGATTTTTCACATAGTAGGCACTCAGATGGTGATTTTATTCATTTTTATTATTTTGCAGTCCTCAGTACACTCTCCTAATAGTTCTACATAATGAGGTGCTTTCAAAGGATAAAGTAATGAAGTGGAACTTGAGATGAACAGGTCAAGTGCTTGCTAAATGACCTTCGCTGTATTTCAGGAAGCCAAGGGTATGAGTCAGAGTTTGACTTGGAGGAACAGAGCCACTGTAAGTGATATAGAATAGGGGATTTTTAAAATAGGGATTATGGGAATTTCCTGGTGGTCCAGAGGTTAGGACTCTGCACTCAACACTGCCCAGGGCCTAGGTTCAATCCCTGGTTGAGGAACTAAGATCCCACAGGCTGCACAGCCAATAAAATAAAAATAATAAAATAAATTAAGGATTAGACCTTATACAACTCTGGGAGCTGGTGGAGACAGTCACAGAGGAGATCTGGGTGCGGAAGAGAGAAAGGACACACCAGAGTCCTTGTCTGTCTCTCATTGCCTGCAAATGCCACCAGGGTGACCTGCAAAAAGAGCTGTGCTCTAATCTTCACCACCAAGTTGTAACACATTTGATCCAGGACTAGCTGACACTCAAGGGTGGAGATCTGGTGAGCGCTAAAGACTGGTTGATGTCTGGTTGATGTCCCATACCAGCAAAGTAAGCTACCAGATCAGTGACAGCATGTGTGAACTGCCTGAAAGCCTGGAGATTGCACTAACTTTCAAGGAAAGCAGCCATTAGGCTGCTGCTGTACAAACAACTCCATTATATCCTTTACCCAGATTTCCCCATTTTGCCACATATACATATTCTTCTCTATCTCTCTCTCTGTAGATAGATAGGTAGGTAGTTAGGTAGATAGATAGATAAATAGATAGACAGACAGACACATTTACATATTTTTTTATGAAACATTTGGGATTAAGTGGTATACTTGGAGCCCCTCTATCCCCAAATACTTCTGTGTGTATTTCCTAAGATCAAATGTATGACCACATTACAATTATCAAAAATAGAGAACTAGCTTTGATTCAGTACTATTATCTAATCTCCAAAGCTTATTTAAATTTTACCCTATTATTACAATAATGTCCTTTATGGCCCAAAATTTAAAAAATAAAAAGGTCTGGTCCACATTTCAATCCAGGGTCACATGCTGAATTTGGTCATCACATCTCTCTCATCTCCTTTATCCTGGACCAGTTCTTTGGTCTGTCTTTGTCTTTCATAACCTTGTCATTTTTTAAGAGTATAGTATGTTATATACTTTTGTACTTTGTCCTTCCATTTTGGGTTGCCTGACTTTTTTTTTCTCAAAATTTGACCGAGGAATTTGGCAGGAAGAGCAAGAAATGATGCTGCGTTCTTTCTAGTGCCTCACATGAGATGGTGTCTGCTTTCTTCTCCAGTTTTTAAGATACATTCTTACACCATATATGCACTTGTCCTATCATAGCAGAGGATTTTTGTTTCCTCGAGACTGGAGTTGGCAAATTTTTCCTGTAAAGAGCCAGAGAGTAAATATTTTTGACTTTGCAGGCCAAGTCTCTGTCACAACTACTCAACCTGCTGTTGTAGCATAAAAGTTAGCTCAGGCGATATATAACGAACATGTGTGACTCTGTCCCAGCCTTATTTATGGACTTGAAATTTGAATTTCATGTAATTTTCATGTCACAAAATATTCTTCTCTTTTGGTTTCTGTCAACCATTTAAAAATGTAAAAACGTGTAAAAACAATGATTTGCTCCTCAGTAGTACAAAAAATGGATGGTAATCCACACTTTGCTAACCCCTCCTCTAGCCCTGCAGGTATTGTTACTCAAAGCTGCTTTCTTCCTCATCACAGCTTCTCTATTACACAGCTATCTCAGCTGTGAAGTCCATCTTTGTATGTTCTCTTTGCCTTGAATGGCCTGAAATGTGTGGTGGGAAAGCAGATCTGTTTAACTTGTAGAAACTGATTTTTCTTTATTACTCCATATTTTTTTCCCTCCAGTCCTTTTCTTGTATGTGAGTATTGTACTTAGAACTAATTTTCATCTATTGCATATTATACAATACTATTAGTTTGATTCATTAATGCATAATACATCCTGGAGACTAATTTGTTTACTCCAGTGGACTCATTAAGGCTTGCCGTATGAATGTGGGATTAGGTTTAAAAAGGGAATCACCTTCAAATGATTGACTCCCATGTCTGTTTAAAAAAAAAAAAATCTGGCAAGTGAAAATCAAGTAATCTATATCCCTCTCATTAACCGTAAAAGAACATTAAAGGATTTCTAAAGCTATGTGCATATAACTTGATTTCCTATGGTGTTATTGTAGAGTTGCATGATTTACTTTCAATAATTGATCATAGAAAAAGCCAATTAAAGCAGTGTGCTAATATCTTCCTCCATAGGTGAATAGAGCAATGAGGACTTGCATCCCTGCTTTAATTCTGTATGTCGGTGCATATTTTAAGTTTAGCATCTTGCCACCCATGATAACGTTATTGCCTGTCACGCAGGAATAAAACAGCTTCTAATAAGACTACTGTTAGGTGGGCCCCCATGAGCAAGCATGGTCAGAGGCAGGAGAACACATTTCTTGATGTTATATTTGTACTGTATTCTGCCCTTTAGGGATGGTTTATATACCTTGGTAGGATGAGATGGTGGGCCTAATATATCATAATCCTCCCCTGTTTCTGTTTCTGTTGCACTCTTTTTAGCTGAATACTTAGATATTCTGACAGAGCTGCCATTTGAAAATTCAGAAATGCGTAGTTGTATGCACCTGTGCCTGTTTTCTGAAAACCCTTATCTGTCACCAAGTGCCTTTTCCAAGGTCTCGCCCTTAGAAAAGAGCTGAAATCCAGTTATCAGCGGGGGTTTCTGCTGCAGATGTGTACCTGAGGGCTATTTTAGAAAGAACAGGTTTGTAATTAGAAATCTTGGTGCTGTGAGTGTACTACAGGGCTAAATATGCAGACACTTACCTTTTCATTGAGAAATCTCTGTAGAAGGTTTGAGGCAGATCTTCACAGCTTAATTTGCAAGAGAGCAAGTGTATTGTGTTTTTACTGCTTGTGCAGCTCCAGGTCATCTCAGAGAGTGGCAGTGACGTAGTTTATAAAGAGTTGTCATTATTGTCCTGCTTTGGGTATTTATGCTTTCAAAAAATGTGGCGTAAACAGTTTGTGATAAATTCTCTGAGCCAAGGTTACTGGAACTCCTTTACTGGAGATATTTAGGTATTGGATAGGAACCCAGCTGTCCTATGCTGTTTCCGATGCAATCAAGTCTGCAGACCTGAGGTTGAAGAAGATGACCTCCATTGATAGGCTGGCCTTGGGCAAAATAGTAAAGTAGGCAAAGTTCCCAGTTCCATTTGTCATTTCACCAGAATGCCCTCAGGCTGTTCCATGCCTCCCCCAGAGTTATTCCCCCATCACTTCATCAGGCAATCTCTCCAGTGCTTTTTGTTGTTGTTTGTTTGTTTTAATCTAATTTAATTAATTTATTTTTTATACAGCAGGTTCTTATTCGTTATCTATTTTATACATATTAGTGTATATATGTCAGTCCCAATCTCCCAATTCATCCCACCACCACCACCATCCCCCACAACTTTCCCCCCTTGGTGTCCATACATTTGTGCTCTACATCTGTGTCTCTATTTCTGCCTTGCAAACTGGTTCATCTGTACCATTTTTCTAGATTCCATGTGTGTTAATATGTTAATATACGATATTTGTTTTTCTCTTTCTGACTTACTTCACTCTGTATGACAGTCTCTAGATCCATCCACCTGTCTACAAATGACCCAATTTCATTCCTTTTTATGCATGAGTAATACTCCATTGTATATATGTACCACATCTTCTTTATCCATTGACTGTCAGTGGTCATTTAGGTTGCTTCCATGACCTGGCTATTGTAAATAGTGCTGCAATGAACGTTGGGGTACATGTGTCTTTTTGAATTATGGTTTTCTAAGGGTATATGCCCAGTAGTGGGGTTGCTGGATCATATGGTAATTCTATTTTTAGTTTTTTTTTTTTTTTTTTTTTCTTTTTGCGGTATGCGGGCCTCTCACTGTCGTGGCCTCTCCCGTTGCGGAGCACAGGCTCCGGACGCGCAGGCCCAGCGGCCATGGCTCACGGGCCCAGCCGCTCCGCGGCATATGGGATCCTCCCAGATCGGGGCACGAACCCGTATCCCCTGCATCGGCAGGCGGACTCTCAACCACTGCGCCACCAGGGAGGCCCTATTTTTAGTTTTTTAAAGAACCTCCATACTGTTCTCCATAGTGGCTGTATCAATTTACATTCCCACCAACAGTGCAAGAGGGTTCCCTTTTCTCCACACCCTCTCCAGCATTTGTTGTTTGTAGATTTTCTGATGATGCCCATTCTAACTGGTGTGAGGTGATAACCCCATTGCAGTTTTGATTTGCATTTCTCTAATAATTAGTGATGTTGAGCAGCTTTTCATGTCCTTCTTGGCCATCATTATGTCTTCTTTGGAGAAATGTCTATTTAGGTCATCTGCCCATTTTTTGATTGGGTTGTTTGTTTTTTTAATATTGAGCTGCGTGAGCTGTTTATGTATTTTGGAGATTAATCCTTTGTCTGTTGATTTGTTTGCAAATATTTTCTCCCATTCTGTGGGTTGTCTTTTCCTCTTGTTTATAGTTCCCTTTGCTGTGCAAAAGAGATTAAGTTTTATTAGGTCCCATTTGCCACTCAAAATTTACATGGTCAGTGCCCTGTTCCCCCAGGAGCTCCATGATTGTGTGAAGTGGTTATTTGAGTAAAATCATTTTAATAACTTAATAAGTGATTCTAGGGCTTCCCTGGTGGCACAGTGGTTAAGAATCTGCCTGCCAATGCAGGGGACATGGGCTCGAGCACTGGTCCAGGAAGATTCCACATGCCGCGGAGCAGCTAAGCCCGTGTGCCACAACTACTGACCCTGCGCTCTAGAGCCCGTGCGCCACAACTACTGAATGCCTAGAGCTCATGCTCCGCAACAAGAGAGGCCACCACAATGAGAAGCCCGCACACTGCAATGAAGAGTAGCCCCCCCATGCCACAATTAGAGAAAGCCCATGCACAGCAACAAAGACCCAATGCAGCCAAAAATTAAATAAATAAATAAATAAATTTATTTTTAAAAAAAGTAATTCTAGCTTAGTCTCCTATTCCTCCACATACTGTTCCCTCGCCCTTCATTCATTCAACATATGTGCATTTTAGGATGAGCCTACCAGAACCTGTGTCATCATGTAAGGGGATAACTCCAATAACACATATTTCTGATGTTATGGCAGAAAAGTGAGGAAAGTATTTTGGAGACCTTTTCACTCTTTCAAAATCATTTCATAAGAAAATAGTCCCCCTGAGAAACCAATGACTTCTCTAATAGTATAAGCCTTCCTTTGCTGCAAAGCCTAACAATTATTAAAGCTGACTTTTAGAATAATTGTTTGGCAGACCTTCTTGACTCTTTGCAAATTAGTGACCAGTAAAGAGGCAAGAATGGTAAAAATAAATAAAGAAGCAGCTTATAAAAAGCAAAGTTGGGAAGAGAAGTGAGTGGCAAGAAGGAAGAGGCAGAATAAAGCGTCAACTGAGTTTAGTTAGGAGAAGCTGCTTTTACCAGCCAGAAAGGATTCAGTTTGCAGATTGGGTTTGTTTTAATCATTGCTTTCTGTGAAATGCTTTCCGTAAGCCATAGACTAAAGAAGTTGTAGAACCATAGAGCTTTAGTGCTGGAACAAAACCTCAAAATTGATCAAATCACATATCTGACTAAACCATGTATTTTAGAGGAATTTGAAATACACAGTATAAAACTGATTCATTCAAACTCAAGGTGAAGAGGTATTGTCTGTAATACAGGGAATATTAGAGCCCCTAAGATATGGAAGAATAAAGTTTTAACCATGCAACCATAGCAGCACAGTGCAGTGGTTAGTAGCACAAAAAGTAAAGTCGGATGTATACAGAATTCTGTTTTACTAGTTGTGTGACTTTGGACAAGAAATACTGTTTAGCTAAACCAAGCTTGTTACCCTCACTTGTGAAATTCAGATTATTAAAACAAATGAGGACCGAATGATATAATCTCAGTACAACGTGTGACCTAATGTGGGCAATCAATAAATACCTCTTGTTAACATTGCCATTATTTAAGAAGCAATGTTTCTCTTGCCACAGGTAATAAATTAGGTAGCATTAGAGTGAAAAGCAAAGTGACATTATGAAAGTTCAGTCACTACTATATGAAATATCTATAATCTGCTCACATGTAGGTATACTCCAGAATTTTCTTGAAAGTGAGATTTACGTTTGTTTGATTGTGAATAACTACATTCTAAAGAGGAATAACAACTGAAGGGAGGGAAGAGGAAAGATATGAGGTGGGGAGAATGCCTATGATCCAATTACATTTGGGTAATTTACGGCAGTAGCCTTCAATCTGGGTCCATGAACTTCTAGTCTACATCAAGGTTGTCCAAAAGGTCTACAAGCATGGAAAATTTAAAGGGATGTGATTCTCAAATCCCAACTTTTCTATGGATCCCTTCCTAAAATTGATCCGCCCAAGAACTCTGCTGTGACCTCTCTCTGTCCTAGTTACCTTATCGTGAAGTCACAAAAGAAAGCCAGATACCTTACCCATCCCAGTCCTAAATCTTTGAATTCTTCTACCTCAAAGGAAAAACAAAACAAAACAAAAACCTCTGCGGTGACAAACAAAGGATATTTCAAAACGTTCTTGTAATTGATGTTGAGAATCAAAATGCAGCCTACCCTCGCCATCCACCTCGTTGACAGAAAGATTTTCAATATAAGTTTGCTCTCTGTATTTAATAACTATTTTTCAATAATTCATAATATGTGTGTTTTTAAAAATTACATACAAATGATGAGATGCTGACTAAATCCTAAAGAATGTGTTTAACCCTTAAAGCCATATATTCATGACTGTATATGATATTCTTAATATAAAATTACTATTATAGGATTTTTTCTTCTTTAATTTTGTATTTGGTTCCTTTTTTTCTGTTACTTTGAAGTGCTTATTATTACCCTATATACTTATTTAATTTATTCTTCCTTTCATAATTATATCATCAATACACTAAAAATTAAACCACTAAGTGAAGTTTGAGACATTTTTGTAGTTCTCTTGGTCCTACGATATATACTATTATGGATATATTATCTGAGTAATGTACTTACTATATACTTAAACTCTATATAGCGATGAAACCAAATTTTACATAAAATTTTATCCATGTGTTTTTTTTTTTTTTAAATTTTAGAGTCATTTTCCATGATTCATTTATATTCTAAACATAAATAAAATCATATAAATAGTTTAAAAGGGAAAAATGTTTTAAATTCTTCTCAGAGAAATCTTCTTTCATTCTAATTTTTATTCCCCTTGTAAGTAAACATTTTCATTATTTCTTGTTTCTTTTCCAGTGTTTCTTTTTATGATAATATACAAGTACATGCATTTGCATATTCTTATTTCCACTTCTTTAAAAATTTCATTTAATATAACCTGGAGATCACTTACTACCAGTGCCTAAATACTGGTCTTCACTCTTCTTTACAGCAGCATAATATACTCTTTTGGTAGAAATACAGTAATTCATTGAACCAGTCCTCTAACGCTGAACATCTGAATTGTTTCCAACTTTCTGCTGTTTTAAATAATTCTGCTATGAATAACTATTGCCTTAATATTTTATACCTGGGATGGTTTTCTTGCTCCCCTGGATGAAATCCTTACAGTTAGATTGCCAGGTCAAGGTGTTAATGATATGTAATTTTGTTTGATATTGCCAAATTCTCTTCTATAGGAGTTATGCCATTTTGCAGTCACTCCAGCAACATTATAGTGGGTCCCTTTCTCCGTAGCATTGCCAACAGAGTATATTGTAAAACTTTTGGATTTATGTCATAGGTGAGAAGTTGCTTTTCTTTGTAATTTAATTTGTATGTATCTTACTAAGAATGAGACTGATCATTTCTTTCATATACTTAAGTATCATTTGCTTAGCTTTTCCTGGAACTCTCTTCACAATTTTTGCCCAATTTTATATTAGGATTTTTTTTACCATTTTCTTCTTGATTTTTCTAGTGCCTTTTTATCTGATAGGAGGATAAACCATTTGCCTACAATATAATTTACTTATGATGTTTAATTTTTCTTTGAAAGCTTAATATATCAGTCTTTTGTTGCTTCTGGATTTTGAATGTTAAAAAGGCTATCTCCATTCCTTGATAATAAAATAATCCATTCATGTTTTCATTTACTACTTGTAGTTTTTTTAAAATCTTTAATCCATTTAGAAATAGTCTGGTGTAAACTGTGGGATCTAGTCCAGTTTTATCATTTTGTAAATGACTACCCAGTTGTCCCAACATTATTGATAAAAAGTTTACTTCTCTCAGTGATTTCAGATGGCACTGAAAACCTACATCAAGATTCTGGACTTTACTATTCTAAAATATTGTTATCTGACTATTCATGTGCCAATACCTACACATTTTGAAAAACAGTACATTATAGAGGGGTATTAGTATGTTTCAATTTCTGGTAGGTCTATCCTGCCCTCCCCCCACCCAATTGCTTGTCTTTTTCAGGTTTTTCTTCTATCATTCTTAATTGCTAATTTTTTTTTAACAAGGACACTTTAATAAACTTGTCTTGCTCCAGATAATAACTTCAAAATTTTATTGTGATTATATTAAATTTTCTAACTTGGAGATCATTGACATTTTTATGATACTGAGTTATCCCATCTAAGAATATGATTTATCCTTCCATTTGTCCAATTCTACTTTTGATCTTCCAAGAAACTTAAAAATTGTCTTTATATAGACTTTGCTCATATTTATCAACTTAGTTCTAGCTACTTAATCTTTAAATTTGCTACTAGAAATGGGGTTTTTCCTCTTTTATTACCTCTTCTAACTCATTACTGAGTGAAGATATATAAAGTCTATTGGTATTTTATGTTAATTCTATAATCTTCTACTTTACTGAATTCTTATTGTATTATGTAGTATTTTAAAATCAATTAGTTTGGATTTTTCAGGTATATTATGATTTATACATAGAGAATAGTTTTACTTCTTCTTTTTAATTTTATGCCTCTGTTTGTTTTCTCTTGTCTGATTGCACTGAAAAAATCTCTAGCCAAGTATTAAATAAGGGTAGAGATAATGGACATTTTTGTAATGTTCTTGTCTTTAGTGGGAAATCAGTTATTGTCTTCCCATTAATTAAGATGCTGATGTTTGGCTAAAGTATCTATTGATCTATTTATTCATACAGATAGGTAAATAGATTATTGATTAATAGATATGTATAGGTTTACATAGATTAATACAGATATTGTGTTACTGAAGCATCCATACATTTCTGTTCTATTATGTAATTTTGAGAATTTGTCCTTTCTGAGTATATGGAAATAATATGATTTATCTCCTCAGACCCACTAACATGGTTATCTAATGGTTTTTGGATATTTCCTCCCACTTACATGCAACTTGAAGGTGGTTGGCTATATTCATGGGCAATAGATAGTTTCTTTTACTCTTCTTGTTCACTGTTTTTATTTATTTATTTTTTTAAATTAAATGTAGGCAGCAATCATTATGCCATGGTTATCTGGAACTCTAAATAGACTTCTTTTTGTTAAGTAATATATTGGATTTATTTAAGAAAGTAATTCTTTCAATTTGTTCTCTAGAGTTTAAACTTATAAAGGGATAAATTACCCAAGTGGGCCAATATATAAGAACATTGTGATGTTGTCTTCCTAGAATTGCAGAGGCATGGTCTTTGTCCCATAGTGAGTCCCAAACATTCTACATTTGCCTTTGAGATATCTTCTGCCTTGCAATATCTCTAAAGAGTTTGCAACGCAAAGTCTGAAAATGAGTAGGTTATCTCCTCCAGGAGAAATCTTCTCTAAGCTTCCTTAGTGACTGTCTCTCTCCGGTGTATTTACAGTATCTTAGACTTTTTTTTAGTTCCAGTAGGTAAATATCCTCTTGAGAAATACATTGAAAACTTTTTAAAAGGTCAGAGTCAAAATATTGATTTCTTCTTTACCTAAGGACTGTGTTTTAAAACCTATAATACACAGATATTTCTATATGTAATTATTAACCATGTGTTTTTTAAATGAAAAAACTAGCTCTTCCTTCTTTTAAAGTGTTTTTCAAACAAGTCTTTGGTTAAGTATGAAAATAAAAGTTTCAAGAAATTCACATACTATTTAAAACTATCCAAATATCCCTCTACTAAAATGATTGATGTTTCAATCAATTATTATATAATTTTAAGCCAAATAATTCCATATTCCCATAAAATCAGTTCTTTTACTTATACAGACAGATCGAAAAGTGTATTTAAATTTTAGAACCACTGAATTATATCCCTTATAAAAAATTTATCACTGATGAGTTTTGAAAAATTGCTAGAAAACTATTCAATGTTACTGGAACATTGCTTTATTCTCACTAATAGTCAGGCTTTTGTGTTTTCCTTTTTTGTTTTCTGGAAAAGGCAACATGTTATTCATTTCTTTAAGAAGTTAACCTCTGTGACCCACCTTCTAAATAGCCATTGGAAAATGAGTGGTCAATTCCCATCTTTCAAAGAAACAAAACTGCTGAGAACAGATTTTAAAAGATTTTGAAATTTGTGGGTGTTTCCTTTAAACTATGAATCTAAAAATCTTCTGAGAATAAATTCTCTTTTCAAGGACTAATAGAGGTCATCTGTGGGGATGAAAAAGAATAGGTGAGAGTAGGGAGAAAGGAAAACATTTGTGGACATAAGTCTACCTATAAACATCACTGACTATGTTTATTATTTTATTAGATGAATGAAGAAAGAGAACTAAAATTTATTAGCTACCTATTATGGGCCCTATCACACAGCCATGTTGTTAATGCTCACTTTGAGAAAGGGATTCTATGTTTTTGGATTAAGAATCTGAGGAAGAGCACAGGAATTAAAGTAATTTTGTCCAAGGTGACCAAACTAGTGAGTCATCTCACTCCAAAATCTGAATGTGCATGTTTGTTTCTTGCTTTTAATGAGTATCTTAATCTTTTAAGACAATATTTTGCAGATTTCTGTCATCCACATAGTACTGTCACACGTTTTGCCATTACTGTGTACCACTTATGTAATTATTTAGTGATTTTTCCCCTTTAAATTGACTTTAGGTCTACTCACTTTGTTAACTTTTCCTTGTTCTAAGAAGTAATAACCCAACACAAATATGCTAGACCAGTTATGTTTTTTATGCTCTATATTATAACTAACGCACAATTTTTAATTTGTGTAATGCTCATCCATGCATTACCTAAAATGTTGTCAATGGTTTTGTGATTACCACCATTTTGGAAATAACGTACTGGAAAGAAATGTACTGTCACTAAGATGCATTTTTCCTTACCTTATTTTCAAGAAATTGATCTTTCTTTGTTTTGGGGCCACCAGCCTCCCTTGGGCTCTTCCTCCTCTAAAGAGTCTATTAAGCAAAATAAAGTCAGAGCAGACATATCAGTAATTTAGTAGAACCTCAAAAGAATAGACTTACAAAGGTAAAACTTAGGAAAGTGGACTAAAAGAAGCCTAAGGCTGCAGCTAACTCAACTGTAGACAATTCCTGAGGTCCCCACAGAAGGAGAACTGACCTCTGGCTTCCCTGAGGTGAGGGAAACATGCAGACCATGCACTTCTCTCCCAGATTTCAGTGAGTAAAATGGCAGAGATTCTAAGGTTTGCTCTAGGGATCCTAAAACAAGGCTCTGGCTTTGCGCATTCCTCAGATTTTAATAATCAGATCCTCAAAGGATTAAAAACTAAGCAAAACATTTTCAAACATCAATGAATTTAACTTTATTCAAACCAGACTGCTCTGATCATTGCAGTTCTGGGAAGCCAGTTCCCACAACCCTTTAAATTAAATGATTTTTAGATATGGTTTAAGGTTTCCATGAAGAAAAATCCAGGAAAAAAAAAGGGATAAGTGTTCATGAAATCTTATAAATTTCCTGTTTGTTACTATTCTGTTTCTCCATCTGAGAATAGTAACAAAACCTTGACAACAAAAAAGTGCACTCCTGTATTTTTTATTTAGGTGATGTTATGGACTGCATACACCCCACCCCCAAATTCATATGTTGAAACCCTTAGGGTTTCCCCATGTGATGGTATTAGAAGATGGGGCCTTCAGGAGATAATTAGATGGGATCATGAGGGTGAGGTCCCCATGATAGGAATGGTGTCCTCATAAGAAGAGGAAGAGACACCAGAGCATCTACTCTCTGCCCTGTGAGAAAGTAGCTGTCTGCAAGCCAGGAAGAGAGCCCTCACCAAGAACTGAATTTGTCAGCACCTTTATCTTGGACTTCTGTCCTCCAAAACTGTCAGAAATAAATGTCTGTTGTTTAAGCCACCTATGGTATTTTGTAACACCGGCCTGAGCTGAGTAAGACAGGTGACAAGGAAATAGCTTGTGGGAGAGGGAGACTTAGAGATTGTTGATTAAGAAACTAGAACTGGGTATAAGACTAGAGTCCTGGAAGAGAGATAGCAAAGCATAACTGGCTTTAAAAGGAAAACAAATCTAGCTGAATAACTGGTGATGGTGTAACATGACAAAAGGCCAAGGGCATAGAAACACTGTTTCTACAAGGTTTAAGATGAGGGAAGTTCCTGGGGATTCCTGGCAGCTTGTATATTAGTTTGAAATTTAAGAGAGTATTAGATAAAGTATGGCATACTGGTAAAGTACATGGTCTCAAACTGTTTGGTTTTGTATCTCAGGTCCTTCACTCACTAGGTTTGTGACCTTGGAGAGTTTAGTTCATCTCCTTACCCTCGATTTTCTTATCCTTAAAATGAGGAGAATTAAACTTCCTGATTCAATAGTGGTTTTTTTTTTCTTTCAAGTGAGATAATACATGTAAAATGTTTACTGTTTATTTTAGCTCTTTATAATCAGTATATTTCTGATAGATAATGCAATTCATGTGGAAATATTCTTACCACCATACTTGAACTGCAAAATCAAATGGTCATGAACACATATGATTCAGCAATCCCACTCCTGGGCATATATCTGGACAAAACTATAATTCAGAAGGATACATGCACCCCTATGTTTATAGCAGCACTATTTACAATAGCCAAGACATGGAAATAACCTAAATGTCCATCAACAGATGAATGGATAAAGAAGATGTAGTATATATATGCAATGGAATACTACTCAGCCATAAAAAAGAATGAAATAATGCCATTTGCAAACACATGGATGGACCTAGAGTTTATCATACTAAGTGAAGCAAGTCAGAAAGAGAAAGACAGTTACCATATGATATCACTTATATGTGAAATCTAAAATATGACACAAATGAACTTGTCTATGAAAAAAAAAGACTCACAGACATAGAGAACAGACTTGTGGTTGCCAAGGGGGAAGGGGGAAGGGAAAGGGTTGGATTGGGAGTTTGGGACTAGCAGATGCAAACTATTATATATAGAATGGATAAACAACAATGTCCTATTGTAAAGCACAGGGAACTATATTCAATATCCTGTAATAAACCATAATGGAAAAGGAAAAAAAAAATAAATGAATAAACAAATTACTGGGGGCAAAATGTCATGAATAGAAAACTGCCTAGAAAGAATACATATTTGTGACATTTAATAAATAGGAGAAGACTACCAAATCTCTTTAAGTATATCAATTGTTTATATTTATTCTAAATGACCATAATTAATGGGAACTGAAAAAGAAAACATAGTTTACAGATGGTCCTGGTCCTCCACCAACTTGGAGTTGGTGTTTATAAAGGCAACTTCTTTCACCCTTCTATAGCAGATGTTGTTGTATTAATTTTTCAGTTAGTGGTGTTAGGTTTAGATTTATTCATTTTCCATTCTTTCTAAGGGCTGGCATTTTGTCAGTAGCTGCCCAGGGTCCATGGTATTGTGAAATACTGAAGGCATTTTGAGTTTCAAACATTATACTCTCTAACTACCTGGGTCAACCAGCACCAGATATTGTAATAATATCCCTCCTTGACTGGTAGGCAAACCCTCAGATAACCACAAACTGAATAAGTAGTTTTATTTTTTTCCATTGTGCGTAAGGGTTCCTGAAGGATCAAAATACACTATTGCCTCTTTTTTCTCTCCTTTAGTTAGATAAAAGAATCAGGAGGGCTGTTTTAGAATCACAGCATTGGAAACTGTAGTTGGTTGAATACTCCCGAAGTGTATGTCCACCCAAATAACTTATTTGTAAATAGGGTCTTAGCAGATATAATTAGTTAAGATGAGGCCACTGGATTAGGGTGGGCCCTATATCCACTGGTGCCTTTATAAAAAGAGAGCACACACAGAAAGACCCACAGTCTCAGAGGAGACAGATACACAGAGATGAAAGTAATGGAAGCAAAGTTTGGAGTGATGTATCTATAAGCCAGGGAACAGTAAGGATTTCCAGGAGCTACCAGAAGCTTAGGAAGAATCAAGGAAGGATTCTTCCATAGAGCCTTCAGAAGTACTGTGGCTAAGCTGATACATTGATTTTGGACTTCTAGTTGCCAGAACTGTGAGAGAATAAATTTCTGTTGTTTTAATCCAATAAATTTTTTTGGATAAATTATTACAATAAATTGTAATTTATTATGGTAGCCCTGGGAAACAAATATATAAACCATTTTCCCTCAGTCCCGCATTTTATAGGTAAAGAATGAAAGATACAGCAAAATAACATAAATTGACAGATAAGAGTCAAAATATATTCATGATATATTTGTTATCTAGGTCTGGTGACTTCCTGTATGACTTACCAATTCTCAGATATCTATTACATTTTTTTAATGCCTGTGAGAAACACTGAAGTTCTGTTTTTTTTTAAACACATTTTTGTTTCATTGTCTTAAAGTGTTTCTTATATCTAAATTATGGCTTTCACTGCTATGCTCCTATTATTATTTTTAAACAATTTCTGTTCCTTTTCCTTTATGTTATGTGTCATTAGAGTCAGTGAAAAGAAAACTTCAAAATATTTAACGTTGAAAATTTTTGTTTCTCCTAGTTATCCCCAATCAACCGTAATACTCTGATATTTTGACGTTGTGAATCTTTCACAAGGACAACTTCACAAGATAAGGAATAGTCTTAAGAGAGTTCGATCTTAAAACGTAAGTCTGTTTAAAAATTCTGTTTGATAAAGAGATTCTTAGAACATTATCTTTAGTATCTTATTTTTAAGGGATTGAGGTTGTTTGTTACTGCCTTTGCAAATTAGGAATAAATTGTTTTTTTTTTATTTGCTCCACAGTTTTATTTAAGGAACAGAACAATAAATCTTTAAGTAGTAAAAGATAAATATAAAAAGTGCTATCAGGGTAATTGAGTTATGCTGAGCCATAAGTATGCATTTTGACAGTAATTTAGTGGTATTCTTTCAAAGAGGCTGTAGGAATGGAAGTTCTGGGAAATAGTAACATATGTTATTTGGATGGTAGGAACTTGCCTTAGGAAAGTTATCAGACATTATGGTGACACTAATCAGGGAAATACAAAGGCAGACTGATTTCATGTGTAAATGTACATTGTCTTTGGGAAAAAAGTGTTGCATTTCCATAATCAGAGTAAGCCACAGTGCTGACATATACACGGGAGAACATTTGTACCTCTATTGTTGCTTTGGTGTATATGAAATGCAGTGACATCTTTATACTTGTATCATGTTGTCCATAGACTCTCTCAAGATTCTGCCAAGATTACTCTCATGAATTTTCTGAAATCTCTCATTTTTTTCATGGCCCTCAAAAAACAATCCCTTCAGTTTCTAAGCATTCTCTCTAATGTATCTTGGCAAAGGAAGGGAAGGAGTGAAGGAGTAAAAAACGTGAAATATAAGGGACGGGGGTGAAGCCACTTAGTTTTACTTAGCAGCCAATTTCTTCTGAACACCAATGAATCTTTTTCCTAAGCTCACAAAAAAATTCTCAGAAAATTTAATTTAGTAGTAAGTATCCCTGTAGTAGATTTTTAGATCTGTATCAAACCAACTGGGAGCAGAGGTGGGGGTGGGAAATAGTAGGGGAAAGGACAACAGAAATATATTCTTTCACAGATCTGGAGGTCAGAGGTCCAAAACCGTAGTGTTTGCAAGGCTGGTTCCTTTTAGAAGCTCTGAAGGTCAATCCAGTCCATGTCTCTTCCTAGCTTCTGATGTCTGCCAACAATTGCTGGCATTCTTTGGCTTGTAGATGCTTCACTCTAATCTCTGCCTCCATCTTCATATGCCTCAATTACCAGGAGTAAGTATTCATATATACACTGGGGGGGAATACTGTTCAACCCACACTAACCTCCTCTGTTACAAGGCAGTCATTCCTCTGTGGCCAGATGTGTCTTATAAAGCAGTGGTCCTCAACCTTTTTGGCACCAGGGACAGGTTTCGTGGAAGACAGGTTTTCCATGGACAGGGCGGGGAGGGGAGGGATGGTTCAGGCAGTAATGCAAACGATGGGGAGCGGCAGATGAAGCTTCACTCACTAGCCCACTGCTTACCTCCTGCTGTGCAGCCCAGTTCCTAACAGGCTGCATACTGGTACCGGTACCGGTCCATGGCCTGGGGGTTGGGGACCCATGTTATAAAGCATCACTGGTTTATTCTCGGTTCCCACACAATCTAAGTAACTTGATGTGATGTGCCCTATTCAACAGAGCACAATAATCAGTCGGGCAAAAAAAACCAAATTAAATTAGAGATGCCTTACTTAATTTTAGGATATTATTAGAAACCAGAATGCACAACATTCTTTTTATTTTATATTAAGAACAGTCTCCCTGTCTTCATCTCTTTATCCCTAATCTAAATTGCATATCTATATGGCAAAACAAGTAGGTTTAAGTGTCTGACCTTCAAAGACTCATCTGAGCACACAACTGAAAGTTCTGTCCCCTGCCTGAATAGAGATCTCTAGTTAGATAATAATATTTTCTACCATTCGTTGGCTTTTCAGGGTTGAAGAAGGAACCTCAGCTGTCCACTCTGCTATTCATTAAAAATAAATGGTTCTTATAAAAATATTAATTATAATAAACTTTAAAACTCACAATTTCAAGATGGAACTTTGGGTGAAATTGGAGAGCAGGGTTGAAGGGCACATCGAGGGAGTAGCCTATAACTCTAATGCTTCATGGAGAGCAGATGGCATTCAGAGTCAGTCCGCGTATGAGTACTCCATGATAAAGATTAAAGTTGCATGTCCCCTTGCAGAGGTATGCTCGGCAGGCTGCCAATGTTCTGAACAAGTTCTTGGCCCACCTTGTTCCATGTCAGATTTTTTCTTTCCATTTATCTGAATCACTTCATATTTCCACGAATAAATCTATCCATTAAAAAGTTACGATTTTTTTAAATGCTAATTTTATGTCATCATTATTTTTCTGTTATATGAACCCATTAACAGTGACTGGAAATTTTTTTTTATTGTTCCAGATCTTAATCTTACAGTAATGTTTTGAATCCTACACGTGTTTGAGCTATAGTCTGTCTCCAAGGTATGTGAGTTTGATAATTAGACAATGAATACAGGGCATTTTTTCTGTGAAGCTGGCCTTGTGACTGAAGAAATGTGGGTGTTATAACAAGGTAGCAGCTGTAACTGAAATTCTAATGCACAGCAGGGAGCCTGACACAAGGCAGTTTCATTCTTCTCATGAGTTGGCTGGAAGCCATTAATTGCAGGGGATAAAGTAGTGTATTGTTCTAACCCATGATCACTTGTGAGTTTCCATGGACAGCCCACATAGACCTTGGAATGATTATATATACACAAAACGTAACCAGTGGACAATGTTTTGATGCAGTTTGCAAAAGCTTAAACTCTTGAAAGCATGTGACTACCAAGTCAAAAGAATACATGTTTGAAGAATCACTTAAAACCAGTGATGCAATTAACCCTAAGAGAACATGATTTGTTTCTTTTGTCTTAGTATATATGGTATTACACAGAGGTAGGTATAAGAATAATTCTATCTGAGAGGTCTATTTGTATTTACGCTCAATGACAGCCCATTTTCTTGGGACAATTTATTCTCTTAACTAATTATAATTTTTGAAACTCTTTTTTTGTTAAACTACAATATAAATACAGAGAACTGTACCATGTAATTATTATAAAGGGACAGCTAGATGAATTTTCTCAAGCTAATCACACTCAGGTAACACAGATGGAACATCACCAGAACCCCATGATTCTTCTTCATGTCTCCTAGTCAGTATCTTCCCCCAAATAGCAACTATACTGATTTCTGACATCATAATTTGTTTTCCTTTGTATTATTAGAATCCATATAGTATATACTCTTTTGTTTTTGGATTATTTCATTCACCCTTATGTTTATGAGAGTTATCTGTATTTTCCTGTGCAATTATAATTTGTTTATTTTCATTGATGCATAGTATTCCACCATGAGAATACACTATACATTTTGGTCACCTCCACTGATGGTAGGTTTTTGATGGTTTTCATTTTGAGGCTATTATGAGTAGAGTTTCTAAAAATATTCTAGTACATGGGTTTTGATGACTACCCAGTTTCATTGTATATCTTAAAGTGAAATTTCAAGAGCATAGGCAATGCTCTGTTCAGCTTTTGTAGAAGTCAGGTATCATTTTAATATGGTTTCTTCTCCTGCCTGTATTTCTATGAATATATGATTTTTGTTCTTATCGATTCTTACACTTACTTGGAAAGTTGATGTTTTTCATGGTGGCATTTAAAATTATCATTCACAAGGATGATTGCCCCAAGAGTTATTGGGTAGATGAATTTTTATCTTTCTATTGAACACTAATTATCACAGTTATGATTACTAGTTTTATCTTCCTAATTTCTCCCAAACTTTTCCTTCTCTGTTACCACATACCATGCCTTTAGTTCAGACTCTTATCTCTCACCTATACTGAACATTAGTTACTTAGCTAGTTCAACTGCTTTTGCCACTGACACTCCCATCAAAGCTCCACTGATACCCTCCATCATAGATTTGATGGCAAATATTAAATAATCTGCCCCACTTCTGTAGGAGTTAGGCTTATTAAAATTGAATTATAATTTTACTGTTTCAAAATCTTCAGTGTTAGGTCATATCCAAGATTTTCTTTCCATCAAGCTCCTGCCTTCATAGGTAGTCTATAATCTATTGATCTATCCCTTTCCCAACACAGTTTTACTATCTAGGCTCCAGCTTTAACACTGTTCCTTAGCTCTTAGGTTGGGTACAGTAGATACTAATCATTCTCTCCTCTATGATACTTTTTTAAAGTGTATACATTATTACATTGCTACGTAAGATATCATGAATTTGATTTATTTTCCCTATTAGACTAGAAAAATATATTGAAGGCTAGGGCTAACTTTGTTTTAGACCCCAGATCCATTGCACAGTCTTGGACACATGGTACATACCCATGGACAAAGCTAAAACAGATGTTGACTGATACTTGCTTTTTGTGTGCTGCTATTACCAAGTATTTGGACACTAGAGTTGGTTGTTCCTTATTCTTCCTTACTATAAATGTAACGTATATTCAACTCAGCTGCTGATGTTCAAAATAAAATTCTTAACCAGGATTGATTCTTGATGGTTTCTCATGCTATCTGGCATTAAGTGTGGTGTGCTTCTGCTCTTAAAATTAACTAAGCTGGAAATAGTGTCCTTAACCAGAAGAATGAGACATTAACTAGTTTTTTACAGGGCACAAAGTTATGTTTATATAATATTCTAATCCTCTAAATGTCCAAATTTAGTCATGGTAAAAAATACCAGCTTTATATTACTGATCAAAATCTTTACAAAAGTTCAAGGTCTCCCTGCTACAAGCTGGTCAGTGACCTCACCTTCCTCCAGGCTGATTGCCAATGCATGGCACTTTGCTGGCTCTGCATAGAGGCCTCTAGAACGCTCGTGTAACTGCAAGATAAATTATGTTTCAATTCTAGATGTGCATTTTCAAAATGCTCAGCATCCAGCCATGTGCCATGTTCATTTCCTTCAGCTTTCTTTTTACTTTTTGAAAACTGAACAGCACATGTATCAAATGTGTTAAATTGGTGATTTCACTTGCTGTTATAAAGTACCTGTAGTGCTTATCCCATCAAGCCCCAGGGCCTGAATTTACTTCACAGGATTGTAAGTGCTGGAGGTTTAACTGGTGCATGTGCAAAGTGTTTGTCTTAAACTTGAAAAATCCTGAACTCTTGTTCTTTTTTGTACCTATCAATCCTAAATTACAACTTCAGTTTTATGACCCTGAGAAAGGGCTGTTGTAAAATACAATTGTTGTACAGGTTTTATCCTTCCTACAATGAAAAGGAAAAATGTGTGTACTAACCTTCAATAAACATTTAGAAAATTATATTGAAGCCTCTCCAGAACTGATGGAAATCTGTCAGAAGTATTGCTTAGTCCATAACCTACAGGAGAGAACTAATATGACTGGCACACTTTGTTTCTTAGTTTCTAACTCCAGGCAAAGGTTTCTTGAAAAAGACAAACACACTACTGCAAATGTAAAGGAAACACAAAGAGATTTTCAACTTACAGTACAAAGACGTAAGAAGTAAAATAAGAGATACTGTCCTCACATTATGATTCAGAAAATATATATCATTTCTACTCAGGCATTTGAAGCCCAGGGCTTCACAAAAGCCATTTGTCTCTGCTCTAGGGTGCCATGAGATTCTCACTGACCAAGTGATGTTTGTTTGCCAAGACTAAATTTTGTTGGCCAAGTCTTACTTTTCCTTTGTGGTTCACAGAGCAAGTTCTTTTGTCACTTATTTGAGAGTCTCATGTTCCTCCTTAGAAGTGCATAGGAAACCCCCACCAACAAGTAAAGAAGGAATAAGGACCAGCCAAAAATTTCAAATAAATTACTCATTGTGAGTGTGCATCTTGAGGACTCTTATTGGTGGGTCTAAAATAGTAAAATATAATACTATTGTACAAAGCTATGCCAGAATTGTAGAGCTGCTATTGCTGTCTGTGGTACTGAAATATAGTCTTTAATGTTCATGGCAATTTTTATTCTAGCTTTGGCCCATGAGAGCTGTCTGCCCAGCATTTCCAGAGTTCAGAAACAAATGAATCAAGAAGTAGTAGACTATGGAAGTGAGAAAGTAAAAAAAGAGAGAGAGAGAGAGAGAGAGAGAGAGAGAGAGAGACAAACGTATGAGGCCATTGGAAAGACCCAATTTCTGAGAAAAGGATAAAAATATTTTTCTTTTGAAATGATATTTAAGCAGTCAGTGTCAGGGAAGCAAGCTACCATGACTTTGGCCAAACTGAAGTGGCTCAAAAAAGGTAATAAAAGGGTATAATGAATAACACCATTAAAAAAATATATCATTAGGAAAGAAAGTTCTAGAGTGCAGAGAAAGGACATTTTCTCTAGGGATAAAGATATCATTATTGAAGTGCCAGTTGAATACTAGTTTTTTTTTCTATCTTCCATATAATGAAAACATATTTTCAACTGTCATACTGTAGTAAGAAATTATTTATGTTCCAAACTGGGCACAGTTAATTTCATGTACCTTTTGACAGTTTCATCATATGTCTGATTGTTACAGGTGTTTTTTCTCCCTCTAGTAGTTTTAATGAGCAGCATGCTCTCCTCTGCTGACAATATACTTATGCTTGTGGAGCCCATAAACCTGACAAATATTTAGAATTACCATGACAACTCAAGGTGGGATTGTGTAAACTTACACTTTGCCAAAGGAATATAGAAAAATTAGAATAAAAGTGTTTATAGTTGCACATTTCTGGAGATTGTAGATGTTTTGAGATATGGTTTGGGTAACTAGAGGATTGTTTCTTATACGTGAAGAGTCAATGAATTATTTTTCTCTTTAAATCTAGCCTCTTCAGGTCCAGGCTCGACCTTGGAAAAGATAGGTGTACCTCATTCTTTGAAGCAGCTGTCTCTGAAATAACCCTGCTTTTGTATGTTGAAAAACAGCTCTAGTAACATGCCTTGGTTTAGTGTTGCACTTTATACTTTTAAGCGTTACCACTTACATTATCTCACTGAGTCTCTCAAACTAGATTACACATTAGTTAAATCAATTTACTTACCATTGAACAGATAAAGGCAATGGAATTCAGAAAGATCCTGGTTTAGGATCACTAAGCTAATCCTTAACAGATCTGAAATTAGAAATTAGCTCAGCTGGGTACAATATTTGTTTTACAATTCCAGAAGAACAGGACTTTCTTGTTCTACATCAGATTGTTTGCAAGTGGAATGAATTCCCACGTCTCACTTACTGCATAGAAGACTAACAACTTTCAAGTGATTAAAAAGCTCCATTAAAGTTACCAGATTTTCTTGCATGGCAATTTTGTTTTTGTTTTGTTTTGTTTTGTTTTAACTGAAGTATAGTTGATTTACAGTATTATTTCAGTTTCAGGTGTACAACATAGTGATTCAATATTTTTTTAAGTGATTCAATATTTTTTGTAGATTATACTCCATTTAAAATTATTATAAAGTTATTGACTCTATTCCCTGTGTTGTACAACATATCCTTGTAATTATTTATTTTATACATAGTTTGTACATCTTTATTGCCTACCCCTATCTTGCCCCTCCTCCCTTCCCTCTCCCCACTGGTAACCACCAGTTTATTCTCTAAATCTGTGAATCTGATTCTGTTTTGTTATAGTCATTTGTTTTATTTTTTAGATTCCAAATACAAGTGATGTCATACAGTATTTGTCTTTCTCTGTCTGACTAATTTCACTAAGCATAATACCCTCCAGGTCCATCCATGTTCTTGCAAATGGCAAAATTTCATTCTTTCTTTTGTGACTGAGTAAATATATATACATATATATGTATATATACACACATACCACAACTCTTTTATCCATTCATCTGTTGATGGACACCACTTAGGTTTGCCTGGCAGTTTTAAGCAGTCTCCTCAGCTGTTATGTGTTAGCACTCCTATGTATATGATTTCTGATATTTTGGGGGGAACCAATAATATTCCTTAAAATGATCTAAATTTCTATTTTCTGATTTTTTAATCTTTTTCCACAAACAAGTAATAATAATGTCCCTTTATGTTGGATAGTACTTTTACATATCTAAATGAATTCTACATTGTCTCACATTTATTTGGGGATATTCTAATTATTATAGTTTTCTCAGTTTTTATAGGTAACATTTCAGAGTCTCAGATAAATTCAAGAATTTCTGAAATTCTGAAATTCTGAAGTGGGACTGCAGTATGGGTGTCTTGAGTCCAGACCCTGAGCTTTACCCCCTAGCTCCTATAGAACAGTGATTCTTATAGTGAAGGAGAGGGGGTATTTGGCTTTGCAGATGACAACTGGCAAAGACTGGAGACATTAGTGGCTGTCAAAATTGGGGGTATAGTGCAACTGTCATTTAGTCAGTAGAGGCCAGGGTTGCTGCTAAATGTCTACAGTGCACAAGACAACCCTCCACTACAAAGTATGATCCCACTCAAAATGTCAATAGTAGCCAATGTTGAAAAACCCTGCCTTAAAGAAATCCCTTTCAATATTCCCTCTCTTTCCTATTTTCCTACATATACTAAAGAGTAAAATGCTGATTTAAGGATAATAAATTTAATGTTTGAATCTAATCAGTTATAGACCAAAAATTATCAGATAGCAAAATGAAAAGCACCCACACTTTGGAGATAGGTAAAACTGCTTTAAAATTCCAATTCTTCTACTAAATAATATCCCTTTGGATAGGCCACTTAACATCTCTGTGCATTAGTTTCTTCTGGGATACAATAAAGATGATAATTCTGACTTTGTAGGATTTTTTTACAGGATTAGAAATTACTGTTATTACTATTATTTTTCTTCCTTCCCTTCTAAGAAGGTATCTCACTATTATCTTTTGTAGCATAATGCCTGTAAGGTGTTTCCTGAATGCCCAATGTCCATCACATCGGTACCCTATAGATTTGACCCATTCTCTGGACATTGGTACCATCAATATGACTTGTCTAATAATATACCTTTTACTGGTAGATACATACACCAGTAGGAGCCTGCCTCTTTCAGTCAGTGCCCAGTTTTCAGAGTTTCACAGTGATCCCCTTGGATGAATAGCATAATTGACAGAAATTATGATTTATTGATTCGCTTCACTCTTATTTGTCTCTGGCAGAATTAGAATGAGCTCAGGGTGTGTCATGCAGTCTTCACTAAAGTCCCAAAAGGAGAGAGAAAAACTATACAGGGAAGAGAATAGATATGACAATTAGTTAGATTTGAGTACAATCCCATTTGCATCTCTTCCAGCTGTTTATTTCTGTAACTCACCCGTGTTTCTGAGTCTCAGTTATCTTTTCCATAAAATAGGGCTGTCCTGGGAATGAAGACAAACAATACACGTAACATAGACCTAGCTATATGCTTAACAAATGATAGCTGTTTATAGAAACTAGTAAGTATCATGTACGTGTTTCAACTGTAAATTCCAACTAGGCATCATGAAGGTTACTCTAAAGTCATTCCCATTTTAAAAAATACTTATAAGTAGATTTTTCCAAGATAATTTTGTACTTACTTTTGTATGTTCAATCTCTTTTTTTCCTAAAACCTCTAAATTAACATGATCATATCATTTGTTAGAACTGTTTTTTAAAAAAATCTTAACTTGCATCTGCCTATTACAATGTAAAATTCAGTAGTTTACTTTAATGCTAGAGCAGCTCTCTTCCTTTTAGTAGCTCTGGTCCTTGGGGGTTTTGAAGTGATGAACACTTAGCACATTTTAGTGGTGTGACTATCAGAATAAACTAGGACTATTCCAAAAAGGGAGATATAAGAAACAAACAAACAAATTCCTGCTCTCATTTCAAAGTCTCCTTCTAGTTGTATACTCTCCCAACTTCATCAAACCCTGCTTTCTACGTGAGAGTGTGAAGGAAAACATCAGTAGAAATGAGAAAAGTGAGTTCGCCTCTAAGATCTTTATTCTTAATTCAATAATGTCTGTCCTGAGGGACTCCATTTTCTTAATATAGAGACATTTAGTTGTGCACCTTCACAGTTGAATCCAGCATAAGCAATGACATCAATACTGCATATTCTAGAGGAAAAGGAGAGACAAAATATCTCATTGCAAAGATATTCCAAAATATTCCATCTAATTCCTTAATTCGTAGGAAGTACAGGAGTTGAGAAGGAATATTAGCTAAACAATTTCAAAATCACACACTTGCTGCTTTAGTGGAGAGGCCAGAAGCCATTCCACACTCTAATTCACTATTTCTTGTTTTAAAACACCCGAACGCTTGTGTTATTTAGAGTACTTTGGCCACTGGATCTCCAATTTAGGATCCTGTTCATTTATTTATCCTTCCATCTGCATACTCATTCATTCATTCAGCAATTATTTATTGAGCAGTTAGGAATTCTGGGTACAAGAATATATTTTAAAAGTGATCATGTGAATATGACATTGAAAATCTAGTGAGGGAGTCATTTAAAAACACAAGTAGGGCTTCCCTGGTGGCGCAGTGGTTGAGAGTCTGCCTGCCTATGCAGGGGACATGGGTTCGTGCCCTGGTCCGGGAAGATCCCACATGCCACGCAGCTGCCGGGCCCGTGAGCCATGGCTGCTGAGCCTGCATGTCCAGAGCCTGTGCTCTGCAACGGGAGAGGCCACAACAGTGAGAGGCCTGCGTACCGAAAAAAAAAAAAAAAAAAAACACAAGTAGATAAATAAAATAAATTATAAGTGGATATATTGTTTATAACAGTAACTGAAATATAGAACAATAGGAACATACTTTAAATGGAGCAATAACGCAGACTGTGCTTAAGGGGCAATAATTATGCTGGTGTGTGTGTGTGTGTGTGTTGGGGTATGCAGAGAAGGAAAGTGCAAGAATATTTCAAATCAAACAAAAGCATGTGAAAAGTTCAAGCCTCCTCCAAGACTATAATGCGTCTCATTGACTCAAAACCTTGCTAGAGGCCTTCGGAGTTAATATAACTTGAAAGCCACAGTTTTGTTATATAACACTTCAAAGCTACAGTTAACTTAAAAAGGCCTGTTTCCTAATGTTATTATTTGATACAATGATTCTTGGGTCAATTGTAGCCTCTTTGGCAAATAGGTGGGAGGCATTGATTGGATGGGTTTTGTATGTTAATAATGCCTCCCAGTTTCCTTCAAACAGCCCTACAAAGACAGCGGCCAACTGCACTTAGAACATAGTTAACAATGTAGCTTCTGGAGTATCAACTTATTTTAAAAGATAAATATAAATGTGTATCCTTTGTTTCGCATATCATCCTCTCTTTAGGGAAGAATAAAGAGACATCTATTTCTTCTTTGATCTTGCCAGGCAATCTCTTCACTTCACCCACAACACTCTCTACCCCCTCCCCTCCACCACTCCTTCTCCGTTACCCTCCAGCCCTCCCCCTCCCCCGCCCCCTCTCTCGTGCATGCACACACACACACACACTCACACACACTTTGTACAGTCTCTTATAAAAGTGCTTGGTAATTGCATTCCTTAGTTGTTTATTTGTTCACCTCTAGACTGTGAGCTCCTTGCAGGCAGCCACTATGCCAACTTTGTATCTCCAAAGTCTAGCATGGTGTCTGCATTAGAATGGGGTTCAGTAGATGTTTGTTTAATAAATGAATGCATGAATAACCAAGTGAAAGCTAAAGTAATAGACACTGGCAAGGCTCGTAGGAAACCGTTCTAAATAGCCGAATATCAGAATATTTTTCTAAACCAAATCAAATAAAATATACACATGAGAAGCATATGGCAAATTTAAATTGAAAAGCAAACATTGACTTTACTTCACTAACAACTACATCCACAAAAGACATTGGTCAGAAACTTACAAACTTTCAAATATTGTTCTATACCTTACCTCCCACTTTTCCTAAATTAAAGAAGATCTGTCTTCTCTCTTTGATTTTCTGTTCCGTCTCTGGGATCATATATCCCACACTGGCAAAGGATCTCTTGTTTATTCATCTGAAGATGTAGAATATTGAAAGAAACTGAAGTAGGTTAGGAATATTTAGCAATCGCTTTCACAAAGCAGCCCTAAAGGCAGAGTAGAATGAGAAGGAAAGATGGAGAGGGAACTGAGGATGGGAAAGGAGGAGGGAGAAGGTCTGCTACAAATGCCGAATTTATTTCGGAATCCCTTTTTTTCATGTACGGAAATGTTAATATAATCAATATGCATCCATCTTTCTTTTATACAAGTAACATTTTTTCACAAATCTTCAAGTAAAACTGACTTTCTAGGAATATGTAATATCTTTTTTTTTTTTTTTTTTTTTTTGCTGTACGCGGGCCTCTCACCATTGTGGCCCCTCCCGTTGCGGAGCACAGGCTCCAGATGCACAGGCCCAGTGGCCATGGCCCACGGGCCCAGCCGCTCCGCGGCATGTGGGATCCTCCCGGACCGGGGCACGAACCCGTGTGCCCTGCATCGGCAGGCAGACTCCCAACCACTTGCGCCACCGGGGAAGCCCGGAATATGTAATATCTTATTCCAGGGCTTCACACTCTCCGGCTCCCTGACTCATTCCACCCCCTTTCTACTGCTTTGAGGAAACGCGCTCGTGAATGCAAGTACATATGTACACTTTTGCTAGAGGGAGGGTACCTCACAGTCTCAAGAAGGTCTTTCCTAGAAAATAAAATGGAAGATAAAGAAGACATATGGTGAGGGCATGAAGCAGTAAAAACGTGCAAATGTGGGGGACAAACTCTATAAATAACCATATTGTCTTTAACAGGGTTTCTCTTCTGTCCAGAAGCTTCCAGATATTTCCAGGTGTTTGCACTTGAATAGGATGTTTTCTCCAAGTGCTGAAATGTAGACATTAAGAGTATTATCAATGAAGGCTATTTTTCATTGGTTTTGACTGCTGTAGAAGAACATACAAGCCTACAGCTGAGATTCATTGAAGCACTGTTCCTTTCCTCGGGGAGCTATTTCAATAAAAACAATGGAATCAGTTAGCATAGGTAATAAAATAATTACAGTCATTTATTTTGGCTATTAAATGTTGCATCCCCTTAGCTAATCATCCACTTCAAGCTATTATTCAAAGTATTCTGCTCTTTTTGCCTTTAAGTTAAATATCATGAATTTCTATGCACTGATAAATCCAAATCTAATAAATTCCTGATGTGTTTCCTTGCACTGTGACTACCAACAACTCTCTCTATCTTGTTAATTCAATGTTACTCAACACCGGTAAAAGATGTTTTCTAATGCAATATAAAAGCAAAGAATTACTTGTTACCTAACTTCGTACCAATATACAAGTATATTTAGCCTTCAGTGCTTTACGGCTATAGAGCCCTCTGTGTTATAAACAAAGGAAGTATCTGAGAAGATTTGAATCACGGTATCTTAGAGTACAGTACTTTCTAAAACAACCCCAAACATCTCCTACCAATATTTAGTCCATGAAAGGATATCTTTCAGGATTCAAAGAGCTTAATGCGTGTTTCACCATATGACTGAGTAGGTTTCTAATTAATTTCAGCTCTATTCACTTTCACATCCATTTCATTTTGATAAGATCTAAACCAGGCATACCAAATAATCTGAAAGTACAGAGTTGTTTTCCTGCTTTGCAGGCATGTTATGTGAATTTTTCAGAGAGAAACCAAACTGGCATTCCTCATTCTCATTTTCAGACTTCAGATCATTAAACAGTAGAAGCAGCAGAAATAATTTCAAATGATTCCTGTAGAGATTGCATATTCAGTTTAAAACTCTATCTTTGTACTACTGTCAGTGCACTTTAAAGGAAACAATTCATTCTTTAACCTCCCCCATCCTTTCCATGCTTCTGAACTTACCAAATAAATCAATACAGGTTTGACTTTAATTTAAGAATTGGTGAAAAACCTTGTCCTTTAGTATGAGTCCTAAGAATAATTTCTAAACTGAAAATATAATGTAACTAAGAACTTTTTTATTAACCATATTTCCATTCTCAAAATTGTTTTGAGTTTTTGAGGAGTATCAGGCAGTTGAAAAGCACATTAAAAACTAATGACATTTTTAGTTCTAAAGTTGTAAAATCAGAAACTTCAAGAAACTTGTTCTCAAATGGATAGTTTTTCATTGACATTCTACTTCCAAAAAGTTTTTTTGAACATATTGATTTTTAAAAACCTTTCTATTGAACAATATGGTTTTCAGTTGAAACTGAAACATGTTTATCGGTTTTTACTGCAGTATAGATCTCAATTATACACCAATTACTTGTCAACACCTGCAACTTTATTTAGGTGAGGAGGTAGGATTTTTCTAACAACTTGGGCCTAGTGTCCTCGAATTAATGGGGCTTTTCAATAAAGTAATATATAAACACATTTCATAAAGTATCCATTGAAATGGATAGATTCTGCTTCCTGAGTTGTGTTGATATTTGCAGTATATTAGAACACATTGCACTTGGTATTATCTGTAATTCATTATAGCAGGAAGAAAGCATCCAGCAAATGTTGAATAACTGTACTTTCTCAGTCAAACTTACTACAGAGTCACAATATCCTGTCTAGCTCTGAACCCTCTGTTTCCCTTATAAGGAACATTAGTCATGGTGATGAAAATCAGAACTTACAAAATAAAAAAGAAGCTTTATATGCATACATCCAACCATAGGACATAAAAACTCCTCCAAATCAGCACCAGAGTTAAGGGTGCAGAGAATGTTTTCTAGGCCCTACTAATTTCATACCCCATCCCCTTTCCACCTTTTTTTTTTTTTTTTTTTTTTTTTTTTTTGCAGTACGTGGGCCTCACACTGCTTCTCCCATTGCGGAGCACAGGCTCTGGACACGCAGGCTCAGCGGCCATGGCTCACGGGCCCAGCCACTCCACGGCATGTGGGATCCTCCCGGACCAGGGCACGAACCCGTGTCCCCTGCATTGGCAGGCAGACTCTCAACCACTGTGCCACCAGGGAAGCCCCCCTTTCCACCTTTTAAAAAAAATTATTTCAACTTGCTCTGTCTGATTTCTCTCAAGTCCCTCAGTCTGTTATGAATAGCTTTGATATTAGTTATTAACCATGCCAGAAATATTATTTACTATGTTGAAAGTGATCTTGAGTAAATGATCTTTCCCAATCCATGAATATATTCCACTAGAGAGGAATATATTTTAAGGTTTTATGGACCAATTGCTGAATTAGAATTGGTTTATTGGAAAAATCATTTAAATTAGTTTCTTCTGTTTAAAAAGTTATGTGTTGAATAGCTGGGAGCCAGGAAGTGATTTCACAAAGGAAATCTAAATGTATTATGATGAATTTAAGCAGTACAAAGAATACAAAAAGCTTTGCATGTAAATTGAGTTTATAAATTAGATACCATAAGTTGGTAATAGAACATAATAATACCTATGGACAAATTCCAGTCAACATAAAATTTGAGCTCTTTGAAGATATGGCCAAATCCGTTCTCTTAGAAGTAATAGAAAATTTCTGCCAGTGATGGACTTAACACAGTGGATAACCTTTTCATTAGGCAATTATGTGTTTCAGTTCACAGGATATTCAATATATATTTTTATTGTACGTTTTCAGATGTCAGTGACCCCATTTCATAAAATTTTAGTCACACCGAGGTTTTAAACATCTGAGGAAAATCAATAGATGAGACATTGAAGACTATTATATATCTGCTGAAAATATTTTTTATTCTCTCTTTTAAAAAAAATTTTTATTGCTCAAAGATCCACCTTAACATCAAAAAAAATCATTGAAAACCTGGGTGATAATTACCCGTGTCTTGGATTTTACAGTAAAGTGCTTTTGTATCTTTGCAGCATTTGAAGTTCTAATCCACTTGGTACAATACCCTAGGAAAGAAGGCAAGGAATGTAAAACCACACTAATCCATTGAGAAATGATTTTAAAAAGGGGGAAAAAAAAGGTATTACTCTAAGTCAGGCTTTATTACCATCACAATCAATAGAAACAAATTTGTAGTCACAGTTTACCTTAACTGACACTAATTAAAAAGAAAATGGTGTGTAATTAATGTGTAATTAAATTGCAATTCCTAATTAGTTTATTTGGGCTATTAGGAACTTACCATTTAGGCTTTGGAGAGAAGCTAGTAGATTTCACGCAAGTCTAACATAAAATATGTTCAAACAGTACAGAGAGTATTATGTTGCTTTAGAAAGTAGATCCAAAACCACCAAGTAAGAATTATAAAGGACTTATACATTAAATTAGAACATTAAAAAATGGACCCATCTATAAGTGAAATAAATTGCCTGCTGTAGGTGGGTGACTCCACCACTGGAAGTAAGCAAGGAAAAGTGAGGTAACTAATAGACTGGCCTAGAGTGCATAGGTGGAAATTTAGACCAGGAGGCTTTAAGACTGTGTAAATCATAGCCTCTATAATTGTATGGTCCTAGTAACTATCTCAGGGACACGGGTATTGGACTGAGAGTTCCCAGGCATGTTCTGTATTGCCTGAACTCGCCTCTCACAATCCTTGCTAAAGTTATAAATGAAGATGTTTGTGTGTCCCTCTCTAACATAAAGTAGTCCTTGTGTCTCTTCCCACTATCTTCACTGAAAAGCTAGAGAAAAAAAAGAAAACAAAAAGGATTATAAGGCTAACCATTTGTGCTTCACTGTAAAACCGATGCAGATCTCATCCCTCTTCTTTGGAAACTTCCAACAGCAGATAGGGACATGGGTTTGTCACATTATAGGAGATGCTTAAGCAGTTGTCTCAGGCCTGGCCCTAGATTTTAGACAGAGGGTTTAAGCAGCTTTCCAGCATCACTCTGTAACTCAGAGAAAACCATGTGGTGTCTTAATAAATTAAGTATCAGAATTTTATTTCACTTAGTTAATTGAAGATGCCTACACTATGGGCACTAAGTAACAGAATATCTAAATTATAGAGAGGCAGAGGTGAGAAAGTGCTAGCAAACCCCAGATCTCCTAAGGGAGAATGACCCTGTGGTCTTGGGAAGGATGATTAGAATAAGAGCTTTTAGGGACCCCACATGAGCCAAGTGTGGAACTCTGGCTCAAGTGGTAAAGCACGGCCATCACAAAGTGTCACAGTCCGTCCCCAAGATATTTCAAATAGCTCTGCCTCAAAAGTCCACCTGTTAGGCCTTTTTGTTTGTAAGGAAATTGAGAATAAAAAGATGAGGTGTTGCTTTTGTTCTGTTTTGTTGGTAACCATGGGGTAGAATTAAAAGAAGAGCTGGAAAATGCCAAGCAATTGCACACTGGGAAATCCAAGGAACCAGAATGATTCTGATGTATCTAGAATACAGGGTTTAATGGATTGCGACACAGGGCAACAGCACATGAGAGAATCGGCTTCTCTAATTTTCCTTTCGTGTTGTTCTACTTTGAATTCGAATATCCAGGAGACAAGGTGTGAGTAGTCTTGGGTTGCATGTTTATCCTCTGGCCTGGTGGGGTCAGGGCTCTTCAGTGTCAAGATCAAGAACACCTCTGAAGGCAGTTCCCCTAGAAAATCTGTATACTCTTTTGTGGTACGCAGGCCTCTCACTGTTGTGGCCTCTCCTGTTGTGGAGCACAGGCTCCGGACGCGCAGGCTCAGCGGCCATGGCTCACGGGCCCAGCCGCTCCGCGGCATGTGGGATCTTTCTGGACCGGGGCACGAACCCGTGTCCCCTGCATCAGCAAGTGGACTCTCAACCACTGCGCCACCAGGGAAGCCCTGTATACTCTTATTAAATGAGGAGGAATTGGATGCTGGGCAGGGAAAATAATCAACTACCAAATAAATAGGAAACAAAATAAAAACAAGAACACTTGTCTACAAATAGGAGAAGAAAAATAGACTTTCAGCATTCATTCCACAATTATTGATTGAGTGTCTGCAGAGTGTGGAACACTCTGCTCACATTAAAACAAACTTTTCTTTCACACAGCTGCCTGTCAATGAGGGATCCATTATGAAAAGAGACCCTTTGCTTTTGGTGGTCGTTTCATGTTGACTAAGCATCCGTATCTATGTTCCCGTGTTACTTTTCTCCAGTTGAAAATCTTTCTTTTCTCATTTGAAATTTCTTTTTTAGAAGACGTTGTTACGTTTAAATGACTGTAAATTATAGGAGACAGAAGGCTTCTATCTCATCCTCAGTGACCAGTATCACGATGCGCACTATATTCACACGCACGCGCGCACACACACACACACACACACACACAATCATGATAACATCATGGCAGGTATTAGAGTATCTACAATCTAGTTTTCTAGTCTTGATCACCATTCTTCATTTGCAAGAAATAAAAGAATAGACTAAGTTATGATGCTAGAAATAAAACTCATTCAAATTAGAATGAGCATAAGAAGAGAAAATATTGGAAGGCTACAAGGTATCTTACAGCAGTTAGGGTCAGGAACACAACTGAGCCTCATAATGGACAACTAAGGACTGAGAAGAAAAACTCAAGTCACCACCACCCAACACCCAAATATACTCATTCCCTCATCTCCTTTGAGTCTTAGATGAAATGACACTTCAGCATGGGCTTCTCTGATTTTTATAGTAAAACCTACCTCTCTCCCACTGCAGTACTCTCTATCTTCCCTACTTTCTTTTTCTTCTAAAGCACTTAACGTCCATATCAGTTATGATAGACTAGGCTTTGCTGCTATAAGAAATAAACTCAAATATAATAATGGCTTGTAACAACAATAGTTTGTTTCTCACTCAAACCACATGGCCATCATAGCCCACTACACCTCTGCTCTAGGTTGGTACACACACACATACATATGTATATGTACATATAGATACACATAAGTATGTGAATACAAAATTACTTTCAACTTAATTAATTTAAAATTAAGGGACTTCTCTGCTGGCACAGTGGTTAAGAATCCGCCTGCCAATATAGGAGACATGGGTTTAAGCCCTGGTCCAGGAAGATCCCACATGCCGTGGAGCAACTAAGCCCGTGTGCCACAACTACTGAGCCTGTGCTCTAGAGTCCGCAAGCCACAACTACTGAGCCCACCCGCCCCAACTACTGAAGCCCATGCACCTCAAGCCTGTGCTCCGCAACAAGAGAAGCCACTGCAATGAGAAGCCTGCGCACCACAATGAAGAGTAGCCCCCGCTCGCCGCAACTAGAGAAAGCCCGTGCATGGCAACAAAGACCCAACACAGCCAAAATAAATAAATAAATAAATAAATAATTTTAAAAATAATAAAATAAAATTAAAAATTTTGGCATTTGCAGCACAATATTGACTAGGACTCCCCTGGATTGTGGTTGAGGACAGAGACTCAGTGGGAATTCAAAGAATTGTGCACTTTGTACTAAGAAAGAGCTGATAAGGTGCCCCTAGCCTCTGGGGCTAGAAAACCTAGGGTTAACCAACCATAAACATAACTTGTACTTTTTCTGTCAATAACCTCACCCCAGCCCCTTTCTTCCTCTCACTGGAGATAAAAAGTGGATAGGAGAAGAGAAAGGGAGCATCAGTGTCACAGGCCTTGTTGGGAGTAGAGGTTTGGTGATGTGATGTTTTCTTCTCATCCCCACAGGATGTTTCTTCCTTAAAGAGCCAAGCAGGTATGTGCTTGAGGTGAGGAAAGGTGACTCCAGGTGAATAAATAGTGAAAGCTTCATTGAGAAGGAGAAACTCGCATTCCTTCTGTTCTGTGGTTGGGTCTCCTCTTTAGTAATATGCTTACTGGTCTGTGCTCATGCTAATCTGAATGGAGGAAAGATCATTGGTAAGATATTTCAGGTGAAATACACTTGAACAGTCCCTGCATGCCTACTGTCTTAGCAAGGATGAAAATTTCCAATAGGTCAGGTAGGAACTAGGGAAGTAACCGGCTTAAGCCATCCTATTGGTTCCCCACCCTGAAGAGGAAGAGCAACTTGAGTTGTGTAGGGAGGTGGAGGAAAGAAATGGCCTGGAGCTGAAGCTCCCATGGCAAGGGATTAGGTAAATGTTGAGACTGTGTGGAACCTCTGAAGAATCTATATCCATGTACTTATGAGAGCCAAAAGATGCCTACTACACAGGAGCACTGATGGTCAGTATTAGCCAATAAAATGATGGGGCTCTAGCCTCAAGGAATTAAAAGAAAAGTTGACTTTTTCTCTTTTTTCCCACCCTCACACACTAAATACATGTGAAGCCTTACAAGGAGGAAGAGGGCATGTCAAGCTTTGACTCAGTTAAGAGGTTAGAATTTTGAGCTGGACAGCCCAAAACTGTAATAGCAAAACTTATCCAGAATGTTATAGAACCTACCCAAGATATTGTTAAATCACCAGATTGGGGGACTTGACAGGGATGAAATCAACAATTGGAGACAAAATCATTTCATTTGTACCCACCAATGATTTGAAGACTTCTCAATAAACTTGTTATACATGAAACCAAATGAATGTCACTATTGTGCTCAAAGTCTCTTAAAGCTTTTCCATTGTCTTTGGAAGAGTCTTCTCCAAATTATTTTTCTAAATGGGTATACCACAAGAAAATGTTCTGTGGTATGTTAGAACAAGCCCTTGTGTACTTCATCCTCAATCCAATGCACACTGGCTTTTTAAAGGCTATGAAAAGTCCTATAGCTAAGACATCTGTTGACGTTTAATCCAGCCTCTCCCCAATTATCACAGATGCTATTTTAGCAGTATTGCTATTAACGTCCTAGAAAAAGGTCTATGTTACAAACATCAACTACTTTAAAATAATAATTCAGCGTTTAGTGTCTTATATATGTTCCTGCAATATTTGGTCACTACCTAAATTCACAGCCTTGTCCACATTCCCATGCCCTGCTCAGATCAGACGATTTCACTCTTCTCTGCACACATCCGTCATTTTTATTTCCACAACTTATTTTTTTTGTTTGACATTTTCATCGTCAATATTATTTATTTCTGTTCAGATCCATCCACTGTCATAGTCTTGTTTCAAGCACTACTTTCTAATTCATAAAGACTTCCCTAATCTAATTAAGAATTGCTCCTTGCTTTTCTTTACACTCACAGTACCTTACTTACAATGCCTTATTTAACCTACTACTTAACCCAGGCTACCTTTTATTATTATTACTGCTGTTACTTCTAACAATATTATTACAAGATTACAGAGTGAGTATATGAATCAGACACCATGCTCAGTCCATGTCAAAACAACCCTATAAGTTATATTATCATTGCCATTATTCAGATCAGGAAACTGATGCTTAGGAAGGATAAACAACTTGACCAAGGTCTCAAAGCTAATAAAAGGCAGAGCCAGTAAACTATTCCAAGTCTATCAGAAGCCAAATCCATGCTCTGAACCACTATATAATAATTATTATGCCCCTTTGTGTGCATGTCTTTCTCCTCCACTTGATTATCAGCCCTCAGAGGGCAAGGATCCTCTTGAGTTCATGTTTATACACACTCTGTGCTTAATAAAGTACCTTTTAGATACCCAGGAAACATGTCTAGAATTAAATCAACCCATATGCAGTCAGCATCATGAGGTAATGGGAAGGTATCTCCATGAGAATCATTTGTCTGTAATTTCAAGGTGCTGAGTTCTTTGCACTCTACCTGTCATTTCCTGCTTTCGATTTCTCCTCCTAGGGTTTCTCATTATGATGCATCACCTAAGTTCCTTTTAGTTACAACATGTAATGCAACATGACTAGCGCAACATGAGCACATAAGCCCCAGAGAATGAAGAGCAGGAAGGTTGTTTTCTCCACACTGTGGATTTAAGGGAAGTTATAAAAAATATATGTTAAAGGTCAGCAGTGAACCTCCCAGTTAAGAGCGCTGCTGTGGAAGGGTTCCATCCTTGTTCATAGTGCACCAAACTGCTGTATTCCCATCGAAATTGAGTTGAATAAGCCATGCAAGCAGCCCCGCTTATTTTTCCAAGAAAATTGCCTTATTAATGTGCATTATGGAAATAGTGCTCCATGTCAGACCTAACAAGAAGAATTTGGACTGCATGTGCATGTGGAAAATTGCCTCCTGTGCTTTTCATCCCGGTGGACCTCTGGAAATTTTCTGAAACTCATTTTCAGGCTCTGCCTGCTTTCTCAACTATCCCTTGCTCTGAAAACAATCCCCTCTGAAATGACCTCCTTCCAGAACACCCCAGATGCCAACCAGACATGGCAACCAGCTCAGCAGTTCAGTGACCCCAAACTTATATTTCATGGGGACTGGGTCTCCAGTCCAGGAAGAAATCAACCTAAAATAACAGGAAAGTCAGTTCACTGTGGTGGTTAGCTTAGCCACATGGATTGTGGAGCCCTGCAGACCTGGGCTCAGATTCTGGCTCCGTCCCTTAGTAACTATGTCACGTGGGGGATTAATACGTGCTCTCTAAGCCTCACTGTGTAAATAAGTAGAAACATTAGTAGTAAAATTCTCTCTTCCTCTTCTTAGACTTATTGTGAAATTAAATTAGATAATATTTGTGAATGTATGTCTAACAAAATAAGCCTCAGCAAATAATGGCTAATAGATTTAGTAACAATAAAATTTTAGATTAAAATTTGTGATACTTAATGTATTACCTGCAGAAATAGTTCCCTTTTAAAAAAGCAACGGGAGAAGTTACCTTAAAGATGAAGCCTAACAAATAAATCTAAAATGGCAGAATTTCATACATTGGGGGCACCACCCGCATTTTCATGTTAAGGGAGGGGGTGATTTTTCAGGTTACAGAAAGCAGACTGTGAACCACCTCTTCATTCACCAAATATATCATAGTTACCTTGTCAGCTGCTAACGTACAGGGGTTCAGAATTAAAGACTGACGTGATGTTGCAAAGTGAAGAAAACATTTCTCCAACAAAGCACTTTATTACTACCTTTGGTGTCCTTAGGGCAGGCTGGCAGAAACAGCCTTGTAGATTTCTAATTCCATTGGCTATAGACCTTTTGCTCTTTTTCTTAGCAAATCTTCTTTGCCCATTTCTTATATGAAAGCAAGAAAGTCATTACTCACACTTTCATTTAAAATACACTAACATAAACATCTTTTAAATATCCCAATTTTATACTCAATTTTATACATCTGGAATCATAGGCTTCCTCCCAGGTAGTCTAGATTTTGCGTATAATTTTTTTTAATGTTTTTACTGATGTGCTCTGACATTGTGAAACTGTGATAATCTCCACAATAGTGGTAATCTATTATTCTAGGTTGTCCAACTTATATTTAAAATTTAAAGGTAGATCTTAGAGGAAACATCATACAAGATAATTTCAAAATTACTTATACTATTAACTATTGTACTTTCTGTATTCTCTCCATTTTCTTGTCAGTTTACTATTGAAAAAATAATGAAGGGAAAAAGGACGAGGAAAAGGGAATAAAAATGCAAAGATTTTAAAAAGAAAAAGAAATAATCTAAATCACAGTGTGTGGGATATAAAAAGGAGAAAAAACATGAGAAAAGAGAATTGTACTAAATAAATTGCCATTCAGATTTCTGGTTCCTGGTAGTAAAGAGCCTTTACATGGTCCTATGAAAAAGTTTCTTAAGCCCCGTTTTCTCAAAGATTTTGCTTGTGCTTTTTCAGTGGATCTACCAAGTAGGATGCTTTTGAGATATTGATTAGTGCAAATGTGCCTTAATAGCAGAATCATTACTTTTTTAATCTTGGAACTTCCAGTCCCTACTATTTTCAACTGAACTTCAAGTTGTTTGATTATAGGCTGCCATTACTAATTGTTTTTAAATTTTGTGGGACATATCTAGTTCAGGAAGTTTTGTTCTTCAGCAATAGTTTTTTTTTTTGTTTTGTTTTTTGTTTTTTTTTTTTTTTTTTTTTTTTAGGTCACAGTTTTTAGAGCTCTATCTGCTCAGACTTCTGGGCATCTCATTTTGGATGTCTTAATCTTGAAACAGATTGAACTTGGATCACAGAAAAAATGTGGTCTCATTGACTCCTGAATAAAATATAATTTGGGTCACAATCCCCACTTGCTCAGAAGCATTAAAGTGATGCATTTCTGTAGGTTTACATGGGCTGGTATCCCTGTCTGTCCTACAGTTCTTTACTGGAATTGAGCAGAAAAGGTCAAATGGGGGGTAATATGTCAAAAGGCTGTAATTAAGATTTAGAAAGATTAATACCGATGGCATTTAATGAAATTGGCTTTTAGAGGAAAGCTCATCTATTACTTTGATATTTAACATTTTTTTCTTATTAAAATGTTAGTGCTGAATAGAAGCACACAATCAGTGGCAGGAATATGAGTTTATACAGCCATCAGAGAAGGGGGCCAAAACTAGTAAACAATCAAAGGTTTTGTGTGTGTGTGGTACTGATGATAAAATTACTCAGCTTTTCCACTTGAAATATAATTTTTTTCCCCAGAGCTTGCAAAAAAATTTTTTTATTGCCATAAGCAGCAAACTGACATAGCTGTATCACTTCACTACACTGATGCAGTTTTTTTTTAATTAGTAATTTCAGATATTTATAGCAATCTCAAATACACATAGAAAAAAAAATCTATCAATTTTTTACAGACAGGGGTTAATTTTCCCTCTAAAGGGAATACTGCGGTTAAATCCAGCATATCACATGGAAAAAAGACTCTGTAGTCTAAAGTAGCAGCTGATGCCTTTTGGTGTTTTGAAGAAGGAGCTGTTTCAAATTGTAAGGAAATTTCCATTTCAAAAATAGCTACTGAACTATCACAATGACTGCTTTGCATATATTTTTGGTCACAGAAATGCCATTGTTATTTTTTACTATGGATATGCAAATGAGATGTTGATAGGATTAAGCTCTGTCACCTTCTGAGACAGTCTTATGCTTGCACTATTGAAGTTTTCCTTTTCCGCCCACTATTTCCTTTACATTTAATTAAAGACATCAAACTCATTTCGTTTTCCATTCTGCATGAGGTTTTCCTTCCCCTTCTCCTTTTTGCTTTTTCCCTAGTGATTTTTCCCTGAGTCCCATTCAGTCTTCATATTTGCTCCAGGTGTTGACTTATTTCACTGCATGAAATCTTCTATTTTCAGTTAAGGAAACTATTTTTCTTCCTTATACTTAAAATACAAGAAAGATGTAATAGTTTATCATCATAATCTTATTTTGACTGGTTATATCCCCATTAGATTTGCTGGGTGCTTTGATATCATGTAAACTGTTTATTGCATTTGTTTATGAATGAAAACTAAAATATGCAGTTGGGAAAGCTCATGACGGTATCAAATATATGTGTTGGGGGGGTGAAAAACAATTAATTCTGGAAGTTGTTATATCTTTGCCTGTTTCTAAATCCTACCAACTATCCAACGTTTATAAAATACACATACACACACATATATTCATACATACACTCTCCAATAATCAGCGTTCAGATTTAAAGCGTTGCATACTATATTCCATTCTGTAAGCTGGCTAAACATATATTTATAATAAAGTCTTGAACAACCAGCATTTTTTTTAAAGTGTTGTTTTTGTTGCTTTTTAAGAAAACCAATTTGAGTGTGAATGGAATTAGAAAGACTCACTGAATTAGACAGAATGAGAACTACCTCCTTTACAGCGGGAAGAACTTTCACAGCTGAAGCATATCAGAAAAAATTTCCTGGTGAGGCAAAGAAAGGGATAACCCACATCCTGGGAATAAGACCACACTTCCTGTGCTGGTTATTCTCAAGTCTTAAATAGCTGATAATTAAATGAGTTGCTACACTGCATATTTTTTATATGCATGCATGTGTATACATACACATGCACATGTATTATTATAGTCCCGTCAATGCAAATATATATTTTTATGTTAAAAACTATTTCATACACCTTCTTAAAACTATGCCATAAACATCCCTACCCTTACATTTGTTTTTTCTTAATCCAATATCAAAATTACTATTAAAATAGTTCTTTGTATTCATATGTTATATGAATATATACTTTGATTAAATCACTAACTGTTGAAGTTTCACTGATCTTGGCAAAGTGTTTAGTACACACTCGTTTTTCCATTCATATTCTTTCTTTGGAAATGGAATTTGGTAGATGCTTCTAAAATTTATTTGCTTTTGAAACCTCTAATCTGCTCCCAAGGCTTGGAATTATGTGTAGATTATTTTAAAACTTAAAATATATACATATGCAATTTTTAAATATTAAAATATGTGTCGAACTAGGATATTGTGACCATTGGGAGCAAATGTTCTTAAACTAAAGAATGAATAAGAGTGTTTGTAAAAACTTGCCAATTCAACTGAATGTTCTGTCTGGAGATGAAGAAATTGTGAACACTCATTCTCAATTAACATTTTTCCAATTTTGAGTATTCAAGGACTATCAAATAATCTATTTAAAATGTAAAGTTAAAGGTCAGGTTGGTTGACAAAGTTATCCTCAATACTCAGTATTTTTACCATCAAGCATTTCATTGTGAGATATACAATCTTTTTGGAATTTTCTCTTTGTTCAATATCCATATCAATTTTTTTGTTGTACTTGTGGAGAAAACATAAGGAAGTTTCTCTATTTTGGTTTAGTTCTCTTTGGAGATAGATGAACTATGTTATAGAAAAGGTATAATTTCAAAACATTGAAATACAATGTAAAGAAGTGCATTGAAAAACTAGAATTTAGTGAAATGAGCTATTTTGAGAATTACTGAATTGTAGTGAAATCTTTACCATTCACGTGTTATCATTTATCTTTTTCTTCCTTCCTTCCTTCCTCTCTTTCTTCCTTCCTCTCTTCCTTCCTTCCTTTCTTTCTTTCTCTTTCTCTCTTTATCTCTTTCTTTCTTTCTCTTTCTCTCTTTCTTTCTTTCTTCCCTCTCCCCTCCTCTCTCTCTTGCTTGAAAGTTTTTATATGTGGGTGTGGCATAGTACAGGTCACTGGTTTCACTTGGAGCAAAGACAGTAGTCAATTTAAGCTATGTTACGGAACTGAACTCAGGTCTGCTCACCCAAAGTGCAGCAAAGGAAATCTACTGACACCAGGTTGCAGTGAAGGAAAGTACAGTGTTTACTGCAGCATGCCAAGCAGGGGAATGGGAGACAAGTCTCAGATCCACTCCAAATTGGTCTTTGATTTATGGGATTTTTTAAAAGGGAAGAACAAAGAGGCTGGGATTAATCATCATCTTGCAATTCTGTGAGATTTCTTTTTTTTTCTTTTTTTCTTTTTTTTTTGCTGTACATGGGCCTCTCACTGTTGTGGCCTCTCCCGTTGCGGAGCACAGGCTCCAGACATGCAGGCCCAGCGGCCATGGCTCACGGGCCCAGCCGCTTCACGGCATATGGGACCATCCCGGACCGGGGCACAAACCGGCGTCCCCTGCATCGGCAGGCGGACTCTCAACCACTGCGCCACCAGGGAAGCCCCTGTGACATTTCTTAATTGTAGTTTCGGTAGTGGGAATGTGTCTGGTTTATAATTTTCTAGCCAGATGTTCCATGGCTTGGGGGTCAGTTAACTCATCTTACCCTAGGGAAACAACCTGAGTTTGTATGTTAATGATAATATCTATAATAGCAATTTTAGTATGTTAACAATGTTATCAACAACAGCAATTTTGGTCATCTGACTCTGGTTGATTAGTGTTCAGGTAGCACAGGACTGAGGTCAGAGGGGACAAGAAAGGGAATAAAGTTTTGGATAGAGAGATTAATCAAAAACTTGGTAAGGGAACTCAGTTTTAGGCTGACTCAGTTTCACTGATGTATGAGCACTATTAATTTCAAATTGGACTCATAAACTATTCAATTACATATGATTATGTAAAGAATCAGGTCACAAAATAGTACATATGGCATATCACTTTTATTTTAAAATATATAGAATTATAATTATATAGAATATGTGCGTATACACATATATGCATGCACACATGTGTATCTTAAAGGTGAAAAGATATTAAGGAAAACATTAATATATTATTATCTATGGTTTGTTGCATTACTGGTTTTTATTTTCTTTTCTGTGTTTTTTCATGTTTTCTTAAATTTCTACAATGAATGTGTATAATTTTTATATTAAGGGAATGACACATTTAAAAATGAAGAAAATAAAAAGGAAGATAGAGAGGGAGGCAGGAAGGGAGAGATGGAGACAGGAAGGAAAGAAGGAAGTCTAATGTAGCAGAAATGTCTTTGCCTTTGGGAAGCTGAGCAGGGCACTGTTTACTTCCTGGCTTATCAGCTGTCCTCTTTGGTATCTGGATATTGTAAAGAACTAGGAATTTTAAATTATAGAATTATATGTGCTAAAAAAGAAAAGTCATTATTAGCACAGATCTACCAAAAGAGAGAATAACTAAGTATAAGAGTATATGTGTGGGCTTCCCTGGTAGCGCAGTGGTTGGGAGTCCGCCTGCCAATGCAGGGGACACGGGTTCGTGCCCCGGTCCGGGAAGATCCCACATGCCACGGAGCATCCGGAGCCTGTGCTCTGCAATGGGAGAGGCCACAACAGTGAGAGGCCCGCGTACCGCAAAAAAAAAAAAAAAAAAAAAAAAAAAAAAAGAGTATATGTGTGAGTACACGTATTCAGATATGGCTTTCTGACATATTTTTCTTTAATATGGTCTAGTTTAGCATTAACTGTAGTTTGCTTCCTCTAATTCTCTGTATAACTCTTACTGGCAAGAAGGGAACTACATCTGAAACCGTGACCTTACTGTGTGAGAAGATGGCATATGATTGCCTTTTAGCCCAAGACTATCCAGGTTTCAGCAAGTAAATAGTTATGAGTCAGATAAAAAGGTCTGAAAGAGATTTCCCTGTCCATTCATGGGTCAGGGACCATGTATTACATGATGTATGTTTTGCAATTACAGCGTTTGAAACACACAGGAGGTTTAGGTAAATCTTTGCATTGTTAAAAAAAATTGAACGATGTCTTAATCTAAATCATTTTTTTTTCTGATTAGTTAGAAGCTCACTAGCTCTTACTTTAAAAGTATAAACCATGCAAACATTGTTCTCAGACGGTAGAGAAGTGTTCAGGTGAACGCAGAGGCAGCCACTTCCGGCACAAGGATGTCAGAGATGCCAGATGAAAGACTTCCATTGTCAAAGCCTGCCTTGTGTCTCTGGACCACAGTACCTGCAATGTCCACGTGGAATATTCACTTTCCCACTTAAAGTCAGTATTTCTGGAAGGGTAACCTATGTTTAGATTACCTACATCATAATCATCTAAAGTGTTTATAAGTATGCAGATTCTTGGAACTTACTCTACACTTATTAGTTTGAGAAAATTGGGTAATGGTAATATTTCCAAATTCAGACTCTCAAATAGAATATTAGCAAAGTCTCAAAGTAAGGATTATACCAGCTCCCTTACCCCCATATCACAAAATTTATATTTCAAATAGGTTTTCATATGTGGCAAAGAGAGTTCGTGCTCTACAGTGGAAGAATGGTCTGGAACAGCTGGAGTAAACCTGGAAAAAATTTAAAAGTTAGACAAGTATATTTATTGATCAGCAAAATCACAAGGGAAGGTTTTTTCTTTTCTTTTTTAAGCTTCGTATCATAATTTAACAAATAAAATACACAAATCATAACTGTGCAGCTTGGTGAATTTGCACAAATGTAACCTATTGGTGCACTCAGCAGTCAGATGTGGAATCAGAGCATCTCCAGCATCCAAGAAGCCCCTGTGCCCCCCTTCCTTTTTTTTTTTTTTCCTGCGGTACATGGGCCTCTCACTGTTGTGGCCTCTCCCGTTGCAGAGCACAGGCTCTGGACGCACAGGCTCAGCAGCCATGGCTCACGGGCCCAGCCACTCAGCGGCATGTGGGATCTTCCCGGACCAGGGCATGAACCCGTGTCCCCTGCATCGGCAGGTGGACCCTCAACCACTGCGCCACCAGGGAAGCCCCCTCCCTTTCCTTTTATCGCCCTCCCCCTTACCGAGGGTAACCACTATCCTGACTTCTAATACCATAGATTGATTGTGCATGTTTTGGAACTTTACATAAATGTCATCAAACAATAAATTCTTTTGTAATTGACTTATTTCACTCCACATTATGTTTGATTCATCCATATTATTGGTGTAGTAATAGCTCTTTCATTCTCATTAAGGCATGCTATCTTTTTTGGTTAAATATGCCATGATGTCCTTGACCGTAGATGGGTATGGATGAGTATTTTAGGAGTTTTCCATTTTAGGCTATTACAGAGAGTGCCACTATGAACATTTTAGTACATGTCTTTTAGTAAACATATGTACACATTTCAGCTGAATATGTACACAGGAGTAGAATTACTGGGTCACAGGGTATGCATAACACCAGTTTTAGCAGATGCAGTCAAATAGTTTTCCAAAGTGATTGTATCACATTGCCCTTGCTCCACATCCTTGCCAGCACTTGTCATTCTTCTGTTCTTTCATTTAAGCCACTCTGGTGAGTATATAAACATCATATACTAATTTTAATGTGTATTCTACATGGGAAGTTGGTGTTATTGTAGTTGTTGTTTGTTTAAATATCTATTTTCTACACTTCAGCCTCAGAATTCTGATTCAAAAGGATGACAGAGGGTTTGGGGATGAGATATACTTTACAGCTCTCTAAAGTAATACTGGTACCCATTCAGGTATTTGAACCACTGACCTAAGATCCTGGCTTTCAAGAACAAGGAAGGGAATGGGTTCCTTAATGGATTCATTCAAAGCGTCTCCACTGGGAGGTGAACATAAAGAACTCCTGGATAATTGTCTTAATGAGGGAAGGTTGTTTTCAAATTTGTATCAAGCATTTTAATGTTCAGAGGGTTTTAGTTATTCTACCAAGATATCCATCAAAGAAGGTTTGTACCCAAAGTGTACGTTCACTTTTTCAAAGGTGATTTAAAATATAGCATAGGGCTCTGTATTAGGAGAGAAAAAAAAAACAATAAGAGTGTGTGTGTGTGTGTGTGTATGTGTGTGTGTGTACACATATGTGGGGGGAGAGGGAGGGAGAGACAGAGAGAGACACAGAGAGACAGAGAGAGGCAGATAAATTAATTCTAGGAATTGGCTTAAGTAAAGTTGACAAAAAATTTACCATCGCAGGCTTTGAATATAATATTTAATTTTATCTTTGTAATTCTGAGGACAAAATCTTATAAATGATTCCAGGTATCTTCCCTTTAGTGAGTTCTTGTCAAGCTTTACAGAATCTACCAAGATTAACTTGACAAAGAAAGGAAAATAACCACACCCATAAGCTTTTTAGTAGTCTGCATGATATCTGTATATTAATAACAAATTAATTGGTTGGGGACTAGGCAGTAAGAATCTAAGCTTCGATACCAGATGCTACTGCTAAAACCCTGAATGGGCAATGGATAATTTTTTTTTTTTTTTTTTTTTTTTTTTGCTGTACGCGGGCCTCTCACTGTTGTGGCCTCTCCCGTTGCGGAGCACAGGCTTCGGACGCACAGGCTCAGCGGCCACGGCTCACGGGCCCAGCCGCTCCGCGGCATGTGGGATCCTCCCAGACCGGGGCACGAACCCTGTGTCCCCTGCATCGGCAGGCGGACTCTCAACCACTGCGCCACCAGGGAAGCCCGACAATGGATACTTTTAGCTTTCCGGTTTTAGAACTCAAGAGAGAAATGTTAGGGATATCAAAGTATCTTTATGTATGTCATCAGATCACAATGTTTTACCTGACAAGGAATCAATTTTAAATCACATCCAAGGAGTGAATGAGAGTATTGAAGTTGCTCTAAGTTTTTCCTTTGTATCATTCTTTGATACATGTTGAGTGATTTCAGTGGGTTTTATTGGAGATATTTACTTTAACCTCAGTTTAAGGCATTAAATGTGTATTTCTTCTATTACAGCACACCACACGTATGTGAGTGTAATAAAACAGCAGAGTTTGGCACCATCCATTTCTTGTTATGAATTGCTGAAATGATGCTGGGGAGTGTATTTATAAGTAGTGCATACTAGTGTTGCCAAATATTGACTCTGCTTGCTAACTCCATCCCATAAAACTTTTGACGACAACCTAAGTAAAGTTCAGTTGAAGATAAAATATTGCAAAATAAATGCCAAAAATGGAAACCATTTTTCAAAACACTAAATTAGGAAGTTAAGGAATCAAGGCAATTAATCAATGTTTCAAAATGATAAATATATTTTACAAAACACCACTTAAACTGAAAAGCTCAAAAAGGGGTTTTTTTGTGAGTGTTTAAAACAATATTTATTTTAGTCTTTTGTGGGAGATTTCAGATGAGACTTTTGAAAAACGCTTTACCTAAAATTTTTGCTGCCATTATATTCTTCATCCAAGTGATCTGAAGGAATATAGCTAAATCATTTAGGTTTTGGTGCTAATAATTACGCTTGTCATTTATTGAGAACATATGTTCCAGTTGCTTTACCTAAATGTATTCAATTCTCTTTACAAGCCTATATCATTATTATCCTGATTTTAGAAAATACACTAATGTTAAAACAACATTTGTTCAGTCAGTCATTCCAGTAAGTTTCATTTGGTGCCAAACAATTCCAGAGTTTAAAAGGGAGTCCAAGTCTCCCAGGCTTGTGGGCTTACATTCGTTCAGGAGAGAGGTGGTGAGGAAAAGGCAATAAACAAATAAGGCAAAATATAAAAAAGAAAATGATGACTCAAGAGAGAAGACAGGGAAGTGTGGTCACCTGGCAGATAGGCGGGGGCAAAGAAGGGAGGAGGTGAGGCAGCATATCACTGTGTGCAGAAATCCACATGCAGGCAGACTCGGCATATCTAAAATAACCAAAGGAAACAAATATATGGTCACGGCTGAATTTAACATTTAGTTGGGGAGGTATGTGAATATAAAATATTAAATAAGAAGACTTAATAGTAGCTTTAAATACCACCTATATGCTGATGACACCTATATGTCTATCTCTATCCCAGTCTGATTCCTAGACTTATAAATCCAAGTGCCTATGGGATGTTTGGATTTAGGTGCCACCTAGCCATCTCAACCTTCCACATACTAGTTTATATATCTGCATCTTATTATTTTATTTTATTTTATTTTATTTTATTTTATTTATTTATTTTTTTGCCGTATGCGGGCCTCTCACTGTTGTGGCCTCTCCCGTTGCGGAGCACAGGCTCCGGATGCGCAGGCTCAGCGGCCATGGCTCACGGGCCCAGCCGCTCCGCGGCATATGGGATCCTCCCAGACCGGGGCACGAACCCGTATCCCCTGCATCGGCAGGCGGACTCTCAACCACTGCGCCACCAGGGAGGCCCTGCATCTTATAATTTTAATTAACATGTGTCATTACTCCTAGATCCTGGTTAAGTATGGCCCCATTGAGAGGATTAAATTTCTGGGCTTGCCAGAGGACAAGGACTGATCTTATCATTTGATAACCATAAACAAGTACTACTAATAATTGTTCAGGAAACTTACAGGGAACGCTCTGATTTCCTTACTAATGCACCAGATCATTGGGGCCCTCTGAGAGCCAGTCTTGAGTTTACAGTGGGAGAAAAGAAACCAAATACCTGCCTCCTAGGAGCTTATATTTTAATGTGGATTAGAGTGGAGCAAAGACAGTGAACAACAACAAAAACAAAAACCTACATATACATGTCTCACGTTATACCAGGTAGTGATGAGTGCTATAAAGGAGGAAGAGAAAAAAAAAAAATGAGCAAGATATAGCACATACTTATCCCAGCTCAGGGAAAAGCCACTGGGAGTTGCTGTAGTCAGGAAAGACTTCCTGAAGAAGAATGCTTGATATAAATTTAAAAAGAGGAAAAAAGCATTAACTCTACTGTTTGATAGATGGGGAGCTAAAATTACATTTTTTAAAGCCCTAAACATCACAAATTAAGTTTAACATGAGCCACTACATATTACTGTCTTTCAAACTTTATGCTACAGCAAGTTGTTTTTGCCCACCTCTCCTTCTGCCATGTGGAATTTTGTGTTGCAAACTAAGGTATAACAAGCTACCAGTACATTTTCTTTAAAATTTTAGGTATCTCTTTAATCGGCCAGCAATAAAGTGGTTAAGAGGATTATTAATTTAGATACTAAACCCATCATTGTCATCTTATTCTTCCCCTTCCAGTAATCATCCACACATTTTTTAACAGTAATTAGCCAACTTTTATTATTTAGCGCTTTGTAATTACAAAATAGCTTGCAGTCATCATTTAGTTATTCTTAACGGCATTCCAATTAAGTTATTGGGAATCTGTGTCTTGCATACTATCTGGAAAAATATTAAATTTCTTCCATACAATTTTGCTGTTTTCCATGCATATCTTTAGCTGTATTTCACTTCACTTGCTTTATATCTCACATCTCCTAACTTGAAGGCGCAAATCTTCTTGATGCAAAACTACCAGTGTTGAGGCTCAAGGCAGGCCACCCCAAAATATGCCAAAATGGCATATTGATTATTTCTGAATTAAAGTTACTTGAGAAACAGCTGGTGTAAGAAGAACATTCTGACCCTCTCCTCTGTCTCCTTGAAAACAGGAAATAAATCTCCCCTATGAAAGTTACCCTCCCTGTACCAGGAGGTAGAGAGACATCCTTATCATCAGAGACGGGAAATTCAGGGCTGAGAAGGCTGTAGAGACAAATCTGGTTACTCCTTTACTAATTTACTACGCCAAGCCCAAGCTCTGTTTAGAGTCTACACTACTTAAGCACCCAAGCCTAAGTTTCTTCATCCTGTTCATTCTTCACAAATTCATTTCTTTGTCTAGAAAATATAAAAGCTGCCTCCCCTGGTCACTGCTTAGGCTCTATTTCTATGAAACCTCTGTACACACAAATTAAATGTTTTTCCCCTCCTGTTAATCTGTCTTCTGTCAATTTAATTATTAGACCAGCCAAAAGAATTCAAGGGGAGTAGGGAGGAAATTTCCCTCTCCACATCACCAGTTTGTAGCTTAACCTCTGATTAGAAAAACAGAACTTTTAAAAACATTTAAATAATTCATTTTGATGGGATTCAACATTTTGATGATTGTCGTATTCTAGTATGATTATACATGCTGATTTTATGGCACAAAATTTTGGAAAAGTAAAAGTTTCCTATTCCTTAATTTTTGTTTTCACTTTGAGTTATACCATTTCAAAATACATGATTTATAATGATTTAATTGAAATCAAGAAACTCAGCTATAAAGTGAAATCAATTGGTGCACTTCAAATTCACAGGAAATAATTCTAATTAAAAATTGGACAAAGAAAAAGTTTAATATAAATGGACTAATTAGAGACATATTTTGTGTTACCTTGGATGCCTGTTTGATTAAGTTCTTGTGATTTGGAATCAACTTATTTGAATCCCACTTTACCAAGTGCCAGTTGACTCTGGCTGTGCCCTTTGTAAGTCTCAGGGTCAGGATCTGTACCGTGGGATTAAATAGAGTAGTTAATGCAAAGGATTGCCATGAGGATGTTCATGGCTGCTCAATAAATGTCCCTTTTATGCTTGCAGAAGTAGAATTTCTCCAGAAATAAGGAAGACCTTCTTCCTGATATAGGATTACATATACAGACTATATTTTAGGAGTATATATTGATACGATGATGATGTTATTACTTAGAGAAATTAGCAGATTATACTTAGATGCTATGGGATTCACAGCCCAAGAAAGCCAGTGCTCTATCCTTAAACAAGTCACAGAATTTCCAGTTCAGTAACACACACTCTGTTTGACACTTATTATAGAAGAAAAGGATTTTAAAAGCTGAGTCCACCAGTTCATTGGATCAGTTAAGTCTTTATTATATCCATACACCCTTAAAGCTCTCTTTGTAATCAGCCCGTTCTATCATTTAACAGCCTTGTTTTGTGTTTTGGCAACGGACCCCAAGTGAATGGGTCTATCTGGGGATGAGAAGAAAGGAAGCCACCCAAAGGCCCTTTTTTGCCTTTGCAAACTGATGGTTTCCAAGCAGTTTTCTGGTGTTTGGAAACACTGCATAGTAACTGGGGGAAGAGGCAGCTGTGCTTTGGCCCACATGAGGTAATTTGCAGACACATTTTAATTGCCTTTTAGGGAGCATGAAGGAGTTCCAAATAGTCTAATGAGTTCCAGCAAACACCTGTGAAATGCTTTTAGACGGCCATGTAATACTGAAATTAAGAATGTAACGCAGCAATTGGAGGCATGGTGATTTTTTTTTTCCCCTCCACTGAAAAGGATAGCTAGAGATGTTTGAAAGACCCCTTGCCTATATATAGTAGGTTTTCCACTCACCAAATGACCTTTGGGAGTAATCTAATGAATTCAATAATGTTTGATAGAACCTTCACATCAAAGTTTATATTTTAAAAAAATAAAAAATCTTGATCAGACAGTAAAACTTAAATGAGAGGGATATCAGATAGTTATAAATCTAAAACTATACATCTATTAGTCAATAAACAATATTAAATGAATAGATCTGAAATACACACAAAAAAATCATAACAATATGGTGATAGATGGAGATTGTGAAATACTTTATGGTTTCTCTCCCTCCCTCCTTTCTTTCCCTCTCTGCTGCCTCCCTTCTTCCCTTCCTTCCTTCCTACATTTTTTTTTGTGGTACTCGGGCCTCTCACTGTTGTGGCCTCTCCCGTTGCAGAGCACAGGCTCCGGACGCGCAGGCTCAGTGGCCATGGCTCACGGGCCCAGCCGCTCCGCGGCATGTGGGATCTTCCCGGACTGGGGCACGAACCCGCGTCCCCTGCCTCGGCAGGCGGACTCTCAACCACTGCGTGGACTCTCAACCACTACATTTTTTTAATGGTTCATCAATGATTTAAATGAAGATAGTTTTGGGCCTCCCTGGTGGCGCAGTGGTTGAGAGTCCGCCTGCCGATGCAGGGGATACGGGTTCGTGCCCCGGTCTGGGAGGATCCCATATGCCGCGGAGCGGCTGGGCCCGTGAGCCATGGCCGCTGGGCCTGCGCATCCGGAGCCTGTGCTCCGCAACGGGAGAGGCCACAACAGTGAGAGGCCCGCATACAGCAAAAAGAAAATAAATAAATAAATAAATGAAGATAGTTTTGAGAGATGGATGACATTTTAATCTTCCTGGTATGCATTTGGAAACTGCAACAGAGGAAAGATTAGTATAATTTGGAGATTAAGAAGAGAAAAAAATTCAGAAATTATATCCTTATTCTAACTTTAGACTAACATTATTATTTTGTGAGTGTATTTGTGTGTGTACCATTATGTAAGTGCATAAGTCTTCCTTCTTCTAAGTAACAACAATCCTGAAATGTGTGTTCACATTCCAAAATTCTCCTTATACTTTTAGTATATGTGGTGTATAATATTACATATGCATACATACACACACATGTACTCCAACAAAATGAAGTAAAAAGCTCTAAAATCAAATCACACTTCATTGTTCCTCTGCAGGGCTATTTTTTCTTAACATAGTTGTAGGATACCTTAATAGATGTAGCTATAATTCATTTATTTTCATGATTGTATAATGTGCCACTGTAAGAGTATTTACACTTTATTCCTTTGTGATAGACATTTAGGTTGTTTTCACTTTGTCACTATCACAGGCAATGCTTCCCTCATCTATGGCCGTAAAAGTATTTCTTTAGACTCCCTAGAAATGTAATTGATAGATGACAAATTATAAGCATTTTCAGCTTGACTAGCTTCTGCCACCTTTCTCTTAAAAGCGGTTATAATAATTTGCTTTCCTACCAGTGTTGCCTAAGAATTCCTATGGATTTATATGCCTGCCAGTTCATGAAATCGTCCGTCAGTTTTAAGTTTGTCCATTTGATTGATAGGAAATTCCAATTTGGTTTAATCTTGTATTTCCTAATGATTGGCGAGTTTCCGTGTCTTTCATATACATGTTGACACTTCACATAGAATCTTCTGTGAATTGCCTTTTTCCTTTGTGTTGTTTCTTTAATTATTTTAAGTGGATTTTATGAGTCTTTATTTGGGACACAAAAACTTTCTCAGTTATATGGGCTACAAATACCATCTCTCTATCTATGGTTTATCTTTTGTCATTGGGCTTATGGTAACTTTTGACACACACAAGATTTAAAATTTAATTCATTATGGTTTGTATTTTTATATATTTTAAAATATTAATTTAGCTGGCTGCACCAGGTCTTAGTTGCAGCATGTGAGATCTAGTTCCCTGACCAGATCAAACTCCAGCCCCCTTCATTGGGAGCACAGAGTCTTAACTGCTGGGCCACCAGGGAAGTCCCTGTATCTTATTTTAGAAAGCCTTTCCTACATTGGGGAAATAACAAAGTTCCTATCTTAGAGTTTCTTCTATATATAATATTGTTTTTCCTATTTTTAAATTTAATACATGTGAAATTTGGGCTGTATTCTGTGAGGTAGAGATCCATGTGGCTAATCCATACTTTTAGCACCTATCCTGTTTATCTGCAATGACCTTAAATATTGTTTCCACATATGCGTGCTTCTAGAGCTTCACTGACTAATATTGGAGCCAGTAGTTAAAGCAGCTATTTACATTTACATTTAATTAAAATTAAGCAAAAATTTAAAATTCACTTTCCTAGTCTCACTAACCACATTTCAAGTACTCACTAGCCATATATGATTAGTCTCTATTTTATTGGACATTGCAGATGTAGAATATTTTCATTATCACAGAAAGATCTATTGGACAGTGCTATTAAGGAATTCAGCTCTCTTAGCCTTAATTCACCTCTGTCTGCCCCTGTCCCTGCCACTGCTCTAGTGCAACAGTTTTTCTATAATCTTAGTATTTCATGGGGCAAGGCGTTCTCCCTTATTCTTATGTTTCAGAAGTGTCTTCTCTATTCTTGGTTTTTTGTTCCTCTATACATTTTTAATATCACCTTTAGGCAATTTGATTGAACTTTCATCTGTTTATACAGAAATCTGGGCATAATTTATACATATATATCATTGCATTTCTAAACCTTGGTCAGTATACACCTTTCTGTTAATTTAGAATTTATTTTTTAATTCATAAAGTGTTCTCTACATATATCATCTACATTTTGAATAGTTTTAATCATAAGTACATTAAAGGTTTTGTTACTATTGTAAATTATATTTTTCTTTTACATCATCTGCTTATTGTTGGTGCATAGTAATACTATTAATTTTTATGTATTGCTCTTGTACCCAACTACCTCACTGAATTCTAAGTAAACTTATTTTGTTCTATAAACTCTCTTAAGTTTACAAGGTAGACAAACAATATTTGTGAGTAAGGTCAATTTTGTATCTTCAATTTCTATAACCTCTCTCTCACTTTTTTTTTTTCTTTAGCAGTACCATGTGGACTAGATTTTTGGGGGGGAAATGAGGTGCTAAAATTGGATGTAGTTTTTTTGGTTTGTTTTTTTTTAGTATTTTCTGTACAATTGCCTTTCTTCATTTTCCTTTGGATTTATTCTGTTTGTTTTCTAATTTCTTGAGTTGGATAAATTCTTAGATCATTAGTTTTCAGCAATTTCTTCATTCTTTTTTTTTTTTTTTTTTGCGGTACGCGGGCCTCTCACTGTTGTGGCCTCTCCCGTTGCGGAGCACAAGCTCCGGACGCGCAGGCTCAGCGGCCATGGCTCACGGGCCCAGCCGCTCCGCGGCATGTGGGATCCTCCCAGACCGGGGCACGAACCCGTGTCCCCTACATCGGCAGACGGACTCTCAACCACTGCGCCACCAGGAAAGCCCTTCATTCTTAACGTAAATGTTAAGGCTGTTTTTTTTTCTAATAGCTACCTAACTTCACCCCATAATTATTTACAACACTATTCACTTCTAACTATTTTATAATTCTCATTTTCATTTCCCCCCGAATGCATGAAGTATTTAGAAAAATGTGTTTAAATTTCCAAATGTTTTTGGAAGTTTAGTTCTTTTTTTTCTATCTTAATTTTCATTCAATTATAGAATGTTGTCAGTGTGATTCTGATGCTTTTAATTGAATGGAGATTTGTATTATAGCTTAGAAAGCTTTTGCTTTTCTAAAAACAGTATTCTATGTATGTTTGGGCAGAATGTCTGTTGTATAACTGTTGAGGACAATTTTCCATTCTATATCCATTTGATCGAGCTAGATAAACAGGCCATTAAAATTTTATCTGTCCTTTCTAGATTTTATTTATTTATTTATTTTTGTTCTGTTTGGTAAAGGAATTAATAATAGAGGTGAGTTAAAATCCCCCAGTATGGGGCTTCCCTGGTGGCGCAGTGGTTGAGAGTCCGCCTGCCGATGCAGGGGACACGGGTTCGTGCCCCGATCCCGGAAGATCCCACATGCCGCGGAGCGGCTGGGCCCGCGAGCCATGGCCGCGGAGCCTGTGTGTCCGGAGCCTGTGCTCCGCAACGGGAGAGGCCACAGCAGTGAGAGGCCCGCGTACAGCAAAAAAAAAAAAAAAAAAAAAAAAAAAAAAAATCCCCCAGTATGATTGTGGATTTGTCAAATTCTATACATTTTTATTACATTTTGAGGCTTAGTTATTAAGTTCATGAAATTTAGAATTCTTTTACCTTTCTAGTGAATTGAGTCTTTTATTGTTAGACAGTAATGCTCTTTATTTATAAAGATGTTTTTAACCTTATGATTTATTGGTCTGATGTTAAAATAGTTATGAAGTTTCCTTTAACTAGTATTTGCATGGTCAAACTTTTCTCATTTCTCTTCAATCTTTGCATATCCCTGTTTACATTATGTCAATTGGATACTACATAGGATGTGTGTGTATGTGTTTATTTTAGTTCATTTTGACAATCTCTATTTTATCCAGATGATTTAAGTTCCATTTATAGTTATTGCTATTGCTTATAAAGGTAAATTCTCTTTTACCATTATAGTTTATGCTATCTTTTCTCCTTTTTAATTCTCTTTGCCTATATTTTATTTAATTGATTCATTCTTTCATTTATTCATTCATTCAAAATGATTTATTAAGTGCTAAGTGAATGCCAAACACTACCTTAGCTGTTCAGAAAATAGCAGTGAAACCCCTGCCTTCAGGAAGCTTACAATATAGGATGATGATAGATAATAAACATAAATAATTATAAATTATGGTTTGTTAAATGTGACAAGCAGTAAGGAGGAAAATAAAGCAGGAAGTTGTCAATAAATAAAAGGATTATTAGCCACCTAATTGAAGACCTTAAAGGAAAAAAACAGCAGTACTTCCTTTCAGTGAAAATAGCAAAGTTCTAAGCTAATGCATAGACATAGACTTGGCAATTTACATTGCTTAATATGAGAAAAAAGATATTCTCTTATTCTTATGCCCCTTTCCCCTAATCTTACTCATTTTAATAATAACGTGATAAAGTCCATCTATTCAGTCCTTGTTTTGTCTTGAGCATTTCATATGGGAAGATGATGACTGCCCCCTCTGTCAGTTCTTCAAGAATGATTGTGAATGTGTCCTGGACATCACTATCTATCCTTTAGTCAAGCTCTATAATTTCAGAAATTACAAATTATGTTTTATAAAATATTCTCCAAATCTGTATCATTGGAAAACTGAGTGTTACTGGGATTATAATAATAATTACAATGAATCATTTGAAATGCTAGTATTCAGTCATTTTGACTTTAAAACATGGATATTTCTTATAGGTTGGCCCTATTCAAGCCCTAATAATATACTTGTAATGTTCAGATCACAGCTTGCTGTGATTATTCTACATATTGTTATTGTTTAAACAATTTAGCTTGATTTTCTGAAAAAAAAAAAGCCTTATGTCTTAAAATGTGTTTTCTGCTTTATTTATGCAATATGACTTTCCCCCCATCAAGCATCAAACATTTTTTCTTATTGGTAAGTTAGAAAAAATAAATAGGTACATTAAATGTACAGTGAATACTATCATTTTAACAGAAGTATTAAACTTTTCATATTTGACTTTTCATATTTGAAAAGTATTTGACTTTTCATATTTTATCACTTGATCTTCCCAGATTGATTTATGACAGACAATAAAGTTGTCAGAGGCCTTTTGTTGTTGGCAATGTTTTAGTTCTCAAATTATGAGAACATGGAGTTTCACTATACAGGGAGAAGAAAGTAGTTCTTTGACTGATATAGATGAAATGACAGTTCATCCTGAGAATAAGGCTTAGTGCTATGAAACTGGGGTATTGCTACTTCCTTAGCAGTGAAAAATCTTATTAAAAAATCACCTCTATCACATATTTGGACATACTGTGCTATCAGCTTGGCTACCAGGGTTAAAGCTGTTTAGAAAATTGAAAATGCGGAAGGGAGTAATTCAGCATAGCTTCCATATAATAAAAACTATTTGCCCTTGGAAAATGTTTAATATCTTGTTTCTCTGGTCTGAATAATCTAGAACATTGTTTTACTTTTATCTCTGGTATCTTGAACACACATAGAAGCTCTGTCATTTAATTTTCTTTCTCTGAAATTATTTTACTTTTGAACAAAGTAGACATTTTATCTCTGCCTCATTTACAAATAAATAAAAATAAATAAATAAGGTCCCATCAAATTCTTTTTGCCAGATCTTTTATCAGAATCAGAATATTCTAATATAAGTAGTGAGGATCTCTACTAGATATTTAGGAAAATCAGAACATGTTGACAGCCCACAGAATAACTGGACTAATACCAATTTAAGCTGTCAGATTGCATAGCATAGGTAACATATAGGCTGAAGCAATATGATAAAAAAAAGACCCTTAAATTCTTCAGGATGAAGAAGAGGAGGACCAGAGGCCATCATAGTGGGGAATCTGAAGACAATTAGCTTTTTTTTTATTTTGAAAGTTAACGATATGTTAAAATTTCTTGTATATCTTATTTTACTAAAGTTATATTCCTCCCTCTCAAACTAGAGTCACATTAGAAAATTCCTCTGACCCCACCATCAAAAAAAAAGGAGTGGGAATTAAGGAGATGAAGAGGGAAGATTACTTTTGTTTTTGTATGTAGGGAATATAATAAGGGAGGTAGTGATTATGAAGAAAAGAAATTTAGTTATTTTACTAACTCCAGGAGAAACTGAATCTTGACAATCCTGGAACAGTCCCATAATAACCTTGTAAAAGAACCAAAATTGAGAATATCAATTCTTATATCCTGGCTAGTTCTTATTCATTTATTACACTCTGCCCTCATAAATTTCTCTTTAGAATTTTCAAAAGTATGATGCTTTTCCTCACTTAAACCAAACTTTCTCCTGTGATTCTTGAACCAAAATAGGCCGAGTTTAAATTGTCTCACGTATCATTTACTTCTCACAGTAGTTTTGCATAGCACTTGAAATAGACACTGCATCATGACAGTGTCTGAACACTCTCACCATGCTAGTGTAAAAGTGCTATTATCTTCTAAAAGCATAGAATATTTGCCTTTGCCATAGAAGTTAATATTATAGCCAAACTCAGAATACATAAGATAGAGTAGATGACATTTGTTCCTTGACTGTTGATATGTCATATATAACTATTTCCTGCTACAGTTCAATGTAGGCCTAGATGGGAGGGTTTGTGTCAAACTTATTCACTCTATGAACATTTATTAAGTGTATCATAAACTCTAGACCAGGTAGTTACATTTTACTTTTTCCCCATCTGACAATCTTCGTTTTTAACTGACATACTTTGTTCATTTATATTTTGTGTACTTACTAATATATTTGTGTTTAAATCTAATAATTTGCTCTTTGATTTCTTTTTTTCCAACTGTTTTTCTTCTTTTTTGCTCCCAACTTTCTTCCTCTTGGAATAATCAAACATTTTTATTAATTCATTTTATTTTAAAATCTTTTAGCGATTACCCTAGAAATTACATGGATTTTAAAAATTATTAGCATCTACCTTAAAATAATACTTTTATAACTCTCTATACTTTAGGACCCTATAATACTTTAACTCCATGTATATTCGCACCTCCTTTTGTACTGTTTTTTGTCATGTATTTTAATAATAAGTATTTTTTAAACACACAAGAACTACTTATTGTTGTTTTAAAAAGTCAGGATTCATTTACACTGAACACATATATATCCTTTTAGTGTTCTTCATCTCTTCCTGAATTACTCTCTCCATCTGGAATCATGTTCCTTTAGTATTTTTTGAATATGGGTCTGTTGGTGACAAATTCTTATTTTTGTTTGTGTAACAATGTTTGTATTTTACCATACTTATTAAAGAATTTTTTTGTTGTTGTTATGGAGTAATAGCATGATAGATTTTTTTCTGTTATTAAGTAGTTGTTCCATTGCCACCTAACTTTCATAGTTTCTTTTGAAAAGTAACCCATAAGGCTTATTTCGTCTTTGAAAAGAATAGTGCATCATTTTTCCCTATGGCTGCTTTAAATATTATTTCTTTGTGTTAGATTTCAGAATTTTTTTAAAAAAATTCTGCTTGGGGTTTATTGAGCTCCTTCAAACTATGACTTAATATATGTTAATGTTGGAAAATTTTAGCCAGTATCTATGTTAGTCTAGGTCTTACAAGAAGGAAATACCAAGATGAAATTTTGTGCAAGAAGAAATCTATTAGAGGAAATGTCTGTGAGAGAAAATATTAAGGATCCAGAAGAAGGTAGAAGATCTATTGGACTAAAGTTCATGTCTGATCCTGAATAAAGGAGAAGGAAGAGAAAGTTTGAGTGAAAGTATCTTAGACTTACAGTGAAGTCCTAAGGAAAGCTTGCCAAGGTCATTGGACAGTCCTTGAGCCACAGTCACCCATAAGAGACTTGTCTCTTCCAGAAACATGTCTGTCTTAGTATTCATGCAGGATATAGTCATTGTCTGGGATCAGCCTATTGAACTTGTGGCCTCGATGCAAACAGGGTGTTATTTTCAGATGAATTGTATGTCTCTTATGTTCCCTGCAGTCAGAGATCTGAGAAGCATTTTTCTCATGTTCACTGTGGTATCTCTTCAAATACTACTTATGCTTTATTCTATCTGTGGTGGGTAACCTCAAGGATGGCTTCCAATGATACCTTCCTTTGGTAATTCATCATGTTATATATTTACCTTCCTTTGAGTGTGGGAAGGACATAGTGAGTTGCTTCTAATGAGTAGAATATTGTCAACCTAATCATAGGTCACTTTGCAGACTGGATTATAAATAGACTGTGGCTTTGGTCTACTGTTTCTTTCTTTCTTACTTCCTCTTTAAGAAGTCAGCTGCCATGGTATGAGGTATAATTTTCTCAATGAAGAGACCCACATGGTAAGGAACTGAGTGATTCCCAGCCAATAACAAACATGCTTGGAAGCAGATTCTCTCTCCGTCAAACTTTCAGATGAGATTGCAGCTCTAGTTGTTAATGTGACTGGAATCTAACTAGGGATGTTGAAATAAGGGCATCCAGATAATCCTCACCCAGATTCCTGATACATAGAAATTTTGAGATAATAAATACTTTTTGTTATTAAGCCACTAAGTATTGTAGTAATTTATTACACAGCAATAGGAAACTAATACATCCTCTTTCTTCTCCTTTTGGAATTTAACTTATAGGTAGGATAGGCCTTTCAAGCATGTCTTATGTATTTCCTACTCCTTTCACAAAAATTCCTTCAGTGTGCTTCAGTATATTTTCTATTGATTTATAGTTCAGTTTACTAATCCTCTTTTCTGCTATATCTAATCTAGTGCTAGATAATTCACATTTGACTTCTACAATTTCTGTTTGACTATTTCATACTGATTCTACTCACCATGTAAATATCTCCTTTTTTCATCTTTTTTTTTTTTTTTTCTTTTTGCGGTATGCGGGCCTCTCACTGCTGCGGCCTCTCCCGCTGCGGAGCACAGGCTCCGGACGCGCAGGCCCAGCGGCCATGGCTCACGGGCCCAGCCGCTCCGCGGCATATGGGATCCTCCCAGACCGGGGCACGAACCCGTATCCCCTGCATCGGCAGGCGGACTCTCAACCACTGCGCCACCAGGGAGGCCCTTTCATCTATTTTTTTTTTTTTTTCTTTTTGCGGTATGCGGGCCTCTCACTGTTGTGGCCTCTCCCGTTGCGGAGCACAGGCTCCGGATGCGCAGGCCCAGCGGCCATGGCTCACGGGCCCAGCCGCTCTGCGGCATATGGGATCCTCCCAGACCGGGGCACGAACCCGTATCCCCTGCATCGGCAGGCGGACTCTTAACCACTGCGCCACCAGGGAGGCCCCCTTTCATCTATTTTTGATACGTATTTATTTTAGCAACTTAAAACTCTATATCTGATATTCCAATATCTGGGTCACTTGTGGTTCCATTTCTATTGTCTGCTCCCACTCCCACTTGATCACTTGGTTCTATACATGATATTCTTTGTAATTTTTTATTGAATTCTAATCTTTCATGAATAAAATGCTTCTTCAGACTGTCATTACACATAAGTTAAATATTAAATGAAACTTTTTAAGATTAAAAATACACACTAATTTGTAAAAGTTCATCTTCCTGTGTACAATAACCAAAATCATAGTATGTTTAGATTGACATAAATATATTAATCACTACCTAGGTAAATGTAATCAATTGCTATAATCTTTATGCACAAGATGGAATATAATTGAGGTTTATGTGAACTGTAATGGGCAACATTTAGTTATTATTAGTAATGGTGAAAATAAAATGCATAGAACTTTAAGTGCTCTGTATTATTTTATCAAATTTCCCAGTGTACCAGATGAATGCCATGCATCAAAAGATCTACATCCTTATTATACCTCTAACACTATTTGGCTTGTGTCCTTGAACATTATATATAACTTGGTTCTCCTTTTTTAATCTATCACATTGCATATTCTCTAGCATGCCTTTCATAAATGTTAGAGTGAGAAAGTAACTTTATATGAGATTTAAAAAAACAATACATCACAGAAAACAAACTTATGGTTACCAGAAGGGATATTAGGGATAGAAGGGAGATAAATTACAAGTTTGGGATTGACATATGCACACTACTATGTATAAAATAGAAAAACAACAAGGGCCTACTGTATAGCACAAGGAACTATATTCAGTGTCTTGTAATAACCTATAATGGAAAAGAATCTGAAAAAGAAAAAAATACATATATGTGTGTGTGTGTATGTGTATAACTGAATCACATTGCTGTATACCTGAAGCTAACACAAAATTGTAAATCAACTATACTTCAGTTTAAAAAATTGGTTAAAAAAGAGATATCATTTGGTAGGACTAGAGCTGTAAGTAAATGGTGAGCCCAAGTAGTGGGAAAAAACAAAAATGAAAACAAAACAAAACAAAACAAAACCCCAGAAAAACATTACATTAATGGATTTCAGTAGCCCCAAAAGATATTAAGGCAGTATTAAGTATGGATTTTAAAGTTATACAGTTAATTTTGAGTGCTGATTTAGCCATTTACTACATCATGGTATTGGCAAGTCATTAGATTAATATATGCTTTAGTTTCCAAATCTGTATAATGGGGATAATAATAATAATATCTATCTACCAGGATTGTTTTGAATAAATAAGATAATTCATGTGAAGCAATCAAAAAGTTCTGAACTTCAAATAATTCAGTAATTATATATAATAATATAGTGATTATTATCAACATTATTATTATGTGCTTAAGTATTTCTTAGACCTGAAAAAAATCTTGAATATAGTTAATTATAAAAGAAAAGGAGATTTTTCTAAGTGGAACGTCATGGAATAAGAGTATCTCTGTACTTCTGCATTGATTTCATTATTCTAAAGCAAGAAAAATGACCCTGCCCAGGCTATGATACAAAGGTAATATAAGAGCTGTGCTGCATATTCTTATTAAAACCAAACTAGGCTCATGTCTGCATATCTGTCTTTCCATCCCAAGACATTTGCACTGCAGTGGTGAACAATAACTATGTGCTCAGTCCCAAGTTAAGTCTGGTCTTTCTAAACTATGTTGAATTAAAGGTGACTGGTCCACTCATATACCCTTTCCATTTACAGAGTGAGATGCCCACAAATAGCACAGTACCCATCATTGATTACCTAATTACACAATCACCCCATCAGTAAATTAGTGCAACCTCTATGGCCCTATATGTCACCACCACAGCCCCCTCTGTCAATTCCCCTGGAGCTTCACTGAGACAGTTCTACTGACATAATATATTCATTATCCATTAGATCTGGCACATGCTCTGCAGTGCTCAATTATGATACAATCGAGCGAAGGGTCTGGTGTCAGCCAATCTAATGACTTTCTGATTATCTGTCTTTAAATGATGAATGAAATGAAAATGTACTGGTCAAACCAAATATAAGATTGATAGGATGCCAAATGAAAATTGTACGTAGCCTTCTTTATGGGAAAATGGCAGAGGCCTGCTTTTATTCATCAATAGGTCCCTAAAGATAGTTTTCCAAGTCATTCCCACATTTCAGTTATAAAATTACTATGAATCCACTGAATTTAAGTCCTAAATTGACATTTTGGGGTCATGGCAATACCCTTTGACTAGGGATTTAATTCACAAGAACTTTCAAATACTTTTGCATTTGCTTAGTCTTTCAGCTTTACTTGTGTAATCTGACCTCCCAGTAATATTCTTCTTGCTTCTAGTTTGTCACCTGGATCAGATTATTTTTTGAGCTGTTTTTGTCTCGTGGAGAGCTGTAAAATAATTAAGCAGATTGATACATAGACAGGCATTTTAAAAAACGTGCCAGGATTATAAATAAGTGGGAGGCTCAAAAACATTTTGTTGTTCAAATAATTATGAAGTAGGTGTTTGATAGTACAGTCATTTCTGTTTCTGTTTAAATCTTTAGTTATTATTCAGTTAATTATAATTGAAAATCCAATAAAGCTTCATATTTGAGCACTCACAAATCTGACTTAAATTACAGCTTCTTAGTTTATTCCCTTAAATAGAACACATTGGACTTTGGTTATAAAACAATTTTTAAAATCCAATAACCTTCCCAACTCTTTAAATCTTATATAAAAATTGAGCCTTTTGAAATATACAGTCAAGAAAGAAACATAAATGTGTTCATTTTCCGTGTCACAATTAGGCTTACAGAATGGTTTGTTTTTTGTTTTTGTTTTTTTTTTTTTGGTATCAGGAAAGTTCCCATAGTGGCCCCACCATGATATAGCTATACAGGCTCAGGCAAATCCCTGCCACACTCTGTGCTTCAGTTATGTAAAGAAGTTACAGAAAATATGAGACATTCTGAATTAGAATGTCTGATTTAGAATGTCTAAAATAAATCCCAAATTTATCTTCTTACTTTAGTTTCCCTATTTGAGAAGCTGATCTGAAATTCAGACTTGATATTAAAATAGAATTTGTTTGGATCACATTTAATTAGAGCAAAGAGATAGTCTTTGTGCTTGTGGGAGACTGATAACTCTAGGCATAAGGGAGTGATAGCTCAGTGACCACTGAGAATAATTTGAGAGGTGATGTCCTTCCTATTTGTTTTCATTTGCAACAGAATTATATCTACTCTAGGGTGAAGAAATGTGCATGTGTGTACAAGATGTTCCCATCCCTAGGATTATAACTGCCTTCTTATCGTTTACTGTAAAGAATGACTACACTAGGTATTGGTTAAATGTCTTGAGACCTTTTAGGTAAAGTAAAAAACAAGGAAAAATTGTCCCTAAGCACACTGGTTAAAGGAGCTCACTAATTGATTAAGTACATCTCAGCATTCTTGATTTGGAAACTCTTAACAAGAATCTTATGAGCTTATATTTTGTAAAAATAGATAGGGTAGGTAAATATTGTTTTTTCCTTTTGATTCCAGGCAGAATGTAAAATACTTAAATGAAGACGTATTAGAATCCCTAGAGAAATGTGAATTAATTTTAAGGTCTTTGACTGCTTTATTTTTATTTAATATTTGTTTATTTATTCAAAATAATAATACTAATTTGAAGGATTTACTGATTTTTATTTACATAACTGATATAGTAGCAAGAAGGTCAAAATTTCCTTTTACTTTGTAAAGATAGAATTTTCTTGGTATATGTTTTTTAAAGGTCTAATTCAGCATCCTCTTCACTGCCTCTCAATATATCATTGGCTAGGAAGTAAACACAAAACATACAAAAATCAGAATCTTGAATGTGTTTTTCTTTTAATCACAAGACACAAATATGTTAGAAGGAGATAATTTAATTATATCAATAAAATGTCCAAGGTCATGTGAACTCTAACTTTCTGTCTCTAGGCTAGACTAAACACAATTTATTCCAGAAAGATACCTGTCTAGTGTCAATAAATGTCAATTTAGTCTTCATGTAAAACTGGATCAGAGAAAAATAATTTTATTTATCATAGAAATAGCAGGAGCCAGAGTATCAGCATTTTTATGCCACTTTTAGAGCTCCAAGTTCCACAGGGTGATGCCAGGCAACACCTGCATACACAGGTGGTTGTGTTATAGGTGTTATAGGAGAGGAACCCTGGTCTTAGGGAGCCCAAATATTTTATAATGGAAAGTAAGCATGCCTATCCCTTATTCCAAAGGGAGACACTATCTCTCTCTTCCAAGGTCCTAAGGAATTCTGCCCTTTCCAGAATAAAATATTGTTTCTATATTCCAAGGCTGTTTGCTATACAAACACCCCTGAAAAGATACTCCAAAACAATAGCTTGCTCCAAGACATGCCAAAATATGACAGATCCATGAAGAATTGTCTCCAAACACCTATATTTTATATTTTCTAGAAAATAATAATATTGTCTTTATATTGGCTTAAAAGCTGACGGTTTAAAGAGCACATTCACAAACATTTTATATTTCTTTGTCAGCACACCTCTGTGCCAGGTTTTACTAGATCCATTTTACAGATGAACACACTGAGCCTGGTAGACTAAGTAAATTGTTCCAGATCCCATGGCAATAGCTGATGAAGCAGAGACCTCATTCCATATCTTCTGCCTCCAAATGCATTATATTTTCCACAAGATCAGAGTGCTCTTTTCATCTACCATACTTATTCACAACTGCATGTAAAAGGAATCAGTTAATTATGTGATATGATTTGAGAAATGTTTTGGGAGGCCCATCAGCAAAGAAACAAAAAATTCCCCTGATTGCCCTTTGTATGTGCCATAAAATACGTTCTTGAAAAAAAAATTTGTTTCCATTTGAAATACTATCCCAGGGCTCTTCAAACTTTGAAGATTTGGGGTATCCACTGGAGTTCATCCATCAATGCTCTCAGTATAAAAAAGGTATGAGGGAGAAGAGGCTGAGGATCAGCTTCTTAGCTTTTCTACTCAGGAGCTGATAGTAGAAATGTTTCATTCTCATGTCTAACTGAGAACCCAGAGACATGGAGAGAACCAAATTGGAGAAGAAGATACATGTGTACACATGCTTTGCCCCATTTATAACCTTTCTCAGTCTTGACTTGCATCTCACTCTTGACTTGAGCCGTTTCCTCCAGAGTCCCACTTTTTTTTTTTTATCATCAGGAAGGCTTTTGTCTACTATTTTTAATATAATCACTTTATGCAATGTAAACTTTCCCACTTGTCCTCAAAAGTGAGAGAAAACTTTGTTATTATACTACCACTACTAAACACACCTAAAGAAGTATTTTCCAAACCTCAAAATGGTAATGAGTGAAGCATCAAAGTAAGCCCTTGATCAAGTAAATGTGGAAAAAGTGAGATTAAAAGAGTTATTCATGTCTTCGCGTGAGGGCTTCTCAGAGGGTTTAATATGCTGATGTAAATTGCGACCCTCCAAGGGAAAGAGATAGCTTGCAGTGTTTTCCAAATTTATTCCATACTGGAGCCCCTTTTTCATGCAGTGTACTTGCGAAATGCTGTCTTAATCAATGTATGTAGGAACAAAACCATAACGTATTAGTCAAAATATTTTTTTGGCACTTCAAAATACCAATGTGCACCAGCATAATGGAAAACAAGAAGTTGCATCTGTCTTCAGGTTGCCTCATGCAGCATAGACAAATATATAGCCTGGATATATATGTGTATTTGTATAAATATATGTATATATACACATATAATTTATAATACATAATTTGACTATATATATGCAATTCTGTATATTTTTTTCATTTTAATCACAAGTCCAATATATTAGAAGGAGGTAAATTAGTATCAATAATATATCTAAGGTGAGCTATATAACATCTGATACTTTATTTTGCTATATGTAGACACTTAAGATTTTTTTCCATGTTTATTTTGAAAAAAATCTAATGCACCTGGGGAAGTCCCTATAAATGTTTATACAATCAGACATTATAAATGTGAGTCTCTCTCATAAATTATTATGCCACTTTTAAAGCAGAATTTGGAGGCCTTGACAATCTATACTTAGGAGTAATTCCTGTGTGTCTCATTACAATGCAAAATATTCATTTAAATATTTTTAATAAAGTTTCACTTCTAGCACGATGGAGTAACCATTATGCCTTCATGCCAACTATAAAAATGAACAAAGTATATAAAGCAAGTGATTTCAAATTCCACAATAGGAACACAGGACTGTAATCCCTCAGAGCAGAGAAAAATGAGGCAAGCTCCATAGTCATCCCAGATTTCTGCCTGGAGTCAGTCTCCACACTGCAGCATAGGCAGGGAAAGTCCATGGCAGTCCTCACTGAGCTGAGGAGGAAGAGATGAGTTTGGGACTGCTGGAATAACTGGAATTATGGGACAATATAAGAGAGGAAGAAGCTGTGTAGAGAATGAGCACAAAATGTCTGTGTTTATACCCCTTAGTATGTTTGTCCCAACATTAAACTATGCATGCTGAGGCAAGACACCAAGAGGGCTATTAGATAAGAGAGACTGAAGAGTTTTGAGCTGAACAAATACTCCAGGGGCTGCACAGTGCTTGTGGACTTTGGCAGTCTAACCAAATGGTTTGGGGTTTCTAACCAAAAAGGAGAGATTTTCCTGATCACCCTAGTCATTCAAACCAGGTCATTCACCCTGGTCAGTCAACACACTCAAATAGACATGCCTTAGTTGTAGTGCACTCTAGATAACATTACACCAAGTCTCAATATAATCAGGAAAAATCATCAATAAATTAACTGGCTGTTTGAATAAAACTCAAAACTATTTAAAGAAATACCACTCAATCCAGACTCTTAACAATATAACATCCAACTGTCTAGCAGTTAATAAAAAATTACCAGGCATACAAAAAGGCAAGATAATGTGACCCATAAAGAGAGGTGGGGGCAAGAGGAGAGAGTTGAGTGTAGTAAAATAGTCAGTAGAAATAGACCCAGTGATAAGAGATGTTTGAGCTACCTGACAAGAACTTTGAATGGTCTTTATAAATAGATTCAAGAATTTAAAGGAAAAAATGATGGGTACAATAGGGCATAACAAGTGAGCAGATGAGGAACCTCAGTATGTAAAAAGACAAGGCAATAGAAACTATCTAATCTGAGCACAGAAAGAGAAAAGGCTGGAGAAAAAATGAACAGTTATCTCTGATATGCTATGATAAAATGTCAAGCAATATAACATATGTGTAGAGTCCTAAATGAAAGAAAAAAGAAACTCGGGAACACACATGAAAAAAAAAGAAAATGACTAAAATATTTCCTAAATCTGATGAAAAAATATCAACATAAGGTGCTGGAAGCTCAACAAGTTCCAATAAGAATAAGTGGACAGAAAACCACCCATGTAAACCATAGTCAAATTTTTGAAAATCAATGATAAAGAAAAAGAAATACTAAAATTATCCAGATTGGGGGTGGGGTGACTTCAGTACTTACAGGGGGAAATATCAGCTAGAAAATGATAAAATGGCTTGAAGTGCTGTTGACATTGAATTCTATGTCCAATAAAAACACCCTTTAAAAATGAAGGCAAAATTAAGACATTTTCAGCTGAATAAGAGCTAAGATTGTTTATCACTACAGACTTGTTCCAAAAGAAATGTTAAAAGTTCTTTAGCCTGAAGGAAAAGAATTTACCTCTAGGAATGAAAAGCTGTGAAACTGTAAATATGTGGGTAAATGTAAGATTTTTATCCCTCAGTTTTATGTGTATTTAACTAATAATTTATTGTTTTCAAAGCATAAATAATAGCAGTATATCTTGTGGTTTATAGTTAGTGTAAATAAAATGTATTACAAAAATATTACAAAATATGGGGGGTATAAATGGAATTACATAATTGTGAGGTTCTTATATTGTACATACAAGTGATATACGGATTGTGTAATATTAATATATGGTAAACTGCGATAAGTTAAGGATGCACATTGTGGTCCCTAGAGCATCCACTAAAAAAGAAAATCACAGGGGTATATCTAAAAGCTAACAGACAAGCTAAAAATAAATTGCTAAATTTCTCTAATGAGAAATTTTTACTCTCTAGGGGAATATGAAATACAAGAACAACAAGGTAGACATCTTCAACTTTAATCTTGGTTTATATATAAATTTGCTGTTGTTTATTTCAGAGCCAGGGAGTGGTTTGAGGTTATGGGAATTTTGTTTATTTTTTATCTAACCTTATTCTCTTTTGCTTTTCTGTGAAATACATTTTACAGAACTAATCTAATCATAATCCTGGAACCTACCCTTAGTAGTGAACCAATCAATCAGTCAGGTTGGGTATAAAGGGAAAGTTTGAGGATAAATGGACACAATTTACAGAAAGATGTTGACTTCAAATCTTAATCACATATTCCAATTTTCAGTGACCCATTGTGCTGAATGCAACTTAATTTTTATCTTTTAATTTTGTTAAAACAAATAACACTAACACATCTTCTTTCTTTAGCTGATTAATGTGATCAGATGTCTCAAATATTTGTTTGTTCAATTGAAGGACTGGAATCATTAATTTTTGGCCATTGCATCAAACGCACACAAAATCACAAGTCACCCATGTGTAATGTTTACTTGGTTATGACTCCCCAGATGTGGAAATTGGCTATCTTTGCCATTTTGTCTCCTGAATTACATTTTCATTACATGCCTTCTTTATCCCCACCATTCTTTTCTTTCCCACCCCCCACAGACTATTTTTTATTATTGTTATATTCATTAGACATAAAATCACTGTCAACTTGCTATATGTCTCTAAACTTTTACTCTCAAATTTTTAACTTCTTTTATTATAAATCAGAGCAAACAGCTTGTGGACTGGCACTGATTCATGCACTATACTTGGAGTAGAAATGGCTTTATGAGATGACACTGATGTGTTTCTAAAGAAAAAATGATCAGCTATAGGATATTAACGTCTATCTGCTGTAGACACTAATTCAGTGTGCTTGCATCATTATATTTTTCTCTGAATTTCACTACTGACACAGTCACTTGGGAAGCCCATGATGAGTAGAAATTAATTCATATATGAGCAGCAACGTATTCTTCGGTTTGAAACTACAAAGAGAGTAAAAAGGAAGATGGTTTACATATGTGAAAGCAAAGATAAATGAAGGGTTTCACCCTGTAAAGTCCTGTAGGTCTGAATGACAAGCACACCTCTTGACCCAGGAGGATTAAGCCTTTGAAGACCATAGATTCCTATAAGAGCAAACCACTGTTTTCTCCATAAATCAAGTTTATTTATCTTATTAGCACCAGCGTACAGAATCAGGTAATAGTCCTAAAATAGTAGGAGCAGGAACAATGCAAAGGCCCTTCCTGAGAGAAGAAAGGGACCCGTATGCACTGACATATGATTAAGCTAAAATCCCATTGCAATGATGGTTTGTTCATCTTTACATTAAAAAAAAAAAATCAGGGTCCACAAAAGATTTCAGAGGTGATAAACTGAACAAGAGAATCTTCATGAGATGCTGTCCAATTCTGAAAACAGAGCTTTTTGCAGAGTTCCATGGCCAGGGTCATCAAGGAAAGAGTAAGGAACAAACAGCTAAAATTTTATAATATCTCTAATTGCATAATCACTTGATTAGTGTAGGTTGAATTACATAATTGCACGGTGAGACTTGACATTTCAAGACAGAGCATGCTATTCAAAAAGGGAAGGAGGGAGGGGGTTGGAGATGGAGTTAACAGGGAAACGTCACTGCCTGGCCAGACACTGTATACCAGGGAAAGCTGCTAAACACCAAGAGTTTTCATCACAGCTTCTGACTTCCCTTTTTGCCAAGTGAACAGATCACCATGGCAGGATGTTTCTCCACTTAGTGAACTTCAGAAAAGTTAACTTTGGGTATGGGGAAGTTCTGCACTGTTACAGAAGGGGCAAATATCTATCTTTGTCTATGTATCTATTTATCTATCACCTGTACAGGTCTTCTTACCACAGCTTAACGTCTTAGTTGTGTTGAGTATAATTGATAAGGTATTTAACACTTTACACACTTTAGAAAATAAGCTCATTGGTGTTCTCTTTTTCCTTTTCATTTACTTTCTCTCTCTTCACTTTTTTTCTGTCTTCCTAATGGCTCTCTCTTCTGAACCCAACACACTTCCATAAGTTGAAATGAACCACAGTATGTGAGTGTTTGCAATTTTAGAGTCATATTTGTTCTTATTCAGGGTCTTTGAGTTTAAGAGTTTTTCACCTTTTACTCAATGAATATTTTTTACCACATTATATAAAATGTGTTTGAATTATTTGACATGCTCCCAACAAGATATTGTGATTCTTAAAGTTATGAATTATTAGTCCCTAAGAGAGAATTCAATAAAAAATACCACTTTTGCTTTTTAATTAACATTGAAACACAACTCTTCTTAATTTATTCTTACTTCCAATAGAAGAAACCTGAACAAGGATTTTCATCTATTATTGCCGAATAATACCTGTACAATATATTTTTTCTCCTCAATTTCTGTGTTTTATGAGATTCAGGTTTTTAGATTTTTCCTAACTAAATATATTTTTATATCCCATAAAAATGATTAGATGAGCAAAGCCCATATTTTAATGGGAACTCATAGTTATTGCCCTTTAAAAAAGAAATTGTTGGAGTCTTTTCAAGTCACTAACGTGGGAATCTCACCTGCTTTCAGCTATTTGTGAGCCACACACCCTCAAACATGCACACATACACCCCTAAGACATCACAGGTATGTCAATTAAATTGCTTTTGCTTGCAGGAGAAAAATCTCAACTTAAACTTCCTTAAACAATAAAGGTGTTTATAGCTGGAATAAATGGAAGGAGAGAGGCAGTGCTGGCTATGGGCATAGTTCCTCAGCCTTGAAACTCTCCTTCTCTGTGATTTTCTTGACTTTGTTCTTCTCCTTGTGATGACACCATGCTTAGGTCATTAGTTAAATGACTGCCTCAGTACTATTAATCACATTCAGACATGAGAATGTCTAGAGGGGAAAAAAGTGATCATTTCTTCTTGTTTTTATTTCTTAGTAGTAGGAACCCTTTTCTAGAACCCCATTTCTACACCCAGATGACTATACTTCATGCCTCATTGGCTGAAGTTAGTTCACATGCTCATTCCTAAACCCTTCGCTACCGAAAGGAGTGGGGTTATAATATTTGGCCTAGACATGTCAGGATTTACTCCTGGCCCAAGAATAGGCTCACTGTCCCCTGAATCACATGGAGGAATAAATGTTTTAACGAATTCAAGGTTCATCTAAGAGTTGGGCAAAGGAAAGGAACAAATTTCAGTTAGATAACTAACAGTGTTCTACAAACAAAGCAAGAAAAATCAATAAGTGAATTTCATTCCGTACTATAAAGCAGTAATGAACTTTGGCCCAAAATATTCCAAATGAGAGTCAATCTTGGGTTTTTTAGTGGGAAATATTTAGATATATAAATTCTCTACCTAAGCCCATTATGAGTAAAACAGCAGGCAATACAAAGAGATACAGGGAAGGGGAAAGTCATGTTGACATTATTTGAGTTCTAAATGCATCCAGGCCTGAAGCCAGATTTAAATCTGGACTTCCAGGTATTTAAAACAATCATCTTTTGTACATGACCCTGTTTGAATTGGGTTTCTGCCATCTGAATTCCCTCCCACCCAAATTATTTCTAATACATACAAGGTTTCAAAATAAAAAGAAATTATATCCTCCTTCAGACTGGGTCTTTGCACCTTGAACCATTCATAGTGGGAATCGTATCATGGCAAATTCAAGTTTCTGCTGTACTATCAAGAGCTTTGATGTAATCTTCTGGAACTAGAGTGGACACAAGGCCTCTGTACTGTTGTGTGAGAGAGTAACTGGGAAAATTTACCACCAGTTTAGAAACAAGAGTTGAGTTTTCAAACTCATGTGGGGAAAAGTGATGATGGTGGACCCAAGACAGAAAGCCAAAATAGATGATACCTGACAGGAAAAAATGTTTAAATTTTATTTCAAAGGACACATCGAAAGTGAAGGAAAAGAAGACAAAGCCTAGAAGGATTCTAAGGCAGAATTCTGCTGCTGACTTGTTCTGAATTTGGATAGTGACAGTTTTGAATGGAGGCATGATAGAAACGTTTAAAGCATCCTAGACTAATTGGACAGTAGAGAGTTGCCAACATGATCCAAGTTGGGTTTAAGAAAAACCATTCTACAAAGTTGCTTGAGATTAATTACTGTAGGAGGAGGCTAGAGGTATGGAAGCAAATTAGGACACTTGCATTCTTCCAGCTAAGAATAATAAAGGCTGACCTACATACTAACAAAAAGAAAGAGAAAATGTTATAAGGGTAAAATGTATTGAATTTACTGTAATAGGAAAAACATTAAAATTATTGTCAGATGATTTGGTTTATACTTCTGGCTCTAATAAAAGCTGTACAACCATGATCAAATGTATAAGGACAAGAAATAGTTTATAAATATCCATTACGCTACCAAACTTATCAGTTCTTACATCGTGTTTTTTTCTACTTATTATGGTCTTGCAATTAAAGAACAATTGTTATATTTCTTGCACAGAAAATATAGCAAGTAATTCAAATATTATAGCCCTTCCCACTTCCATCTACAGTAGAATAGCAGAGCAATTAGGGCCATTTAATGTTAGAATGTCAAGTACAACTCTTCAAAAACTTTCAGTGTACTAAGAATAAATGTTGCTAAAATAAAAATACTTAAAAGAAAAATATGCCTTTAAATGAGTTCATTGGTACTACCATATTAATTTACATCTGTCAAATCTACAATCAGATGCATTCCACAGAAGCCAAATATAATGTGACTCCATGGAGCCTGTTATTTTTTAAAATATTTATTGTCTTCTTTTTCTGTTCACATGTGAAGTGAATAAACTGGCAAAAAGCAATCTTGCCAAAATTAACTGAATAACCATATGAGAAATGTTCCTTTTCTTGGCTTCTCATAAACTAAAAGCTATCATCTGATCTCTAGAAACTTAGATATAATCAAATATGTGGTAGGAAATAGGGAGGGTTCTCCCAAATAAAATGGAAAATCTTAAAAGACAATGAAGACATAGGGCATAATTCAAACGTATGAAAAAACAAACAAAAATATAAGCCAAGAGTCAAAGCACTCCATTGACACACTGCACATTAAATGAAGATCATTGGTGTAAAGTAATTTTGCCCATTTAAAGTAACTTATTAATATACCACCATTGTCTCCTTCAGAATAGTCATGTTTATTCCAGTGAAGATGCTGTTGGTCATACATATCAGAATTCTTCTTTTTTAATTGTTTGCAAAGACTTCTTCATATCCTTTTGAATGTCCACAGGAATGGTAAATGAACTCAATACCTTATTTAAAGAGAAGGATTACCAGAATTAGAAAGCAAAACCCAACCATATGCTATCTATAATATATGCATTTAAAATGCAAAGATATAGATAGATTGAAAGTAAAATAATGGAAAAATTATACTGGGCAAGCCATAAGCATAAGAAAGCTGACACAGCTAAATTAATATCCAACAAAATAAATTTCAAAAATAGAATATTGGGCTTCCCTGGTGGCGCAGTGGTTGAGAATCTGCCTGCTAATGCAGGGGACACAGGTTCGAGCCTTGGTCTGGGAGGATCCCACATGCCCCAGAGCAACTAGGCCCGTGAGCCACAACTACTGAGCCTGCGCGTCTGGAGCCTGTGCTGCGCAACAAGAGAGGCCGCGATAGTGGAAGGCCTGTGCACCACGATGAAGAGTGGCCTCCGCTTGCCACAACTAGAGAAAGCCCTCTCACAGAAACGGAGACCCAACACAGCAAAAATAAGTAAATAAATTAATAAACTCCTACCCCCAACATCTTCTTAGAAAAATAAATAAATAAAATAGAATAGAATATTACAAGACATAAAAGGGGACATTAAATAATGATAAAAGAAACATTTCATCTGAAAGACATAAAAATACTCAATATATCTGCACCTAATAAGTGAGTATTAAAATACAAGAATCAAAAGTGATAGAGCCAATAGGAAGGAAAGAAAAATTTAGTCAGAAATTATAACATCCATTTCTCAATAATTAATAGTAAACATACAAAAAGATCAGTGGGATATCCAGTCAATCAACTGGATCTAATTGACATTTATAAATCCCCAAACCCATATTAACACATATTAAGCCCCAAAACTACAGAATATACTTTATTTTCAAAAGACTTCACATAGATATTTCACAAAGATTGGGTACATGCTAGGTCATAAAATAAGTCTCAATAAACAATTCCATTTATCATTGCATCAAAAAGAATAGAATACTTAGGAATAAACCACCCTAAGGAGGTAAAAGACCTGCACTTGATAAACAATAAGACATCGATGAAAGAAATTGAAAACGACATAAACAGATGGAAAGATATACTGTGCTCTTGAATTGGAAGAATCAGTATTTTCTACAGTATTTTTTTTAGCTTTTTTTCCTTTTTTAAAAAATGAAATGTAATTGATTTACAATGTTGTGTTAGTTTCAGGTATATAGCAAAGTGATTCAGATATATGTATATTCTTTTTTTACATTCTCTTCCATTATGGGTTATTACAAGATATTGAGTATAGTTCCCTGTGCTGTATAGTAGGTCCTTTATCGTTTCTATTTTATATATAGTAGTATATATATTTGAATCCTAAACTCCTAATTTATCCCTCCCCCACTCCCTTCCCCCTTTGGTAACCATAAGTTTTTTCTCTGCATCCGTGAGTCTATTTCTGTTTTGTAAATAAGTTCATTTGTATCATTTTTTTAGATTCCACATATAAGTGATATCGTATGTTATTTGTCTTTCTCTGACTTACTTCACTTAGTAAGATAATCTCTAGTTCCATCCATGTTGCTGCAAATGGCATTGTTTCATTCATTTTTATGGCTGAGCAATATTCCATTGTGTATATATAACACATGTGTAGTATTCTTAAAACATATCCTTTCTTTTGGTCCTGTAACCTTCTTAACTTCTCTCTCTGCTCTCCCTTGTGTTATCAGACTTGGAGAATTAGTGATAACAGACTTATTCATTGATAGAAAGGATATGCATTCATGGACTACAGATGTATTTTTCTTTGCCATCCTAGTAATATTTTTTTTAAATGGAATGACTTTATGGAGTATGACGTCTTCTGCTTGTCACAATCTTCACCACTTGTTCTTATCATACAATCCAGTATTTCAAGTACTTTAGTTCATAGGTGTTAAAATTTAAATATGCTTCTTCTCACACCACTACACTGAAAATGACCCCTCAGAGATCACTAATCAGTTCTAATTATCAAAGAAGATAGGATTTGCTCAGTCTTTAGACTCAAGGATATCTCTACAGTATTTAGACTATTGACCATTTCCATTCATAATTTTGAAACAGTCTGGTTGTGTGTGTGTGTATGTGTGTGTGTGTGTGTGTACATGTGTGTTTTCCAATAAAATCTCTTGGTTTGCATTCTGTATTAGTTTCCTAGGGATGCTGTGACAAAGTACCAAAAACTAGGTGGCTTAAAGCCACTTATTTTTACAGTTCTGGAGGCTTGAAGTACAAAATCAAGGCTTTGGCAGGACCATGCTCTCTCTGAAAGCTTGAGGGAAAAATACTTAACTTACTTCTTCTAGATTCTGATATTTGCCGGCAATCTTTCACATTTTTGGCTTGGAGATGCTTCACATCCAGTTACACAAGTGGCTTTTTCCTGTGTCTTCTTTTTTTTAATATAAATTTATTTATTTTATTTGTTTATTTTGGGCTGTGTTGGGTCTTCGTTGCTGTGTGTGGGCTTTAGTTGTGGCAAGTGGGGGCTACTCTTCGTTGCAGTGTGTTGGCTTCTCATTGCGGTGGCTTCTCTTGCTGCGGAGCACAGGCTCTAGGCACATGGGCTTCAATAGTTGTGGCATACAGGCTCAGTAGTTGTGGCTCACGGGCTCTAGAGCACAGGTTCAGTAGTTGTGGTGCACGGGCTTAGTTGCTCCACGGCATGTGGGATCTTCCTGGACCAGGGTTCGAACCCGTGTCCCCTGCATTGGCAGGCGGATTCTTAACCACTGTGCCACCAGGGAAGCCCTCCTGTGTGTCTTCTAATCGTCTTCCCTTTGTGGGTGCCTGTCTCCAAATCTCCACTTTTTATAATGACATCATTCATATTGAATTAAGGTCCACCCTAATCTTAACCTGGTTAAATCTGTAAAGACCTCTTTCCAAAAAATTCACATTCTGAAATATTAGGAGTTAGGATTTTAACATGTCTTTTTATATGGACACAATTCAACCCATAACACCTGTCTCTTTTGATACTCCTTGTTTCATTCTGTTTGCCCTTTCTCCTCCCATCCTGTGAAACATTCTCAAAGATTGGCCCCTGGCCCTCTGTTCTGGTTTCATATACTCTCTATCATGGCAACAGTGTGATTTCAAATCTTTCCTCTGTGCTAACATTTCTAAATCTCCGTTCCCAGACTCTCTTTTGAACTTTAGTCTTACATTTCAAATTGCCTACTAGAACTCTCCATTGGATACCCTGGAGGCATCATGAACCAAATATATACTAAATATAAACGTTCCTTCTATTACTATTATAAATTTGAAATCTAACAGTTAAAATAAGAGGAACCCCCCACTCTTTTGACTCCACATCTAGAGAATTACTTAGGACCTTGGATTTAACTTTTAAATAACTAAGAGTTGCTTTGAGCTTAGGTTCAGGAATCACATTATCTGTTTCAAGTTCTGGATCTACCAATTGCTAAGCGTGCCCTGGGTGCTTCATGTTCTCAAGTGCAAAATAGGGTTAATATTGTACACCTGATGAGGTTGCTTTGTGGAAACAAAATGATGCAATAGTGGTCTTAGTCTAGTGCCTAGAACAATAAATGATCGTTGTAGCTGTAATAGTCGTTAATAATAAGAATAATTACTATACGTCACTGTATCTCCCTCCTCCCTTCCTGTACTCTGTTTTCAGCCTTCGTTGTTACTCACTTGTAATTTATAGCTAACCTGTCCCCTTACCTCCAATCTCTCCACATTCTAATCCAGTCGGCAGACATCTCCCAGATTAATCATCCTGTACCACAGCTCTGTTCATTCCTCAGGGCACCATCCTTCACTGACTCCCATTGTCTACAAAATAAAAGTAAAATTTCTTAGATTGAAATAAAAGGCCCTCTGGTCCCAAACCTCCTTTCCAACCTCATTTTCCATAACTCAGCTTCATATATCAAATACTTCAACCAAACTGGTTTTTGACATTCTTCATACCTGCTGCGTATTTCAGCACCTGTGTGCTCCTGTTTATGCTGCTCCCTGCCTCAAACCCAATCTCATTCAAACCCTGATTAGTTTTGCAGACCTAAGTAGAATGCTGTCTGCTATTAAAAAAAAAAAAAACCTTCCTTAATCATCCCGGCTAGAAGTAAACTTGCTGTCCCTTAACACTGAGTAGTTCCTCTCATTTATGCATTCACTGCTCAAGTACTTATTGAATGATAATTATATATCAGGCACTAAAGTAGGGACTCAGAAACAGTGGTAAAGAAAATGAACATGACTCCTATCTTCATAAAGCTTGTGATCAGAGAGGTGTATATTGAGCAAATTTAGAAATGGGAAAATAATTTCAATCTGTGACAACTACTATGAGGTATTATTTATTTTTTATTGTATTAATTCATTTATATTATTTCCCTAAACTAGAATATAACTCATTTGAGGATGGGCACACATA